>NC_133617.1:652231264-652880014 GCF_048593235.1 Sminthopsis crassicaudata
TCTGGGCTAGCTCCTCTAAAGGGTTCAGAATAAGTCCTTGCCCCACGTTGGGTGCCAAATTGAAAAGTTCTGTCATCTCTTAATTATAATCCTTCCCTGGGAGGAGGTTTCTTTTCTCTGTGAATCCTTTTCTCTGTGTGCAGGTTTCTTGGGAGGCTTCTGGAGCCTCCAGCCAGCTTCTTCTTCTTCTTCTTCTTCTTCTTCTTCTTCTTCTTCTTCTTCTTCTTCTTCTTCTTCTTCTTCTTCTTCTTCTTCTTCTTCTTCTTCTTCTTCTTCTTCTTCTTCTTCTTCTTCTTTCTCTTTTTTTTCTTCTTCCTCTTCTTCTTCTTTTCCTCCTCCTCCTCCTTCTTCTTCTTCTTCTTCTTCTTCTTCTTCTTCTTCTTCTTCTTCTTCTTCTTCTTCTTCTTCTTCTTCTTCTTCTTCTTCTTCTTCTTCTTCTTCTTCTTCTTCTTCTTCTTCTTCTTCTTCTTCTTCTTCTTCTTCTTCTTCTTCTTCTTCTTCTTCTTCTTCTTCTTCTTCTTCTTCTTCTTCTTCCTGAATCCTGGCTCTGAATCTCCTCTAGCTCTTGTCCTTCCCCAATCCAGACCCAATGTCCCAACTCAATGTCCAGTCTAGACTGCTCTTCAGACTGTTGCCTTCTTTTATCCTCTCAGAGAATGGGCTTGTGAGAACTCAGGGGCTTGTGGGAAATATTTACAACCAATGAATTTGCTTGTTTGACTAAAGGTGTGAACTCTGAGCTAGGGAATTGTTAAGTACCAATTTAGCACTTAGTAAGAACCTAACAATTTTTATTATTGTATATTGGAGTGACCTACTCATGAGAAATTAATTTCCAGTCATTTTAGTCATGTTTAACTTTTTATAACTTCATTTGGGGCCCTCTGGAACAGTATGCCATTCTCTTTTCCAGCTCACAGAGGAGAGGATGGAGGCAAATAGATAAAGTAACTTGATCAGTGTCACACAGAAATGAGTCCTCCTTACTCCAGAACCAGTGCTCTATCCATTGCATCACTTAACTGACCTAAAATGAATATTCCTCTAATTATCTATAAGTATGGGGTGGTTTTTTTTTTTTGTAATTATATTCATAGAATTCCTAGATGTGTCTTGGTAAGTAAATATCCAATTTTTTTTTTAACTTTTTGTAATTATTTTAGATGGTATTTCTTTTTTTATCTATCCCTACTGGACTTTTTTTTGACAACTCTGTTTTTTTAAAGCTCCTGGACAACATGGTCCACCCAATTTTCCATCCTCATGAATATATTTGCTTTTCTGTGATCGGCAGTTCTTTCATACAACACTCTACTCCTAATCTCCTTGACTTTGTACTGGCTGTTCCTCCTACATGGAATGCACTCCCTCTTTACTGCTGTTTCTTTTAGAATTCTAGTCTGCTTCAAGATTCAGCTTAAAGAATAGCTTCTATAAAGACCTTTCCAGATTCCTCAAAATGAGAGTGTCTGCCCTACCTCAGAAACAACCTCATATTTATGTCTCTTATATAGATATAGGTCTTTCCTGAAATAAGGTAAGGTCTTGAAGTCAAGAATAGTTTCATTTTGGATTTGCATCTCTAGATGCTGACATAGTCACTGTTACTTAGTAGACTTCTCTCTCCAGAGTTTGCTGCCATGTTACACCTGTCCCTTTCCGTCTGCTCCTATAGGTAAATTCCAACAACAACCTCCATTTTGAGCATCCACCCTTAATTTTCTGGCCTTTATTACATTCCTTTCCCTTTTCTCTCCTCCAAAACAGGAAGGGTATTCTCTATCTCTCTTTCCATCTTACTTTTCAGTTCCCTTTAATGGTTTCTCTGTATTAGATTATAAACTCCCTGAGGGCAGACTAGCTTTCTGGCTTTCTTTTGTTGTAATAGTATTTTATTTTTCCAAATATATACAGAGAAAGTTTTCAACATTCAACCTTTGCAAAATCTTGTGTTCCAAAATTTTCTCCCTCTCTTCCCCCCCTCCACTCCAAGACTGCAAGCAATCTGATACAGGTTAAACATGTACTCCAGTTTTCTTTTTGCTTGAAATCATATCCCCAGAGTTTAGCACAGCACCTAGATCAGTACTTCTTGAGTTAACTTGGGGCCAAGTAAATACTCATTACTTAGGTGATAGGCCTTCCTCTTCTTATTTGAAAATGAGAATATTAAATTACTTGACCATTAAGGTTTTATCTAGCATTAATATCTTATAATCCTAAGGAAAACAATAGGGCCTAGACCTATGATTTCATTAATATATGGAACACCTAGATGAGGAAAGTTCCCTAGCCAATGAAGATTGCCTTCAGGGTCATACATCCAATTTGTATCAGGGACAGGACCAACACATAAAAATAAATAAGTGTTTGGGTGGATGGACTGATAGATTGACAGACAGACACAGATGACAGATAGATAGATAGATAGATAGATAGATAGAGAGATAGATAACTGTAATGTAGAGCTCTCTTGAGCTGAAGTGCTAAGGGAGTGTGAGATACAGTCAGTGCAGAGTCCCAGATATAGAAGCTAGAACGATTGTATTTGAGAAATTGCAAATAGGCCAGCGTTGCAATACTAAATATGTAGTGAACGGTGGAACAGGATATTCGAACCCAGGGGTTTTGACTCTGAATGCAGAGCAGCTCCCACTCATCCCACTGCCAATACTGGAAATTGGATTGCTCCATCCTCGACTGGAAAACCAGGTGCTAAGAGCCTGATACTAGTTCCCACCTTGTTCCCCCTCCCAGCAACATTTGCGTCTTAGGAACCATAAAGAAGGGGTCTCTTATCCCGCCAGCCAGGCTACTATTATAATCCTTCAGTCTCTGTGAAGATGGGGCTCCTGCAGCGGGAGAGAAAACTCCAGATGACGGGAAGCCTGTCTGCTTGTTTTCAGAGAACTCCTTTCCCACACCTACTCAGCCCCTTCCGTTCTCCCTCCCCCTGCTGAAGTTGACAGTCTGAGCAAGCCTATGGTAGCGCAACTTGTAAACCACAGTTTCCGTGACATGTTCCATCATTCCCTCACCAGTATCAACCTGGAGGTCTGAGCCTCCTCAGTTTTGTCTCCAGACAGCTGGGACTAAGTGAGCTGCGTCGCTGTTTCCGGAATTGATCATGGCGCAACAGAGAGTCATTTAACAAGGGAGAAAAGCTTTGGTTGAATTGCAGCGCTGTCTGTCTCCTCAGTAAAGGTCACTGTTGAGTGCTGTTTGATGAGCCTATGATTAACCTTATTCCCCAATCAGGATTTTGATCTAATCTCTGGGGCTACGTGGTTAACACATATGGTCTTTTTGTTTCTGTAGAACTGGAGATCTGAAATGTGTCAGCTCAAGATACCTAAAGCAAGGGAGGAAAACCACAGAGTTCATATTACATATATTTGGCTCTTTTGTTTCCAACTCTCTGCAGGCTGAAGAGACCTTGGGCAGTGGAAGATCTCCCTCAAAAGCAATGACCTCCCCCTCCTTCTCATGGCCTTGGAGCCAGAGGATGCTGACATGGGGCTCTGGGCATTCTCCTCCACTGTAATGGATCTCAATTGCATTTTGTAGATGGCAATGGAGGCTCCTGCATCTGAACTGAATGTTATGGAGAGCATTCATTTATATTGCTGCATGCTGCTCTGATAGGCCATGGAAGATGAAAAGGAAATTGGCAATGACCTTGTAGTTTTGCAGGAGCAGATGGAATTTGAAGTCTGGTTAGCAAGGAAAAATGAACTCAGGCACCACTATGCCATTCTCATAGAATGAGCTGAGCTGGAAAGAATCTTTCCAGCCATACCATTGTGCTGTGCACACACCCATGCAAATATACTCCCCCCCACCCCCAGCATACACACACTTGACCCACACTCACTCTCTCTCTCTCTCTCTCTCTCTCTCTCTCTCTCTCTCTCTCTCTCTCTCTTCTCCTCTCCTCTCCTTTCCTGTCTGTCTCTTCTGCTCTCCTTTCCTGTCTCTCTCTGTCTTTTTGTCTCTCTGTCCTTCCCCACCTGTCTCTGTCTTTCTGTCTCTCTGCCTTCCTTTTTCTCTGCCCCCCTCTTTCTTTTTCTCTCTCTCTCCCTCCCTTCCTTCCTCCCTCCCTCCCTCTTTCTTATATTCAGGGAGAAAACATGTTCTCTCATCCATGCCGGCTCTCTATTGCATATCTGGCATTTGATTGACGGGTAAAACTCCCACTGACATCAATAAGAGAATGTCTTCTGGAGTAAGCTCAGAATATGTAAGAGATTCTTGCTATAGATAAGAGAGAGGCAAGAAAGGAGAATGTGCCCTTAACACTCATCAATCTGCTGAGGTTCTTAGAGCAAGAGCTGGTGAACAATACATCAGGAATAAAGATGAGTGTATCCAGTTGTGTGCTGGGAGATTCTTCTTACTGGGGTCCTCTGTGGCCCCTAAGCTCTGGACAGAGTCCCTCTAAGTGGTGACAGGCTTACCACAGCTCCCAGGGCCTGTGCCAAGAAAGCTCCTTTGGGGGCTTCAGGCTGTGGACTAAGAGGGCCAGATGAAAACCTGCCATCACAGAAGGCAGGCAGTAGCCAGAACAGAGCCAAGGGCTGGCTGGGCAGGAGCTCTTTCTGCCTTGGTGTCTCGCCATCAGCTGGCAAGACAACAACTGTCACTTAACCCAGCTCTGGAGTGGTTGGTTCAAATTTCAGTCCCAAAGTTAGCATGTCCACTTAAGCTATGCTACATGGCTTCAGAAAGAGCAAGCCACAGTCCCTCTATTCAGCCTGGTAATAACTTCCCCACCAGCATGAAACAACCCTAGTAATAACATTAGGGTGCCTGTCTTTGAAAAGCTATGATTATTTGAAATAGATCAGCTCATTGGCATTGCTTATTCTCCTATGATTACTGTGTTTCTAAGTGAGAGGGAGAAGCTGCCTCCTCTTTAACCATAAAGCAATGGTAGCCACAGGGAATTCTCCTTGTGCAGCTGAAATAATTCTCTGGGGAAAAGCTTAAGGGAAGCCCTACCCTTGAGTTGACAGATGGACTAGATCACTGTTTTGGAAATAGTTGAATCATGACTCTTAAGCGGGTTGTGAAGATGCCCTGGACATATCATGATGTCCTTATGTCTGCTTGACAGCCTGGGTTTCCTTATACTCCATGACCACCACACCCACCCCATCCTCAGAGTCATATTACCAGCCTGTAATAGACACTGAATCCAAGTGCAAGGATAGTAGGTCTAAGTGTCCAGTTGTTGGTTTGTGGTAATAATTATTTAACCTGCAGCTGGAATGCTTGCTCCTAGCAGATCCCCAAAGCTATCATGTTTTTATCAAGTTTTACCATATGGATTCTAGAAGAAGATTACTGCATTCATGAATGAAGACATGATTATTGAAACATTTTAGTTGTTTATCAACACTTTCAACAAAATCTCACTATTGTTGTGGATAAGATGGAGAGAGACACAGACAGACAGACAGACAGACAGAGGCAGAGAGACAGAAACAAAGAGAGACAGAGAGAGAGACAGAGAGAGAGAGAGAGAGAGAGAGAGAGAGAGAGAGAGAGAGAGAGAGAGAGAGTCTTAGAAAATAGTATCATTTAGATTGGTTCAGAATAATTTGAATAGTTGAACCTAAAATGTACTTATTAACAGATCACTATCAATACAGAAAGATGTTCTCTAGAAAAGAGCCTCCGAAATCTATCCTTGAGTCCAGGCAGATCAACATTTAATTACTGATTTGGAAAAAGTGTTAGATGATACTCTTACAAAATCCACAGCTGACTCAAAACTGTACAAAATCTAATAGGTTGTGTGACTGTATGTAGATTTCTAAAGATTTCAACAGGCTAAAGTTGTATTAATTGAATGTAATAATATATAATGCAATAAATATAAAATATATTCAAAGCCATGTTAAAAAATTAACTATACATGTAAAATATGGGAAAAGTTATAGCTAGAGATCAATTTATCTGAAAATGATAAGGGGTTCTCAGTGGATTACACACTTCATTGTACTCAGCAACATGGGAAAACTTCCAAGAAAGCTAATTAATATGATTTTAGTTTATGTTAAGAGAGACAACTTCAGAATGAAGAAGGTGATAATCCCTTTTATTCCACCCTTATTAGCCCATATATGCCCTTTCATATTCAGTTCTTGTTGCCACATTTTAAGAAGGAAACTAATAAATTTAAAGGTATTCAAGATGGTGAAAGACTTTGAGATAATGTAATTCCTTACAAAAAAAGATAGTTGAATGTACTAATGATAGTTTGCCTGAAGAAGAGAATACTTAGGGAAGGCATGACAGCTATTTTCTAGTATTATTAAGGTTTGCAAATAGAAACTCCTTCCTTTATTTTTCCTAGGCTTGTTCTGAGAGATTTCAGAAGCAAAGGATGGAAGTCACTTTCTTTCCCTCACCCAACATATCTATTCAGTTGCCAATTGGATCTCTGTAGTATCTCTTACATCTATTCTATCCTTTCCATTCCCATGGCCTAGTTCAGACTACTTAAACCATCATAATAGCTTTCTAATTGGTATCAAGTCATTCCTTCTCCAATCCATTCTCTATACAAATGCCAAAGTCTTATTCCTAAAGTACAGTTCTATTAATCCTGCTTAAGAAATTTCAATGAATCCCTGTTTATCATCTAAGGACCTTCATAATCTTGATCCAACATGCCTTCCCAGGATTATTATATGTTATTCCCTTTCATTTATTCTTAGTTTCACACAAATTCTTGCTTTTTCTCACACATGACATTCTATGTCCCATCTGCACACTTTTGGACCCTCTCTCAAAGGCTAAACTGCACTTCCTTCTTAATTCAACCTCTTAGAAGACTGTTTCTCCCAAAGTTCAATTCAAAAA
This sequence comes from Sminthopsis crassicaudata, assembly GCF_048593235.1. Taxonomy (NCBI): domain Eukaryota; kingdom Metazoa; phylum Chordata; class Mammalia; order Dasyuromorphia; family Dasyuridae; genus Sminthopsis; species Sminthopsis crassicaudata. The sequence continues at coordinate 652,238,135 of NC_133617.1, forward strand.
ATACTTCTTGCTGATATTTTTCCTAATTCTTCCAGCTCTTAGTGTCTTCCCTATATCTTGAATTTCTTTTATATGTGTTTTATACATATTTAATATGGACAAATAGGTGCTCCAGTGAATAGATCTCCAAATATGGAATCACAAGGGCATAAAGTTCAAATTTGGCCTCAGATTTGGCTCTATGACCTGGGGCAAGTCACTTAACTTTATATGTCTCAATTGTCTCATCTATAAAGGCAATGGCAAACCACTCCAGTATATTTGCCAAGAAAATATCAAATAAGATCATAAAACAAAAAATAGACACTAATTGAAAACAACTTAACAACAACAACATGTGTACATGTTATCCTTCCCACAGAATGCAAGTTCCCTGAGGGTAAAGACAATCTTAACATTTATCTCTGTATTCCCAACATCTTGCACAGTGCCACATACATAGCAGGCATTTAACAATAACTGTGAATTGATTTATTAAGAGGCAGATTTCAGTTGATTGGAAGAGAAACCAAAAATAGAATGTGATACCTAAGGATGTAGTCAGTCACATGTCTTCAAGGACAAGGACTAGACAACCACATGTTAGAATGTTATAAAGGAATCTCTTGACAAGCTATGGATTAGCTCAGTGACCTTGAGTTTCCCTTCTAACTGAGATTCTATGATTACTGCTTCCTTTTGCTACAGCATTATAGTATACTCTACAATCAGTACATGAAACAATTCTGATGTTAAAAAAACAAAACAAAACAAAACAAACAAAAATCGACAATCATTGAGAAACACTGCCATGAGGGCATGGAAATATTGTAAGTGATTGGTTCTTAATATGGCAAGAATCATTTCCCTCATAGTATATTTATTGAAAAGAATCATGATAAAATGGAATGAGCTCTAAAACTATAATCAAAAAAAACCTTTCACTAAGCTTTGTTATAGATCACTTGTGGGACTTTAGGAATATATAAATAAGCCTCTAAGCCTCGGTTGCTTTATTTTTTAAAATGGAAATTATCATACTTGTGCTACTTACCTTTCAAGGTCTTATACAGATGAAATGTATACAGTTCATATATGGGTGCATATGTATGTCCAAACATGTGTGTATGAATATATACATTTTTCTTTACAAATATAAAGTGCTTTATAACCATAAAATCATAGTCCTCTATTCATTCCTTCCCCTCCCAGCTACAAATGGCTTTTCCTTTCAGAGAACCTTTTATATATTCTGTATAAATTTTATATCTTCTTACTGATTTCTACTCATTCTCCAATGTCTTTAAGAGCAGGGATTACATTTTTGCCCTTCTTTGTATCCTGAGTACTTAGCATAGTGACTGGAACATAATAAGTGCTTAATAAGTACCTATTGTCTGATTAATATATAATATTATATATATATATATATGTGTGATTATTGGTGTTGTTTTTGTTTTTACCATTGATGATGATGATGATGATGATGATGATTGATGACAATGACTGAGTTCTACTAGGTACTGGGGTGTTTTGTTCCGGGTAAGAGTTTAGGGGGATTTCAGGGAAAAAAAGAGGAGGTAGTTAGCAAAGTAAAGTTATTCCATTCAATAATGCCAATTGCCCTTATTAGACACATAAACTGAGTTATTACTGAATAGTTTCCTTGGGAAATACTTTTATTTAAGGATTTTCATTATGAGTTTCAGCTTAAATTTACTTCCAAGAAAAGCGTTATCTCTGTGAATGATATACATATTTTCTTTTGTGAATAAGCAAAAGCTACATTGTCCACGATGTCTTCCCAATAATCATTTCAACTGATTAAAAACTCTGTGAAATCATTGCCCAAATGTTTCCATCTATGCAGAAGTTCATGAATACATTTTTCTTTCTGCTTTCTTCAGATAATAATTAATCTATCTTATCCTTAATAATTTACATTACAAAGATTGCTAAATTATAATCCACTATACATCTTTGTGTCTTTTCAGAAGACAGAGTACTAATCTCAAACATTTATTTCAATATCAATTAACTTCATTAAGGTGAGTACACTACATGCTAGTACAGATGACAATTTGTGTATTTCTTACATTCCTACAGTATCAGTTTAGTCATCTATACTGAAAAAAATAAGGTGGATGAAGAAATCATGATATCAAATGTATAGACAGTTAATATATTTACAGTAGTACATATGTTTTGGAAAACCAAAATTTGGTTTGAAAATTGAATAAGAGGAAGAAATGAAATTGAATCATGTCCAATGATCTCAAGTTAATCCATGTTACCTCTTTTCATATCAATCCATATTTTTGTATCAATATTATCATTCTGTGCTATTGTGCTGTCATGCTACAATACATAGGTCATTTTCATTGATTGCCCATTTTTATTACTCATCCTCAATATTTTAGAGCACCTTTTCTGAATACTAGCAAAGCCATAGACTATCCAGCTGTCATCTCTAATCTAATTGCATGACTAGCCTACTTCGTTTTCCAATCACAGAAGTCCTTGATAATGTCCTTTATACCCTACACAATTCACCAGGGATAATATATTATAGTTTACTTATTGCCAAAATGTATTTTTACAATGTGCTTTAGACGGCTTGAAATTTTGATTCTTCTTTGATTGTTTTTTGAAAATGGTAGCACACCTTGACTGCAATCACATAGCATCATGAGAAAAATATTGTTGAATCAACAAAGGAAAAGAAAGGGACAGGTGTTTATGAAGTATCTACTGTGCACCAAAATGTTTGTTAAATATTTTGTTAATATCACATCCAACACTTGCTATACAGCACTGTGAGAAGGGTAGTATTGACAGTTTTATAGTTGAAGAAACTGATGCATACAGGAGTTTAAATGATTTCTCAGGGTCATATCTAGCAAGTGTCTGAAGTCTCTGAAAATAGAAAAGAGGATTGCTACTAAGGCATTTAATCAACTGCAAATATCGCTAAAGAAATATTTCAAGATTAAGAAAATTAAACCCATTCTTATAAAAAGAAGTTTCCCAAAAGACCATGGAGAATCACAGCAGGCTTCTCCCAAACAAAGATAAAAAGCAAAAGGGAGAGGGAAAGACAGAATGGGAGAGAGAAGACAGAGGGGGAAGAAAGAAGAAGAAGAATAGCAAGAAGAAGAAAAAGAAGAAGGAGGAGGAGAAGGGGAGAAGGAGGAGGAGGAGAAGGAGAAGGAAAAGAAGGAGGAGGAGGAGGAAAAGAAGAAGAAGAGGAAGAAGAAAAAAAAGAGAAAGAAGAAGAAGAAGAAGAAGAAGAAGAAGAAGAAGAAGAAGAAGAGGAAGAAGAAGAAGAAGAAGAAGAAGAAGAAGAAGAAGAAGAAGAAGAAGAAGAAGAAGAAGAAGAAGAAGAAGAAGAAGAAGAAGAAGAAGAAGAAGAAAAAGAAATGGAGGAGGTAAGGAAGGAGGAAGAGAGACAGACAGAGATGGAGTGAAAGTTTAATCTTTAACATTTTAAGATGGAAAAATGTTGAAATCAATGGCCTTCATACCAGAAATAATGAAATAGAAGAATTGACTGCATGGTGGCAAGCCTTTGTAAATAAGTGGGAGAACAACTGATGGGAAAAAATAAACAGAATTAAATAACAATGGAGAAAAGATGCAGTAACATTACATGAATTCATTATTTCAATACAAGTAAAACATTATTCTCAAAAACAGTGTGGGTTTGCAGGCCTTGCAAAAAGACATGGTTGAACACCAAAATGCAATGAAAAATAATGATAATAATAATAATAATAAACTTCTCAGAATTTAGGAATAAAGAAAATTAAGCACTCATCAAAAGGATTGTATTTCTCAGTGAATTGTGTAACTTCAGAAATGTAGAACGTTTTAGAATATTATTTGTAAAAGCTTGCCTGTTCTTTTCTCATTCCATATTTTTTAAGTTGTGTCTAGTTCTTTATAACCCCATTTGGAGTTTTCTCAGCAAAGATACTGGAATGATTTGTCATTTCCTTTTTCAGTTCATTTTATAGATAAGGAAACTGAGGCAAGCAGGTTTGTTACTTGTCCCAGGGTCACACAGCTAGTAAGTATCTAAGGCCAACTTTGAATTCAAGTAGTAGTGACTCCATGCCTCTATTCACTGTGCCAGACAGCTGCCCCTCTTTTATCATACATTGATCAAGAAAGCCCTCAATGTAAATACAGATTTTTGCATATATATTTTGTTGAGCTGGAAAAGTAAATATAGACCAGTAAATATTATTCCTCCATCACTTTTTTCTGTCATAATAATATTCTTATTTAAAATATATATTTGTACTCTTCTCCTCTTTGGGGAATCTTAAGAATTAATTTTTGAACAACCTGAAAATAATGCCACTTATAGAATAGATCTCTATATATTTGTTTTTTTCTGTTTTTGTTGTTATTGTTTTTTTTTTTTTTTTAAGTGACATACTGCTTCTTCATACAGAAGTTCAGTAGTTATGTGGTTGGTGTCCAAATGTAATGGTTTCATTGTCAATGAGGAAAAGAGCAGTTTGTTTTGGTTATCTTGACATGTCTTTTCTACTTTTTCTCTGTAGCTTCTCTCGTTCCATTCTGTAATGTTCTTAGGATATAATTTCTTTGGGTCTCTTGGCAAGTGATCTATAAATTTGTTTTTTTCCTCCACCACTTTATTATTTTACAAGGCCCACTGTCTTTTCCAACCTTTGCAAAAACTTTTACAAATAAGTTTATATATAATTTATTTTTACTCTGATGATGAGATCATGTGGGGGGTATTTGTTTATTTGTTTATTTGTTTTGTTTTGTTTTTAACTAAGGCAGTTTTTAATATCTCTTGACCCCCTCACTGTGGCAATTGATTTATGTAGGGTTAAACTTCTTTATGAAATAGTAAAAGTATATATTTTTTATTTATCCATTTCCCACTTTTAGAATTAATAATGTGTTTAAAAAGTCCATTTTGACCTATTTTATTCATACAATATCATTTCTCTTTTTGGCATTAATTTTCTCCAGAAAGTCAGTGGCATGAGAGTATATAATGATGATATGCAATATACTCTCATGTTGATAGCAAATTTTTCCCCTTTCTTTTAAGATATAATGTATTTCACAGAGTAGAAGAGGGCTTTTTTCAGTGCTGGTCATGTCCAAATTATACAAGTGCCTAGGTAAAAAATAGAATAGAAAAACTAAGGTTTAGTGTGAGAATTACAAAATATAAAAGATTCTAAGCACCACTCCAGAGAGTGATTCTTACCCCTGCCCCAAGGATGAAGAATCTCTGACCTTTCTTTCCAACCTTCAATCACTATCATACATCCAGATACATTCATTTCTTCAATAATGTAGCATCTCATAGTATCACTTGCAACTCTTATCTCCTTCTTTTCAGTAGCCTTTTGGTAATAGAAACATAATCATTTTTTTTTCTATTTCTTTGGAATGTTCTACCTTTTGAAATAGCTTGAAAATTCATCCCTGAGTATTTCCAGTATATACATACATATATATGTATATATATATGTATGTATATATATATGTATGTATGTATATATGCATATATACATACATACATACATACATACATACAAGGAAATCACCTTCTTCTAGAGAGACATGTTTACAGACAAGCCTATATGGGATATAGATATAGATATATGAAATAGTTATTTGGGTCAGAGGTAGGAACATAATCAATTGGGGTAATAAGAAAATGTCTCCTGAAATAGATGATATTAAGTAAACATTGAAGAGTGATGGGTATTCTAAGACACTGAAATGAAAAGAAAATGAATTCCAGGCATTATAGAAAAAGCCTATACAAAGGCATTGGGAGTGGGGAATAGAATTTCATAGATGGAGAAAAGCAATTTAATTTAATTGCACTGTAGGTTGAATGTATAAGAGCAGTAGATTTGAAAGGTAAACTCAATCCAGATTATGTTGTACTTTAAAAACATAAAATGAGGTTTTTTGGTTTTTTTTTCTAACGGGCAATGATAAGTCATCAATTTGAACCAAGACTGATATGGTCAAATAGTTACTTTAGGAAAATCAATTTGGCAGTTATTTGGAAGATAGATTAGTGATAGCAAGAGGTTGGAAGTAAGGAAAAACATGTATAGACTATTTCAATATCCAGATGAAAGGTGATGGGGTCCTGGATGGTATGAGGAGAAGAGTAGTTACATTTATATATGGTTCTCATGCCAAGTTTTCTTGTCTACTTTTTTCTTTTTTTGTAAAGTGAAATAGCACGTATTTTCTATTATCCTCCTTTATAATGATTTGCACGTAAGATTGCTCTTTAAAACACATGAAATGTATCAAATATTAGAGAGAAGTAAAAGATTACATATGTGAAAAGTACAATGTGGAGATATTTTTAAAGTGTAGATTCTGTCCTTTTAAGATCTTATAATGCAAAAGTTCTTGAAGCTATTTTAATTATAAAATCTCTAGGGTTTTTGGTTTCAGAATTACTCTACAGAGCCAATTTGACCTTCAGAAGAGAATAATAGGCACTTGATCAAAGAAGTGGATTGGACTGTTTACCTAAGCAATTCAAATAAAGACACTTAACTGAAGTCTCCCTTAGTTATCTATTGTACTTTTTCCAAACCTATATGTTTTGTTCATCAGAACACTTGGTATTTCCTGAAGGACTTTGTTGCTTGGTTATTTGTCTGAAATAATCAAATGAAGAAATTGTAGGATTCTTAACTCCAGACTCAAAAGTGGCTAATAAAAATGGTAAATACTTTAAAATTTTCAGAAATCAAATGAATTTCATGTGTATGGAGATAATATTACTCTCACTTTGTTGATAAGAAAATTGGGACTTAGAGAGGCTAGCAGTTTTCCCCAAATTCAAGAATCTTCATTCCTCATCTAATATTTTTTTCTCTGAATAACATAATCTTTAAGTTTTGGGTTTTAACTTGTAGGATTATTGTTATTCAATTGTGTCTGACTCTTAGTGATCCTGTAGACCATATATTTTTTGGCAAAGAAATTCAAGTGGTTTACCAATTCCTTCTCCAATGGATTAAGGTAAATAAGTTAATTGATTTGCCCACAATAACACAACTAATAAGAGTCTGAGGTTAGATTTTAACTGTTTTTCCTAACTCCAAACCCAGCACTCTAACCATTTAGCCATTTAGTTGCTGCATAAACTTCTGGTGAGAAGATCACAAGCTCTTAGCCTATTCTTTTATTACAAATGTCTTCACAAGAAAGTTGACTTAGCCTGAAGCCCTCTTGAAAAATAACAATGTGTGAAATTCAAACATAAATGTAACAATTCAATCCTATCATCCTGCATTCTTGAGAATTAATGATTACAGGAAGGATCTTTTATTTAAAAAAAAATTGCGTGATGGAAAGTGCATGGACTTATAATCAGATGGTTTTGTTTGGAATTTCTAATTTTACCTTAGGTAAAGTGTGACCTTAAGTAAGTCTTTTAACTACCATTTTGCTACCTAGCTCACATTGAAAAAGTGCTATGTTTGAGTTACTAGTACTCAGGAGTGAAGTTTTTTTCCCTGCTGTGGACTTCAATCTAAATTTAATCTTTGGCTATGACAAACTTCTTCACATAAAAGTTTTTGCTTGTTTTAAATCAATGAAACTATTAAAGAAAGTAAAATATGACTTAGCCAGTGATGTTATAGCCAGGTTTCTATTAATAAACAAAATGATCACATTAATGGGATCTGACTTCTGAGGAAACACCCACATTAAAACAAAGGCATCTTCTATGAGAGGTACCCAAGAATAATGAGGGCAAAAGTTAGGAACAAGACTTAATCTAATTCTCTCCTTTGCTTCTAAAACACTATACTTTGTGTTGATGTGGGTTATAGCCCCTTTAAGATTCCTTTCTGATTCCCAACCCCACCCCCATGGCTGAATTCCAATGGGAGATATCTGAGCTCTCCCAGCTCCCATTGGATCTGAGCTAATTTGGGCTGTCCTAGCACCCATTCTAATAATCTGCTCAGGTTTCCCAACCCCCACCTCAAGCACAAACAGCTTCCTCCTCATCTAAAAACCTCATCTAAAAGAATTCTAGTCAAATTCTAGCCCTGGCTGAAGCTCAAGCCAGAGGCCAACCTGGGACTCCACCTATGAGCCCCTTCAGATTACCAAAAGCCTCCCTGTTATAAAAGGGGCAAAACTGGACTCCACTCTTTGCAGAAGTCCCAAACGCGGCATCCTTACGCCAGCCATGTCAAGGATTTCTGCCCACCGGCGAGAGCCCTGGCTCTGGTGTATTTCTACCTTCTAACCTTACTTCCAAACTCCACAATAAACCTCTTTTATCAATCTAGGTTTTCGGGTCTGTAAATTCCTTTACAGAGGACTCTTGCGCCTCTACTAGACCTCATTTAACTTTGTATCCTTGAGCCGAATCCAAAGGGGTTGCAAGGGAGCTCTTTTTGATTCCCTGTACCCTGAACCTGCCACTAGACTTCAATTAAATCAAATTTCATTTAGATACTCTTTATCCAATTCTCATCAGTGTCATGTGTATTTTTAATTTAATTGTTTTTCAATTACCACAAATCTATTTTTTTCTCTTCTGTCACAATACACACTCACAGAGAAATATACACACATATACATATATGACAATGCAGGGATTTCTACATTACTAATGTAATTTTATTAATTAAAAATAAATTTAAAATATACATGATGTCAAGTATGATCTAGAAAAAATTATACATTGAGATACCACTTCACACACATCAAGTTGTCTAAGATGACAGGAAAAGATGATGAATATTGGAGGGGATGTGGGAAAACTGGGACATTGATGCATTGTTGGTGGAGTTGTGAAATGATCTAACCATTCTGGAGAGCAATTTGGAACTATGCCCCAAAAGTTATCAAACTATGCATACTATTTGATCCAGCAGTGCTACTACTGGGTTTGTATCCCAAAGAGAGCTTAAAGAAGAGAAAGGGACCTCCATGTGCAAAAATGTTTGTGGCAGCCCTCTTTGTCATGGCAAGAAACTGGAAACTGAGTGTATGTATGTCCATCAATTGGAGAATGGCTGAATAAATTATAGTATATGAATGTCATGGAATATTATTGTTCTATAAGAACCAACCAGCAAAATGATTTCAGAGAGACTTTCAGAACTGATGCTAAATGAAATAAGCAGAACCAGAAGATCATTATATACTTCAACAACAATGTTATATGAGGATCAATTCTGATGAATGTGGCTCTTTTCAACAATGAAATGATCCAACAATGATCCTGTAATGAAGAGAGCCATCTACACTCAGAGAGAGGACTGTGGGAACTGAATGTGGACCACAACATAGCATTCTCATTCTCCCTGTTGCTGTTTGACTGATTTTGTTTTCTTAGTTTTTTTTCCCTTCTTGATCCATTTTTTCTTCTGCAGCAAAGTAACTATAAATATGTGAAGAAGGGGAAAATTTGGAACACAAGGTTTTACAAAGGTCAGTGTTGAAAAATTACCCATGCATATGTTTTATAAATAAAAAGCTTCAATTTAAAAAAAGAAAAAAGTATACATGCATCTACATGTATATGTATATACAAACATGTATGCATATTTACACACATATATATGTCCTCTAGAGTTGTGGTGGCTCATTATATTAATCAGGAATTTTAAGTTTGTCAGAGTTGTTTGTTTTTACAATGATTTTATTATTGTATAAAACTGCTTTGATTTTGATCACTCTGTATCAGTTCATTCAAGTTTTCTGAGGTTTCTTTGAAATCTTTCATTCCTTTTTCCCTTCTTTTTTTTTGAGACAATTGGGGCTAAGTGACTTACCCAGGGTCACACAGCTAGTAAATGTTAAATGCCTAAGGCCAGATTTGAAATTAAGTACTTCTAACTCTAGGACTAATGTTCTATCCACTGAGCCATCTAGTTGCCCAAACTTTCATCATTTCTTACAACATAATGGTGTTTAGTCATTCCCAAACTAATGTATTTCCTCTTGTTTTGCAGTTGTTTTCCATCAGAAAAGAGATACTCTAAATATTTTTGTATATAAATCATTTTCCCATTATATGTGTGCTTGTATAACATATTATTTGTATTTTTCCCCTTTTTGTCCTAGTCATATTATACATTTCATTATTATTTCTTCAAGGGCATGGATTGTATAAATGTCTATCATTGTTGCACCTATTGCAATATTTCACATAGAGTAGGTACTAAAACATTTGTTGAACTGTATTCCTCTTATATTCAGAGAGCATGGTATAAGCCCTTTCAGATTTGACTATTACAGAAATAAATCCATATTGGAGAATTGTCTTTTAGGGTATAATTATCTTCCCAAGTTCTTATCTCTGTCAGTTCATTCCTCCTTTCCTTCCTTCCTTCCTTCCTTCCTTCCTTCCTTCCTTCCTTCCTTCCTTCCTTCCTTCCTTCCTTCCTTCCTTCCTCCTTCCTTCCTTCCTTCCTTCCTTCCTTCCTTCCTTCCTTCCTTCCTTCCTTCCTTCCTTCCTTCCTTCCTTCCTTCCTTCCTTCCTTCCTTCCTTCCTTTCTTCCTTCCTTCCTTCCTTTTCCCCTCCCTAACCTCCTATCTTTCTGACTGTCTTTTTTCTTTTTCTCTCTTTGCTTCTTTGTCTTTCAGTGTCTCTGTCTCTCCCCCCCTCCCTCCTCTACCTTAGAGAATTGCTTTCCTTGTGCTGGGTGGCCCATTTAAAAGCACAGTCACCAGTTTAAGTTATGGAGCTGACCCCTATTTGCAGATGCTGAAATGGAGATATTTTGCATTTAGTTCTGCATTCTTCCACTCTAGTTAACCTTTTTCTAATTTGAGGCTAGCTGAAAATATGGAAATCCTTATTCCTGGAATGTTATCATAGACGTTCCCCAGCCTAAGGAGAGATCATACCCACTGGGCAGCTTGCATTCATTCAGACAAAGGGTTTGAATAGGCACACAACAGTTCTGTGGATACAGGCACTAACATCCTTCCTTACATGGATTCTCTTGCAACTGCTAAATTGATAAACAAACTTGGGCATTGCACATGGTTCGTGATGACTTTTTCTGTCCAGTTCCTGGCTGCTATTCCTTGGCAGAAGGAAACCTTAACCCCATTATTTGGAGACATAGCAAGTAGAGCGATGTGTCCATCTGCAGAGTCTTCCCTGCCAGCTAGAGAAAAGTCTTACCTGGCTCTTGATCGGAAAGCCACTTGAGCTTTAGGTGATCAGACCCACACTTTACAAGCTCGGGGTCATCAACAGTTGCACAGCACAGCGGCCCTGGATCAGGGAATGTTTGCTTGTGTTATGAAATGTGGTGGAGGCAGAATGCACACCGGGGATTAGTTCATTTTAGCAAACTTGGCAGAACCTCCCTGTGACCTAAATAGAATACCTTGCTCTACATAAAGCATGCATCAGGGTATTTCCTGATTTATTCATGAAAGGTTTGCTTTACAAAGGCATTTGGAGCAGTGTAATCTCAAAGTACATGATACATAGAGCTGGCTTCTCAGGTGGGGATGGCACAAACTGCTGTGATGTATGGACTCTTTATGGCATGGTCCATTCAAATACCAGATGTCAAGGGTTACCTAGTTTAGGAGAAGAAATGAGACTGAATCCTTAGAGCCTTTGGCAATGGCAGAGAGACACTGTGTCCCTCTGAGGTGAATAATTGATAAAGAAATGGAAAAGGAAGCCTGCTGAATGAATTAAATCCTCATGCATTAAAGGGTCTTATGGATTCTTTGTGGGTCCTCCTAGAGAAATCTACCTGACATAAACTAGGGGGCCTGGATTCCCCTTTGCCCCTTTCTCTGAAAGAAGGGGAAATGCACTCATTCCTCTCTGATGGAAGCAAGGGAGTAGAACAGTGACCAGCATGCAATGCCTCTCATTATGTGTTTATCTAACGCTTTATGTGCATTTCATGTTGGGGTATTTTTAACAACAGAGCAGATGGGGCTGGTTGTTTGCAAAGAAGTTTTATTTTGGAGCTTTGGGAAGAGATTGGGGTTAATTTACAATAAAATGAAAGTGACATTTGTAAAGATGGTCAGAGTGGAATGCCAGGATCCATTACACTGATAACCTCACAAGTGCCCAGGCTTTCTACACTGGTGAGTTAATGCTCAAATCCCATCAACATCACTCGCTGGATGGATTGCCACTTTATGGCAACTTCCCAGGGGTTTCAGCATGCCAAGCATCTTCTAATAAGTAGGGCAAGGAGAGATGGCATAAAAACTTTGCTTTGTTGCCTAGAAGTTTGAGAAAAGCTAGCACTGATCCATCTCTATGTTTCAGTAACTGGGGATGCTCAGTGTTTGTGACTTGACTGAAAGTCCAAATTTGGATTCCTCATGCATCTTAAATCTAAACTACAGAGAAAAATCATCAGGGAAAGCAATAGGGATTGGAGTGATCTATTCAAAGAATGGATTGAGCTATGACAGAGCTGTAGTTTTTCCTTAATCTCAAAAGCAAGTCTATCAGGATTGTTTTTCAGTCTTATTGGAGAACTGAATCAGTTTTATAGAAATAAGTCATCAAGGTAGAACAACTTATAGAAGAAATTTTCTGAATGGCTTCCCAATGAGATATTCCTTCACCCATCCAGGCATTTCATGTGTCAGGGTAGGAGAAGTCCAGGGAGCTCTTTTATAGCCCTCAGACATCCCTAGTCTGGACCACTTTTGAGTAGGATTGAGGTTAGGGGACTGGATTGAATGCTGATCCCAGGATCAGTCTTAAATTTTTCAGTCAGAATTTCCTTGATGTCCTCAGGACTTATTCCATTCTGGATCTGTTAAATTAGCAGTAACTTGAGGTTAGCCAGATCTTTAAGAGTCTTTTTTTTTCCTTGAGGGGGGGAAGAAAAGGAAAGAAGGAAGGAATTCCTCCTATATAGGTATGTTCCTTTCCCAGGCCTGGAAAAACAGCATTGAAATACTTTCTGAGGATAGCAACTAACTATCTTTGGTTCTAGACGAACCAAACAAATGTTCAGCACCATTAAGGTACATTGTTTTTCTATGGAATTTGATCTCATATCTTCTGACTCCCAAGCCAGTTTTTTTTATTATTCTACCAAAATGTCTAAAGGGAAGGGCTTTAAAATGCTGATTTCTTAGGTTTCTTCTTGTAAATCCTGTGATTCTATAAGACACACAGGAGAGCAAGAAAGACTCATGTAGCTACTGGAAATGTTATACCCATGGTGATCTATAGTTTCTATCCCTACTCATTTTTTCCTGTGGAACTGAAACCTTAAGAGGTTAGTACTGACTCTTGGCACTCTAGGAGAGGAGAGATTGAAGGCAAGTTAAAAATATCCTTCCCACCAACCCTTCTATTTTCCAGGCTAAAAATCTCTAGTTCTTTCCACTGATCCTTATTGAGCATAGTTATTCATCTCTTTGTGGTCCTTTCATCTTTCTCTAAAATTCCTCTAGCTCAAAATTGTTCTATTTAAAACATGACATCCAGAAGACAATAATTTGGATGTGGTCTGACCATGATAGAATACAATGGACTGTAACCTCCTTCATTCTGGATGCTGTGCTGCTATCAACACAAGATCTTATTAGGGGTTTTTTTGGCTTTCATATCCCACTGTTGAATCATGTTGAACTGAATTCCACTAAAACCCAAGTTTCTTTTCATAATGACCCAAAGGGGCTTGGCCTAAGACCTATTGGTGGCCAATTAGAATCAGAATGGTTTTGGTATAAGGCCTAGTCCTTAAAAAACAAATCTAGCTAATACACCCCAAGCTATTTGGGGAGGGTTCAGAGGTGCAAAAGAAAGTAAAAAATATTTTAAAGAGAATCTGTAGGTAAGGGTATGATAACCTATGTGGCTAGAGGATGGGAAGGAGGGAAGAAGAGAGGGAAGTGATGTAGTGCAGCTTCTAGGGGAGTTACAGCAATAACCCTAAGGCTACCTGGTCTTGGGAGTGATGTAGTTGAAAATGATATATTTCTTTCCCTAGCTTCTAGGGAAGATATAGTAATAACACTAAGATCCCCTAGCCTTGGGAGTGATGTAGTTGGAAATGATATATTTCCTCCCATAGATTATCCTGCCCCAGTTTACTCTACATGACTAGATGCTATGGCTACAAATATTGCTAGCTGTCAGATAAGAGCCTGTGGGGTCTATGATAACAGAGTTTCTGAAATTAATGAGCAATAATAATGAAGTGCTTAAAGTTGATTCAGGGGCAGAAAAAATAGGTAGCTACCACTTGACCTAGTGATGTCTCAGGTCTGACAACACACCTCAGGAAGGTTCCCTGTGAGCTCTGCCCAGAGGGCATCTGCACCTGCACACAAAGTCAAAACCAGGGCACTTCTCAACTCCACCCCTAAGCCATAAAACTAGCATATCAGTGACATGAAGCAACTGGTTTCTCTAACTTTTCCCTATAAACTTAGCTTCTTATCCTTGGTTCTTTGCTAACTTCTTTTGGAACTTAGCCTGCTTTAATGGGCATTACACTTATAATAAACTTTACCCTTTGACTTAGAGATAGGTCCCAACTTGCAATTTTTTTTGAGATACCTCACAACACTGCTCTGGAACCCTAACTTTGTTGGGGTGTTGCTTGTACCTCAACAGAGGGAAGGAGGAAAGGAGAGAAAGAGGGGAAGAGGGAAGGAGGGAAGGAGGGAAAAAGGGAAGGAGGGAAGGAGAGAAGGAGGGAAGGAAGGAAGGAAAGATGGAAGGAAAGAAGAAAGGAAGGAAGGAAGGAAGGAAGAAAGGAAGGAAGGAAGGAAGGAGGAGGGAAGGAAAGGGAGGGAAGGAAGGAAGGAAAGAAGAAAGGAAGGAAGGAAGGAAGAAAGAAAGGAAGGAAGAAAGTAAAGAAGGAAGGGAAGGAGGGAAGGGGGAGGGAAGAAGTTTGGGGGAAGGGAAGGAGGAAGAGAGGGAGGAAGAGAAGGGAAGGAAGGAAGGAAGGAAGAAAGGAAGGAAGGAAGAAAGAAAGGAAGGAAGAAAGTAAAGAAAGAAGGGAAGGAGGGAAGGGGGAGGGAAGAAGTTTGGGGGAAGGGAAGGAGGAAGAGAGGGAGGAAGAGAAGGGAAGGAAGGAAGGAAGGAAGGAAGGAAGGAAGGAAGGAAGGAAGAAAGAAAGGAAGGAAGAAAGTAAAGAAGGAAGGGAAGGAGGGAAGGGGGAGGGAAGAAGTTTGGGGGAAGGGAAGGAGGAAGAGAGAGAGGAAGAGAAGGAAAGAAAGAAAAGAAGGAAGAAAGGGAGGGAATGAAGGAAAAAAGAGAGAGGGAAGGAAGGAAGGGAGGGAAAGAAGGGAAGAAGGAAGAAAGGGAGGGAAGGAAGGAGGAAAGAGGGAAGAAAAGAAGGGAGGAAGAAAGGAAGGAAGGAAAGATAAAAAGGATGGAAGGAAAGAAGAAAGGGAGAGAGGGAGGGAGGAAGGAAGAAAGTAACAGAGGGAGGGAAAGAGAGAGGAGGAAAAGACAGAATCTTCTAACTGACCAACTCCAGATCAGTTCTACTCACAGAGGTTATTTGTCTTTTATTCTTGGGGAAGACTATGACAACAGGGAGGTGATACTATGACATGCAAGTGAATTGGATCTGTGTGTGTGAGGAAGGGCTGGACAAGTTCACCTGCCTCATTTTCCCCTCTAGAGCCATCAGGATCCAGTGACCAAATATAGATCAGGGTGACTGGAATGGTCCATTTAATTATTATTTTGGGTTCTAATCAATTCAGATTAAATATAAATAGTTATCATTTTTTCTTTGGTCAGAAACCCTGAGGGTTTTCCCTATCCAGATTCATTCATTCATTTATTTGGATTTTTTGGACTAATTGAAAGAGGAGATTCTTGGCTTCAATTGCTACCTACCCTTAATCACTGAATGGGTGGGACTTTAGTCCAACTGAGACCTATCAAAACCTTAGTTTCAAAAGGCCCGGTCTCTCACTGCATCCAGTCATCTCCAGTTCTCCTGATTTATATCTGACCACTGGACCCAGATGGCTCTGGAGGGAAAAGTGAGTCAGGTGACCTTGCACAGCCCTCCCTCACTTAAATGTCATGGTCTGATATCATGGTCCTCTTAGAGAACAAAAAACAAACGACATATGGTTAGCAGTGCTACCATTCAATCCATTTTCTTTATATTGTGTGTTGTAAAATATCTTGCTGAAATTCTAGTTCAATATACAGAATTCCCTTCATCTTGCACCCTAGCAAGTCTATTCTCTTTTAAAAATCAGAGATGACTCATTCTTGATGATCTCATAGTAGCTCCTAGTGATCACCACTTAACTCTGATTTTTTCACTAGCCATCCCATTAATGGTACATCTGAGGCCACAAGAGTCATAATTGTCATCTTTCTAGGTATTATTTACTATGAATTTCTGTGTCCTTCACCTACTGTTCTTCTGTCCATGTCTCTGGCACTCACTTAAATAGAAGTAGTTTTCAGTATCTCTTTTTTTTTTCATTTTTTATTATAAAGCTTGATTCTTCTGCTATCAAATCTTCCTTACAGTGACTCAAGGAACATTCCAATCTCTGTAGGCATTATACTTGCAGGCAATAGCATGCGTATTTCTAAACAGTGACACTTGACCTATGTAGGATTATTTTCACATCTGTAAAATGACGGTAGTAAGGTGGTCTAAATTCTTAAGGACTCTGCCATTTCAATGACCTCTGCCCTATGGCTTTCCTTTTTGGGAAGGAAGCCCTGGCATATGGCAATGACAAAAGGAATGGTTTCCTAGTTTGCTTATGGAAAGATATCCCAGGCAGGAGTCCTTAAACTAATGTGTGTGTTTTTTTTTTTTTTGTTTTTTTTTTTTGTTTTGTTTGCGGGGCAAGGGTCTGGTGAAATTTATAAACCCCTTCTTAGAATAATGGTTTTAATTCGATAAAAAATATAATACATAAGATTACAAAGGAAACCAATTATTTTGGAATACTTATTATATCTTAAAAACCCCTGAAGAATGGAATCAAGTCCATCTCAAACTCAAAGTAGGAAGGTGGTTAAAAAAAAAGATTTGGATTTAAACTAAAGTGTGTTTTCCTCTAAAACCACTATTTTCATATTGATAACACCAAGTTAAAATGAATTTCAAGGAAAGTTTTGAAGGATTAAAGCATTGAAAACAAGAAGTGCCTAGGGTAGAGACTGGGTGTGGCAATTTCATACACTTGACCTTGGTGATGATATAAGAAATAAATTTTAGAACATTACAACTGGAAAGGATCTTAGAGATTATCTCTTCCCAAAGACCTCGTTTTATAATATGGACTAAAGATACGTGGGTTTATAAACTTTAGATTTTTAGTAGTACCATCTGACAGAACTAACATCTCCTTACCTCCCCTCTCTCCCATTCACTGCCCAGGAGGCTACTTGCTGCAATGCTGGAGGGCCTCAATTCATGGTACACAGGGGATGGCTCTGATTTCATAGAGAGGGTGTCTTAGGCTATTATGTAGAATCTCACCATTAGTTTGACCTGCCTCATTCCTGCCTTCATTAAAGTTCTGGAAAAACTCCTCCCCATGACAACTTCCTTCAGCAAGAGGGGCAGCTGGGGCAGCGCCTCAATGTCTGAGAAGCCTAGCTTGCTTTCTTGGAAAAGGATTTTCCCCTTGGCCTTTCTTGCAGGTCTGGGCAATCAAGAGTTAACCACAACCCTGCTAGGAGCAGAAGAACATGAGGTTTCCATTAACCAGTGGTATGTGGACAAGTGGTATAAGCATGGATTATGTGGTAATAAAAACACACTGGGCAGTATTTATGTCAGAGGCCTCCCTTCACTCCTTCCCTGCCTCCCCAACACATAGGAATCAGGAACTAATGACTGTCTAGGCTGTGAATGCTGAAGCAGCCAAGTGTGGATTTCCCCCCAAAATTCACTTAACCCACCTTGGTGTCCTCATCTCAGATAATAGCTCTCAAGTAACACAGATCATGGATGATTGTATCTAACAATGTTTGGACTGGAGGCACTTTGAACAATCAAGTCCTTCCATTTGGACTTGTTCAGAGTCTGAGGCTCCAAGGAAAGACAATTCATGGAGATAGTTAGGGAATGGATTCTTGGAGGAGGGGAATTTCGGCTGAGGAGATGAAAGAGTAGATTGACGTATATCTGAATGCCTTCTGCTGAAAGATTCATGAAGGTACCATGCCATAGTGGAAAGGGAGTGGGCTTAAAATTAGGAGAGACCTGATTTGAATTATGGCTCAAATATTTATGAGTTGGTTCTAATCGTAGCTCTAATATTTACTAGTTTCTTTGAGTTTCATTTTCCTCATCTGAGAAATAGGGACAATAAGTTTTAAGAGAAATGCTTCATAAATCTGAAAGAGAAAGGTCCTAGATCTATGATTTTTATTGATACAGGGAACTCCCAGGTAAGAAAATTTTCTCTATTGAGACAAATCTATATCTTCTCTACAACTTATAATAAAAAAGAGTTGCCTTATGTTCTAAGAGTTTAAACTTGCCCTGAATCACAGGACCAGTATCTCAGAGATCATTTTAGAGTCTAGGTCTTGCTAACCCTGAAGCCAGCTCTCTATCCAGCACCCTTACAGTTCCAACTCTATAGACTTTAAAGCACGATATAAATGTGACTTTTGTAATGCCCTAATGACATATTGTGGATGTTCTAATGACCTGAGATGGAAAGAGAAAAGGGACCTTCTCTCCATTCCACTCCTTGTGTCCCAGTAGCCAGTAGCCCAGTAGTCTCTGGTGCCTAAAACTGAACTACACAAAAGGGCACATGTGATTCTAGCCAAGGACCCTTCAGGTTAGTTTCTTTTCAGATGCCAGCTAGGATAGGAGCAGAGGTTGTTGATTATTGACCCCTGCCTTCAAACCACTTCTCCAGCTATGTAACATGAGGCATCTCCTGAAAACTCACCCGGAGGCATCTCACCTTTCAGCAACTCTTCCCAATGATGCAGCATCCTAGGAATGCAGATATAGCCTTTTGAGCAGAAGTAGTCCAACCCCAGGGAGACACTAATTTAGAAAGGAAGGTCATAGAGGCTCTTCTTCCCTGATCTGTCAATCAGAACATGACCTGGGATAATAGTGGAACTCTAGGAAGATGGGGCCTTGGGCAAAATTACATAGTTTGGCTTTTCCCACTCAACTGAGCCTGATCTCCAAGTCTTTTGTCCAGTCAGTTCAGCTCTGATGTTAGTGTCTAATAACAGAAAATAATGGGGTGAATGAAGGAATACTGAATTGACAACTTCCTTTATTCATTCTCCAACATCTGTTAAGATCACAGATATATTTTTGATGGTTGTCCTTCATATGGTGGAAATGATTTTGGCTACCTGAGAAGTTAGCCTCTGTTCCCTTTTTTCAGTTTCCAGAGAACCAGAAAAGGTGGCTATTTTTACTACAAAATACAGAGTTGGAATATGATGACAATCAGATTTTAGGAGATTTGCTCAAGGATATCCTTGTCCATATTTTTAATTGTATTTTCTTGAAGGGAAGCTGGCACCTATCTATGGCCAGCATCGGTCCTACTATCTAGCTGCAAACCTCAGAAAACATGGCAGTCAAGAGAGATCCATTTGTGTGTTTTGTGGCCTGGACTTGAGGCTCCAGATCCTAGAATGTTCCTTTTGGAAAGGAGCTCCATTTCCTACCAGCAAATCCAACCTCTTTATTTGAGTGAGAAGGGGAAAAATATGTAGAGCTCCTGAACAAACTGCAGCAGGTCAACAGTTTCCCAAATATCAGCTGAAACAGAGTGCTCCAACTTGCTGTAACTCTATCTACTGTGTGCACAAGAGACTTCTTTGTACAGCAGAGCACTCTGCCTGAAAACAGAGGCCTCCACAAGGCAAGGGAAGCAGGTGCTGCCCTGACGTCCTCTCCCTGGAATCTGATTACCAGTTGGGTTACTTTTTCTTCTGTCTATTTGATATGGCTGTCCAGGAAGACAGTGCTGATGATGCATTCTTAAGCCAAGCACTGACAGAAATCAGGTGTCCTCACTTCATAAAAGAAACATTAACCCATCAAATGGGAGTTGGCTGCAGCAACGCTGACAAAGATGTAACTAGCAAGCATTCCACAGGGCCCCAATATCTGCAGTGTTTTCCTGATTTAGGGGCTTTTCCGGGCTTTCAGATCTTAGAGATAGGAGTTAAAGAGGCAGGAGCTGAAGAAGGAAAGAGTGGAAGGGACTAAGGGTGGGGGGTGCACAAGAGGAAGGGTTAAAGTAAAAAAGATTTGAGAAGGAAAGATCATCTGAAATGGGGGAAGGGAGGAAAGAAAAAGGGATGGGAAAATGGGAGAATGAAGCCCATAGGGGCATCGTGGATGGGTTAAAAAGATGCAGGGAAAATCAGTATGCACAAACTTCTACCAAATAGTCCAGGACTCTGAGGATAATTAAAACCTAAATTAATATCCGAGGATAAGTAAAACCTAAAGGCAAAGGAATCCATTTTGCCAATGCTGCTTCTTTGAACTAAACAAGGGGTTTTGGGAAGCCACAAATTCCTCCCTCTTCAGAAACAAAGCTTTCAGAGACTTAGGTTTATGTGGCCCATATGCCTGCAGGCAAAAGCAGAATGGAGATCCCAAACCCACCTCAAAAGCAGTTGCCCAGTGAGTGTTGGAGGTCAGAGTTTGACCTTAGAATAGTGCTTTAATGACCCTTTTGTAATACTCAAGAGACCATTGTATTTTTCTGGGCCTTAAGCTTTTGATTCTGGGTAGTGAGGGGGAGTTGAAAGGATACTAGCCTACCTAGGAATGAAAAGCCCTGGATTTACTCCTTGTTCCCTGAGTCCTGCAAGTGCATTGCAGACTCCTCCCCTCCCCTTGCTCAGATAATATTACCTAGATTAGAAGTAGGTAGAAGAGAAAGGGTACACAGGATATGGAGTCAGAGAATCGCACTTAAATCTTGGCTCTGTAATTTATTATGTGATCTTGGTTAAATCACTTAACATATCAATGTTTCAGTTCCTCCTTTCTAAAAACGGTCCTGGATATCCTGGACTAGATGTCCTTTTTATTTCTTCTAAATCTGACTCTCCCATCCTTGGACCTTTTCCTCCCTTCTAGCCTTTTTACTCCTTAAAATAATCGCCAATAACTTCAGTCCACAGTGAGCTGCTCCTCTGAACATCTGAAAGTATTTGCTTAGATTCCTCAGGTTATTTACCTCTTTATGTATCAGTTTTGGCTCCCAGACAGATAGTAAGCTACCTGAGGTTGAGAGTTGTAAAACACATGCATACATACATACATACATATGTTTGTGTTTGTGTGTGTGCATCTAAACACAATGTCACTTAACTCCATAGACAACAAAGGGGTCATATATTAGTGAGGATTGTACGTAGAGTTCTGAGGAAGAAGGGATAGGACAAAGTAGTTTGGATAACAGAATGCTATATATGCATTCACTCAGAATGGAGAGACAAAGGGACAAATGAGAGAAGTAGGAAGAAAGACAAGAAACAGGGAAAAATATTCACTTATCCATAGGGTCACAGAATTAGAATGTACTTTGAAGGTCATTTATCCTAATGATTATCCATCTGCTGCTTGAAAATAACTATGTGATGACTTATCCCATTATGGGACAGTTATAATTGCTCAGAAGTTCTTCCCTTTATTAAGTCAAAGTTTGTTTCCCTGTAAACCTTACCTATTAGTCCCAGATCTTCTCTTTAAGGCAAAGCAAAATAAATAAACTTCATTCCAATGATAGTTCTTGAAACTTAACTTACTTTGTAGTTTTGCCTGTATGATGATGAAGATGATGATGATGATGATGATGATGATGATGATGATGTTGATAGTATTTCCAATGTCTAACAAATTGGGACCAGATCCCTTCTTTAGCTTAAGACTAGAACTTTGAATTCAAGAAGAGACAGATTTTATATATTAAAAATAATCAAGATTAATTAATTAATTAAAAGGAAACTATACAGATAATATCAGGTAATATGATTTCTAATTGGAGGAGAGAATAGGGACTTTTCTTTTTTTTTCAATTTGTACTTTCTTTTTTATTAATTTTATAAGTATTACATTTTTTGACAGTACACATGCATAGGTAATTTTTTACAACATTATCCCTTGTACTCACTTCTGTTCCGAATTTTTCCCCTCCTTCCCTCCACCGCCTCCCCTAGATGGCAGGCATTCCCATACATATTAAATGTTATAGTATATCCTAGGTACAATATATATATATATATATATATATATATATATATATATATATATATATATATATATGTATATATATATATATATATATATATACATATATATATATATATGTGCAGAACTGAATTTTGTTGTTGTTGTTGTTGCAAAGGAAGAATTGGATTCGGAAGGTAAAAATAACCTGGGGAGAAAAACAAAAAATGCAAACAGTTTAGACTCATTTCCCAGTGTTCCTTTTCTGGGTATAACTGATTCTGTCCATCATTGATCAATTGGAATTGGGTTAGCTCTTCTTTCTGTTGAAGATATCCACTTCTATCAGAATACATCCTCATACAGTATCATTGTTGAAGTGTATAATGATCTCCTAGTTCTGCTCTTTTCACTCAGCATCAGTTGATGTAAGTCTCTCTAAGCCTCTCTGTATTCCTCCTGTTGGTCATTTCTTAAAGAACAATAATATTCCATAACATTCATATACCATAATTTACCTAACTATTCTCCAATTGATGGGCATCCGTTCATTTTCCAGTTTTTAGCCACTACAAAAAGGACTGCCACAAACATTTTGGCACATACAGATCCCTTTCCCTTCTTTAAGTATTTCCTTGGGATATAAGCTCAGTAGTAGCACTGCTGGATCAAAGGGTATGCACATTTTGATAATTTTTTGGGCATAATTCCAGATTGCTCTCCAGAATGGTTGGATTCTTTCACAACACCACCAACAATGTATCAGTGTCCCAGTTTTCCCACATCCCGTCCAACATTCATCATTATTAGTTCTTGTCATCTTAGCCAATCTGACAGGTGTGTAGTGATATCTCAGAGTTATCTTAATTTGCATTTCTCTGATCAATACTGATTTGGAACACTTTTTCATATGAGTGGAAATAGTTTCAATTTCATCATCTGAAAATTGTCTGTTCATATCCTTTGACCATTTATCAACTGGAGAATGGCTTGATTTTTTATAAATTAGAGTCAATTCTATGTGTATTTTGGAGATGAGGCCTTTATCAGAACCTTTAACTGTAAAAATGTTTTCCCATTTTGTTACTTCCCTTCTAATCTTGTTTGCATTAGTTTTGTTTGTACAAAAGCTTTTTAATTTGATGTAATTTTCTATTTTGTGATCAATAATGATTCCTTTGGTCACAAATTCCTTCTTCCTCCACAAGTCTAAGAGGTAAACTATCCTATGTTCCTCTAATTTATTTATGATCTCATTCTTTATGCCTAAAGCATGGACCCATTTTGATCTTATCTTAGTATGTGGTGTTAAATGTGGGTCCATGCCTAGTTTCTGCCATATTAATTTCCAGTTTTCCCAGCAGTTTTTGTCAAATAATGAATTCTTATCCAAAAAGTTGGGATCTTTGGGTTTGTCAAACACTAGATTGCTATTTTTATTCACTGTCTTGCCCTGTGAACCTAACCTCTTCCACTGATCAACTAGTCCATGAGAATAGGGACTTTTCAAAGAGGAATGAGAAAAGCTTACATGCAATTTTCTGAAATTAAAAAAGAGGTGTCCTCCTCCCTCTATTGTCTATAATTCTGATTATATATTTATGGAAAAACCTTATAGATTTTGACTTATAGATAAATGATCCAAGTGATGTTATCTTATCTATTCCTATTTTCCCCAGTGATCCACAAATCAAAAAAGGAAAGAACTACAGGGATCAGAATTGCAAGTTAATTGTGTTGAATCACATTGATCCCATTTTATGACTTAATTCTGTAGTTAGTTCAATTTCCTTTCTATTCCATTATAAGTTTAGTCCAACTTCTGTTCTATAAGAAAATTTTATTGTTTTGTGGGAATTAGGAAAAATATTATTGTATTATTGAATGAAGCCCTGCATGTCTGATAAGTTGGACCACCTTTACCTGCTGTTTAGAGACCCTTATCTAAAACCTACCTTATGCTGACCAGAAACTCAGTCAGATTCAAAGATTAATGAAAAAAGCTTTTTTCAGAATTAATAATAATGATAATCTCAAGCAACCTATGTGTCTTATCTTAAAACAACCCCTACAGATCAATTAGTTATTGTTTCCAGGTTCCTTTGATTGTGAACAGTCACTTGGTAGGAGTGGGACACCTCCTTTTTAGATTTTAGGGAATTGGCATTTGTTCATTCTCTCCTCTCCCAACTTGGAAAGTCCCTAATCTTTCCTCCAATTAGAAATTGTATTCCCGGTTGTTGTATCTCTTCCTTTCAATTAGTTGGTCTTTTCTGGTTAATTGTTTTTAACAACCCCAAGCTGAGGAAGAGGACTCATCCCAATTTGTTGGGCAATTGGCATGCATTGTTTAATAAATCAAAATGCTCAGAAGCTTGAACCTTTGTTTCCTCAGTCATTTCATCTTTGACCCATGGCACTATTAAGAAAAAGGGAGTATGGGGGAATGGATGAAGCTATGCATTTCGAGTCAGAACAACAAATCCTCACTCAGACATTGATGGGCTGTGCAAGGAAGGCAATTCATTTATCTTAAGTATTGTATAAATTATTTTTTAAATATTGTATTAGAAGCAGGTCACACCCAACCCTCTTGAGTGCATATTCTACCATATTTGACTGCTTCCTAAAATAATTCCTATACTGCCATTGAAGGTTCCAAGTCTAAAATTCTCCCCATGTCTCTGGCTTTCTTTACTCCCCAACTAAAATTCTTAGCCTTCTTTAATTTCTCTTAATTCTAGTATCTTCACTTTCCTAATTATTTCCTACTTAACTTATATATAAACATATGTATGTATATATGTATGCATGTGAGTCTGTTTGCATATTGTCTCTACCATTAGATTGTGAACTTCTTAAAAATAAGGACTGATTTTTGCTTTTCTCTCTTTCCCCAGAATTCAGCACAATGCTTGAGGATAGAAAGGACTTAAATGCTAATTGATTAGTTGATTG
The DNA here is from genome assembly GCF_048593235.1 of Sminthopsis crassicaudata. Classification (NCBI taxonomy): domain Eukaryota; kingdom Metazoa; phylum Chordata; class Mammalia; order Dasyuromorphia; family Dasyuridae; genus Sminthopsis; species Sminthopsis crassicaudata. Next base: position 652,263,265 of record NC_133617.1, read on the forward strand.
CTGAAGTGTGAGTTAGGATAGAAGAATTTGTACAGAAAGCTGAGAACTTCAGCCTATCCCAAGTCAACCCAGCCTTTCCATCTAGGTAGTCTGATCTCTTCTAATCTGATCTGTTCAGTCAGGACAATTAAGTGTCATCCAACCTAGATATGCCATTATTCTCTGAGAAAAAGAAAAGAGAATGAGAAAGGATAAAGAAAACAAAAGAATAAGGACTAAAAATCTATTGCTGGAGGTAGGTATATCAACTCCTACTTTGGTACCATCTTCCTATACACCTATGCATACATACAAATATATATATATATATATATATCTTTCAAAATTTAGTAGAATCTTAATCCTATAGTTTATATCTTTCTTTTCTTGCCATATATCATTTTTCCTATTATCCTTTTCAGTGCTTTGTCATATCCCACAAATTCTTAATCAGGGTTGATTGAATGTTCTGGAGATCTTTAACTCATTCTTTTGAATCGTTCATGAATGTTAGTGGTAGAGCTTCCAAACCTTTGGTGCATCTGTTATCCCTTAATTTTCCCTAATTACTGACCCTTTCATGAACATCCTTGATGATGTCTTTTACACTGGTCCTCGTGTGTAAGCTATATATTGCAGTTCTGATCATTCTTACAGTATAATGTTCTATACTGTGTAGTCATATAGCATTATAAGGTGAATATTGGTGCTAATAACATGGTTATCTTGGGCCTCCTAAGAAACCTACATATATTCACTTTTATGTAGTGTGGCAAAGTGGAAAAAATGCTAGAGAGGAATAAGAGAGATCCTGGTTATCATTTAGACACTAGACTTACTTTATGATCTTGGGTTGGTTACCATATTTCTCTAGACCTCAATTTTCTCATCTCTTAAATGAAGACATTGAGTTTGTGATCTCTTTTAGATTCCATGATTGAAATCAGAGATGTAAAAAATGGAGATCTCCAAATGCTGCACAAACCAAATTAAAAGGCAATTGGGAATAGTTAACAAAAATAAATAAAAATACAATAAACCATAGATAATGTTAACATGTGGTTTTCTAAGTCAATATGTATCTAAGGGAATCCGTATCTATGATTTATTAGCCCTTATAGTGATGATAATGATAGTTACATTCAAAATCTGGGGTTAGGTGTATGGAAGAAGGAAGGAATAATGGAAGCTACTATACACAAATACACAAATATAGTTTTCTTCTCAGAGAATAAGGGCATGTCTAGATTGGAAGACACTCAACTGCCCTGACTGAACAGGTTGGATTGGAAGAGATCAGTTTACCTAGATGGAAAGACTGGGTTAATTTGGGATAGGCTGAAGTTCACAGCTTTCTGTGCAAAATCTTCTATCCCAACTCACACTTTGACAATCAATCAGTCAATTAGCATTTAAATCCTTTCTAGTCACAAAAAGAGAGAGAGAGCAGAATTTGAAAACTCAAGGACTTTTGCAGTGTTGGAAGAGTTAAGAAGAGGAAATGTCCATCTTTTACTGAACTTGGGAAGGGAAATAAGAAGAAGTTAATAGAAGGTTTGAAGTGTGTGCAGCTGCAGTGGATCCTGGAGACAATGAATGCTCTGCAAAGGATATTCAGCCTGCATCCCATGCTGGAAAAAAATAAAATTTACTTTGGTACCACAGTTGATAGCAAAGAAATAGCTCAAGCACAGTTCCTTTCATTTACAGGTGAAGACAAGACAGCTATAGTAATGTAGTTGACCTTACACTTTTTTATACTTGCTGGGTCTGATTTTACAAAACACTATTTATATATTGCTGCAGGTGGCATTGACTATTAACCAAAGAAATTTAGTCAGTCCAGAAAGTAGGGAGTTGATCAAGAGGCCACAGATGAGACTCCAGAATAGATATATAAATAAAGATGGAGCCATCCAATCCTCCAAGATTGCTTGCTTTCTCTTTGGGCAAGAGTAAAGACAGATCTGAAAGATGGCAAGACCTATAGAATTTTGCATTCCATTCTAATGCCACCCACAGCTTCTATTGGAGAGTCTCTCTTATGAAATCAGGTTCTTTTTTTCAAAGGAATAACTGTTTGGGGGATTGGTAGAAAGCAGTGTCTTTTTAATTAACTCCTAGGTCAGCTATTCCAGAGGTCTCAAGCTCTTGAGATAATTTCTAGCAGGTCAAACCTTTGACTTAATTCCAAAAGCATTTAAATTATCTTACCTAGTTTTTTTTTTCCTCCCAATTGTTCTCAATGCACAATTGACCTTGGGCTGGCCTTCTCCTCAAAATAGATCAAACAAATTTGTCTCTCATTTTGACCATAATACCTGGTTCTTTTTTAAATAGGTTTTTGCTGGAATTGAAGCTTGTGGATTCTTCTGCCACTAATATTTTATTAATATACTCTGAGGCCAATGGAAATTGCCTATGTGCAAAGGGGAATGTATCCTTTTAGTAAGACCTGTCATCTTTCAGGGATTTTTAAGGGAAGCCTACTAAATTACACATTTGTACATGTACAGATAAGCTGTAGATTAGACTATATGAATTGTTTCATAAATCAGATTTTTTTAAGTAGGTTGAGCAGATTGTTCCTTGAAATTCTTGGTGTTGGTCAGATTAAATATGGTATCATGGAGATCATTCAAAGTCTCTGCTACCCAGCAATCTAAAGACAATTTCAAGAAGACTTTGATTCAGAAGTCTGTTAGTCCCTAATAAATGAGAAAATACCATACTATATCAGCAAGGATTGCTATTAATATAAGGTTGCATAATATAGAATTAACCATGAAATTTAATTAGTGAGCATATAATATATGAACCTTGTCTTTAGTCCAAGCAAGGGAGAGAGGGATGAGGATGGTAAGGGAACCCAGAAGCATAGGCATGAGGGATCCATTGAGAGAATTTGGGAATGTTAGCCTAGGGAAGAGAAGATTTGAGAAAGACTTGATTGTCATCCACAAATAACATACACACACACAAACACACACACACACACACACACACACACACATATACGCACCATATGGCATCAGAGGGTAGAATTAGGAACAATGGTCAGAATAGAGAGGAAGTAGAAGAATAATCAGGGGAGGAAGTGTCCAATGCTTAATCATGTCCCCAAAATAAATGTATTACTTTAAGAGTAGTGAGTTTCTCTTTATGGAAATTGTTCAAACAATGATTGGATAATCATTGCTCAGAAATGTAACAGAAAAATTCCTGCTTCAGCAAATGGCTGGTTTAGATGGTTTCTAAGGTCTCTTGCAATCCTTTGATATCCTGATTTCTACTTATTTCTAACCTCCTGCCTTCACTATTGGTCAAAAACAGCCCCTGGTTATCTCAGACAAAGCCTACATGATGATATGATTCAGATAATAAGGTTTTGTCACTTAAGCTGCAGCCAAAGCCTTCATGAGAAGGAAGTCAAATTGGGATTGTGGTAGTCAAATGAGCCCAACTTTCCTTTGGCACTCATTGCTTCCTCTTTTATTTTTTTCCTCACCAGACCTATAAGAAGAACAAAACACTCTCCAACCAAATGGAAAGAGGAAAATGCAGCTCTAACTGAAGGACAGTGCCTAGATTGAACATACAGGATGGCTCATTATTGCTCAAGGTGCCAAAGAAGATTTTTGATTCATAATGTATCCAAATAGCTCTTCAAATGCATAACAGCTGTTCGAATTAGCTCAGCTGTGAAAAGTATTCCCAGATTCAGGAGTCTGAAGCCCAATCTCTTATGTCTAGTTCCTATTTTTCTTTTTTGCTCAGTTTTCTGGACATGTAAATTTTGAGAAAATTGGAAGGTTTTAACTTTAGTTCAGTTTAATTCAAGAAGCATATATTAAGCACCTAATATCGGCAAGGATGAAATCAAAATAGAGCTGTTGCTTATGCACTCTAAGCATTTATTTATAATCCTAAAGCATGTTGTTTTTAATGGCTAAGAGAATATACAATTTTATGAAAGGGGCCAGGGCACATCAGAATCAGAGAGCAAAGCTAGTTTAGGACAACATAACACTTGCAACAAATAATGACAAATTACATTTCTATAGTACTTTACTAGTTTGTAACCAAGAGTCACCTTTCAGGTCTACTTCTGCTCCCAATCAATTATTAAATTTTGGCTTTTTAGATTTTTGGAAATATTTCTCTCTCATGCACTCTAGCCAAATTTTTTACTTCATACATGCTCCCATATCCTTTCTTTGTGCTTACACCTAGAAAATACTTCTGACTTTTGCCTCTTAGAATTCTTACTGAGAAAGGGAAGGCAAGGAAACAAAAAAATTTAAGCAAATATTTTATGCCAGATACTGTGTTGAGCATTTTGAAAATATTATCTCCTTTGAAATTTCCTTCACATTATAGCTCCAAACATAGTTCCTATATAGTCTTTGCTGATCCCTCTCTCATGATATTACTTTGTATTCTCTTTGTTTCATTGTCTCTGCCTCTATTTCTCCGTCTTTAGATAGATAGGTTATGGACGCATATAAATATGCACATATATAATTTATCATATATATGCACAACTACTTACTTATATGTATATATTGTGTCCTCCAGAAGAATATACACCCCCAAAAGGAGGTATCATTTCCTTTTTTCTTGATCTTTGCATCTCAATGCCTTAGAATCATGCTTCACACATTATAGGAACCTTATATAAGGCTGTTGATTTTTCAATTAAAATATTTCATTTAATACACACATCAACTCAATGATATGGAAATTAAGGTAAAATGGCTTATCTATGTTCATATTGTTAGTGAGTAGGAGAAGCACAATATAAACCTAAATCTTTTAACAGGGGTCCATTGATACTTCCAGGTGGTCATAATAGCCTCAGTTTATTTTTCAGTAATTATATATGTGCATATTCTTTTTGATGATTAAATGCATGATATTCCTTTGCATTGTAAAGTGCCCCTGAGAAGGATAACATTTTAACCTATTTTAACCTATTATCAGATAAGTTCTTGGTAAAATTCACTTAATTCATTCAATAATCATAAAGCACCAATTATATGTAAGAACCTATATAAATACTATAGTGACACCAAACAAATTCAAAAAAGAAATAGCTCCTGTCCTTTTCTTGTGAGGCATTTGGGATTAAGTGACTTGCCCAGGATCACACAGCTAGTAAATGTTAAGTGTCTGAGACCAAATTTGAACTCAGGTCTTTTTACTCTATCCATTTCACCATTTAGCTGCCCATGCTTCAATCCTTTTGGAGTTTACATTCTACTGGATGGGAGAAGATACAACATTTACAAAGTAATTATAAAGTATCTTCAGCAATGAGATGATTCAAACCAGTTCCACTTGTTCAGTGATAAAGAGAACCATCTACACACAAAGAAAGGACTGAAGAAACTGAGTGCGGACCACAAGATAGCATTTTCAATCTCTAGTTATTTGCTCGCATTTTTGTTTTTTTTTTTCTTTTTTCTTTTTTTTCTTTCTTTTTTTCTTCTTGATCTGATTTTTCTTGTGCAGCAAGATAACTATATGCATATGTATAAATATATTGGATTCAACATTTGAAATAGATTGGACTACCTGCCAGCTAGGGGAGAGGGTAGAGGGAAGGAGGAGAAAAATTTGGAACAAAAGGGTCAATGTTGAAAAATTATCCATGTATTTGTTTTGTAAAAAGCTTTAATAAAACAAATAAATAAATAATTTATAAGTGTGGAGAGTCAGGGTTAGGGAAGAAGTTTTCTCCTCTACTCCAAACAGTTAAACAGGAATGACAAGGATGAGTGGGAGAAACTGAGGGTGATGGAAAGATGGAAATAAGAGAAAGAAAGGTGCCAAAATAAAACTTTAGTCATATATTTTCCTAAGGGGTGGGACATAGGTGTGTGAAGAGGGGGAGATTCTAGTCTAAATGGATTTTTAAGGTGTTTTGAATGACTTTGAACAAAGCAAATTCTTCCTGCACCTAATTGCAAAATAGGAGAAATTGTGGCACTGTCCCTACAGCTGAAAGGAAGAAATTCAGAATTATGTCAATAAGTAACTTTGGAATCAGAATCCTCAGGCAGAATATGACCTTAACTATCATATAGTACAATGTCCTAAATTCCCAAATGGTAAAAGTGAAGGGGAAGTGACTTGGCCAAAATAAAGCAATGAATCAGTGTCAGCATTAGGATTCAAACATAATTTCCTCATCTGTAAAAGAAAGGAGGTTCAACTAGATGGTTCCAAGGCCTCTTTCAACAATTAAAGTCTGTAGCCTGGGAAGGGGGAGAGGATGTAGGGGGAGGAATTGATTTGTCCAGAAATCAGACAGCCAGTTAATGCTAGAGCCAGGACCTTCTACCCAGATCTCTGAATATTCAGACCACAACTCTCACTGCTTCCCTTGGAGTTCTAAAATGAAAATGATATAGATCCCAAGGTGGTTTTACAATCTAGAGCAGAGCTTTGTTCCAGATAGAAGATATTTTACTTGCAGAAAATAGATACTCAAAGGGTAAACAATTCTCCAGAGATAAGAAATAAATCCAGAATATGAACATACAGAGAGATAGCTGATATGTTAGAAAATACTCTGACCTAGGAGCCAAGAGCCTTGGATTCAAATCTCATTTCTGCTACAAAAAAGCTGGAAGGCTCTGTTTCTGTCTCTCTGCCTGTCTCTGTATCTGTCTCTTTCTCTGTATGTGTCTTTTCCTCTTTATATATAAGTTCCCTGTGTGTCTCTGTCTCTCTATCTCTGTCTCTCTCTTCTGCTCTCTCACTGTGTCTCTATATGTGTCTGTCTCCATCTCTGTCTTTCTCTCTCTCTCTCTCTCTCTTTGTCTCTGTCTCTTTGTCTCTCTGTCTCTGTCTCTTTGTCTCTGTGTCTCTGTCTATCTGTCTCTTTCACACACACACACACACACACACACACACACACACACACACACACACACATCACCACACCTATCACCACTACTAAATTCTCATTTTTGAAGACACTAGGGTCTAGCCCCTGGTCTGCCTCTTGGGTGGCCTTGTTTTTTTCCTCCCCTGGACTCAGTCTCCTCCTCTGTAAAATGAGGTCAGATGTGTCATTTTCCAGGTTCTTATTATTCTAAGTTTTGACATGAGTTGACCTGATTTAGATTAAATTTAAAATAGTAGGAATTATATTTATGCCAATTCCAACTCCTCTCTCACTCAAAAAAAAGTGAATTAACATTGATCCAGTGTAATATTTAGAAAATGTATAACTCTAATGAGCATGATGTCTCTCGAAGACACTAGGTAGGAGGACAAGGTAGAGTTAATTCAAGAATTATCACAAATAAACATTGAAGCATACAAGGTTAGAGCTGAGACTTTTGAGATATCTTTTCTAATAACTTCATTTACAGATGAAGAAATTGAGTGGAGTGGGAAAGGGAAAGGGGCTTGCCCAAGAATACACAACTAATTGTGGCAGAACCAGAAGTAACACTCAGGGTTTTTGCTTCTCTACATAATAAGTTTTCCACTATAGCAAAATACTAACTCTCATTTTAGAACAATTTCATCAATGTCATTTGTGAAGCCTATTTAATTTCAGAAGATGACAGGAATTAATTCATTCAAACTTTGATACTGGGCATGGCTGAGAAGGTGCATTTTGCACAATAGGGTACAAACTGTTAGGAGCTGGTAGTTGTGTAGCCACTGCTGGCCATTCTATATAGTAAGCCCCCTATAATTTGCTTTCTCAAATATTCCTAATTCTTTTGAAGGCATCCCTTATTCAGATTCCCAAACTCAGAATCCTCCTCAACCCTTCCTGTTTATTTACCTCCCATAACTAGCCAGTTGTCAAACATTATCAATTTTGTTTCTATATAGGTCTTTTTTTTCACACTCTCAAGTGTTCAGTTCTCATCACAGGGCACCTACCGTGTGGCATCATTATCCTATTTGGACTTTGTGGTTTATATTCTCTTGCCTTTCTAATTCATACTCCAATTAGCTGTTTGATGTTTTCTGAAGCACAGATCTGACCATGTTACTTTCCTACTCAAGAATTGCTAGTAGCTCAAATGCCTATAGAGATATCATATAAATTCTTTTTTTTTATGTGAATGATATATCAGGTTATTTCTTTTTTGTTGTTATTTTTATTTTTTACTTTTAAAACATACTTTTTATTTTCAAAATACATGCAAAAATAGTCTTCAACATTCACCCTTCAAAATACTGTGTTCCAAGTTTTCCCCCTCCCTTTCCTACAAATCCCACTCCCCTAGACAGCAAGCAATCCAATATATGTTAAATATGAGCAAATCTTCTATACATATTTCCACATTTATCATGCTGTACAAGAAACATCAGCTCAAAAAGGGAAAAAATGAGAAAGAAAGAAAATAAAGCAAGCAAACAATAATAAAAGGTGCAAATACTATGTTGTGATCTCCATTCAGTACCCACAGTCTTCTTTCTGGATGGAAATAATTCTCTCCATCACAAGCCCATTGCAATTGGTCGGAATCACCTCATTGCTGGAAAAAAAAATCTGTCAGAGTTGATCATCACATAATCTTATTGGCACTGTGTGTAATGTTCTTTTTCTTCTACTCATTTCACTTAGCATCAGTTCATGTAAATCTCTCCAGGTCTTTGTGAAATCATCTTGCTGAGGGGCAGCTAGGTGGTGCAGTAGATAGAGCACCAGCCTTGAATTCTGGAGGACCCAAGTTCAAATCTGGTCTTGGACACTTAAAACTTCCTAACTGTGTGATCCTGGGCAAGTCACTTAACCCCAGTCTCAGGGAAAAAAATATCATCTTGCTGATCATTTCTTATAGAACAATAATATTCCATAACATTCATATACCATAACTTATTCAGTCATTCTCCAACTAAGTTTCCAGTTCCTTATGCAAATTTCATATTGAATTTGTTTATATTATACACACACACACACACACACACACACACACACACACACACACACACATATATATATATATATATATATATATATATATATATATATATATATATTTATATTGAAATTTGAAGCACTGGCCCCAGGCTGCCTCAGTACAACTACTTGTTCCTTGAGGACAGGAACAAAAAAATTTCTTTACATATGCAGTTTCTAGCAGAGTACCTTGCATACCAATCTCACTTGTGTGACTGTTGACACTTACTGAATTAAATTGCACTGGAACACAACAAATACCTATTAAGTATCTATTATAAAGAAAATGTTATGCTGTGTGCTGGAAATGTAAAAATACATATTTCTCTGAAAGTGTAGAGTCTAATAGAGAGAAGAGGCATGTATATAAATAAATATGGAACCAAGAAGTAAAAGAAAAAAAAAAGGTAACTAGAAATTTAGGGAGAAATCATTTTACCCTGAGGCAGGAAGAGAAAGAATTAGGGGAGCTTCCTGCAGAAGATAATATTTGAGGTGGACATTGAAGAAAGACTGGGACTTCCGCTCACAGAGGTGGAGAAAAAATAAGAAGCAAGTCATCTGTGCACCAACTTGGCACATGGCTTACATGATGCTATGGCATATCATATCCCATATATTCCATGAAATTATTCTGGGACACCAGGGAAGGAGAAGATCTACACATACACAAAGTGTTCCAAAAGTCTTAGAACAGTTTTAAAATTTTAAAGCTTAAAACTGCAGTAAAACTTTTGGGAAATTGTGTGTATGTGCATGTGAACACATCAATAAACGCCTACACAGACCCTCTGTACATGTAAATAAGAACACAAAGAGCTAAAAATATCTGATGTGGTTTTATGAGGTCAGTGATCTAGAAACATCTCATTTGGTTTTACAAATCATAAGCTTTGTTTGAGTCTTTAGGTAAAGGCACAAAGCTCGGAGGCTAATAGAAACAAAGAGAAAGGAACCAGAGTAGAACCCAATATATAGGCAAGACATGACTTTTAAAGGCCAAAATAATTAAGATCAGTACATAAGGTTAAAGAGAGAAAGGAAAACATTTAAAGTCTATCAAAAAGGAAGGAAAATAATCTTTTGAATAAATGAGAAAAATGACAATACAAAAGGCTGCCTTCTTAATGAGAAAAGGGAGATGGGAGACAGGAAATACAGAAAAACCTTATGAAATTAGCTCCTTATGGGGAAAAAATGATATGATACAAAACTTGATCATGTTCATCTATATATGGTTTCTATAGCACAACTATAGTAGACCCAATTTATGAACATAGATTCAAAGTCCTAGAACCAAAAGAGCTCCTAGGTCAACTCAACCATTGCATTGAAATCATAAGGCTAGTCCCTTTATATCCCTAAGGGACTCTGGAGAAACAACATGGACACAGTTAAACTAGGAGTCAGATAAATCTACCTTTCAGATGTGGATAAAATGAAATGAAAAGGACAGTGGCTTTGGAGTCATTACTCCAAAGAGGGAGAGGGAGAGGGAGAGAAGACCTTGGAAACCATTTTCTGGAGATGACCTGATCTATTTTTTTCCTTCTATGGATCAAAACCTATATCTTCAGGTAGGCCTAGGGAAAAAAATCAATGAATGGGAAGTTACTATCTTCATATAAAAACTAAACATTTTGGAAAGTATCTTATCCTGAGTTCCTATGATTAAGAGGTTCTTAACCTGCATTTTGTTTTCTTTATTCTCAGATGTCTAATACTAATATACAATAACAGTAGCTTACATTTAGATAATATCTTCATTTAAGTTATTTTATTTCCTTATAAAAATCAGAGCCACTACCTGTTTTACCACTCCAAGGCACAACTTGGAGCTCAGTATGAAATTAGGAAGGGTGAAACTTGGGATGATAGACAAATCAATCAACATCATTATCACTACCAGCAGCAGCATTGTCAGCATCAGCAGCAACAGCAGCTACAGGATCTCCTCCACTGTCCCTTTTCTTCCTAAGGAAGAAAGGCACTACTCAAGGTAGATATCTCCCCAAATTCCAATTTATCAGCTCTCCTTGAGGACACTGAATTTTGGAAGTTTCCCAGAAGAAATGATAAAAGCCCTCTGCATACTTAATGCAGAGTGTACCTGTAGTTACTTGGTATATTTAGGGCACTGACTTGGCATATGTAGTGGAATAAACCAACAGAACACGAAGTTCTTTTTGGTCCTCCTTCTTAAACACTGTACTAATTGCTCAATACCTGCAATGTGCTCAATGTATTAATTGGTCCTCCCTATTACAGAATTTATATAGAAAATACCACTTAAGTAATGAGTGTGATTTGATGGGAAGCGGAAAGAAGGCAAAATGTAATAAAAAGCTTGAATAGACTTGAACTGATAAGATGAAAAGAATCATAGAATCAGCAAATTTTAGCATTGGAGGGATACATCTAATACAACCTTTATGTGAAAAAGAATCTCTGACTGTACAATACCTAATAGGCATTTAGGCTTTATATGAAGATCTCCTAAGAGGAAAATGTGCCATTTACTGAAGGAGCTCATTCTATTTTGAATAGATCTGATTTTTTTGTTTTACTTAAACCAAGCCTAAATTTGCCTCTTTGCTTCTTCTACTCTTTGCTCCTAATGCTGCCCTTCCAGCAAACTGGACTTATACTGCCACAATATATTTCTGCATATCAAGACAAATAACATAATAGTTTTAAACTACACTTAAATTTTTGGGACATCCTGTATTATAAAAAGAATGAATCTACAGTCCTAAAGAGGAAGAGATCTTGACAAGTCTCATGAAATCAAGATAACTAAAGGAAGAATTTCTATCAGGGATTATTGGCCCTTTATACTTTCTCATAGCATGTCATATTCCCAAAATTTATTTTAAAATTTTATTCAGCACTCATATTACTAAAGCAAGGATAGTTAAGGAAAACATTTGAAGGATATAATGCACAGTGGAAAGAAACTGGATTTGAAGTCAAAAGATTTAAGTTTGAATCTTGCCTCTACCGATGTCTGAGTGACCTTTGGCAAACTGGTCAGTCAGTAAGCATTTATTAAGCATTGATTATATTCCTAGAGACAGCTTGTGACTCAGTGGATGAAGCACTGGGTCTGGAATCAGGAAGAAATAAGTTGCAATCCAGCCTCTAACAGTTACTAACTGAGAGACTCTGAGCAAGTCCCTTAACCTCTTATTGTATGATAAAATGGATCCACTGGAGAAGGAAATGGCAAACCATTACAGTTGATTTGCCAATAAAACCCCAAATGGGGTCACAAAAATTTGGATATCATTGAACAACAAGATTCTAAGAGCTGAAGTTACAATGAAAGGCAAAAACACAATCCCTAGTCTCAGCTAAGATTCTAATGGGGTAAGCAATATGCAAATAACCATGTGTATACAAGTCACTCAACCTCTCTGGGCCTCAGTTTCCTCATCTATAAAATGAGTGGGTTAAAATCAATGTTAACCATCTTCAAGGCAGTTAGGTGGTATACTGCATAAAGTGCTGAACCTGAAGTTTGGAAGACCTGAATTCAAATCCAGTCTCAAACATATTCTAGCTTTGTATACCTAGATAAGTCACTTAATTTTGGCCTGTTTTAGCTTCCTCAGTTGTAAAATGGGAAATAGAATAAAACAGCACCTATCTCTCAGGGTTCAATGTCAGGTTCAAGTGAAATAATATTCACAAAGTACTTTTCTACAGTACTTACAGATACTTGGCATTTAATAAATGCTCATTCTTTTCCATCTCATAATATTTTTCCCATTTTGTAAATGGGGAACTATGACTAAGAAAAGTTGTCATTTGTTGGAAGAATCAAGACTGGTAAAGATGCAGAGGAGAAGAAGAATCGATCACATTTCTATAACACTTTAAAGGTTACAAAGTGCTTCTTGCAAAACAAGCCTGTGAAGAAAATATTGCAAGTATGATTATCCCCATCTGACTGTAACACTAGACTTAGAGGAGTCAAGGTGTTTGAAATCACAATATACAGTCAAACTTCAGAAATGTGCATCAAATTAGGCGCCAAATACACAGAAGAAAAGAATAATGAAACATGTTGACAAAAAAAAGGGCAGAGTGGCATGTCATCCAATTTGCCCACAAGCCTCAAACTGTCAAATCAGTGATTTCGGGCCATTCACATCTTTCATACACCTTTTGTGTGAAGTTTCTGCCCCTGTCATATATTGGTTGATGCAGTTCAAAAAATGTTTCTGAGCCCTATATGACCTGAAGAGCTCACCTCCCAATGGACTGCTGCCTAGCAGTGGATACTCAGACAACTGAGTTCATTCCCATGGAGGAAATGTGTGGTTTGTGTAAGAACCTAAGTTACTACAGCCACTTATGAATCCATTCTTTTGTCATTCCACTATGATAGATCACAACCTTCCCATTTCTTAGTACACAGGCTTCACGCGCTGTGATGGTTGAAAAATCCATTACTCTGCCACCAAACTGGTAATGAGCCTCTCGGGGCTTAGCTAGGCTGGTGCTCTGATGACTTGTAGACAGTTCATCACCAGACCTGTACTCAGTGCCTTTCTAGCTTGGCAGGACCTGTCAGAACTTGCATTCTACCGTTATAGCTTTTATGAAGGTAGGGTGAGCATGGTATATAAAAGCAGCCTATAATGGGGAAGCAAGCATTGGCTTTGGAGTGAAAGAACCTGGCTATAATTCTCAGAATTGCTACTTTATACCCATATGACCTCAAATGAGTTGCTTCTTCTCTTTGGATTTTAGTTTCATTTTCTTGAAAATTAAAAGATTGGATCAAATGACTTGAGAGTGCCTTTTTATTTTGTTAAAATGTTTTATTGATGCTTTTTTAGTGTCATTCACTGTCATTTCCAAATACCTATTCCTCAACAAAATCCTGTCTTGTAATAAAGAAGTACAGGTAAGCAAAACAAAACAAAAGCAAAAGCAAAAAACAAAACAAAACAAAATTCTCTATGTCTAATATGTATGTTTCAATCTGTGTCTATACAGACAACCACTCTTTGCAAAGGAAAATGTATTTCATTATTAAGTACTATAGCATCATTTCAATGGTCGGAGTTCTTATGTTCAAAAGTCCCTTCCAGCTCTAAAGCTAATAAAACTACAAATCTACATGTCTACATGTCACTTTGTGACATAGGAGGAAGATTATAAGAAGAGCTCATCTATCATAACAAATAAGAAGAATTATAAATGTTTCAAAGGAAAGCCTAGTGACCAAACTCACTTTTGGAAGGGATATAACACCTACTTAAGTTTTCTTAACTGCAAAATGGGAATCATCATCATCATCATCATCATCATCATCATCATCATCATCATCATCATAATAACTTCTTCACAGGTTTGTTGTGAGAATCAAATCAGATAATAATTTCAAAACACTTTCCCATAGTTCCTAGTACATATTAAACAGCATATAAATGTTAGTTATTGTTATTATTATCATCATCATCATCACTATTATTACTGAAAGAAGAATTCAGATAGTCCTCAGGAGAACAAGTTCCCTGTCTCTCTCATTGTTCTATTATGTGAACTCGATTAGGGAACTGTCCCTTTCTAGGGCTCAGTTTCCTCACCTGTACAATGAAGCTTTGGCCTATATATCTCTTGGTTTCTTTTCAGGTTTTCTTTCCTTTGGCATTCTGAATCTATAACTATGTATATCTATCAAAAAAATTACCACCAATCTTTTTCAATTGTAAACATTTTTATAGGTTGGTTGGATCCAAACAAGACAGAGAACTTCCCATTCTCATCTCTTCATCCCCAATTTTCTTTGCTGAGTGAGTAGTTGGATTTAAAGAAACTTCTCCAAAGAACTTGTCCTTCATTTTTCATTGTTTTCTAAAGATCCACTACACCTACTGAATTTTCACCAACAGCCAAGAACAAAAAGTTCTGTTTTCATTTCTGGCCAGTTCTGATTTACATCAGCAAAATGAATTTGATTTGTTCTTTAAGGTCACCTCTGTTTTTTTCTTCCTCTCCCAAACAAGACTGAGTATTGGTAGGAGTCAACAACTGAGTTAGGAAAGATGCAAATTTAGCCCATTGGTTGGATGTAAACTCTCTAATTCTTTTTTTGTCTTGATTTGTGATGTCATCATCACAGGAACTTCCTGATGTGGAAACATCTTCCACTGAAGTAGATGAACAATTCAGTGGTAACTTGTGCTCTTAAATAGTTGCTTGGGGGGGGCTCTGAGAAGCAAAGGGACTTGTTCCTGGTCATATAGTTACCAGAGGTAGAACTTGAATTCGAGTCTTTCTGATTCCAGGGGCAGCCCTCTATTTATCATACCATGCTTCCCATCATATTGAATATATGTATATGCATGTATATAACCACATAATCTTTGTTCCTTCCATTTCTAAAGATATAGAAGACCATGATCGTCCTTCTGTGTAACATTTTGCCCTTTATACTTAGCCTTGAAAATAGCAATGATTCCTCATCATTCCCTAACCACCAGACTTCCTTCCAGCCCAGCCCTCATAGTCATCATTGGAGAAAACAATCATCATGGGGAAAGGGCCCAACTTCCTCATTAGCACCAATAACCATTGCTCAATTATCATCAGATAGACAAATAAGCACAAGAGAAGTAAGGGTGGCTGCACACCCTAATTAGCAGACACCATCCTGTTTCTAGCACAGCTCTCATAGTCATCATCCAGGAAAACAGCTCCTATGGAGAAGTACCCACTGTCAATCAACTGCAACCCACAGACAGGCAAACTAGCCTACCTGGAACAATAAGACACCCTGTAGGCAAGACAGAAAATAATATGTGTCAAACAATAAACACACACACATATGTATACATATATATGTACATATATATATGTACTCTTTAATACATATATAAATAAATGAGTGAATGAATGTAAATTCATGAATAAGCAAATGAAGAGATAAATAAATAAATGAATGGATAGATAAGTATAGAAAACTAATTAATTTGTGACATTTATATAATGTTGACTATAAGTCAGATGTCATGCCAAATCTTTTAAAGTAATTATCTCATTGATCTTCACAATAACCCTCAGAGTAAGTGCCATTTTACTGATGAGGAAACTGAGGCAAATCAAGTTTAAGTGATTTACCAAGAATAAAACAACTAGTAAGTGTCTGAGACCAAATTTGAACTTAGGTCTTCATGACTCCCAGTCTGGTGTCCTATTCACTGCATGACTTATTTGCCTTTAAGACAAGTCAAACAATTATTACTTCAATCACCCGCTTCCCTCAAAATTTTATGGAGGTAGTCCAAGACCCTATAATTTGTTGTTTGTTGTTTAGTCATTTCAGTCATGTTTGATTCTTCATGACTCAATTATCTTGGCAAAGATATTGTAGTAGTTTGCATTTCCTTTTCATTTTACACATTAGGAAACCAAGTTATATAGGGTTCAGTGATTTGATCAGCATCACACAGTTAGAAGTGTATGAGGACAGATTTGAACTCATGAAGATAAGTCTTCTTGAGATTCAGTGTAGCAATTGTTTTTTGGATTTGCTGCATTGGCAACTATTGAAGATCCAGAAAATAAAGTTCTTATTTCTATCCATGGAAATAACATTAAAGAAGAATCTTTCTTATTTGTTTTGTCACTGTACCTATAGTATCATGGGATCTTTCCATTTAAATTACCTCTGAGACTTTCTATATGTGTTGGATTCCCCCAAATTAGAATTTGAGTTCCTTAAGCATTAAACTCTCTTACTTTTCTATTTTTATCTCTAAACACTGCTTTATTTATACATTGTGTTTAATAAATGCTTTTTTTATTCATTCATTCTCTCTTTCAAAGTACTACCATATTGTGTATTCTATATTGTTACATGAGCACATATTATAATTTTCCTTATATTAAATCTTGAATTATGCTGATCTTAACTTTTGCAAAGTGCTTTATGGAAATTATTTCATTTGAACATCTCAACCTTGATCAGTTGGAACCATAGATAATATTTCTATTGAAGAAATTGAGGGTCAGTGAAATAAACTGGTTTCCTCTAAGTCTCAGAGTTGTTTGGTAAGTTGGTAAGAGGGTAAGTTTGGATAGGGGTAAGTCAAGGAGGCAGGTCTCATAACCAGATCTAGTGCTCTTTCTATTTGATTCATTTTTCCTTCAAAGAGTATTAAAAGGTGGATGATTGACAAGATGACTTTGTTTCATTTCCCAATTTGAGAATATTATTTAACACCTATGCCCTCTAGTCTCTGTAATTTAGTGATCATCTGTGCTACCTATCTATGAGAACTAATGAAATATCACCTCATTTATTCTTTTATATATGATGAGCTATTATCTCTCCTCTTATCTCTCCTTTTCATTATCTCTCCTTTTAGGAGTTGATATTCTAAAGAAGGGAAAATATTAAAATCCCTGGTTATGTCTATATATTTTTTACCATGGATGAGAGACTCATAAAAATTAAAGGAAATTATGGATGCTTGGAGAACACCCCTAACCTTTTTGGAACAACCTTTTGAAGCTGAGATTGATAGACAGTTACTAGTTCTACCATGGCATTCTCCTTGATGTGGCTCATCACTGAATGTATCCTGTATCTATTGTTTGACTTAATAGCTTCTCATGTTTCTTACTGGATGTTCATGGTACTTTATATAATGTAATATATGTTTATATGTAATAGAATAAATCAGAAAAGTATAAACATAGTATAGTATTGTATAAAATTAAAGAGATTTGTGTATATAATAACAATAGCTAACATTTATATAATACTTACTATCTGCCAGGCATTCCAAAATTGTTTCATTTGATTCTCATAACAATCCTGGGAAGTAGGTGATATCATTATCCCCATTTTACATAAGAGAAAAGTGAGGTGAAGACATATTCAGTGACTAAGATTAAGGATCACACTATTTATAGTGTGCTATTTATATTATATCAGATGAAACATAAAGTATTATATCATAAACATGTGTGACTGCCCCTGTGACTTCATTAGAAAAGGGAAGTCCTCTCTCAATCTTAAAGATTGACCAAAGACCCTAAACTAAGACCTAAAATAACTTTACTAGGATCCCACAGTTAGTATAACTGTGGTCATATCTTCTTGACTCAAAAGATCCTCTGCCATGTAATTTCCACTTTATACATATCTTGAACTTAATATTTTTTTTAAATAAATGCATGAACATTCTCAATCACACATAGCTCTTGTTTATGGACAGTGTGATCAATGTGACACTTGAGGAATGATGATATAACAACAAAAAAAACCTGATATGTTATTAAAATAATTTTCTTAATAAAAAGAATTTAGTTCTACTCACCTGAGCAAGCACATAGTAAGTATAGAAGATACTGGTTTGGGTGCTGTTGATACAAAGACTAAAACAAAATAGCACCTGTCTTCATGGAGTTTATAGTCTCCAGGGTAGGGAGAAGAGACATTAGATAAGCAAGTGTATTAAAAGAAAGGAGGAAAGTACTAATTAGTATATTGGGGGGAAGGAAATCAGGAAAGGATTTATGAATTTGGGAAACTGAGTAGTTCCTTGATGTCAAACAAGGATCACAAGAAGCAAAGACATGGAAGGAATGCATTCCAAGCATAGGTATATTTGTATGAAGGCATGGAGGCAAAGGCTGAGCATAAAATTTAGTAGTTGTCTAGTACTTCAGTTTAGCTGGAACATAAAGTATGTTAAAAGAATTCACACAAAATAAATTTGGAAAGGTATATGGGGGCCAGATTGTTGAGTTCCTTAAAAGCTACATTAAGGAGGCTATATTTTATTTAGGAAATGGGAACTGTTGGAGATCTTGAATAGGGAAGTGACATGATCAGACTTTTGCCTTAGAAAATGTGTTTTGGTTGTTGAAAAGAGAAATTAGAATTTAGAGATCAAATAGGAGACTATTCTATAGTTCAGCTAAGAAGTGAGGAGAGTAAAAACAAGGATGTTCCTTTTGTGTATAGAGGCAAAGGAACTAATACAAAAGACATTATAGAGGTAGTCAATAATATTTGGCAACAGATTAGATATGGGGAATCAAGGATAGGAAATCCTAGTCTAGAATTCCAAAAACTTGTGTTCTAAACCTGTCCTGTTTACTGTCTATTGGACTTTTGGAAGAACATCAGAAACCACTTTCTGAAAACTTATGTTCTATAGAAAGTCGATTCCTACCTTCCCTTTGTTAAACAACTTAACTACAACAATTTCATTATAGACATGGAACCTGCCTTTTACAAGTATGGTGATTTCCACACTCTTAGTAGTCTCAAATAGAGGCTGAATGACCACTTGTAAGACAACGGTATAAAAAATATTCTTACTCAGTTGTAAATTAGTCTACATGCCCTCTAAAGCTTCCTTCAATTCTAAGCTTCTGGGGTTCTATGAAGTCAGACTGATCTGTTCTATTCTTCACTTTCTTCTGTGTTTGAAAAGTTCAAGGAGAATATTGGAGGAAAAGGAGTATAGAGCCTATATGGCCACCTTATGCCAGATGAAGAAAGTTTTAACTGGGAGGGAAATATAGCAGACATACTGGATTCAGCTGGGTTTCTGTGTCAGTCCTATTCCTCCTACACTAAGATTGTCAGGGATAGTGTTGCATATTTCAGTTTTGTTCAATATAAAGGATATCATGCCAGTTACATTTTGGGGGGATATCAGTGAACTTTTGACTACTACTCATGAACCAGCATGACTCCATCACCCCTGAAATGATTGAGGCAACTGTGAGTGAGAAGGCTCTGCTTATATGTGTTGTAAACAAGGACTTTTCTTTCTGTCAGGTGGAAGCAGATGGGAAGAGGAATGTTTCAGGAGCTAATACATCCATTCAATTTACATGCCATTTCCCTGTTGAATTTTATTATGTGCCAAGGCTCATCTATATGTTAAAGAGGGGCTTTGACATAGAAACCAACTTTGAAAGAAAACATCTATAAATAAAGGAGGGGAGAGGGAGAAACAAAGCTTACTTTGCTATTCATTTTCTTTATCCTCTTTACTCTTTCTAAAAATGTTTAGACTACCCACCATTAAAATCCTATCCTGACATTTTGCGATGGCACTGACAGGACTCTGGGTCCTCAATAGCAATGCCAGTGAAACTGACAAGTCCTATTGAGCTTTTTAGGTTGCAAAGATGAGCCTTTGGAAAAAACTAACTGATCTTACCAGTACATAATTCTAAAGAAGTACAGAGAGGTCCATTGCCAACAGGCTGGAAATCAGGTGATGAATGTTTTCAGCTATGCAACTCATGAGAACCATCTATTATGGTGTGGAGTGGTTATGACCTATGTCAGGAAAGGAAGCACCCACACTGATGAAGTCATGGATCATTGAAGGATTTGCACAGTCTTTGCCCCCTAACAACTTGGGATTTCTTCCCATTTACTCCCTATGTGTTTCTGACAATATAATTAGCTTCAGAAATTATTGTGATGTCATCTAAGTATTTTCCCTATAGGAGTCTGAGGGGAAGAACAACTAATCAAGAAGTAAAGTATAATGCTATTTGTGTTATAAGGTATAAACCTTTGATAATGAGCATATATAAAAAATGTGGTGGGAAATATGGGACAGTATGTGAAATAGATTTATAAACCCTAGTGTATTTAAGAATCATCCCTTCACCTTTAACTGAAAGTGTCTTACTGTCATCTCTATGGAGCCAGTATGCTTTGTATTTTACCTTCAAAGGGAAAAAGATAAAGATCATTTTACGAAAAGAGCAACTAGGAGTCCAGATTTTTAAAAACATTCCTAACTCGCATCCTTTGCTTATATGCACAGCAAAATGAAAGGAAAGGCTTATAATCTGGGAGCAAGAGATAAAGAATTGGAGAGAGAAATGAGACACAAGACTACATAAGAGGAAAGCAAAAATGCCCCCCAAATGAAACTAGAACCTTATCCTTTTTTTCTATTACATTTCTCCTCTTTCTTCTCTCTTCCTCTCCCATTGTTCCTCCTTTATATTCCCCTTGAACTTTTTTTCATACATTTCCTCATCATTCCATAACTTCTTTTCTCATAGATCTTTATCTTTTTAAAATAATCATTATTTTGTATCATTTTTCTCTCTGCTTCCTTTGCAATGGACTTTTGTAGGAGATCTTTTCTCAATTCCTCAATTTCCTTTTCTCCCATCATTCAAATTGAAACACAAGTCATTCCCCTTCTTTATCATTCATAATTTCATTTCCTTTTTTAAAAAATACTTCAAGCTTTTTCTCTATAAGCTTGATCTGGGTACAGTCTTCAGAGAGTTGAATTCTGATGGCCAGTTGGCTGTCTTAGAGCCATATTTAGGTCATCCAAGAATTATTGTTCACTGATGAGAGGAAACTCCAAAACTGTTCTGAAAAGCAATGAAGCAGAAGTCTGTGATACCATCTTAGTCATCCTTACTGGGTGTCCTTATCACCACCTGTGCCTCCTCCTCTTCTATTAGTACTGTTGGCAGCACCATGGGAATGGTATCTGACTAAGAATGACTGCTGAAAGGGATGGCAGGATACAGCCCTTCACAAGGGATGATCTATCGAGCTCCAGCTGCTAGATTACTCTAACGAACAGAATCCTTTTGTTAGGAAAGTAGCAGGATTAACCTTCTGCTGTGGCCATTGGCTCCTAAAAGTAAAGATAGTCGCCAGTGCAATTTCTCTTCTGGAGCAGCCCTTCCCTTGACCACAGAAAGTCCTTCAAAGAGCTGAACTACTCAGTCAGTGGTGGGTGGGAATGGAGGACAGGCTGTACTAGGACTCACACAAACTGCTGATAGTGACAACAATATTGGATAAGGGAATTGTGTGGGAGAGGGAGATTTTTGTTGCTTCCAACTAGTAAGCATAGTTTTTGGGGTACTCTTAACTAGTATAACTAGTAGAAACATAAAGCCATACAGTAAGTGCCCCACCCTCAGGAAGAAAAGAGAACTATTCTTTTTCCCTTTTTATGTCTGCCTAATTTCTCCTCAAAACTTCTTCACTTTTTTCCCTCCTTTGTTCCTGCTAGGCCTTCTCCTTGGCCTTTAATTCTATCTTTCTTTCTCTTGTTGCCTTTATCTGGGAGCTTATATTCCTTTGTGTTTTTCTCTTTCTCCTCATTTCTTAATGAGGGACAGGCAACACGACATAAAGATGATAAGATTAAAGATTCAGAACTGGAAAGGCCATCTTATCTCCCCCTGCAATTTTAACAGAAAACAGAGGCCCTCTTTTAACTCAGAAAGGTTGAGTATCTTACCCCCAGTCATATAAGTACTAAAAGACGGAGTCCAGTCATGAAGACAGCTGTTCTGGTTCAGACCAGTGACAGTGGATGGAGTTCCCATGCTGAGAGTTCTCTATGAAACTATAAATCAAACAACAGTGAAAGACAGAGAGAGACAGAGATAGAGAGAGAAAGAAAGAGACATACAGAGAGAGACACAGAGACAGACTGATAGAGAGAGAGGGAGGAAGGGAGAGAGACAAGAATTTCTCTCTAGGTCTACTTCCTCATCTCCTACTCACATTGGCAGTCAGAGAACTCAGAGGGGAATACTACTTAAAGAGCCTCTAGAAATAATACTGAGGAATTAGAGTTTTCCTAATACTACTGCTTATGATCTACTCCCTACCTAGTGCATTCACCAGTATTCATTAATTATTTAATATCTTCCCAACATCCATTAATCAATTGATATAAAATAGCTTATTTACCAATAAGATACAGCTAAGACTGATAAACAAAACCATTCTCCTAAAACTGGGTGACACATGCATCTTTCTGCACATTCTCTGTCATTAGGGAAAATGGACTCAAACTTCAAGTACAAGTTACAAAATGTTTGAATTTTTTTGTCTCAGTACATATTCTTTGCCCTACACATATATAAAATCCCTGAGAAGAATGGGTTCAACCTTGAAACATAAAAGTAGTGAAATACACACATGTGGCCTGGGAGGCTTACATCCCCTTCAAAGAGTCCCCACTAGTGAACAAGTCTCTTTTTTATTTGCCACACAGGATGTATTAATAGCCAAGATGGTTCACTCTTGATCTAGGTCAAGCAGGTTTCTCATCAGATTTGGTTATCCTGGATACTAGTACAATCTTTTTCTAGATGTCTGATTATTTGATTGCAGGTTGAGTCATTGTTTTCAAATACTCACCGAGAGGAAAGAATAAATGCAAGAGACAAAAGAAATGGTGACTTTGTGTAACAAGACACTTAGTAGCAAAGTGAGAGAGAACTCAATGCCCCTCCTACATCTAGAAGTGAAAAGAAATTTCATATCCAGACTCAAAGCCATAGGAAGAGATCAAGAGCTCATTGGTTCAGTTTCATCTCTGCAGCCAATTAAAAAGATTTTTTATTAACAATGTTGCAAACCAGCAGGAAACAAGATACATCTACATGTTTTGATATGGGAGGAAGGCTCCAGTATTATACGAGCTCACCAAGGTCCATGTATGTGGGAGCTAGGCAAAACATGCTGCATGTACTTTAAACATTGGATTCATTACATATTTTTATGTAGTACATATATACACATATGTATTCATATCTCTCTCTATGTATATATTTGCTGGATTACATAAATATATTTTTCCTCCAAAAGAATCATATTGATATAGTTGAAAGCACATTATACAAAAACTTAGGAGACAGAGGTTGTTAGATAATGCTTTCCCCAAGGGAGAAGACCAAGTCTCAATCTTATTTCCTCTAGTAGCAAGTACAGTGCTCCACACATAATAAATACTTTAAAAAAGGCTTATTAAAGTTGTGATTCTAGTTCCAGTTTCTCCTTCTCCCTCCCATTACTATTTTTCAACTTAGTTCATATCTCTTAGCCTACAAAATAAAAATACCTGCTCTTTCTACTTCTCAGATTTGCAATAGGAGATAATGAACATAAAATTATTTATAAATCATAAAGTACTTATAAATATTAATGATTATTATATGAGTTGTTTTAAAACTAAAATCACTAGCATGGGAAGCAATGGGTAGTAAATGGAATCTTAAACTTTGAGTCAAAAAAGACTGAGTTCAAGTTCTCCCTCTGATATTTACTAACTAAATGAATCTGGACTCCATATTTAAATTCTTAGTGTACAATCAGGTATATCAATGGCTGGAAGAGGGCTGGAGAGAAAGAATTTGGAACTAAAAAAAAATTAGTGAACATTAAAAAAATAAATATTTTAAAGAAATATAATAAAAAGATAAAAAACAAAAAGCATACAAAAACAATATTTTAGAATTTTAAGGGGCCTCAATAGACATCTAACTCAACCCATAAACCATAGATAGCTCCAATCTTATATATTTAACTTATCCCCTTATTTACAGAATCTCATGAAGGAGTTATATCACTTCCTAAATTAGTTCATTCCATTTTAAGATAGCTATAAAATTGTTAAGAGGATTTTCTTAAAATTAAGTCTGAATTTGTCTCTTGGTATTTTTTACCTATAGCTTCTAATCTTGCCCTCTTGGGCTGTGCATAGCAAGTCTACCCCCTTTTCCATATGAAAGCTCTTTAAGTAGTTGAACATAGCTATCTATCCCCTTCTGTCCTGAGTTTTCTCTTTTCTAAACCATACATAATCAGTTTCTTCAATTCATCCTTATGTATGTGTGTATGTATATATGTGCATATATATACCAGATATATGTATACATGTATGTGTGAGAGAGAGTATATGGAGTAAAGGGCTTCATCATCCTAGTTGCATCTTCTGGACAATTTCCAGATTATCCATGTCCTCCTTAAAATATGTCACTCCAAAGTGAAGACATATTCCAGATTAGCTATGACCAGGTCTTAAGTACAAAAGGACTCTCATCTGCTTACGTCTAGAAATATGCTTGTCTTAACATATCCTAGATTTTCAATAACTTTTTGGCAGCCAGATTTCTGGCTTAACAATTGGGTTTGCAGTCCACCACAACCTCCTGATCCTTTTTCTCCAAGAAACTGCTCAGTTCCTTACTTCAGAAGTTGATTATTTTAATCAAAGTATAAAATCTTTGAATTTATCATTACTGAATTTCATTTTATTAGATTCTATCCAATGCTCTAGCCTGTCAAAAAATTTCTGGATCCTAACTCTGTGCGTTAGCTATTCCTACTAACTTTGAGCCACCTGAAAAAAATTAATCAGCATCCCATCTACACATTTATTAAAATTCTTAATGAAAATGTTAAACTTCATAGGGCAAAGTACAGATCATTCGGACACTCTTGCCAAATTGACACTGAACCATTAAATGACTACTCTTTCAGTCCAGTCATTCAATCAGTTCCAAAATTATCTACTGTTTCATCTAGTTCAGCTGTCTGTATTTCCTACAAAAATGACATGAAATTCTTTATCAAATGTTTTATTAAAATCTACATCATTCCCTTGATCCTATCAGGGGAAAAGATATGAAAATGACCCATTCTTTTTTCTTTTAAACTAAAGCTTTTTAATTTTCAAAAATACACATGGATAATTTTAAACCTTTACCCCTACAAAACCTTCCTTTCCCCCCATCTACTCTCCCAGTCAGCAAATTATCCAATATGTATTAAACATATGCAATTCTTCTATATGTATTTCTACAAATATCATTCTGCACAAGAAAACTCATATCAGAAAGAGAAAAAATGAAAAACAAAACAAAATGCAAGCAAACAACCATAATATGAGTACAAATATTGTATTGTGGTCTACCTTCAGTTGTCCTCTCTCTTGGTGCAGATGGCTTTTTTCATTGGCAAGAGCCATGTCCATCAGAAATGATCATCATATAATCTTGCTGTTGCCATGTATAATGATCTTTTGGTACTGTTCATTTTAGTTAGCATCCGTTCATAAAAGTCTCTCCAGACTTCTCTGAAATCATCCTGCTGATCATTTCTTATAGAACAAAAACATACCATAACATTCATATACCATAACTTGTTCAGTCATTCTCCAAATGATGGACATGCATTCAGTTTCCAGTTTCTTGACATTACAAAAAGGGTTGCCACAAACATTTTTGCCTATGTGAGTCCCTTTCCGTCCTTTATGATCATGTAAGGACACAAGCCCAGTAGAAACACTGCTGGATCAAAGGGTCTTCATGGTTTGAATGGCTCTTTGGACATTAATTCCAAATTGCTTTCTAGAATAGTTGAATCATTTCACAACTCTACCAACAATGTATTAATGTCCCAGTTTTTCCACATACCCTCCAATATTTGTCATTATCTTTTCCTGTCATGTTAGTAAATCTGAAAGGTTTGTAGTGGTATCTCAGAGTTGTCTTAATTTGAATTTCTCAGATAAATAATGAATTAGAACATCTTTTCATATGATTAGAAATGATTTTAATTTCTTCATCTGAAAATTGCCTATTTATATTCTTGAATTCTTACAAATTTGAGTCAATTCTCTATATATTTTAGAAATGAGACCTTTCTCAGAATTCTTGAATGTAAAATTACTTCCTTTCCAATTTTGTCTGCATTTTGTTTTGTTTCTACAAAATCAAAATCAAAACCAGTAATGTACTCAAGTTCTTCTTTGGCCACAATTTCCTTCCTTCTTCATAGATCTGAGAGGTAAACTATCCTTTGTTCTTCTAATTTGATTATAATGTCACTCTTTATGTCTAAATCATGGACCCATTTTGACCTTATCTTGGTATATGTTGTTAAGTGTGGATATGCCATAAAAATTTTCAATTTTCTTAGCAATTTTTGTCAAACAGTGAATTCTTATCTTAAAAGTCTAGGTCTTTGGGTTTGTCCAACACTAGATAACTTTAGTAATTGGCTATTTTGTCCTGTGAACATAAACTATTCCACTTATCAACTTCTCTATTTCTTAGCCAGTACCAAATGGTTTTGATAATTGCTGCTTTACAACATAGTTTTAGGTCTGGTATAGCTAGGCCACCTTCATTTGCATTTTGTTTCATTAATTCCCTTGAATTTCTTGACCTTTTCTTTTTCCAAATGAATTTTGTTATTATTTCTTCTAGCTCTGTGAAGTAAATTCTTGGGAGTTTGATTGGTATGGCATTGAATAAGTAGATTAATTTAGGTAGTGTTGTCATTTTTTATTATATTCACTCTGCCTACCCTTGATATTTTTCTAAGAGAGTAGATCTGACTTTATTTATGTGGAAAGTGTTTTGTAATTGTGTTCATAATAGTTCTTGAATTTGCCTTGGCAGGTAGACTGACAAATATTTTATATTATCTACAGTTATTTTTAATGGAATTTCTCTTTGTATCTCTTGCTGCTGGATTTTGTTAGAAATGTATAAAAATGCTGATGATTTACGTGGATTTATTTTGTATCCTGCAACTTTGTGAAAGTTGTAGGTTATTTTGAATAGTTTTTTTAGTTGATTCTCTAGGGCTCTCTAAGTATGCCATCATATCATCTGCAAAGAGTGACAATTTGGTTTCCTCATTACCTCCTCTAATTGCTTTAATCTCTTTTTCTTCTCTTATTGCCAAAGCTAGGATTTCTAATACAATATTGAATAGTAATGGTGATAGTGGGCAACCTTGTTTCACTTCTGATCTTATTGGGAATAGTTCTAGTTTATCCCCATTACATCTGATGCTTGCTGATGGCTTTAAATAGATGCCATTGATCACAAAATGATCCATTCTTGATGAAGTTATGTTGGTTCTTTATAAGCACTATTTCCTTTTATAGATCTCTACTAACAACATCTTATTCATAGAAATGGAAGATCACTATCCTATACTGAATAATACTTGGAGCTTCATAGAACCTGTGTATTAAGTTCTAGAAGGCATTACATGATGAGGAAATTACAGATTTATTATATTTGAGCATCTGCAATCCCCTGTAAGACTCTTTAACTGAGGTTTAGGAATAATCTTTCCATTTTTTGTTTCTTAATTAATGTTATTCCTTCCTATTCTTCATTAAAGTCTTACTGCAGTTTTTTTTAAATTTTGTTTTGTTTGTTTTTTTTTAGAAAACCATGTCAGTAGAGTATAACCTCTGGCAGATCCTATGGAATCTGAAGAGTCTTTGAGAACAAGTCCTGTGAAGACAAATGACTAGGAAATTAGATCAAGGAGACATCATTTAAGAATTTTTTGACTATCTGAAAGTTATTAAAAAGAAAAAAAGAGCCTAGATGTCATATTTCAAGAAATACCACTACTATCAGCTATCACTACTAGCAATATCCCTATTTATTAATAAAATCTTCCATGAATGTCATGTAAAAAGGGGGAGCCCAGATATATTTTTTTCAAGACATTAACAAGTAAAACTGCTGTGATATTCCATAATCAGAAAGTGAAATAAAAATTGAAAGAATCAACCAACTGGGGCAATTAAGTGGCATAATAAATAGAGTACCAGTCCTGGAGTCAGGAGGACCTGAGTTCAAATATGACCTCAGAAATTTAACACTTCTTAGCTGTGTGACCCTGGGCAAGTCACTTAACCCAACTGCCTCAACAAAAAGAAAAAAAGAATCAACCAACCACTTCCTAATAGGGCTCCCTAATTGAAAATCCCAGCACTATTATAGCCAGAGCTCCTTGGTTAAGGAGAAAAGATTCCAAGCAGCAAGAAAAAATCCAAAAATCATGGGACCACAGTCAGGAAAACACAATTCCACATTAAAGTAGCAGAGGGTTGAGAATATGATATTCTGGAAAGCAAAGGAGTTAGGATAACAACCAAGAATAACCTAGCCAGCAAAACTGGACATAATGTTTTTGGAGGGTGGAATAATTAATATTTAATAGAATAGAGAACTTTCAAGCAGGAGTAGTCTACATTGATAAAAATGTTAGTATTAGTTGATTTTGTTGGAATTATCTCCAAAAATAAAAATGTGGAGTGAGAAAGATGGAAGTACTCAGAGAAGGGGGAAGAGAAAAGTAGAATGGGGGAAAATTCACATAAAGAAGGCATACAAGAGCTTTTACAGTGGAGAGATAAATGGGAAATTGCTGGCAATACTTGAACTTCACTCTCATTGAAACAGTTTCAAAGGAGAAAGAATACACACACACACACACACACACACACACACACACACACACACACACACACACACACAATCTATCTTAGCCAAAAATGGAGTTATAAGGATAACATTGTGTGGGGATAATAAAAGGAAGAATATATTAAGGGAGGCTAGTGGTCAGAAGCAATACAAATTTCTCAGAAGGAAAAAGAGAAAGACAGAGATAAAAAAACAAAGAGAAAGACACAGATAAAAGAGATAGAGACAAAGAGTGACAAAAGAATAAATAGAAGAAAATGGGATGGAGAAAAATATTCAATTAATAATCATAACTGTAAATGTAAGTGGACGAACTAACCCCCCCAATAGAAAAAGATAGACTGGATTAGAAACTAAAATTCAACAATATGTTAGCTCTTAGAATAGAAAGACACTGACACACTTGAAATGAAGGAGTAGAATAAACTCTGTTGTGCTTCAACTGAAATTAAAAGAGCAAGGTTAGCAATCACAATTTCAGAAAAAAAATAAAAGCAAAAATTATACCTAATTAAAAGAGGTAATTAGGGAAATTAGAATTTACTAAATGGTATCTTAAATAATAAAGTAACATCCAAAAATTGTAGCAAGTTTCTCTAAGAAAGGCCTTATTTTTCATATGTATTGGGAACTGAGTTAAATTTATAGGAATAAGAGCCATTTCCCAGTTGCTAAATGGTTAAAAGATATGAACAGACAGTTTTCAAAAGCCAAAATAAAGCTATCTGTTGTCATATGAAAAATTGTTCTAAATTATTACTGATTAGAGAAAAGCAAATTAAAACAATTTTAAGGTACCACCACACTTTTATCAGAAATGGCAAATGCTGGAGGAGATGAAGGGAAATAGAGTGATAAACTATTAGGAGAGTAGCCAATGAATTCAACTATTCCGGAGAACAATCTGGAACTATACTCAAAGTTCTATTATACTTTATATACTCTTTGATCCAGTAATACTGCTAATGGAATTGTACCTCAAAGAGATCAAAGAGAAAAAGAATGTATACATACAAGACTATTTGTAGCATATCTTTGGGTGGTGGCAAAGAATTGAAAATTGAGGGGATGCTCATCAAGTTGAGGAATAGATGAATAAGCCATTATGTGGCATATTATTGAGATGTAAAATCATTGTGTCATAAGAAATGATGACAGAGTGGTTTCAGAAAAAAATATGATGGAACTGATGGAAAGTGAAGTAAGAACTGGAAGCTCATTGAATATAGTAACATCAATATTGTAAAGATGATCAACTGCAAAAGACTTTGCTACTCTGATCAATATAATGACTCAAGTTAATTCTAAATTACTGATAACAAAAAAATGCTAACTCCAGAGATAATTGATAAATTATGAGTATAAATTGGAGTATAATTTCTTTGCCTTATTTTTTTGTTATATGGCTAATATGGAAATATGTCTTACATAGTTTCATATGTGTGATTAATATAACATTGTTTGCCTTTCCAATCAGTGGATGGGAGTAGAAGGTTGGGAATATTAAAAACAAATAAATAAAAATTTTCAAAAGGATGCTTGCAGAAAGTATTATGGTGGAAATAGCATTGAAATTAGTCAAAAATACTGAATTCAAGTTCCAGCTCCAACATTTATTAAATATGTGACCATCGATATGACAGTTCAGCTTCTTGAATCGCAATTTGCTCATCCATAACATGAAAAATATATTATAACTATATATAACTACATATGTCTATCTATTTACCTCTATATCTATATCTGTTTAACCATGTATTTATATGTCTATATCTATTTATCAATTTGTCTATCTATCTATATCTTATAGAAATATGTATTCCTCCTGATATAGTGACAATCAACTAAAATAGTAGAATCCTTAGATAAAACATTATTTTTACTTAAACAACAGGATATTGATTTTGGAGAGCAGGAGTTAGCAGTGAAGAGAGAAATTAGGATTTCTAAATTCCAAAGAGCCAATAGGTAAAGAAAGTAAACCCAACTTTGGGGAAAGTAGGCAGGTCAAAACTATACGGATCAAATGGTGAAAGAACCAGGTTATAAGGAAGCAAGAAACCACAAAGTAGGAAATATTCAGAAGTACAAGAAATTCAATCTTTATGATGAAAACAAATTGAGTGACAAGTAGCTCCTACCAGAAGCATAATTTAATTAAGAGATTTTTTCCTATTTCTTGTAGCTCTATTGTAACTTATTGGAATCCTAGAAGCAGACATCAACTGTCCCTACACAAATTCTAGGTACTGGGGAGAAACAAATACCTCTTTTCCCGCCAATCCTTTTGTTCTTGGTATGATGATATTCACTCAGTATGAAGTACACACTGTCATATTTGAAACTGGTTGTGAAGATTAATGACTCCCTTAAGAAACTATATAGAATGAACATTTTACAACTCAGCTCATTTTCTTTGGACTTTCTAATAAGTATTCCTATCTCAGGAAACTAAGGCATAGAAGTTGATCAACCTGGGGTCAAACAAAGAGTCAGCATCACTGCTGGGAATAGAATTGGGCATGTCCACATCCCAGAATTGAATGCTTACTGTTCAGATGCCTTTGCTCTTTTGCAAGACTTGGTTTTATGGACTTCCGGCCAAGATGGCGGTGTGGAGGCAGACAGCTGCTTGAGCTCCGCGTTTTCTCTCAGGACTTACTTCATGACAAGCCTGGGAGTGTCTCCAAGATGTCAAATCATGGCTACAGAATACTTCACAAAACTGTTGAAAAAATGGAGATTTCAGTCCATTTTGACAGTTTTTTATTATCATTCTACTTAGAAATAATTCAGAATTTTAGCAAAGTGGCAGGATACAAAATAAATCCACATAAATCCTCAGCATTTTTATACATTACCAACACAATCCAAGAGCAAGAGATACAAAGAGAAATTCCATTCAAAATAACTGTCGATAGTATAAAATATTTGGGAATATATCTACCAAAGGAAAGTCAGGAATTATATGAGCAAAATTATGAAACACTTGCCACAAAAATAAAGTGAGATTTAAATAATTGGAAAGACATTAAGTGCTCTTGGATAGGTCAAGCAAATATAATCAAGAGGACAAAACTCCCTAAACTAATCTATTTATTTAGTGCTATACCAATCAGACTCCCAAGAAACTATTTCAATGACCTAGAAAAAATAACAACAGAATTCATAAGGAATAACAAAATGTCGAGAATTTCAAGGGAAGTAATGAAAAAAAAAATCAAATGAAGGTGGTCTAACTGTACCTGATCTAGAATTATATTATAAAGCAACAGTCAGCAAAACCATTTGGTATTGGCTAAGAAATAGACTAGTTGATCAGTAGAATAGATTAGGTTTACAGGGCAAGATAGTGAATAAAAATAGCAATCTAGTGTTTGACAAACCCAAAGATCCCAACTTTTGGGATAAGAATTCATTATTTGACAAAAACTGCTGGGAAAACTGGAAATTAGTATGGTACAACCTAGGTATGGACACATTTAACACTACATACTAAGATAATATCAAAATGGGTCCAAGATTTAGACATAAATAACGAAATCATAAATTAGAGGAACATAGGATAGTTTACCTCTCAGACTTATGGAGGAGGAAGGAATTTGAGTCCAAGGGAGAACTAAAGACCATTATTGATCACAAAATAGAAAATTTTGATTACACCAAATTAAAAAGTTTCTGCACAAACAAAACTAATGCAAACAAGATTAGAAGGGAAGTAATAAATTGGGGAAACATTTTATAGGTAAAGGTTCTGATAAAGGCCTCATCTCCAAAATATACAGAGAATTGACTTTAATTTATAAGAAATCAAGCCATTCTCCAATTGATAAATAGTCAAATGATATGAACATTTTTCAGATGATGAAATTGAAACTATTTCCACTCATATGAAAGAGTGTTTCAAATCACTATTGATCAGAGAAATGCAAATTAAGACAACTCTGAGATACCACTACACACATGTCAGATTGGCTAAGATGACAGGAAAAGATAATACTGAATGTTGGAGGGGATGTGGGAAAACTGGGACACTGATGGATTGTTGATGGAGTTGTGAAAGAATCCAACCATTCTGGAGAGCAATCTGGAATAATGCCCACAAAGTTATCAAAATGTGCATATCTTTTGACCCAGCAGTGCTACTACTGGGCTTATATCCCAAGGAAATACTAAAGAAGGGAAAGGCACTTGTATGTGCCAAAATGTTTGTGGCAGCCCTTTTTGTAGTGACTAGAAACTGGAAAATGAATGGATGTCCATCAGTTGGAGAATGGTTGGGTAAATTATGGTATATGAATGTTATGGAATATTATTGTTCTGTAAGAAATGACCAACAGGAGGAATACAGAGAGGCTTGGAGAGACTTACATCAACTGATGCTGAGTGAAAGGAGCAGAACTAGGAGATCATTATACACTTCAACAATGATACTGTGTGAGGATGTATTCTGATGGAAGTGGATATCTTCATCATAGAGAAGAGCTAATCCAATTCCAGTTGAACAATGATGGACAGAATCAGCTACATCCAGAAAAGGAACACTGGGAAATCAGTGTAAACTGTGAGCATTTTTTTTTTCTTCCCAGATTATTTTTACCTTCCGAATAAAATTCTTCCTTTGCAACAACAACAACAAAAAAATTCGGTTCTGCACATATATATTGTACCTAGGATATACTATAACATATTTAATATGTATGGGAATACCTGCCATCTAGGGGAGGGGGTGGAGGGAAGGAGGGGAAAAATTAGCAACAGAAGGAGTACAAGGGATAATGTTGTTAAAAAATTACCTTTTCATATGTACTGTCAAAAAAAAGTTATAATTATAAAAATTAATTAAAAAAAGACTTGGTTTTATGCCCACTTGGTTTTATTGTTCAGGTACAGTCCCTTCAAAGATATTTTAAATGATATCTGAGAGTCATCTATCCACTTAGTCTTGCTCTTTGGTCTGCTTACTGGGCCAATCACCAATCCTCAGTCTAGGTAACCCCACTTTTCTTGCTCTTGCTCTTAGGCTAACAAATATAGTTGAAGAAAATCACAAAATTGTTCTGACCCGGGCCATGACAAATTCATACCATAAAAATTTAGTTGAGCAAATTTGTTAGTTTTTTGGTTTACAAAGTATTTTCTGTAAAACAACCTTCTGAAATTGATAGTGAATTATTAGTTCTATTTTACTGATGAAGAAACTGAAAGTTGGTCTGAGATTGAATCTAAGATTGAAGGGGTTTCCTTGGTTTCCACAGCTAATTAAAGTAGGACATTTGGCTTACTTAAATCCAAGTGCTCTTTCTACCACACTTTCCATTTGGACTCAAGCTTCCCATACTCTTTCACCTGCTTAATTCTTGGTCAATGAGCTATTTCTCTTTAGGGAAATATAATACTAAAAGGATTATTTGTAAGAATTTGAAAGGGAAGAGTTGATCACCCAACAAGCCTTCATCAGAAGCAGGTCAAGACCAACCTTAGTTCATTTTTTAAGGATAGCCACGGGCAACACTGGTTTAAAATACTACAGAAATTAATTTGCAAAACTTCATAAATTTGCAATGGGCAATAGACAGGATACTTGGGTTCTAGTCTCAGAAAGTCTGACTTTGAATTAAGTGTTTGGACTCTCAAGGTTCATTTCCTTATTTTGAAATGGGAACAATGGTAGACTATATGATCTCTAATACATTTTAAATTTTCTAGAAATATGAATCAAATTCTAGTACAATATACTTCCATGCATATCTAAATTCCTATTTCTAACTTGGTTCTACTGAACGTTGCTAGAAATCAATGGATTGTTTCGTAGAGAGGAAGAAGGAAAGCAAATCTATTGGGGATGATGGAAGAATAGGAGCAGCATTACTTCATAAAACAACAAGAAATTGATATAGCAGACAACTTGTTATAAGACCAAATTAATCCAGATCATTCCAAGAGCATTTGGAGCTCAAACTTGAAGGAGAACTATAAACAAATTTAAAATGGTACAGATCTGTTAAATGTCAATAATAAACTGCTTTATTCATCAATGAAAGCAGAACTCTCATATCTGGTTTCTTATGACTGACTCTAGTGTTCTGGGTAAGGAAATGGAAATGGAAATGGAAAGCACCTGGAAAGAACAGGGGAACAAAAAAGAAAGGTGAGAACAGATAGATCAGAACAAGTATTACAGAGACAAATTCTGTGTTAGTGGCAAAAACAGTTTTTGAAGGCACTAAGATGTTCTAACTGCAGATATCTAAAAAATAGGAAAAGCAATTGTGTTGCTATCACAGAAACTACCACTCTGTGTCTATTTTATTAAGTATATGAAATCTTTATTAGAATTGGATCTGCATATATATTAAAGATTTTATTAATGAAAAAAATTAAAAATTGGCAAAAGTGGATTCTTATTGATATACTAATCTTGATCTTTATATCAGTAACATGTAGCAGGTAAAATGATGTGCTTAAAATCAGCAAGACCTGGAACTGAATCCTTCTCAACCATTAGATTCCCTGAATCATGAGTAGGTCTAATCTCTCTAAGCCTCGGTTTTCCTCAACCATAAAATGGAGATAATAACATTTATCTCATGATATATTATGACCCCCAAGTGAAAACTACATAAAGTTGAAACCATTCAGTGAAAACCATGAAGTTCTATGCAAATATCAGTTGTTATTATGACATTTATACAAGTAACAGAAAGGAGCAGAGGACACAAGATTATTTTCTGGTTTTATTTGTTTACTCCAAAAAGGCCCTTTAGTTCATATAATAAAATACAGCTTCTAAATATCCCTATTCCAAATAGGGGCCTCTTATGCATATATTAAGAGGATAAATATATATATATATATATATATATATATATATATATATATATATATATATATATATATATATATATATATATATATATACAACAAAGGTAATGTTGTTCCATGATCCTCTGATCATTTGTATCAAGAAAGGATTAAAAGAGAAAAATAAAAGTTCACTGAAAGTAATCCTTAGTATAATGGAGGATGGCTAGAGAAGTAGTCAAATGGAAGAAGAATTCTTTATAAATGGTAAGGTCTTCAATATGATCCTGTTCATATATAATATTTGTACTGATTACTTCAAATCCTGAAAAATTGCAGAGCCTTTGAAATAAGATTTACATCCATTCAAAAGAGTTTGACCTAATTACTTACACAGTAAAAACAAGGTTAATGAAGAATACATACTGTCTAAGGAATATTGTGTTGTTGGATAGATAAAATCAATCACAAATATGCATAGTTAACTGAACCTAAGTCAATAAGCATTTAGTCATAGTGCTAGGTGCCTAAAGCAAAAAACAGTCCCTACTCTTTAGAAGCTTTCAATCTAATGAGGGAGACAACATTCAAAGAACTATTTGCAAACAAGCTAGATATAAGATGAATGGGAGATAATCATAGAAAGAGGTCATTAATATTAAAAGAGATCAGAAAAGGGTTTTTTGCAGAAGGTAGGATTTTTGCCAAACCTAGAAGGAAACCAAGGAATCCAGGAGATAGAAATGAGAAGAAAGAGAACTTCAGTTATGGAAAACAGTCAATAAAAATGTACAAGATGGAGAGATGGAATGTCTAGGATGAGAAAGAGCAAGAAGATCTGTTTCACTGAATGACATAGTATATGGAGAGGAATAAGTTGTAAGAAAACTGGAAAGGAAGTAGGGGACCAGATTATGAAAGACATTATAAAAGACAAATGAAGGGGCTGTTATATTGTATCTTGGGGGTAATAAAGAGCTAAATTGAATTTTATTAAGTAGGGATAGGGAGGCAGGGTGAGGTAGTGAGTGGGTTAGAGCTATGATTTAGGAATTTAGCAGTTGAGTGAAGGATGGATTAGAGAAAGGAGAGATATGAAGCAAAGAGATAAACCAAAAAATTATTAGAACAATCCAGGAGTCAAGTAAGGAGATCCTAAACTAGAGCAGTGGCAGTATAGAAATGAGAGGGGATATATCTCAGACAGATGAGGATAGAATCAATAGGACTTAATAAGTGATTAGACATGAGAGAGAGAGAGAGAGAGAGAGAGAGAGAGAGAGAGAGAGAGAGAGAGAGAGAGAGAGAGAGAGAGAGAGAGAGAATCAGGAGTTAAGAATACCTATGTTGTAACCCTGGGTGAAGGGAGGATAGTTATGCCCTTGACTTTGAAAAGATGAAAATTATCTATGAAAAGTGAAAAAAGAATCTATATATCGCTGCATGAAAGAAATTTCAAAATGAAAATTTCCAAGGATACGTTAGACAACATCCAGAGGTCACATATCAAAGAAAAGAACTACTATAAACATGTATAAAGAAGTCCAAATGCTAAGGGACCCAGTCAGGATCACATAAGGCCCAACAGATACTACCATAAATGAAAGCAGGCCTTGGAATATAATATTTCCATTTATTTATTTCTAACATTCTTTTTTCTAATTTTGAGTTACATATTCTCTCTCATTCTCTCAACCCTCCCCTACCCATTGAGAAGGTAAACAATATGATATTAATTATTAATGTGAAATCATGCAAAATACATTTTATGTCAGCCATATCACAAAAAAGAGAATAAAGAAAATGAGAAAATTATAGTTCAATTAGCATTTAGAATATATCAGTTTTCTCTTTCGAGGTGGATTGCATTTTTTTCATCATCAGTATTTTGGTATTGTCTGGGATAATTATATTGATCAGAGTAGCCAAGTCTTACCCAGGTGATCATTACTACATTGCTCTTACTATGTACAATGATCTCCCAGTCCTCCTTATTTCATTTAGCATCAGTTTACATTGGTCTCCCTATGCTTTTTTTTTCTTTTCTGAAAATATTTTATTGTCATTTATTTTTTATTAAAGCTTTTTATTTACAAAACATATGCATGGGTAATTTTTCAACATTGACCCTTGCAAAACTTTTTGTTCTGAATTTTTCTCTCCTTCCCTCCACCCCCTTCCCTAGATGGCAGGTAGTCCAATACATTTTAAATATGTTAAAATATATGTTAAGTCTAATATATGTATACACATATATTTATACAGTTATCTTGCTGCACAAGAAAAATCAAATATAGAAAGAAAAAAAAAAAAACCTGAGAAGTAAAACAAAATGCAACATCAATAGAAAGAGTGAGAATGCTATGTTGTAGTTCACATTTAGTTCCCATAGACCTCTTTATCTGGGTATATATGGCTTTCTTCATCACTGGACAATTGGAATTGGTTTGAATTGAACGATTTCATTGTTGAAGAGAGCTACATCCATGATAATTGATAATCATATAGTCTTGTTGTTGCCATATATAATGATTCTCCTGGTTCTGCTTATTTCACTTAGCATAAACTCATGTGAGTCTCTCCAGGCTTCTGTGAAATCATCCTATTGATCATTATTCTATAACATTCATATACTATAATTTATTCAGCCATTCCCTAATTGATGGGCATCCATTCAGTTTCCAGTTTCTTGCCACTACAAAAAGGGTTGCCACAAACATTTTCCTCCTTTAAGATCTCTTTGGGATATAAGCCCAGTAATAATACTCCTGGGTCAAAGGATATGCACAGTTTGATGATTTTTTGAGCATAGTCCCAAATTGCTCTCCAGAATGGTTGGATCCTTTCACAGTTCCACCAATAGATTAGTGTTCCAGTTTTTCCACATTCCTTCCAACATTCATTATTATTATCTTTTCCTGTCATCTTAGCCAATCTGACAGGTATATAGTGGAATCTCAATTGTCTTAATTTGCATTTCTCTGATCAATAATGATCCTTTGATTATTTAGCAATTGAGGATGGTTGAACTATTATAACTTTGAGTTAATTCTCTATATATTTTAGAAATAAGATCTTTATCAGAACCTTTGAATGTAAAAAGTGTTTTCCCAGTTTATTGCTTTCCTTCTAAGCTTGTCTGCATTAGTTTTGTTTGTTACAAAAACTTTTTAACTTAACATAATCAAAATTATCTATTTGGTGATCAAAATAATGATATGTAATTATTTTTTGGTCACAAATTCCTTCCTTCTTAACAGATCTGAGAGGTAAACTACCTTATGTTCTTCTAATTTGTTTATAGTATCATTCTTTATGTCTAGATCATGAACCCATTTCAACCTTATCTTGGTATATGGAGTACATGTGAGTCATTGCTTAATTTCTGCCATATTAGTTTCTAATTTTCCCAGTAGTTTTTGCCAAATAATGAGTTATTATCCTAAAAGCTGGGGTCTTTGGGTTTGTCAAACACTAGATTACTATAGTCATTGACTATTTTGTCCTATGAACCTAACCTATTCCACTGATCAACTACTCTATTTCTTAGTCAGTACTATTGATTTTGATGACTGCTGCTTTATAATATAGTTTTAGTTCTGGTCCAGCTAGGCCCCCTTCATTTGCCTTTTTTTTTCATTAATTCCCTTGAAATTCTTGACATTTTGTTCTTCCAGATGAATTTTTTTGTTATTTTTCTAGGTCAGTAATATAGTTCTTAGGAGTTTGATTGATATAGCACTAAATAAATAAGTTTAGGTAGTATGGTCATCTTTATTGTATTCACTCAACCTATCCAAGAGCACATGATATTTTTTCCAGTTGTTTAGATTTGATTTTATCTGTGAAAAAAAAGTGTTTTTTTTTTAGTTTTGCTTATATAATTCCTGACTTTCCCTGGGCAGATAGATTCCCAAAGATTTTATACTATTTATAGTTATTTTAAATGGAATTTATCTTTGTATCTCTTGCTGTTGGATTTTGTTAGTGATGTAGAAAAATGCTGATGATTTATGTGGATTTATTTTGTATCCTGAAACTTTGCTAAAGTTGTGGGTAATTTTGAATAGTTTTTTAGTTGATTCTCTAAGGTTCTCTAAGTATACCATCATATTGTCTGCAAAAAGTGATAATTTGGTTTCCTTGTTACCTACTCTAATTCCTGTATTCTCTTTTTCTTCTCTTATTGCAAAAGCTAAGATTTCTAATACAATATTGAATAGTAATGGTGATAGTGGGCAACCTTGTTTCACCCTTCATCTTATTAGGAATGGTTCCAGTTTATCATCATTACATGATATGATGCTTACTGATAGTTTTAAATAGATACTACTGACTATTTTAAGGAAGAGTCCATTTATTCCTATACTCTTTAGTGTTTTTAATAGGAATGGATGTTGGATTTTATCAAATGCTTTTTCTGCATCTATTGATGTAATCATATATTTTTGCTAATTTAGTTATTGATATAGTCAATTATGCTAATATTTTTCTTAATATTGAACGAGCCCTGCATTCCTAGTATAAATCCTAGTTGGTCATGGTGTATTATCATAGGGATGATCTTCTGTAATCTCCTTGCTAATATTTTATTTAAGATTTTTGCATCAGTATGCATTAGGGAGATTGATCTATAATTTTCTTTTTCTGTTTTTGTCCTACCTGGTTTAGGTATCAGTACCATGTCTGTCATAAAAGGAATTTGGTAGGAGTCCTTCATTCCCTATTTGTCCAATACTTTATATAATATTGGAGTTGATTGTTCTTTAAATATTTGGAAGAATTCACATGTAAATCCATCTGGTCCTGGGGATTTTTTCTTAGAGAATTGATTAATAGTTATTCTATTTCTTTTTCTAAAATGGGACTCTTTAAGTATTATTTCCTCCTCTTTTAATCTGAGTAATCTATATTTTTGTAGGTCTTCCTCGATTTCACATAGGTTATCAAATCTCTTGTCATTTTTATAGCAGAATAACATGCAATCGCAATCATATGGCACAACTTTTTTTAGCCATTTCCCAATTGATGAGTATCCCTCAATTTATGATTCTTTAATATTAACAAAAAAACTGCTATAAACATTTTTGTATGCATCTGTTCTTTTCTTCTTTGATGTCTATGAAGTACAGTTCTAATAGTTATATTGCTGGATTAAATGGTTTGCAAAGTTTTATAGTCCTTTGAGCATAGTTTCAGATTATTTTTAGAAAGATTGAACCCATTTGCTACTCTACCAATAATTCATTAATCTACCTATTCTCTCATCACCTGCATCAATTATTTCTGATAGGGGTGAGGTGATACTTCAAACTTGTTTTAATTTGTTTTTTTCCAATCCATAGTGAATTAGAGCATTTTTCACATGATTAAAGATAATTTTGTTTTCTTCTGAAAACTGCCTGTTCCTATCCTTTAATCATTTATCAATTGGTGAATAACCCTTATTTTTATAAATATAACTCAGTTATCTATATATTTGAGAAATGAAGCCTTTCTCAGCAAAACTTAATGGAATTTTTTGTTTGTTACTTCATTGTCAATGATAACTTTTTGCAAAATACAGTTTCCTTGAGTGCCTCTTTTAATTAGGTCTATTTTTGCTTTTGCTTTGTCTGAGATCATGATTGCCACCCTGCTCTCTTCACTTTAGCTAAATCATAATAGAATCTGCTTCACTCTTCATTTCAATTCTGTGTGTGTTTTCCTGTTTCAAATGTGTCTTTTGTACATAACATATTGTTGGATTTTGGTTTCTAATCCATTCTGTTATCTGTTTCCATTTTACAGGATACCTCATCTCATTCACATTTATAGTTATTGATTAGTGTATTTCTCTCTTTCCCATTTTCTTCTATTTATCTTTTTCTTACTCTCTTATCCTGTCCCTTCTCAAAAGTCTATTGTTTTTTACCACTATCTTCCCTTAATCCACCCTCTCTTTTATTATCCCAATTCTATATCTCTTATCACTTTCCCCTGGTTTTAACTAATTCCCTACTGGGTAAGATAGATTCTTAAAATATCCATTTAAGTGTATGGGTGTGTGTGTGTGTGTGTGTGTGTGTGTGTGTGTGTGTGTGTGTGTGTGTGTATTCTTCTCCCTTTGAACACATTCTGATGAATAAGGTTAAAACACTTCTATTTTCCTCACCACTATAAATGTGCTTTCTTACAATTTATCATTATATTTCTCCTTTTCTTTCAACACATTCCTTTTTCTCACCACTTCATGTTGTTTAAGTCAGCCAAATATAATCACCTCACATTCATAACTCTCAGTCTGTATAGAATCTTTCTAGCTGTGCTAATAATAATAATAATAAAGCTCTTAGGAATTACATTATCTTCCTATATAGAAATATAAAGAGTTTAATTTATTTTGTCCTCTTATGATCTTTCTTTATTTTTAGCTTTTTATGCTTCTTTTGAATCTTCTGTTTGAATGTCAGACTTTCACTTCTGTTTTTCTCATCAAGAATGATTGAAAGTCTTCTATTTCACTAAATATTCATTTTAACCCCATAAAGATCATGTCCATTTTTGCTGAGTAGGTTATTCTTTGATACAATCCTAACTTCTTTGCCATCTAGAATATCATATCTCAAGCCCTGTACTCCTTTAACATGAAAATGTTTAATCTTTTATGATCCTGACTGTGCTTTTACAATATTTGAATTGTTTCTGGATGCTGGCAATATTTTCTCTTTAATGCAGGATTTCTGAAATTTTACGATAACATTCCTGGGAGTTTTCATTTTGGAATTACAGCAAATAGTCAGTAGATTGTTCAATGTCTAGCTCTCTTCATTGAAGATATCAGCACAATTTAAAAATAATTTTTGAAATATGACATCTAGGCTCTTTTTGTGACTTTTCAAAACTTTTGAAATAATCTCTCCTTGATCTATTTCCAAGGTCAGTTGTGGTTCGGATATTTCACATTTTCTCCTATTTAAAAAAAAAAATTATTAAAGTCTTAAGAAATCATTAGCTTCCATACCCAACTCTTATTTTTAAGAATTACTATTCTTTGATGGCTACCTCTTTTTCCTTTGGCCTATTCTTTAATTTATTTTTCCCAGTGAGTTTTTGTGCCTCTTTTTTATCATTAGGTCAGTTTTGTTTTTTAAGGTTTTTTCTTCAGTATTTCTAGACTTATGAAGTTGTTAATTCTCTTTCCATAATTTTCTTGTATTGTTTTCTTTTCTCAATTTATGTTTTTCCACTCATTTATTTTTTGATTATTCTGGCAATTCTTGAGGAATTTAGAACCTTTGTTAGAATTGTTTTCATATTGTTTTCTTCTAAGTTTGGTCTTGATCTGCTACTATAGTAGTGATTTCCTTTTTGTTGTTTTCTCATTTTTCCAGATTATTTCTTTACTTTGAATGTTATGTCACAGTTAGGCTTTACTAAGTGGGAAAGCATTATGTCAAACTTAAGGCTTTTCTCTGTTGCTGTTTTTAGAGATAGTTCTGAGAATCTGTAGGTTTTTGGTGCTGCCAAAGTGGTGTTATCTAAGGAGAGTTGTGGTCATTGCTCTTCTGCTCCGTACTCTGCCTTTACCTGAAGGGTCCCTTTTTCCCCATAGTTTCAAGTACTAGTGCTCCTTTTGGCCCAGGAACTATAGGAAGGGTCCCTAATCCCTTGTGGCTAATCACAAGTGCTCCTTTTTATCCTGGAACTGTAGCCTAAAACTTCTTAGGGGCAAGAGAGTTTCCAATCACTACCAGCTATACCCAATCCAGTAAAGAGCCCCCTATAATCTCTTTTGGATCAGCTGTCTGACCCCCTTCCTATC
The DNA here is from genome assembly GCF_048593235.1 of Sminthopsis crassicaudata. Classification (NCBI taxonomy): domain Eukaryota; kingdom Metazoa; phylum Chordata; class Mammalia; order Dasyuromorphia; family Dasyuridae; genus Sminthopsis; species Sminthopsis crassicaudata. The sequence continues at coordinate 652,306,863 of NC_133617.1, forward strand.
TCTGTGGTGAGAGTTCCTATAGTTGCTGATGCTGCTATCCTAGTAGTCTCCAAGGCCAACAGCTGTTGTTCATTCTGAGCTCCTGGCTTGCACCTACTCCAATGCCACAGGCTTCTCCCTAGGCTGTCTCTGTCTTAGGCTGGAAAAATGTCTCTTCTGATGTTTTGTTGGCTCTGCCATGCCACAATTTAATCTGAGATATTATTTTAAAAAGTACTTCAAGGGGAATGATGGTAGAGTGCTGCTAAGTCCTGGCTTGTACTCCATCATCTTGGCTCATCCCATTGTAATGTAATATACTAAAAAAATCAAAAAAGTGTGTGGTTACAAGCAAGACTAACTTACTCTTCAAAGATGGGGAAAGGACCTTTAATAGAATAGAAAACTTTTAAGCATTTAAGATTTATTTAAAAGACTAAGTGTTACTAAGATGAAGCAAAAATGAAAGAAAGGAGATGAACTCAAAGTATAGAAATAATCATGTTAAGGCTTGCTGCTATGTGGATTTGTTTTCCCTGACTATGTTTATTTACTAAAAACTTGTCCCCTCACCCTTTTTTTCTTTCCTCTGTTTTATTTTCATTTAAAATGGAAATGCTAAGGGGAAGAAATTAGCAATAGTGATAGAGAACAAAAAAAAGGGCTATTTAAACTTATTTTTTTCTAATCAATAGAAGTAAACATAAGGAAGTTCACAAGGAAGCCCAGAAAAACAGGATAGATTTGAAAGTCATATGTGGAATATATTATATGTTACAAGATGGAGATTTATATCTTCAAATAGTCTTATTTTTGTATTCATCTACGCAGTGGAGATATTCTTTTTGTTGTATAAGATCAAAATTAAAACATAATGTTAATCTTAAAAAATTAAATAATGAATTTAAGTCCTTCTGTTACCCAGATTAAATTCTATCTGTTTTTCAGATACTTCCCTGAGTTTCCATGCTCAATATTCCCATTTACAAGTTGCATTACTTTGTATAAGACTGCACTGCAAAAGCACTGAATTAGGAATCAGGAAGATCTGGGTGCATGGCATGATTCTGACATGTGCTTAATAAATTTATCTTATTCATGTTCTATTAAGTATTTCCAGTACCTTGACAGTGATTCTGCTTCCCCTTAGGGATCTGTTTCAGCTTTAGTCCCAATCCTATGGAAGGCTATCACAAGTCTCTTCCTAAGGATTGGCACCCCAGGGCACAAGCACATTCTCTCACACTGTACACAATGCTTCAAATATAGTCTGACCAAGAAGGAATACAGCTCTACTATTACCTCCTATTTCCTGGAAACTGCCTCTTAATGAAGCCCAAAGGTAGACTAGATAATCTCTCTCTAAAGTCCCTTCTGGGTCTAACATCCTGTGATTCTGTGATTCAGTAAATGTTTATTTATGACGATAATGATAATGAACAGCTGCCACTTCCGTATGTAACATTCACAGACCTCATCTGTCCTCCCATGACCTTCTTTCTAGTCCCCTTGTTCCTATTTCTAAATTAATGAAATAGTTCCTGAGATTGTCTTTAAAGTCAGAAAACTGAAAAAAAAATGGCAGATGTCCATTTTTACATGAAATGCCATATGAGGAAAGAGATTAAAGAAGATCATTTCCTAACTAAGCTGCCCATTTATCTTTATCTTTGTACCATCCATCACCATAAGCTCTCCCCTTCTACTCCATGGTGAAAAATCACAAAGATAAGATTCAGTCTTTGAAAAACTAGTCACAACAGAATTTGCCCTTGGACTTTATCTGCTCTCTCACTCTTGAAATTCCAGGGTTTCCTTATTGCTCCATGTGAAGCTCTTTAATTTGGAAACAAATGTGGGTCAGGGGAAAACTGGCCTCATCTCATAGGTTTACATTGCCCAAGTTTGCTCCACAGTGAAGAGTTGTTTCCTCTCTTGTCCTGCTGAGAAGGAAGGAAACTTGGTCTCCTACAGATAATTCCCCTTTTGCCTTTCAAGTGTCCTTTGAAATACCCAAACTGCCACGTAGCCAGCTTCTCTTGGCTGGTACTTGTTGAGCAGGTTCCTTGACCTATATCCTGCATGTCAATGAGGGAACAGTAGGCACCATGCCATTATAAATGTTTATTAGAGATGGAGCTGTCTTGTTTAGGAAGCTTTGGATACAGCAAAAGTTGTGATTCTCTGAGTCAAAGGTTGGAGAGGTTGGAAGACTACTCCATGTAAGATTTAGAAGGGGACAAGGAAGCCAGTTCAGAAATATCCCTGTGCCATTTCATAGGAAAATAATAGCAGAGGTAAAAAGGAACAGATTTCAGATTGAGTCATGAAACAGATTTTTAAGTGAATTCCCCATTGATCCCCATCAACACAGAATACCAGGCCCAGCTTCTACCTTTCACAAATTCTCTGTGCCTCTACCAAAAAACAGGCCAGGTATGGGAAGATAGGTCAGAAATACCACAGAGAGGGATCCTGAGTGTGACTTGTGACAGCCACAGTTATTGTTAATATTGTTTCTTGCCTTCCATATTTAATCACAACTTTGGTTCACCAGATTTCAATGGCGAGGCAACTAAGGATAGAGATACAGAGGGCTAAGTCTGGAATCAGGAAGGCTCATCTTCTTGAGCGCAAATCTGACCTCATACTCTAACTAGTTGTGTGACTTCTGGGCACATTACTTAACTCTTTTTGATTAAGTTTCCTCATCTGTAAAATGAATTGGAGAAGGAAGTAGCAAACTACTCTAATATCTTTGCCAAGAAAATCCCAAATGAGCTCACAAAAAGTTGGATGTGACTAAAAAATGATTGAACACAAAAGAATTTCAATGAACAACCATTAAAGTATGACAAAACCTAACTATTTCAGATGACAAAATTTTTAGTGATAACCCTGATTGAGACTGTTTGCTTCATTTAATAGTACCTCAGTTTCCCTATGTAAATAACAAGATTAAGAATTTTTCTTTCCCAAGTAATAATTTTATGTCCATAAACTAGAAAAGAAAATAAAGTGATCAGAGGAAAAGAGAGTCAAGAACAGTACTTTATTTCATTCTTTATCTCATGGGGGCCTGAAATCACCTCATTCTTTTTAAATTTATCTCTACTTTAGGCATTAGATTTCATGACTGGTCAATTCAGTCTATCAACAGAATTGATCAATGCTGATTAAATTCACTAGTTGTTCATGCTGATTCAGGTGAAATCATTAGATTGTTTATATGTACTATGTTTTCAATTAGACTTATAACTTATCAGTGTAGACAAAGGTCCAGGGTTGACACCTCTGCTTAGGATACTCAGAAACCAGATGATTTCTCCTTAGAGCTACTATATGCCAGAGGCATCTCTTGTCATTCTGAGATCAGTCCTCTGTCTCCTACAATACTCTCATCAAAGGACATTTGATCCTTACAATAGCATTGTAAGACAGTCAAGCAGGTATTATTGCTTTTATTTTATAAATGAGGATACTCATGGAGATTAAGCAATTTCATGAAAATCATATAGATGGTAAATAATAGAGAAGAAGGAGGTCCAGAATTCAAGTATGCTGATTCTTAGTGAATGGTTAATGACACTGCACTATATTGCCTCGATTTCTTTTTTTTTAAATTCATTTATTTGTTTCTTTAATATTCAGTCTTTGGCATTAGCAGTTGGAAGATGAGTACATTTGGAAAGGGCATATGGCCATTGGAGCCCCTCATGAGCATGAGCATAAATAAATGTGGATGTGTTTATAATAGAGCAAAGTCAAAGGGAACACTTATTGAAAATGGGATGTGGCTCTGCAACAACAGTCTCAAACTGGTCCACTTTCAGCAATGTTATTTGTCTATGAAAATGACACCATTGCTCACCATCATAGGACATAAATGTGAGTCATTTTCCCAGTAATGGTAATAGGTTTGCAGTGAGCCACTCTTTCTTTGTCTCCCAGTCACTCTTGTGATCAATAGCTAAATTTTTGAGAGGGTAGAATTTGTAATCAATATGAACTAAACAAAATGGAAATTAAAAAATTTATGACTGAGCTGCCTTCTGGGTAATGGAAGCCACACTTCTGGATTCATCAAGACCCTACTTTAAGCAATCAACTTAACCTGTTTAATTTGTAATCAAGTTACTGCCCTGTTTACCTGAGTGTTACAGCAAGATTTCAAACCACTCATCTATGGATTTTAGAAAAAATAGTTACAACTAAATTAAATTGCATGATATGGACAAAGTGTGTTTTTATATATCCAATACATATTGAATGTTTTTCATTTTTCATTCTCAAGGACCAATGTCTTCTTTTGTCATGTACATTGCTGGCTTGTTTTATCATGTACATTGCATTTAAATTAAGCAGAATTGACATGTACATGTATATATGCACATATATGTTTTAAATAGTTGCTAGCATTTACATACAATTTTGAAAATATCTCATTTGATCCTCCAATAACATCATGAGGTAAATGCTATTGTTATCCCTATTTTATAGATAAAGAAAAGGAGGCTGATGAATGATTTGCCCAAAGTTACACAGCTAGTAAGCATTTGAGGGAAGATTTAAATTCAGGTCTTCTGGATTCCAAATAGGCAAAATTTAAAATTTTAGATGTCATATTTTTCAGAATTCAGGCTTCTCTTAAATATTAAGGTATACTCTTAAAATGAGATGCATTTGAATGGGATATATTAGATAACTATGCCATTTGTAGACCAAGCTTAGGTTTTTTAAAAGCCATACTTAGACAACTGTTTGAATCCGTGATGTTATTGATGTCATTTCAGTAACAGAGATGGAAACCAAAATCCCAGAATTACAAATTAGGAAGGAACGTCAATCACCTTTTCATTCAAGCCAGTCCATGAAGAAAATCTTCAATCCAATTCTAATTTGAGCCAATTTCTAAAGTGATCCAATTTTAATTAGTCTAGTAATCACTCCCCTTCTTCCAGAAAAGCACTGTATTGATATCAATTTTGATATTGACTCCTGTTCCTTTTTTCAAAACTACTGCTGTCTATCTATATATCCATTTCTTACATTTGTCAGGTTGATTTTCTTTTTGTTCTTGAGTGTAAGTCTGCACTTTCTCTACTGAATTTTATCTTCTTAGATTTAGTTCAATAATCTAGACCAGAGGTCAGGGAACTATAGCCTGAAGGCTAGCTGAATTCTGTCTTTGTATGGCCTCTGAATTAAGAATGGCTTTTACATTATTAAATACCAGAAAGTACTATTTTAAAATGTAAAAAACATTCTTAGCTTACATCTATATCCCTTGAGGCCATAGTTTGCCAACCTCTGGTAACCTATCAAGATCTTTTCATGGAATGTACTATGTTATCTAGTTACCCATCTTTTGTGTCATCTGCAAATATAATGGACATGCCGTCTAAGGTTCCAAGACATTTAAAAATATTAAATGGTACAAGATACATTTGAGACAGATTCTTGGGATACTTCTACACTTTCATCGAATCATTAACAACTACTCTTTAAGTACAGCCAGTCAACCAGTTCTGAAATCAGCTACAGTGGTAAGCTGTCACTTGCCTACTTCAAAACTCATCAAATTCAGTATCCAATGCATTTTGACAATAAAATAAATGCTTGCCTGGCACTCACTGCCCTTGGTTGCTGTCTTGGTTGGGCAGTAGACATTGAGGTTGGCCAGAAATGTCATGCAGCTCCTGCTACTGCTACTAATACTCTTAGCTGTGGGTAACAGCCCCATCAAAGGCAGTTGTGTGGTCAGGTTGAAGCTGTGCCCTTCAGTGAGCAGGTCACAGGGAAGTTCCTGCAGGATGATGTGGCTGCAGCATATAGTTTCCAAAGCTGGAAAGGACATGAAGGGGCTGGTATACTAAGCAGGAAAAGAAGTAGCAGAAGCAAAACAGTGGTCCTGGTGTGAGCAGGAGCTCAAGAGGAGGTAGCAGAAGACCCAGAATTCCAAACAGCCCTGAGCCCTAGCTGTGGAGGGTTAGGGACCATAGCTTACAATTACATATCTAGCCTCACCTCCCCAAAGAAGCTTGGACTCCATGGGGTAAGAGAAAATTATTAATGTCATAGTTCCTCTTCAAAAGTGAGTTGGGTCAAGAAGGGAGAACCCTCATTAGAAAAGGCTGGCTTATTTCTCCACAAATGGAAGCCCCACTTGCTCCTTTGGGGAATTAGTTGGGGAGAAATGGTTAGGCTGTGGACTAGAGATATATTCTTCATAGAAAAAAAATCATTTTCACCACTCATCATTCCTTCTGGAACCAATTAACAATGAGTACTAAGATATCACTGTAATTATATTGTTGTTTAATCTAGATCTCTCCATTTTTCCAAAAATCTTAGAGTGAAATATTTTCTCCAAAGCTTTGCCAAATTTGAAATAAACTATCCACAACATCCCTTTCATCTACTAGTTTGGTAATTTTATACAAAGAAAATAATTTATTGAAGCTATGTTGACTCTTTATCATTATTGCTTCCTTTCCTAAATGTTCACCAGCCATCTCTTCAATGATCCTATTTACATGTTTTCCAAGAACAGAAGTTAATCTCAGTGGTTTACAATTTGCTGAATCTCTTCTCTTTTTTTTGGTGAAAATCAGGAATATATTTGCCTTTCTCCAGTGCTATGTTACCTCTCGTATCTCGTATTTTCCATGATATTTCAGATAGCATAGATGCTACAGTGCCTGGAACTCAGTAAGTGCTTAATAAATGTTTATTGAGTGGTTGACATCACTAGCTGGATTAGAAATTGTATTGCCAATTATTTCAGGCTCCAAGAATGAATTTTTTCAAAGCCAGGAGGCTATGAATATGTCAAGGGCACCTAAGTGTTTTACTATTTATCTCCTTAATTATAATGGCTATCAACTCCCTGTTAGTCATTTGTATTGGGTTATTTTCATCATGAAGGTCATTCTCCTTTGCAGAAATAAAAAAAAAATAAGAATTGAGCAGTTTTTTTCTCTTTTGTCAGTTATCATCATCTCATTCATCTTAAGCAAAATTCCTATGAATTTCTTGATATTTTCCCCAAACACACACAAAAACAACAACAAAAACAACAACAACAAAAATAACAATAGACTGTCCCATGATTTTTCTCAAGAACATCATGTCATTCCATTCTTTAGCTTTCCTTGAGGTAGTTTTGCAGGAATGTGGCACACATTATTTTTGTTTCCCTGGTTTTTAGTTTCAGCTTATACTTGTTTCTTTTCTTCTCCATAAATAAAGAAAAGTACACTCACCAAAGTGATCTGAACTTTTTAATGGCTTTTTCCTAGGAAGAGTCCAAATAGAAGAGATGATGAATTCTTCCATATGTTCTTTTATTGTAGTTGACTTTGTGCTGACTTCATCAAACCCTAAAACATTCCAGAGTCCCCATGATGAAATCCATGATTTTTAAAAAGAGTTTGGCTTAACTACTCACATAATAAAAACAAAGAAGTTGAAGATTTCCTGTTGTCCAGTCTGTGTTATACAGCAAATATGACTAATCCATCATTCTATAGATCTTGGCAAAACTTTGCAAAGTAGTAAGAAATCTATCTGAATAGGACCAAAGGCCTTAAGTCTTTCCCCATTCTAGCCCATTCTACACTGTTGTCAAATTGATCTTCCTAAAACACGTCTAACCATGTCACTCAAATTCATCCCTATTGCCTCCAGTATCAAATATAAAATGCTTTTTTGTCTTTAAAAGCTCTCCATAATCCATAAATGTATTTTATCTCTCTTCTTCTTTGCCCCCTTGACACTAGGACCATTATTTATTAACATTTATTGGATAGACTTTCAGCAGTTGATGAGATTCCTCTTCAATTTTCCAAGATCTTTCAGATGTCACTGATTGGATCAGTAATCATATCCACTAGTCCATTCTGGACACAAAGATAAGAGAAAGGAAAAGGTTTGATATAGTAGTGATGTGGAATTCAACTCTAGCCAGAAATCTGATGACATTCTCTCTTTTGAAAAAATATTAGGACATCTAATAATTTATTTGCCTGACTTAGTGTAAGGGTTAAAAAGCCTCTAGAAGCAAGGAATGCAGTTCAAGGCATGTGGGAGGACCTGAGGGATGAGAGGTTCTGAGGCGCAAATAAATCCTACATGGAGGTGGGGCACAGCCCCATGAGGCGGTGTCTGACTCCAGGTACCATGTCCCCCTCCTTAGTGCTTTCAAAGCCTAGCACGCCTTCCTCCTTCTTCTCAGGCCAATGCAATTATGCCAGGTTCCTAGAAGACTTGCCCCTTCCCCCATAACATCAGTGGGGTATAAATATGTGTGATCTCAGAATAAAGTTCTCTTTTGCTTCACCCCTACCTAATGGTGGTCTGTCTCTATGGGATCCGGGTTGGTGCCCAAAGATGGGTAAGTGTGGCCTAGCAGAGCCGTTGACAGAGGGACATTAAGAGTAGCTCTAAGGGGAGCTACCAGGTTAGAATAGTCAATAGGGGTGTAACAACTTGGGTGAAATTTCTTCTTCAAAATGTAAGAAATCATAGAGGATAATTATATTCTGGATTTGATTTTCAGTAAAAGAAAAAAAAATGATGTTAGAAATAGCAATGATAGGAGATTTGGGAAGAGTAGGGAAGTACAGGATTATTCCATCTTAGAATCTGGGGTAGAGTGGGAAAGGAATTCTAGTATGGAACTTATCTGATTTTAATATATTGGGAAACAGTTTACTGGTGAAGAAAAATTAAGGCAACATTTTGCTCTACTGAATCAAATACTTTATTATGCTCCAAAAACAATAAGTTTTTAAAATTCTCTTCTTTTTTTAAATTTTACTTTTTTTATTAATTTTACAATTATAAAAATTTTTTACAACATTATCCATGTACTCCCTTCTGTTCTGAATTTTCCCCCTACTTCCCTCCACCCCCTCCCCTAAATGGCAGGTATTCCCATACATATTAAATATGTTATAGTATATCCTAGGTACAATATATATGTGCAGAACCAAATTTTGTTGTTGTTATTGTTGTTGCAAAGGAAGAATTGGATTCAGAAGATAAAAAAAAACCTGGGGAGAAAAACAAAAAAATGTTAACAGTTTACACACATTTCCCAGTGTTCCTTTTCTGGGTATAGCTAATTCTGTCCATCACTGATCAATTGGAATTGGATTAGCTCTTCTCTATGTTGAAGATACCTACTACCATCAGAATATATTCTCATACAGTATCATTGTTGAAGTGTATAATGATCTCCTAGTTCTGCTCCTTTCACTCAGCATCAGTTAATGTAAGTCTCTCCAAGTCTCTCTGTAGTCATCCTGTTGGTCATTTCTTACAGAACACTAATATTCCATAACATTCATATACCATAATTTACACCATTCTCCAATTGATGGGCATCCGTTCAATTTCCAGTTTTTAGCCACTACAAAAAGGGCTGCCCAAACATTTTGACACATACAGGTCCCTTTCCCTTCTTTAATATTTCCCTGGGATATAAGGCCAGTAGTAGCACTGCTTCATCAAAGGGTATGCACAGTTTGATAACTTTTTGGCCATAATTCCAGATTGTTCTCCAGAATGGTTGGATTCTTTCACAACTCCACCAACAATGCATCAGTGTCCCAGTTTTCCCACAGCCCCTCCAACATTCATCATTATTTGTTCCTGTCATCTTAGGCAATCTGACAGGTGTGTAGTGGTATCTCAGAGTTGTCTTAATTTGCATTTCTCTGATCAATAATGATTTGGAACACTCTTTCATATAAGTAGAAATAGTTTCAATTTCATCATCAGAAAATTGTCTCTTCATATCCTTTGACCATTTATCAATTAGAGAATGGCTTGGTTTCTTATACATTAGAGTCCATTCTCTGTATATTTTGAAGATGAGGCCTTTATCAGAACCTTTACCTATAAAATGTTTTACCAATTTGTTACTTCCCTTCTAATCTTGTTTGCATTAGTTTTGTTTGTGCAAAAACTTTTTAATTTGAGGTAATCAAAATTTTCTATTTTGTGATCAATAATGATCTCTAGTTCTCCTTTGGACACAAATTCCTTCCTCCTCCATAAGTCTGAGAGGTAAACTATCCTATGTTCTTCTAATTTATTTATGATCTCGTTCTTTATGCCTAAATCTTGAACCCATTTTGATCTTATCTTAGTATGTGGTGTTAAATGTGGGTCCATGCCTAGTTTGTGCCATATTAATTTCCAGTTTTCCCAGCAGTTTTTGTAAAATAATGAATTCTTATCCAAAAAGTTGGGATCTTTGGGTTTGTCAAACACTAGATTGCTATTTTTATTCATTATTTTGCCCTGTGAACCTAACCTATTCCACTGGTCAACTAGTCTATTTCTTAGCCAATACCAAATGGTTTTGGTGACTGTTGCTTTATAATATAGTTCTAGATCAGGTACAGCTAAACCACCTTCATTTGATTTTTTTTTTCATTGCTTCCCTTGAAATTCTCGACCTTTTATTGTTCCTTATGAATTCTGTTGTTATTTTTTCTAGGTCATTAAAATAGTTTCTTGGGAGTCTGACTGGTATAGCACTAAATAAATAGATTAGTTTAGGGAGTATTGTCATCTTAATTATATTTGCTCAGCCTATCCAAGAGCACTGAATGTCTTTCCAATTATTTAAATCTCACTTTATTTTTGTGGCAAGTGTTTCATAATTTTGTTCATATAATTTGACTTTCCTTTGGTAGATATATTCCCAAATATTTTATACTATCAAAGGTTATTTTGAATGGAATTTCTTGTTGTATCTCTTGCTGTTGGATTATGTTGGTAATGTATAAAAATGCTGAGGATTTATGTGGATATATTTGGTATCCTGCAACTTTGCTAAAGTTCTGAATTATTTCTAATAGCTTTTTAGCAGAGTCTTTGGGGTTCTCTAAGTATATCATCATATCATCTGCAAAGGCTGATAGTTTGATTTCCTCATTGCCTATTATAATTTCTTTCTCAAATCTTATTGCCAAGGCTAGCATTTCTAGAACTATAATGGTGATAAGGGCAACCTTGTTTCACTCCTGGTCTTACAGGGAAAGGTTCCAGTTTATCGCCATTACTTATGATGTTTACTGATGGTTTTAATATATGCTCCTTATTATTTTAAGGAATAGTCCATTTATTCCTATGCTCTCAAGCATTTTTATTAGGAATGGATGTTGGATTTTATCAAATGCTTTTTCTGCATCTATGGAGATGATCATATGGTTTTTGTTAATTTGGTTATTGATATAGTCGATTATGCTAATAGTTTTCCTAATATTAAACCAGCCCTGCATTCCTGGTATAAATCCCACTTGGTCATAGTATATTATCCTGGGGATGATTTTCTGTAGTCTTTTTGGTAATATTTAATTTTAGGTTTTAGCATCAATATTCATCAGGGAGATTGGTGTATAGCTTTCTTTCTCAGTTTTCAATCTACCTGGTTTAGATATCAGTACCATGACTGTGTCATAAAAGGAATTTGGTAGGACTCCTTCAATCCCTATTTTTTCACATAATTTATATAGCTTTGGAGTTAGTTGTTCTTTAAATGTTTGATAGAATTCACATGTGAATGCATCTGGTCCTGGGGATTTTTTCTTAGGGAGTTGGTTAATAGCTTGTTCTATTTCTTTTTCTGAAATGGGACTATTTAGGCTATTTACTTCTTCCTCTGTTAATCTGGGAAAGCTATATTTTTGAAGGTATTCTTCCATTTCATTTAAGTTATCAAATTTATTGGCATAAAGTTGAGCAAAGTAGCTCCTAACTATTGTTCTAATTTCCTCTTCATTCTTGCTGAGTTCTCCCTTTTCATTTTCAAGGCTAACAATTTGCTTTTCATCTTTACTTTTTTAAATCAGATTTACTAAGGGTTTGTCTATTTTGTTGGTTTTTTCATAGAACCAACTCTTAGTTTTATCAATTAATTCAATAGTTTTTTTTTTTACTTTCAGTTTTATTAATCTCACCTTTTATTTTTTGAATTTCAAGTTTCGTCTTTGTCTGGGGGTTTTTAATTTGTTCTTTTTCTAGCATTTTTAGTTGTAAGCCCAATTCATTGGCCCTCTCTTTCTCTATTTTATGCAAGTAGGCCTGTAGAGATATAAAACTTCCCCTTATTACTGCTTTGGTTGTATCCCACACATTTTGGTATGATGTCTCATTATTGTCATTTTCTTGAGTGAAGTTATTAATTATGTCTATGATTTGCTGTTTTACCCAATCATTCTTTAGTAGAAGATTATTTAGTTTCCAATTATTTTTTGGTCTATTTTCACCTGGCTTTTTATTAAATGTAATTTTCATTGCATTGTGGTCTGAAAGGATGCATTTACTATTTCTGCCTTACTGCATTTGATTTTGAGGTTTTTATGTCTTAGTATAGGATCAATTTTTGTATAGGTTCCATGAACTGCTGAAAAGAAAGTGTACTCCTTTCTGTCTCCATTTAGCTTTCACCAAAGATCTATCATACCAAACTTTTCTAGTATTCTATTTACCTCTTTGACTTCTTTCTTATTTATTCTGTGGTTTGATTGATCTAATTCTGAGAGTGCAAGGTTGAGATCTCCCACTATTATAGTTTTGCTGTCTATTTCTATTTAAGCAGCTCTGTTAATTTCTCTTTTAAGAATTTAGATGCTGCACCACTTGTGCATATATGTTTAATATTGATACTGCTTCATTATCGATGCTACCCTTTAGCAGGATATAATGCCCTTCTTTAAGTCTTTTAGTTAGATCAATTTTTGTTTTTGCTTGATCTGAGATGAGGATGACTACCCCTGCTTTTTTTGGCTTCACCTGAAGCATAGTAGATTCTGCTCCATCCCTTTACTTTTATTTTGAATGTATCACCCTGTTTCAGGTGTGTTTCCTGTAAACAACGTATAGTAGAATTCTGGCTTTTAATCCAGTCTTCTATCTGCTTCCTCTTTATGAGGGAGTTTACCCCATTCACATTTATGGTTAGAATGACTAATTGTATATTGCTTGCCATCCTGTTAACCCCTGCTTATGCTTTTCTCCTTTCCTTCCCTCTTACCCCCCTACACACTATTAAACTTCTGAACACCACTTGCTTTTCACAGTCCTCCCTTTTTAGTATCCCTTCCCCACCTTAAAGTTCCTCCCCTTGTATTACCCCTTTTCTCACAATTTCTGTTTTCCTGTTTCCCTTAGCTTACTCCTTCCCTCTCACTTTTCAATGAAGTGGAAGAAGTTTCACCATAAATCGAATATGTCTATTGATACACATTATGTTCATCCCCCTCCTTTCTTTCTCTCAGATATAATAGGTTACCTTTGCCTCTTCATGAAATGTAGTACCATCACTTTACCCTTTTGTATGATATAATTTCCTTTCCACCTCTAGTTTCTAGGACAAATTATACATGTGTTCTTTACATTTCTTTATCGCAGAAATATAGTTCTCAAGATTTCTTTTTACCTTTTTAGAAATCTCTTGAGTTCTGTATTTGAAAATCAAACATTTTGTGTAGATCTGGTTTTTTTTATCAAGAATAGATGGCATTCATTTATTTCTTTAAATGTCCATCTTCTTCCCTGGAAAATGATGCTCATTTTTGCTGGATAAGTTATTCTTGGCTGCATACCAAGTCCCTTAGCCTTTCTGAATATCATATTCCAGGCCCTTTGTTCTTTTAATGTGGATGCTGCTAGATCCTGGGTTATCCTTATTGTGGCTCCCCCACACCTGAATTGCTTTTTTCTAGCAGCTTCCAATATTTTTTTTTCATCTGATGGTTCTTGAAATTGGCCACTATATTTCTTGGCGTTTTGATTTTAGGGTCCCTTTCAGTAGGTGATTGATGAATTTTTTCAACATCTATTTTGCCCTCTATTTCCAAAACGTCTGAGCAGTTCTCTTTGACAATTTCCTGGAAAATAGTGTCCAGGCTCTTTTTTTCCTCAGATTTTTCAGGGAGTCTGATTATTCTTAAATTGTCTCTCCTGGATCTGTTTTCCAGGTCTGTTGTCTTTCCAATAACGTACTTGACATTCTTTTCAATTGTTTTGTTTTTCTGCTTTTGCTTGACACTTCTTGGTTTCTCCTTGATTCATTCATTTCTACTTGTTCGAGTCTAATTTTCAATGATGTGTTTTCTTCACTCACTTTTTTTATATCTTTTTGTAATTGTCCTATTGAGTTTTTATCTTCTATGGAATTTTTTTCCATTTTATCCATTTTATTTTTTAGAGAGCTGTTTTCTTTTTCCAGCTCCCTAATCCTGTTTTCCTTGGAGTTGTTTACCTTTTCTGATTTACTCATTTTATTTCTCAGTGATTTGATCTCTTTATCCATTCTGGATAACTTCTCCAGGCTCTCTTGCCAAGCTTCCCTTTCCTTTTCCCATTTCCCTTCCAGCTCTCTTGTGAGAGCCTTTTTGATTTCCTCTATGAGAGTCTTATGTATTGAGGAGCAGCTCATATCTCCCTTAGGGGATTCCTCTGGGGACAATCTGCTTTTAGTGTCCTCAGTATGTGAAGTCTGCTCTCTCTCCATACAGAAGCTGTAGATGGTTAGAGCCCTTTTAAATTTTTTGTTCATTTTGTCAGAGTGGGAATCAAAGAAAACAAATTGACAAGAGAAACAATTGGTCTGTTTGGGGGGGGGGGGGATGGGGCTGAATGGTGTTACCAGGCTTCCTCTACAGACTGAGGAAGACAGCAACGAGGTACTAACAGGACCGGGATGGCTTTATTGAGTCTGTGCTCTGAGGCTCTGGGAACGTGCTGAGTCACTCCAGGTGGGGGTTGGGGGTGGCTGGATCCTGAGAGAAGCTAGCTTTCCGGGGTTTTATTCTTCTCCTCTGGTGTTTACACCCTCTCCACTGCTCCTGGCTTGCTGCCAAGATGGAATATCCACACTGGAGTAAAAGTCTTTTCTCAGAAATGGAAGAGATCATACCCCTCCCCCCTCTGGTCTGAGCTCTGTGAGCTGCCTGTCTCTCTCTTGCTGCCTGCCCTCAGTCTGAGCCCAGTCTGTTCATCCCCTCCCCCAAGTAAACACAGACCTTCTCTGGGGAATTTCAAGGATGTCTTCTGTTGGTGATTATTTATGGGTTTCTTTTCTGGTCAAGCATTAACTCCGAGGCTTGTCATGAAGTAAGTCCTGAGAGAAAACACAGAGCTCAAGCAGCTGTCTGCCTCCATGCTGCCATCTTGGCCGGAAGTCTCCCTTTCCCTTTTAAAGAGCTCTAATTGTTGGTAAATTCCTCCTTTACACTTAGTTATTTCCTCTTTGGCATAAGCAGAACAAATCTAATCCCTCTTTCACATAACAGCTCAACAACATGTAAAATCTTCCTCTCAACTTTTCTCTGACTTTCTAATACCTCCCCCAAATATCTTCACTTCCCATTTATTCATGTATTTTCATTTTGCATATCTCTTTGTCATCCTGATCAACCTCCCCTGGACACCAGATCAAAAGATTGAAAGCTGAGTGAGAGTTTAAAGACTATAACCTCTAATTTTAAAATTTATTTATATGGATTTTAGGCCTAGAATTGTAAATGATCTTTGTAAGTACACATAGGTATCAAACACAGTCAAGATTTAAATGCATTCCCCCAATTCCAACATTTGATATCAAATTACAAATCTTCTTTTCCTAAAATGAAATACCAGAATAATCCACAATAATCCAATCAGAGCAGAATACTGTGAGCCTATCATATTTTTCATATTTGTTACTATATTTTATCTATATAGCTTTTTTTTTTAAATTTATTTTTCCAAATTATCCACTCCCTCCCCCCGATGACAGGTAATCCCATACATTTTACATGTGTTACAATATAACCTAGATACAATATATGTGTGTAAATACCATTTTCTTGTTGCACATTAATTATTAGCTTCCGAAGGTATAAGTAACCTGGGTAGATAGACAGTAGTGCTAACAGGTTACATTCACTTCCCAGTGTTCCTTCTCTGGGTGTAGTTATTTCTGTCCATCATTGATCAAGTGGAAGTGAGTTGGATCTTCTTTATGTTGAAGATTTCTACTTCCATCAGAATACATCCTCATACAGTATCATTGTTGAAGTGTATAGTGAACTTCTAGTTCTGCTCATTTCACTCAGCAACAGTTGATGTAAGTCTCTCCAAGCCTCTCTGTATTCCTCCTGCTGGTCATTTCTTACAGAGCAATAATATTCCATAACCTTCATATACCATAATTTACCCAACCATTCTCCAATTGTTGGACATCCATTCAACTTCCAGTTTCTAGCTACAACAAAAAGAGCTGCCACAAACATTTTGGCACATACAGGTCCCTTTCTGCTCTTTAGTATTTCTTTGGGATATAATCCTAATAACAGCAATGCTGGGTCAAAGGGTATGCACAGTTTGATAACTTTTTGGGCATAGTTCCAAATTGCTCTCCAGAATGGTTGGATTCTTTCACAACTCCACCAACAATGCATCAGTGTCCCAGTTTTCCCACATCCCCTCCAACATTCATCATTATCTGTTCCTGTCATCTTAGCCAATCTGACAGGTGTGTAGTGGTATCTCAGAATTGTCTTACTTTGCATTTCTCTGATCAGTAGTGATTTGGAACACTCTTTCATATGAGTGGAAATAGTTTCAATTTCATCATCTGAGAATTGTCTGTTCATAACTCTTGACCATTTGTCAATTGGAGAATGGTTTGGTTTCCTATAAATTAGGGTCAGTTCTCTATATATTTTGGAAATGAGACCTTTGTCAGAACCTTTACTTTTAAAAATATTTTCCCAATTTGTTACTTCCCTTCTAATCTTGTTTGCATTATATCTATATAGCTTTAATAATCAAATACTTTTTGGCTGCCAAACCACACTGATATTGAACTTATAGAGAAGCAAAAATTCTTTTTTATTAAAAATCTTTATTCCATTAATTTTATAACCATGCCTTCCATATCTGGCATTTGTGCAATTGATTTTTTAATCCAGATGTATGACTTTATACTTATCCCTATTGAATTTTATCTCAATAGTTTCTTTTCCCATTGTCAATTAAAACCTTTTTTTCAACCCTACCTTTTTCAGCTATCATGTCAGCTATTCCTCCCCATTTGGGGTTTTCCCCAGATATTACAATATGCCCTTGATGATTGCATCTTTGAAACAAGGACAAGAATGTTAAATTATATTGGGTCAAAGATGGAGTCTTTAAGTAAATCACTTATAAATACCAACTAAGTTGCCACAACATCCACTTTTTTTAGGTTTGGTCACCTTACCTATTCAATATCAACATAACTGAATATCATGCAACTTCACATCTCTCCATCTTCCACAGCATGAGAGACTTTGTTGAATTCTTTCCTAGAATCTAATTACAAAGTGTCTAGGGCAGCTAGCTCCCTGGTTAATCAATCTAATATCCCTAACCAAAGATAAATTCAAGTTAGTCTTACATGTCTTGCGCTTAAAGAAACAATGCTGCATTGAAGTGACTCACAAACCACACCTATCAAAGCCAGTTTCATAAAACAGGGTATTTACTTCAGAACCAGGAATAAACTGGGTTGAATTGCTTTCCTAATATTTGTTAGCTGTGTGATCCTGACCAAATCACTTACTTTCTCTGAGTCTCAGTTTTATCATTTGTAAAATGGAGATAATAATACCTATAAAATTTATTTCATCGTGGTAGACTATAGCTGGGAATGAAAAAATGGATATAAAGTGGTTTATAAACTTTAAGAACTGTGAAGATGTCAGTTCTCATTTCATAATTCATGATATTATGTTTATGCTTGGGTCCACATCTAATCTCTCCTATAATAATGCATGGAAACTCCTTGGGGAAAGAGATCATGGCTTGTACCTCTTAGTATCCTGTTCAATGCCTTTATTATTGTAGTTATTCAATAAATACTTGTTGAGTGGGTACATGGATAATTGAAGATAGATAGATAAACACTGTCTCTATCAAGAAACATCAACTTGAAAATTATTCTTTAAAATACACTTAAAGCAGCCTCCTAAAAAGAAGCATAGTTCTAGTAAAGCAAGCTTGTAATTCTGTTTTGACATTAAGTCTGTTGTATATCATAAGTACATACGGTATCTTTATTTACAGTAGCACCTTAATTAAACAATTTAAATGAGTATAAATTGCCTTTAAATGCTTCTACAATTATTTAAATGCATATTTAAATTTTCCTGAATTGTGTGAAAGTAATTTGGAAGATTAATTTCAGAAGGTATCATGTAAAATTTGCATACACACAGCCTAATTATTATTGATATTGGCATAGTTCCCCTGCATCATTTCCCTCCCCCTTTTCCTGCACTATTTCTTACTGCTGCATGGCCAAAGAAATTATTGAAGAAGTTGCTGTCAGTACAATATGGATTCATCAATAAATGTTCAGCCTTACAGAAGAAAAACAAACTTCACTGCTCAGCTGAAGAAGTGTGGTATTACATTTTATTTATTTATTTGGGATGGGATCTGCAAAGATAAATTCATACCCAGAAAATGTGGCAGTCTTTTGCAATAAAGAATAATGACGTAGCAAAGAATTGCAAAGATTCATGAAGAATTGAAAATGCCATTGAAATGAATAGAAGGGCAAAAGCAATCTTGGATTGGTGGTAGGAAATAAAGCCAATCTATTCACCCTCCACAGGCAATGGGGTAAGTATATACATAGCCAGATCTACATAGCACAAGGTCAAGAAGAGAATTATCATCATAAATTTGAACTATGCAGAAAATAAATGTTTGCTGAATAAGTGAATAGATTGATTAAGTGTCCTACTGCTCTGATGGTAGAGATAAGAGAGAATGCAAAAGAAATAAAGATATATCTCAATTTGTATCATTAATTGATTCTATGCAACCACACTATTCTATGGCATGTTATAGAAGGGCAGGAGTAGATTGTTGCTCAAGGTAAGGAGGGTTAACACCACTAGAGCTAAAGCACTACTTTGGAATATCATATCTTAGGCAGTAAACATTGATTTGGGTGAGAAACACAACTGAGGCTTTTCAAAAGAGTTGAGATTTTTAGATTGCACCACATTGGAAGAGTAGACATTTAAGTGAAGAAGTTGATGGCACATTCAATGTTAGGTTATAATTATCAAATCAATCCACTTAGATACCCTTTTATGCATGTGCCCTCAGAAAATTTACTTCAATCTGGAACAACTTGGTGAAGCAGTATCTATGTAAAATTCCAGCTCCTATTTAGATGTTTATAATTGTTAGATATACAGAAGCCAAAATTAAAAGGCATATTAAACAAGAAGTCCATGTTTAACATGTCAGATTGCTTGCTATCCTAGGGAGGAGAAAAGGACAGAAGAGAGAAAAATTTGGAATACAAACTTTTGCAAAGGTGAATGCTGAAAATGATCTTTGTATGTATTTGAAAAATAAAGTACTATTAAAGATGTAAAAAACAAAATGAAAACTGAAAAAAGTATAATGCCTAAATAACAAAAAATCATATCTTCAAAGTCTTGGCACAACTGGGGTACCCTGTCCCAGAGTTACCTCCCAATAATGGGGGAACAGAACAAGAGAACATGTTTGATCAGACTATGTATGAAGAATTTAAGGAATTTAAGTTTAAGGACTATGTGAGGCTCCACATCATACAAGTTTATTTGAAAGATGTGACATAATGATAAAAAATAATACTGGTACATAAAATGAGATTTATTCAAAGTGCTTTGCAAACTTTAAAAACTACATAAGTGTTAGCTATTATTATTAATAATTATGTACTATTATCCTGTCAATATTAAACAAGGCATTAAATAGGGAAATATAGACTCAACAAAAATATCCATTATTGTTGTAAAAGTTATCAATACAGAGTCCATTCCTAATGAAGGAAAAGTTCCCTGAAAATGGTGAGATGCCCTGAATGGGGAAGGTATTCTGCTGATTATACCACTAATGTGTCCAGAACCACTCAAAAGCATCCAGTCTAACAATCCACAGAGGAAAATCCAGATGAATGAAGAAGGCCTATTCACCAGACTAAGACAGGTGATTGAATGGACTGCCCATTGAGCTGTTCCATTACCACATATAAATGTCACCCTAAGTAGTTTAAGGAAAAAATCCTATAGGCAATAAGGAGCCCAAAATGATTTTGAATAGTGAAGTCCCTAGATAAGGCATGTGAATTAAGAAGATCAATGTGGTAGCAATTTGAAGAACAGATCACAGAATAGTGAAACTGGAGGCAGAAAAACTATTTAAGAATCCAGTACTCCAGAGGAAAAGTGATGAGAGTCTAGGGTAGGGTGGTGATAATATGAATAAGGAGGAAGGAGCAAATTCAAAAGATACCATGTAAATAGAAGTGACAGAACTTGGCAAATTGTGAGATATGAGGGAATAGGGGAGAGATAAAAATCCAAGATGACTCTGAGGTTTTGAATCTGGGTATCTGGGAAGATGATGGTGACATCAACAGAAATAAGGAAATTGAGAGTAGGGGCAGATTTTAAAAGGGTGAGATGATGAGCCAACCTTGATACATGATGACTCTAGATAATGATTTTTAAGCCACTTTGTTGGAGTTTTCTATAAGTTTGGCATAAATAAGGTTCAGGCTCCCAGTTTCAAGATAAAAAGTTGGAATGGAAATGGAGATTAGGGAATTTACTATATAGAAATGATCATTAAAGTCACAGGAATTGATTAGATCACCAAAATCATCAGACTTATTTTCAAATGTCTCTAATCCTTGCTGCTAAGAAGGCTTAAAGATCACTTGAGCACAAAAATTCTGAGCTACCAGTAAGATGACAGAGTTATTTTAGACACAATAGCTAAAATCACAGGAATGAGAGGACCATCAGGTTACCTAAAGTGAGACAAATTAGCCTACGTCATAAACAGTGCAGGTCAAAGATTCTGTACCAATCAGTAGTAGGATTGGACTATTGAGTGGCTCCTGCACTTCCAGTTTGGGTAAGATAGGATAAATATGAGAGGAAAAAAGAGTCAGAGATAAAAATAAAGGCAGAAAGATATCACCAAAGTAGATAATGTAAGTGGAAAAGAGGAGAAGTTTAGTTAGAGACTTGAAGAAAAATAATACTTCAAGGGAAAAGGGAAAGATATTTAACCAATGAAAAAGACAAAGAAGCTTAAGTCAGATGAATAAGAACTTCAAGAGATCATGTCGTTAAAGGAAAGGGAAGAAATAGCATAAACCAAAAGCTGGTCATTAGGATCAAATATCACAAGGTTCAAGGACAATGATAACTAAAAAAATATTTGCAAGTTAAGTTAGCAATAGAATGATCTTTAGTATACTAAAGGAAGAAATTTCACTAATAGCAGAATCAGAAGTCAGATTGTGGAATTAAGGAAAGTGTGGGTGGTAAAGAAATAGATATAGAAGATATAGACCACTCTTCCTAAAAAGAAAAAAGGGAAAGGAAAAAAAGGAAGGAAGAGAGAGAATGAAAAAAAAGAAAGGAAGAGAGAGAATGAAAAAAGGAAGGAGAAAGTGTTCATGAAATTAATCAGTGGTATACTAGAATATAACCTGAGTCTTGCTGTACAGAGGAGATGAGTGCTGATTTGGGATCAGAGGACTGAAATTCAATCCTTGGGCAAGTCATAAGCTTTCTGGGTCCTACTTTCCCTCTCTATAAAAACATTTGGAACAAAATCTCATGATTTCATAAAAATGCTGGGAAAACTGAAACAAAGTACGGCAGAAATTAGATATAGACCAGCATCTCGCACTATATTTCAAAATAAGATCAAAATGAGTACATGATTTACACACACAGAGTAATACCAAAAGCAATTGATTCCAAAGAAATATTGTGCTATAAGAAATGAAAAGCACGATGATTTCAGAAAAACCTGGAAAGACTTACATGAACAGATGCAAAATGACGTGAACAGAACCAAAAGAATATTGTACACAGCAACAGCAATATTTTTTGATGAAAGAATGCTGTGAATGACTGAGTTATTCTCAGCAATACATAAAATCTCAAAGGACTAATGATGATAAGGGATACTATCTACTCTCAAGAAAGAACTGATATTGTTTTAATACAGACTGAAGTATGTTAATTTTCACTTTCTTTCATTGTTTTTCTTTTATTCACATCCTTTTTATACAAAATGATCAATATGGAAATTTTTTATGATTACATATGTTTAATATGCTTTACTTTAAAAATGTTTTACAAATTGTTTTTAACATGTAATGAAGGGTAATAAAATATATTTTTGAAAAAATCCTCCAAATAGCCAATATCTCAAGAAATGTTTCCTTAGAAAGGACTACATTTGTGAAAATAGACTGTCAATGAAACCTGCATCATTTTGGGATTAGCCATGCAATAATGGAAAGGGGGGAAAATGCATTCCAGATTGTCTTCTGAGTTTAAAACTCCTCTTCTGTCTTCAAAAGTAGCTGAACAAAGTTTACTCAGACTTTTCAAATGCACTCTTACACACACACACACACACACACACACACACACACACACACACACACACACAAAGAAGAGAAGAATTAGTTCTTGAACATTGATTGCAAATGGAAAATTCAAACTCCAAAGAATCATTTCCCCAAAGTTACAAGTGAAGAAACTAGTATGTCTCTGTGCTGCTTTAATCTCTAGTGTTTGTTCCTGTGTTCCCTGGTAAAGAGAAGCTGGAACAAAGGCTTTGAGAGAGTGAGTGTATTTATCTTGGAGTTACTGAATGGCCACATACACACATTCACATTTGCCTATGGAGAAGGGGAAAGGAAATAAGAGCTTGTCTGGATTAGCTACTAGGAGCAAAGGGAATCCCACCTATCACTCACCCAGAAGGCTTTCCTCCATGCAAAAAGAGAAAAAAAGAGCTTGCTTTCCCCTGACAATGAAAATAATGAATTCTGATTATCCAAGGAGGCCCTGAATCTGAATACTAGCAAAGCCCAGCACCCGGGAGGGAAGAAGAATTATCAGAAAAGGTCATCCTTGGAGACACTGAACAAAAGCTCTTGGAGCAGCTTCATTCCTTAATTTGAGGAAACACTGAAACTCTTAACCAAGCCAGAAGCAAAACCCGTGAGAAGAGAAAATAAAGAGGGCCTTCTGAGTTCTGAGAATTTATATGGTACAGAAACAAAAACCTGGTTGATCTACAAAACTTGGAAAACCTGAGACTTTACACTTATCCTTTTTATGAGAACCTACCAGGAAATCCTGATGACTTCCATAGGTCAGAGAAAAAACTCCCATTATCCCACACCAACAAAATGTTGTCCATACTGATATAATTAGTTGAAGTGAATGATCCCAAGCACACACATTAATCAGTTTAAAACAACCTTCTACAGGAAAGGAGTTAGTTGAAAGCTGAAATACTCCCCTATGGACATTTCTCAGACCGGTGTGTTGTTGTCAGAGTTTTGACAATCTGAGAAAAACACAGAGAGTTTTTAAACATGAGCTGGTCCCAGAGAAAGAGGGCTCTCTGATTAGGGTTCCCATGATGCAGGTAAATATTTTTTTTAAAAGAAGTATCTCTGAGAATATAGGTCTTAGGCTGGGGAAAAGGCAGAATGGTATGGGGAAATGATTATTGGCTCTGAAGTCAAAAGTTCACTTTGCCACTTGTAAGAGTCACTTAATCTCTGTGGAACTAAATTTTCTCATCTATAAAAAGGAATATGGTTAGACTAAATTATTCTAAAACTCCAAATCTATAATCATATAGTCCCATGTCAAGGTCTACTATTCTGGAGGACCTCTGAGATATCTTACTCTGGGAAAAGAATCATAATTCCATATTATACCTTTTTACAATTATGAAGCTATTTTTCACATTCTGGTATGGTGGAATGATGAATTTGGAAGCACAAAGATCTGATTTCAAATCCCATTTATGTCACTAACTCTGGGCAAATTATTTCTCCTTTGCATGTCTCAAGCAACTCCCAGGACTTACCTAGAGGGATTGCAATATGTCTTAGGAGTTTCACACTGACTAAATCATAGATTCTTCAGCTATTTCACTTTATCCTCAAAGATTAGTTATAAAAAGATATAAACAGAAATGAGTCAGAATAAGAGAATGTGAAAGTATGATTTGCATATTAGATGAAGGATCTACCAAATGATTGAAATGGTGGTTCAGCTAACCCATGACTGTCTCACTCAATTCTAAAATTACACTGCTACTTAAATTCAATGAGTGGTCAATATTTGGTGGGTGGTCAACATTTGGCTCAGACTCCCATGTCACACGTTCATCTGACTTCTTAGCTGGATTTAATTTTGGCTTTTTAATTCTTCCATTTCCATAAATTTCTGCTTCCTTTAGTCATTGCCCTCATCCTCACAGAGTAGCTGTCCCATGTCCCATATGCTAATCAATACATTTCCAGTTGTCATTGAGTCATCCCATAGTCCCTTGCATAGTATCATCCAAAAGGGATTCTGTGGGACTTTTTCAGGATGTCCAGTCCTTAGTTCTAGTATAGTTAAAACAAGATAATTTCTTCCATCCTTTTCTGTATTAGGAAGCAATGTACCCTCTATCTCTTAGGATGAGTTTTTTCTAAGGTTTAGAATGAACACAATCCTTTCCCTTTGCCTTTTCAACTACTGTTTTACTTCCTGAGAACCAGCACTGAGCATTTTCTAAAGTTCTTCAGGAGGAATCCTGATGTTCCAGGTTACGGAATAACTGAGAGACTAAAGGATTAAATTCTTTGATGCTACAGGGATATTTTAATAGGAGAAATTCTGATGCGGGAAGTATTTGAATATGAATATATCTCTGAAGACCTAGAATTCTCAAAAGCAGGACACAACTCTTCTCATTTCTTTTGAGATAGTACAAGGATACAATAAAGGGGGAAGTTATTAGAATATTTATATTAAAAATTGCTAGTGTATAGGATAATAATAATAATTGCCATTTTAGAGCATTTTTAAGTTTGTAAAGCACTCACAACTGCCATGTAAGATAGGTAGTTTAAGTATTGTTATTCTTCCTTCATTTTCTAAGAGAACCAGAGACATCACCGTATCATAACTCAGAGGTGAATCATATTAAATAAGGCAGAATTGCACAAAGTCTTCTGCCTCATTCTCTCTTCTAAAGTCAATGAAGTTCAGTGATAAGACAAAAGTCAAGACAACTGGTGAGGTCTAGGAAGCAGTGGATGATGTTGGTATCTTCAATGTCTGACCAAGCTCTAAGCTCTTCACAGTGCCTTTTTCAGTCACCTCATGCCCATTGGAACAAATTGTTTTTATCTACC
Source organism: Sminthopsis crassicaudata (assembly GCF_048593235.1). NCBI lineage: Eukaryota > Metazoa > Chordata > Mammalia > Dasyuromorphia > Dasyuridae > Sminthopsis > Sminthopsis crassicaudata. The sequence goes on from NC_133617.1 coordinate 652,332,136, forward strand.
CATTCCAACAGGGGAAGTGTTTGGGGTAAATGAACTCCTAACTCATAGATAGGTTTCAGGTTTATTGATTCCCTTCAACCTTCAACCTTCTAAAAGCCCATCTGTTGAGATGATTTTGTTGGGATGTGGCTGCTATACAGGCTATAACCACTTGGCTCTACCTGTGTGCCAGGTAGACACCAAAGGTGGATGAGCAGCCCTGAAAAGGATTCAGCAAGTCCTTATATAGGAGGTGATAGCTGTCCCTGAATGACCTATACATCCCGGTTTAATTGTTTATATACACCCCACTGTAGAGATGAAGACAGAGTCAGAGCAGAAGTAAGTTGCCTACAGTTACACATTTAGAAAATGTCACAGAAGAACTGAAGCACACACTCAGGATGCTAATCTAGCCCTCTTTCTTCAGTATCATATTGTCTCCATATGGATGTTTCTAAGTAAGATTACTTCTAAACCAATCTTTGCCTATATTTTGGTCCTGTCAATAATAGTAAGTGGTATCCATAGCTAAGTCCCACCATTGTCATATAAGGCTTAAAGAAATACCAGCCTTGGATACTAGTCCATTTGCTCTCCTTCTTTCTATGCTGGAAAAGAACAGCTGGTTAGCAAGCAGGAAGCCTAGACAAATATCACACACTTAATATGGGAAGTGCCTAAAAGAGTCATAGGGAACAGCTGCCAATGGGCAAGAGATGATGGGGGAAGGGAAGGGCTTTATTACTTCCTATACCATAGAAAGTAGACCCAAATAACAGGTATAAAGCTATACCAATGTACATTAAACTCCAATCTCCATGTTTTAAAGCCAAAGAGAACTCAGAATCCTCCTAATATAACATCATTTAATTCAGGAGATCTGAGGGGTTTTTTTAAATTGATTTATTACTTTGTTTTGGAGATTTCTCCATCAATTACATGTAAAAATGTTTAGCATCTGTTTTTGAAATTTTTGAGTTCCAAATTCTCTCCCTTCCTCCCTCTCCTTACTTCTTGAGAATGCAAACAATTTGATATTGATTATACATGTGCAATCATGCAAAATATATTTCCATATTAGCTATGTTGCAAAAGAAAACACAGACAAAAGAAAGAGGAAGAAGTAAGGGAAGTAAGGGAAGGAAGGAAGAAGGAAGGAAGGAAGGAAGGAAGGAAGGAAGGAAGGAAGGAAGGAAGGAAGGAAGGAAGGAAGGAAGGAAGGGAGGGAGGGAGGGAGAGAGGGAGGAAAGAAAAAGAGGAAAGGAGGAAGGAAGTTTAGAAATTTCACTGTGATCTGCATGAGATTACTTCAATTCTTTCTCCGGAAGTAGATAACATTTTTTATCATAAATCCTTAGGAATTCTTTTGGATCATTGTATTGCTGAGAATAGTTAAGTCATTCAGAGTTGACTATCATACAATATTGCTGTTGCAATGTTTTCCTGGCTCTACTCACTTCACTTTGCATCAATTCATATGTTATTCCAAGTTTTTCTGAAAGTATCATGCTCATCATTTCTTATACGATTGTCTCCTATCAAAATTATATGCCACATTTTGTTCAGTCATTTCTCAATTAATAAGCAAGTCCTCAATTCCTAACTTTTTGCTGCCAAAAAAGTCACTATATTTTTGTACATATAAATCCTCTTCCCTTTTTCTTTGATCTCTTTGGTATGCAGACTTAATGCTATTGCTGGGTTAAAGGGCATGTACAGTTTAATAGCCTTTGGGGAATAGATCCAAATGTATTTCAATAAAATATATTCCCTTTGTAATCCTATGAATTTTATTTGATGCATGTAAGAGCATTATTCCAAGAAGAGGTCCAAAGGTATCACCACTAGAGTAACAAAATGGTTCGTGACACAAGAAATATGAGGTAACTTTTGGATAAAGAAACTAAGATCTAGAGAGACTGTCAACTGTTTAAAATATTTTTCATAGAAATCTTCATTAATCTCCTAGTCAAATTTAACTACATGAGCATATTTTCATAATGGTATATTAGAAAGATTGTTGGATGCAAAATTACAAAGCTTGTGTTTAAAGTTTGGTTCTGGTGCTTTCTGTGTGATACTTCTGAGCCTCAGTTTTCTCCTCTGTAAAATGGAGGTGTTGACAATTTTACTACCTAACAATATTTTGAGGAATAAAGTACTTCTTAATTCTGAAAACATTAAATTAAGCAGCACTTTTATTTAATTCATAATAGACTTGAAATAAAGGACTGCTGCAATAAAATCTTCTCTGGATATGAACTCAAGAATTATTAAATCATTTCTATTACATTAAGGGTTAAATAGATTTTGTTGATCTAGCCCCAGAGCCTACATAGTATCCATTGGAAAATTAATTCTCTCAGAACTTCAACTGTCTGGAGAACAAATCTACTTTTCTTTAGTTTCAATAACATCTAATCACCTAGAAAAATGAGAATATTCTTCCTGTCTCCCTGGGAGCTGTAGCCACCTGGAAAGAAAGAAATTCTCTCATGAACCTAAGTTGCTTGCCACCCAGAGAGAAAGGAATCTCTCTCTACATACATACATACACAAGTGCAATGGCTAGAGAAGGTGACAGCTTGAAGTATGTTTCTCACTCTATGGCTTAGGGAGAGCCCAATAGGGCGACCAGTCATGCATACAGGATGTTTGGAAGTCAGCTGTTCACGGCTCACGGACTGCCTGTGATGAATGATGAATAAGAACAGCATGATATACTGGAAAGAGTTCAGGACTGTGCCAGGAGATCTGGGTTCTACCCCTAATTGACTCTGTAACATTAAGGTTACATTTTTCTAAGCCTTATGCATAAAAGGAAGGAGCAAGATGACCTCTAAGGCTACTCCAGGCTGTAATATTCCATGAATGGCTCATGAAGTGCTATCATAACCTGGCATGGCACCTCATTCAAAAAAGGGCAGTAGGGTGAAAGCACATTTCTATGATCAGCTGGGCTAAATGCAGTCTTCAGAGGCCTGCAGCTTTTAGTACAGGTTAAAGATCAAGATAGCTTAGTAATGAAACAAACTGAAGGTATAGATGACTGGAATCCTATCTGTGTTTGAGGCTTGACAACATATAGCTTTCATCCACAGAGCATTATTTCTTACCATTTCTCCAATGAAGGAGCTAATAGCCTATTTCCAACATTAATTGAAGCTTCTGTTTGTCCTCCAAATTTGAAGGTTCCAGCCATATACCAAGATAGACTAATCTATTTCCAAATCCCTTTTCTTTCAGGACAAAAAAAAAAAGACTAAAAATGTTCTGCAAAACCCACAGTAGAATGAAAGCCTTATTCTTCTCTGGAGAAGAGTAACATTTGACTTGAAGGCTTACCTCAAATCTAAAAGTACTCATGACACATAGAAATACAGCAGCACCTTCAAGACAATAGACTATTCTTTTGGCAAAAGAAAAGTATTACTATAATATAATCTCAGCATCTTCAGTGAAGCACATCAAGTAAGTGACGTTTCTGAGAAGGAGGACATATTAACCCAGCCTAGGGTATCTCTGTATTTTTAGAAAATCTATTGATAAGAAGCAGTGCAAATACAAGTACCATATTCACACAAACTAGCTGAAGATTAATCTTTAATATACACAAATAAAACAGGACATGGCAGTGGGAAAGGGTAGAGGGATGGTTACAACTTTCTAAATCTCCTTGAAAATCCATACCAAGAACAGAGCTATTTTGTCAAATTCATACTTTGTTTAATACATTTGTTTCTTTTTTTTAATCGAGAGGAAACAGTTCAATTTATTATATTGGGTTAGATGGATTCATCCCTTTGTGATTTTTTTCTTCTTCTAATCTTTATTAAAATCAAAAGAGAAGCATCTCTAATCCCTCAAATGATAATTTAGTTCTCAGTGTACAACATGAGTCTCTAGTACTTCTTTTTAAACAAATCAATTTGATTATTTTAATTAAAAATGAAATGGTATAAACCTAAAAATAAATAAAAGAGATGTTTCTTAGATCAAAATAGAAACTTATTTTATACTACAATTCACCTGAATTCTTGAGTCAGAAAGTGACAGTTTCAAAAACTTAGAGAGAACCTCACATAGTAAGGACAGAGGGACTCATGACTCATTTCCCATAAGAAATGTCATGTATCAATATATATTGATACATATGTTCCACTCTTTTCAGTCTGACACTTTCTGGGTCTCAAGATCCTGCCATCATCTTATGTTTGAGGAGAACCTAATAGAGAAAGTTATGTTTCCTAACAGGAATCAGGCAACCAGGCTTAAGGAAACAAATCTTAGCCTACTGTTTGGGTTAATAGGGATATTAAAAAGAAGCAATGGATTGGTCAACAAGAAAATCAAGATTCCTTAGGCAAAGAGGGAAATCCTCATATAAGGGTAGGAATTTGGCTTGTATGCTGTCTATTAATGCATATTCAAAAAAAGATTGGGAGAGAGACAGAAAGAGAGAGAGAAAGAGAGAGAGAGAGAGAGAGAGAGAGAGAGAGAGAGAGAGAGAGAGAGAGAGAGAGAGACAAAGAGAGACAGAGAGAGAGAGACAAAGAGAGACAGAGACAGAGAGACAGAGAGAGACAGAGACAGAGACAGACAGACACATACACACACACATAGATAAGGGAGCTGAAGGGAGGAAAGGAAGGAAGGAGACAAATGAGTGAATAAAGAAATAAATGGAAGGATGAATCAATGAGTGAGAAGTGTTGATTTGTCTGATGGAACTTCCAACTATTGAAAGAATGAATTTCTATCTATTTGTACATAGCTTAGAAATTTCTTGCCAAAATTAAAAAAGAAAGAATCCTCTTATGAAAAAATAAGAGATATTCCCAACTTTCTTACTTTTTTCACATTCTTACTGAAGATTAAAGCTATGGAATTGATCAATTAGTCATAAACTGAGGAAGTAATCTTCATCAAATAAATTACCTCCTTCAAAGAAAAGAGCTTGCCTGACATGGGTGCTCTATAAAGTCTACGAGAATGTGAGGTCCTTGTCAAGAGACCATATTTTATTTTATTTTATTTTACTTTTTGCATCTCCAGTTCTTAGCACAGTGCCTGACCATAAATAATGCTTAACAAGTACTTGTAAATTGATTTACTGATACTGGAAAATGGAAGTCTTTGGAATCCCTAAGAGTAACATTCTCATTCTTTGAACTGAAAAACACTTCTGAGACTCCTTTGGTTTCCACTCTTTTTTCTCATGGGTTTCCATGACTTGCAGAGTGTATTAGAATCATATAAACTTAGTTTCAGCCATGGTTATAGAGATCCTATTGATATGAAAAAGAAAGCTACAAATAAAAAATATTTCTCCAGAAGGAAGACAGTGGCTGGTGGCAATGGCTTATCATTAAGCAATCAGAGAAATAGCAACAGCAGAAGTTATCAGTATTTTTTTAAATAGCTTTTATTTACCAGAGATATGCATGGGTAATTTTACAACATTGACAATTACAAAACCTTTTGTTCCAATTTTTCCCCTCCTTCTCCCCCCTCCAGATGGCAGGTTGACCATACATGTTCAATATGTTAAAGTATAAATTAAATACAATATATGTAAACATGTCCAAATAGTTATTTTGCTGTACAAAAAGAATCGGACTTTGAAATAGTGTACAATTAGCCTGTTGTAGGAAATCCAAAATGCAGGCAGATAAAAATTAGAGGGATTGGGAATTCTATGTAGTGGTTCATAGTCATCTCCCAGAGTTCTTTCACTGGGTGTAGCTGGTTCAGTTCATTACTGCTCTATTGGAACTGATTTGGTTCATCTCATTGTTGAAAATGGCCACATCCATCAGAATTGATCATATAGTATTGTTGTTGAAATCATATTGTATTGTTGTTGAAATATACAACGATCTCCTGGTCCTGATCATTTCACTCATCATGAGTTCATGTAAGTCTCTCCAGGCCTTTCTGAAATCATCCTGTTAGTCATTTCTTACACAACAATAATATTCTATAATATTCATATACCACAATTTATTCAGCCAATCTCCAATTGATGGGCATTCATGTAGTTTCCAGTTTCTGGCCACCACAAAAAGGGCTACCACAAATATTCTTGCACATATAGGTCCCTTTCCTTTCTTTAAGATTTCTTTGGGATATAAGCCCAGTAGTAACACTGCTGGGTCAAAGGGTATGCACAGTTTGATAACTTTTTGAACATAGTTCCAAATTGCTCTCCAGAATGGCTGGATGTATTCACAATTCCACCAACAATGTATCAGTATTGCTGTTTTCCCACATCCCCTCCAACATTTTGCATTATCCTCCCTGTCATTCTAGTCAATCTGACAGGTGTGTAGTGGTATCTCAGAGTTGTTTTAATTTGCATTTCTCTGATTAATAATGACTTGGAGCATGTTTTCATATGACTAGAAATAGTTTCAATTTCTTCATCTGAGAATTGTCTGTTCATATCCCTTGACCATTTATCAATTGGAGATTAGCTTGATTTCTTATAAATTAGAGTCAATTTTCTATATATTTTGGAAATGAGGCCTTTATCAGACCCTTTGACTGTAAAAATGTTTTCCCAGTTTATTGTTTCCCTTCTAATCTTATCTGCATTAGTTTTGTTTTTACAAAAACTTTTCAATTTGATATATTCAAAGTTTTCTACTTTGTGATCGATAATGATCTCTAGTTCTTCTTTGGACATAAATTCATTCCTCTTCCATAGGTCTGAGAGGTAAACTGTCCTATGTTCCTCTAATTTATTTATAATTTCATTTTTTATTCCTAGGTCATGAACCCATTTTGACCTGACCTTGGTGTACAGTGTTAAGTGTGGGTCAGTGCCTAGTTTCTGCCATATTAATTTCTAATTTAAGTTCTCAATTCTTTAAAGCATATTATTATACCCCAATATTCTGACCACTGAACTTCCATTACCCTGTGAGCTACCAGATTTGCCTTGCTGTATCTCAGTGAAGATGCCTGTTTTGATTTTTATCATTATGAAAGAGGCTGATTTTCATTACTGGGCATCCTTTTCTCCTCCAAATGAAAAATGAATATAAAACAGCAGACAATGTGATGTCAATAAAATTGGCATTGAACTTTACTTTTAAGTTGCCTGCAGACTTATGAAAAAGTAGTGTTTGACAAAGATGAATCTGAGCTGGCAGCTGTTTTTGAACTGCATATCAAAAGCAAAATGAAGCCATAATTTCCAGACTACAACAATGAATTATAGAAAGATGCCCTTGTTCTAAGTCTAAGAGGATAGGGTAAATTACCTTCCTTTGACCTTACCCAAGCCCAGGCTTTCTGGAGAAAACAGATGTTCCTTAGAATTCATAAAGGTGGTTCAGAAATGGAAGGCAACATGAGTATCATAGAAAGACAGCTGGGCTTAGAATCAGAACTGAGAATCTAGTCCCGGGTTTAGAATCCTAGCTCTGCTACTAACTAAATGGAGTTGAGTACCACTGTTTCCTCTCACACATTTTTACAGTGTTTTGAATAATTAATGTTTCTCATTCACACACTATCTCATTGGAATCATTTCATCATTCCATCTTTCCCTGGCCCTCGGAGTACTTTAAAAAGAATTTTAAAATACTCTTCTTTGCCTTTAGTATTTACCACAACTTTCAGTCCTACTAGGTTTTCAAATTCCTGGTATAATTTTTATCAGAAATATTCCTTGGGTTAACACTCAGTTTACCTGCCTTTGTTAACATGTGTGGCATGTGGTCATTTGGTATAGATTGTCCCAAAATTCTATTAAATCTGAAGTCTGCATTAAGTCTTTTGTGACACTCTGTACTTGAGCTCATTGGTAAACAAATTATGTTTTCCGCTTAATTTCTTTACATATTACTGAATTTTGTTTTTCATATGAATTGCTTATGATCATGTTGACATTTTAAAACACTGGTTTGTTGTCCTTTTTGTCTCTTCTGTTCATTTTGAAGGATCTCCATATGTTGAAATTGTTACATTCCAATTATGTGATATCCCACCAATCTTAGATTAATTCAATAAAGTGGCATTTACCTATTTTTTTTAAGATCACTAACTGATTAAATCTATCACCTTAAACCCTATGCCCTCATGTTTTATAAATAGTAGGCATTTAATAAATGTTTTTTTTCCAATTATATATATATACATATTAAATTTTTAATTAATTTTTATAATTATAACATTTTCTTTGACAGTACATATGCATAAATAATTTTTTTACAACATTATCCATTTTACTCCCTTCTGTTCCAAGTTTTTCCCCTCCATCCCTCCACCCTCTCCCCTAGATGGCAGGCATTCCCATACATATTACATATCTTATAGTATATCCTAAGTACAATATATGTGTGCAGAACTGAATTTTATTGTTGTTGTTGTTGCAAAGGAAGGATTGTATTTACAAGGTAAAAATAATCTGGGAAGAGAAACAAAGCAAAACAAAACAAAACAAAACAATGCTCACAGTTTACACTCATTTCCCAGTGTTCCTTTTCTGGATGTAGCTGATTCTGTCCATCATTGATCAATTGGAATTGGATTAGCTCTTCTCTATATTGGATATATCCACTTCCATCAGAATACATCCTCATACAGTATCATTGTTAAAGTGTATAATTATCCTCTAGCTCTGCTCCTTTCACTCAGCATGTTGATGTAAGTCTCTCCAAACTTCTCTGTATTCCTCCTGTTGGTCATTTCTTACAAAACAATAATATTCCATAACATTCATATACCATAATTTACCCAACCATTCTCCAGTTGATGGACATCCATTCATTTTCCAGCTTCTAGCCACTATGAAAAGGGCTGCTACAAACATTTTGGCCTTTCCCTGCTTTAGTATTTCCTTGGGATATAAGCCCAGTAGTAGTATGGCTGGGTCAAAGAGTATGACATTTTGATAACTTTTGGGGCATAATTCCAGACTGCTCTCCAGAATGGTTGGATTCTTTCACAACTCCACCAACAATGCATCAGTGTCCCAGTTTTCCCACAGCCCTCCAACATTCATCGTAATTTGTTCCTGTCATCTTAGCCAATCTGACAGGTGTGTAGTGGTATCTCAGAGTTGTCTTAATTTGCATTTCTCTGATCAATAGTGATTTGGAATACTCTTTCATATGAATGGAAATAGTTTCAATTTCATCATCTGAAAATTGTTTGTTCATATTCTTTGACCATTTATCAATTGGAGAATGGCTTGATTTCTTATAAATTAAAGTCAATTCTCTGTATATTTTGGAGATGAGGGCCTTAATCAGAACCTTTAACTGTAAAAATGTTTTCCCATTTTGTTACTTCCCTTCTAATGTTGTTTGCATTAGTTTTGTTTGTGCAAAAACTTTTTAATTTGGTGTAATCAAAATGTTCTATTTTGTGATCAATAATGGTCTCTAGTTCTCCCTTGGATGCAAATTCCTTCCTCCTCCACAAGTCTGAGAGGTTCCTCCAATTTATTTATGATTTCATTCTTTATGCCTAAATCTTGGACCCATTTTGATCTGATTTTAGTATGTGGTGTTAAATGTGGGTCCAAGCCTAGTTTCTGCCATACTAATTTCCAGTTTTCCCAGCAGTTTTTGTCAAATAATGAATTCTTATCCCAAAAGTTGGGATGTTTAGGTTTGCCAAACACTAGATTGCTATTTTTATTCACTATCTTGCCCTGTGAACCTAACCTATGCCACTGATCAACTAGTCTATTTCTTAACAATATCAAATGGTTTTGGTGACTATTGCTTTATAATATAGTTCTAGATCAGGTACAGCTAGACCACCTTCATTTATTTTTTTTTTCATTACTTCCCTTGAAATTCTCGACCTTTTGTTGTTCCATATGAAGTCTGTTGTTATTTTTTCTAGGTCTTTAAAATAGTTTCTTGGGAGTCTGATTGGTATAGCACTGAATAAATAGGTTAGTTTAGGGAGTATTGTCATCTTTATTATATTCGCTCAGCCTATCCAAGAGCACTGAATGTCTTTCCAATTATTTAAATCTGACTTTATTTTTGTGGCAAGTGTTTCATAATTTTGCTCATATAATTCCTGACTCTCCTTTGGTAGATGGATTCACAAATACTTTATACTCTCAACATTTGTTTGGAATGGAATTTCTCTTTGTATCTCTTGCTGTTGCATTTTGTTAGTGATATGTAAAAATGCTGAGGATTTATGTGGATTTATTTTGTATCCTGCCACTTTGCTGAAATTTTGAATTATTTCTAATAGCTTTTTAGCAGAGTCTTTGGGGTTCTCTAAGTATACCATCATGTCATCTGCAAAAAGTGATAGTTTGATTTCCTCATTTCCTACTCTAATTCCTTGAATCTCTTTCATGGCTCTTATTTCCGAGGCTAGATTTTCTAGTACTATATTGAATAGTAATGATGATAGTGGGCAACCTTGTTTCACTCCTGATCTTAGAGGGAAAGGTTCTAGTTTATTGCCATTACATATGATGTTTACTGAAGGTTTTAAATATATGCTCGTTATTATTTTAAGGAATAGTCAGTTTATTCCTGTATTCTCAAGCGGTTTTATTAGGAATGGATGTTGGATTTTATCAAATGATTTTTCTGCATCTATTGAGATTATCACATGGTTTTTATTAATTTGATTATTAATTTTGTCAATTATACTAATAGTTTTCCTAATATTAAACCAGCCCTGCATTCCTGGTATAAATCCCACTTGGTCATAGGGTATTATCCTGGGGATGATTTTCTGAAGTCTTTTTGCTAATATTTTATTTTAGCATCAATATTCATTAAGGAAATTGGTCTATAGTTTTCTTTCTCAGTTTTCAATCTACCTGGTTTAGGTATCAATACCATGTCTGTGTCATAAAAGTAATTTGGTAGGACTCCTTCAATCCCTACTTTTTCAAATAGTTTATATAGCATTGGAGTTAGTTGTTCTTTAAATGTTTGTAGAATTCACATGTACATCCATCTGGTCCTGGGGATTTTTTCTTAGGAAGTTGTTTAATAGCTTGTTCTATTTCTTTTTCTGAGATGGGACTATTTAGACTATTTACTTCTTCCACTGTTAATCTGGGAAAGCTATATTTTTGAAGGTATTCTTCCATTTCATTTAAGTTATCGAATTTATTGGCATAAAGTTGAGCAAAGTAGCTCCTAACTATTGTTCTAATTTCCTCTTCATTAGTGGTGAGTTCTCCCTTTTCGTTTTCAAGACTAACAATTTGCTTTTTCTCATTCCTTTTTTTAATCAGATTTACTAAGGGTTTGTCTATTTTGTTGGTTTTTTCATAGAAGCAACTCTTAGTTTTATTAATTAATTCAATAGTTTTTTTACTTTCAATTTTATTAATCTAACCTTTTATTTTATGAATATCAAGTTTTGTGTTTGTCTGAGGGTTTTTAATTTGTTCCTTTTCTAGCAATTTTAGTTGTAAACCCAATTCGTTGGCCCTCTCTTTCTCTATTTTATGCAAGTAGGCCTGTAGAGATATAAAACTTCCCCTAATTACTGCTTTGGCTGTATCCCACACATTTTGGTATGATGTCTCATTATTGTCATTTTCTTGAATGAAGTTATTAATTATGTCTATGATTTGCTGTTTTACCCAATAATTCTTTAGTAGAAGATTATTTAGTTTCCAATTATTTTTGGTCTATTTTCACCTGGCTTTTTATTAAATGTAATTTTTATTGCATTGTGGTCTGAAAAGGATGCATTTACTATTTCTGTCTTACTGCCTTTGATTTTGAGGTTTTTATGCCCTAGTATATGATCAATTTTTGTATAGGTTCCATGAACTGCAGAGAAAAAAGTATACTCCTTTCTGTCTCCATTTAGCTTTCACCAAAGATCTATCATATCAAACTTTTCTAGTATTCTATTTGCCTCTTTCACTTCTTTCTTATTTATTTTGTGGTTTGATTGATCTAATTCTGAGAGTGCAAGGTTGAGATCTCCCACTATTATAGTTTTGCTGTCTATTTCTATTTAAGCAGCTCTCTTAATTTCTCTTTTAAGAATTTAGATGCTGCACCACTTGGTGCATATATGTTTAATATTGATACTGCTTCATTATCGATGCTGCCCTTTAGCAGGATATAATGCCCTTCTTTAAGTCTTTTAGTTAGATCAATTTTTGTTTTTGCTTGATCTGAGATGAGGATGACTACCCCTGCTTTTTTTTGGCTTCACCTGAAGCATAGTAGATTCTGCTCCACCCTTTTACTTTTTGTTTTAATGTATCACCCTGTTTCAGATGTGTTTCCTGTAAACAATATATAGTAGGATTCTGGCTTTTAATCCAGTCTGCTAACTGCCTCCTCTTTATGAGGCAGTTTGCTCAATTCACATTTATGGTTAGAATGACTAATTGGATATTGCTTGCCATCCTATTAACCCCTGCTTATGCTTTTCCCCTTTCCTTCCCTCTTATCCCCCTACCCAGTATTAAACTTGTGAACAGCCCTCCCTTTTTAGGATCCCTCCCCCACCTTAAAGTTCCTCCCCTCATTTTACCCCTTTTCCTCACAATTTCTGTATTTCCTTCCCCTTAGGTTACTCCTTCCCTCTCACTTTTTAATGAAGTGGAAGAAGTTTCACCATAAATCGAATATGTCTATTGATACACACTGTGTTCATATCCCTCCTTTCTTTCTCTCAGATATAATAGGTTACTTTTGCCTCTTCATGAGATGTAGTACCACCACTTTACCCTTTTTTTTAATGATATAATTTCCTTTCCACCTCTAGTTTCTAGGACAAATTGTACATATGTTCTTTACATATCTTCATAGCAGAAATATAGTTCTCAAGATTTCTTTTTACCTTTTTAGAAATCTCTTGAGTTCTGTATTTGAAGATCAAACATTTTGTGTAGGTCTGGTTTTTTCATCAAGAATAGATGGCATTCATTTATTTCGTTAAATGTCCATCTTCTTCCCTGGAAAACGATGCTCATTTTTGCTGGGTAAGTTATTCTTGGCTGCATACCAAGTTCCTTAGCCTTTCAGAATATCATGTTCCAGGCCCTTTGTTATTTTTAATGTGGATGCTGATAGATCCTATTTTATCCTTATTGTGGCTCCTCCATATCTGAATTGCTTTTTTCTAGCAGCTTCCAATATTTTTTCCTTTGTCTGATGGTTCTTGAACTTGTCCATTATATTTCTTGGCGTTTTGATTTTAGGGTCCCTTTCAGTAGGTGATAGATGAATTTTTTTCAATGTCTATTTTAGCCTCTGTTTCCTGGAAAATATTGTCCAGGCTCTTTTTTTCCTCAGATTTTTTCAGGGAGTCCAATTATTCTCAAATTGTCTCTCCTGGATCTGTTTTCCATGTCTGTTGTCTTTCTGGTAAGGTACTTGACATTCTTTTCAATTGTTTCATTTCTCTGGTTTTGCTTGACTACTTCTTGGTTTCTCTTTGAGTCATTCATTTCTACTTGTTCGAGTCTAATTTTCAATGATGTATTTTCTTCACTGACTTTTTTTATATCTTTTTGTAATTGTCCAATTGTGTTTTTAAGTGAATTTTTTTTCTTCTATGGAATTTTTTTCTATTTTTTCCATTTTATTTTTTAGAGAGCTGATTTCTTTATCCAGCTCACTAATCCTGTTTTCCTTGGAGTTGTTTACCTTTTCCAATTCACTAATTTTGTTTCTCAATGATTTGATCTCTTTATCCACTCTGGATAACTTCTCCAGGCTCTCTTTCCAAGCTTCCCTTTCCTTTTCCTATTTCTCTTCTAGCTCTCTTGTGAGAGCCTTTTTGATTTCCTCTATGAGATTCTTTTGTATTGAGGAGAAGATCATATCCCCCTTAGGGGATTCCTCTGGGGACAGTCTGTTTTTAGTCTCCTCAGTATTTGAAATCTGCTCTCTCTCCATACAGAAGCTGTCAATGGTTAGAGCCCTTTTGAATTTTTTGTTCATTTCACCAAGAGCAGAATCGAAGAAAACAAATTGACAAGAGAAACAATAGGTCTGTTTTTTGTGAGGGATGGAGCTGGATGGTGTTAATGGGCTTCCTCTACAGACTGGGGGTAGGGCAGTAGAGAGCCACTAACAAGACCAGGATGGCTTTGTTGAGTCTGTGCTGTGAGGCTCTGAGAATTAGCTGAGTCACTCTGGGTGGGGGTAGGGGTGGCCGGTTCCAAGAGACACTAACTTTCCAGGGTTTTAATCTTTACCTCCGGTGTTTACTCCCTCTCTGCTGCTCCTGGCTTGCTGACAAGTTGGAATATCCACACTGGGGTAAAAGCCTTTTTGCAGAAACGGCAGAGATTGTACCCCTCCCCCCTCAGGTCTGAACTATGTGAGCTGTCTTGTCTTGCTCTGGCTTGCCTGCCCTCAATCTGTGCCCAGTCTGTTCGACCCTCCCCCGAGCAAACACAGACCTTCTCTGGCGAATTTCAAAGATGTAGTCTGTTGGTGATTATTTGTGGGTTTCTTTCCCAGTCAAGCATTAATGTCGAGGCTTGTAATGAAGGAAGTCCTGAGAGAAAGCATGGAGCTCAAGCAGTTGTCTGCCTCCACGCTGCCATCTTGGCTGGAAGTTCCTAAATGTTTGTTAAACTGAATTGATTACAGATATCTTAAGTAGTGAGTTTTACTTCTTCCCTTCTTCCTGGTTATGGTATCTTGTTAGCTACTGACTGAATCTATTGCAATTTTACCATTATCCATTTAACTTATTAAATGCATATTTATTCTCTATGATATCTTTTTTGGTTATTGCATATCTAGATACATTAATGTCTTACCTTCCTTTTTCAGTTGAAAGGCTTCTTAATTAAATAATTCCATCTCCAGGCAAATTCATTCTTTCTAACCCTTATTAAGTATACTCCATCCCTTCGTGAGATGTTACCATATTCATGTCATATATTCCTTTATTCTTTTCAAATATTTCTCTTCAATTAAGATCATAATGAAAATACCAATGCTAGTGCTAAATCCTTCAGTTTCCTGCTCAACTCACATCTCTAGATTCATTTCAGTTTCCTGATTTTGGTATCATCTCTTCATTACTTAGATCATGGATGGGGAATCTTTTTTTTTCTGACAAAGACTATTTGAATATTTATAGTATCATTTGTAGGCCATAAAAGTTATTAACTTATAACTCAAGCAGTGGGAGGTTGTTATACATAACTTTCAGTTCAGCATTACCTGTGGTTCATCAGCATTATATTGCCCATGGGTTGGACATTGATAGTTGATAATATCATGGGCATGGCTTCTTAGAGTCAACCATCATCTTGCCTTTTATGAAAGCAAACTTAACTCTCTCAGTTACCTTTGATATTGTTGATTTGTCTTTGGTTTGTGAGGAAGATTAATGATATTAGAGGGTGATGTCTTGACTTATATGTGAATTGAATTTAACTGAGGCAAAGTTGCACAAAATCATCTGCTTCACTTTCTCTTCTAGATTCATCAAAATCCAGTGATGAGACAAAAGTCAAGGTGACTGGCAATGGCCCTGGATGCAGTGGATGATCTTGACATCTTAGATATCTGACCAAATTTTAAGCACTCCACAATACCTGCTTCAGTTATCGTCATAGCTATTGAAACAAATTGCTCTCATCCAGCCACTCCACCAGATGCTTGAGCCAGATACCCCACTCAACCTGGTTTAGTCCATCTGCTGAGTTGTTATCCAGGTTTGGCCATGGTACGTATAGTATTTGTTATAGTTTCTTGGAGCCACAGGTCAGGAAAGATGAAACATGTAAGGTGAATAAAAGCACTGGAAAGGGTTTCACACAAGAGGTACTAGTTTTTCTTGAATAATCTATATATGCCAACCTTTGATATAAGCATTTGTTGAGTGTGCAATAAGAATCATCTCTCTTAGTTTTCCTAAACTCGTACTTTCTCAGTCCCATTATATACTTATCAGTGCCACATAATCTTAAATGGTGGTAAGATAAAAATTAATAGCAGTTAACAATAAAGTTCTTAGGGGGCAGAGGGAGCGTTAAGAGGTAAGTATTGAAAGATTTATATAAATCACACTATTAGTGAATACTGGGGAATCTTGCCAATTCTATATGCAGCTGCTATTTTGATAATAACCCTAGCCAGTAGGTTAGGGTATTTGAAGTCTCCTAATAATAGCACTATCATTAACCTTATAATTTAAAAAAATAAGGTTTATACAGTGGTTTTTCTCATAAACACTCTGTGTAACAGTCAAATATTTTCATCAGCATTTTACAGATGAGGAGAATAAGACCGATATGTGTACACAGAAAATAAATACTAGGGGTAGGATTTGACTCAATGTCTCTTAATGCTAGGATCATCAAGATTTTTATCATTAAAAAAAAAAACAAACCTTATTTTTCTAACAGTTAAAATGAAAACACCCTCAGGTTTTTTGTAGAATCCAGATAAGATAAAAGATGTATAAGTGTTTTTAAAAGTAGAATGTACTCCACAGATTATGATGTATAGTTAAATAGGGTTTTACTGTTACAAGATATTTTATATCCATTATCTCATTTTGATACAGTAACAATAGGTAGACTTTATATAATATCTAAAGTTTTCAAAGAGCCTTAAAAGAATTCCCATTTTGTTCTGTAAGAAATGACTAGCAAGATGATTTCACAAAGGCCTGGACTTACATATACTGATGCTGAGTAAAATGAGCAGGTCTAGGAGATCATTATATACTTCAACAACAGTACTATATGATGATCAATTCTGATGGAAGTGGCCCTCTTCAACAATGAGATGAACCAAATCAGTTCCAATAGAGCAATAATGAACTGAACCAGTTATACCCAGTGAAAGAACTCTGGGAGATGACTATGAACCACTACATAGCATTCCCAATCCCTCTAATTTTGTCCGCCTGCATTTCTGATTTCCTTCACAGGCCAATTAAACACTATTTCAAAGTCTGATTCTTTTTGTACAGCAAAATAACTGTATGGACATGTATACATATATTGTATTTAACTTATACTTTAACATATTTAACATGTATTGGTCAACCTGCCATCTGGGGGAAGGGGTGAGGGGAAGGAAGGGAAAAGTTGGAACAAAATGTTTTGCAATTGTCAATGCTGAAAAATTACACATGCATATATCTTGTAAATAAAAAGCTATAATAAAAAAAGAATTCCCATTTTAAATAAAATATTGGCAAGATTTTAAAAAGTATTCCCATTTTATCCTCAAAACAATGCCAAGCAGTAAATGTCATAATTATCCCCTTTAGATAGGGAAAATGAAATATGCTAGCCCAGCGTCTCTCAGTTGATTAGATTTGAATTTAGAGCTTCCAAGCTCCAAACCCAGCATTCTTTCTGATGAAACAATATAAAAATTTGTCTCAGAGTCAGGAAGACCTGAATTCAAGTTGTTCCTCTGATATATACCAGCTATATAAAGATAAGTCCTATCATTTGTCAATGCCCTGGGCAACTTGTTAAAATTATTAAGTTTCAGAGGAAGGGTAGAACTTCTTTGGTAGAAGACATTACTCAGAAAAATTTGTCAAGTTCTTCTTTAAAGAAATCACTTGGAATATTTCTATTAATACTTATAGCAGTGTTGAAGGTGATATTAGTAATGGTAATTAAAATAATTGATTACATTGATAAAGTGCTTTACAATTTATAATATTCTTTTCCAAATCTTATTTGAACGTCAAAAACATCCTGGGAAACAGAGTTGCTATTCCCATATTGTAGATGAAGAAACTGAGTCTCAGAGAGATCAAGTGAATTATTCAAGACATAATCACATTTAACAAGGAACAGATGATAGATTTTATGCCAAAATCAATATTGTCACTCACCCCTTCTATATTATGCTACATCTGTTACTTAGTATCTAAGATGACAGGAACACTAGTCTCTGTATATTTCTTGACCAAAGTATAGATGGGTCATGAGATTCCTTGACATATTGGACCAATGATCCTGACATAACAAATCCTAGGCAGAGTTGGGTCTCACATAAGAGAAAGAATCCTGGGTTAACCTTGTGAAAGAAGCCAAGAAACTTAGATCAGCTCCCATAATACAGTCTGATTCAATATATCACTTATTCATTCCACAGAAGAAATGAGGCAGAAAGGAAGGCTCAGGATGGAATTTGGTACTATTCTGCCTTTGGCTCTTAGACTAGGAGATGATCTTCATGTATTTAAACAATTATAAATGTGATATACCATTGCTTGCCTGGAATTTAGCAGTCTCATGGCTTTGAGTCTGGTTTTGATTGTTGTTTAACTGAAGAAAGCAACTCACTGACATGAATTAAGAATTTTGGAAACTTTCTTAGATGATAATTATCTATGAATGATTGCCATAGAATTGTACCCACCAAGGATAGTCTAAAAATGTATATGATCTTAACATAGCCCAGCATAACATATTTTACACATTATAATAGATGCTTGATAAATAGGATCATAAGATTTGAGTGAGGAGACTTAGTGGAGGGGAAAACAATCTTTAAGATCATCTTATTTGATCTTCTGATTTTGCACTTCTGGAAATGAATTCCCAAAACAGTTAAATGGCTTCTATAAGGTCACCTAGACCATAGGTACCAGGGCAAAGATTTAAATTTAAGCCAACTAATTCTAATCCCAAGAATAATTTTCCACTACACCATATTACCTCCTCTTCTGTCAATTAACTGAAAAGAAATAATTAAATTTTGATGCTTTTCATTACACATAATGATATTACTAGTCAATTGCTTTAATTTTTATAAAGTAGAAGTTTTGGATTTGGGCCAAACTCTCTTGCCCTTTATCACTGAAGACACATATTTCCAAGTTGGGTTTCGAAGTCTGAGTGTAATTTATAGCAACAGAGACAAATCAAACTAATGGCTGAAAAGATAATAGTACCAATGAAATTGATGTTATTATGATTGGGTTGGACCTATTAGGGTCCTAAGAAATATTCTGTTCATTCATTTATGAAACATAGAAAAATGGAGAGCTTTATGTGTTTACAGAAGAATAGGTAATAATCTCACTGTGTACTGGAGATAAGGCAGCAGAGACATAATAACTACATGTTAAGACTCATGGGGAGGGAATTCACATGTCAGGTAAGATTTGGATTCAATGCTCCTATAAGGTTCCTTCTAACTTTAGGTCTCTTTGATTCTTTCATTAATTGAGGTACTGACTTTGTTTTAATCTGCTAACTCACTGTACAATGAAATTCTTAGCTTTTGATTCTCTCTTTTATAAGTTTTGGGTCTTGCTACTTATAAATATGATCTTTGTGGCAATCTTTCTGTACATATACAAAGCCATCACAAATTAGTCTAAAGAGGAAAGTATTTTCATCTTTGTTTTTTTGAATAACTCAGCTTCCTTTCTTTTCATGGAAAACATTTTCAAATTAATTGTGTCATACTGTGTCTAGCCCCCATCCCTACCTTGGATCTTAATATCAATCCTGAAAAAACTATGTATTTCAATGAATCTGATATTGATGGGAGTACTGTCTCCAGAGATATAGTACTCAATGCATTCACTACTTCTCATGGTTTGCAACTTTTCCCAATATTCTTCTATAAAAGGGGTGATCCATCCAACATGATTAGAAATTTTCCCATAGATCTTTTTAAATATTAAATCAGTAAGAGGTCAGCATTTTCATTTTCCTATCTGCTATTCTTTTTCCTTTTCACATGCTTTTCCTGGGTGGTATCTTTCAATCTACTCCTTACATCCAAAGTGATTGGATGGCAATATGCTGTACCTAATCATGCTAATCATTTTCTCCATTTTAGAGGGGATTACTTAAGAAACACCTTCGCCCCAGAAAATATCATCACTTAGCATCACCAGAAAAATATTTGTAGTTAAAAAAGAAATTATTTATTTGTTTCAAAAAGAAGTTTAGAATTGTTTAAAGTACAGTTTGATTTTCCAAGTGTAATCCATGACACTCCATTTTTTTAGATTTAATTCATGGTCTAGCACTTTGCACCACTGCAGTGTTTTTCAAGATATATGTTCTAATGACTATCTCAGTAACTGTCTATCCAAATGCATACCATAGTCTGGAAAAACAATATTCTTTATCCATTTGCTTTCTATTGTATGGATTGTTAAACAAAATTTATACTCCATCCTCTCCTTCCTCCATTCAAAAATATTTAATTTTGACAAATTAGTTGTTCATTTGCCATAACTTACCAGATAATTATAGTGAATGTGAATCCATTACAATGTTGAGTTGTAGTCATATCAAATGAAGACAGTAGTAATGGTGGTCATTATTTTAGATATGAACATTGAGAAAACTACAAAGTGAAATGTCTTAGATGAAATTATTTTATGAGTCCAGGAAAGATGTGAACAAAAGTTTATGGGAATTCAAACATGGTGGAATTCACTCTGAGATATTTTCTATTATTTCTAGACAACTCTAAATAAAAGAGAAAAGATTTCATTTGGGGCTAATCACAAATCCTATCAACCAAAAATCTATTATTGACTAAAATGTATAGCTCACAAACCATTCATTAAAAACTCTTAAGATTCTGTAATCAATATATTTGTAGAGACTGCACAAGATACCAAACATTTTATTGAAATGTGAAAAAAACTTGTTTGTTATTCAAATGCTCCCATATATCCAGTTGTGAATTGTGTGGCTAAGGGACAAACCATTAGAACTGGAGGGTCTGTTGAGACTGGGTTGACCATTCCCTTCCTTTTGCCAAAGAGAAAACTGAGATCCATATAGACAAAAAGACCTACCTCTGACCACAGATTATAGTGAAATACAACCAGGGCTAAAGTACAGGGTTTTTTTTTTGTTCCTATTCCAAATGTATTATAAGATTTATGAGGGAAAGAGGCCTTCAAATTCATTGAAGAAAACAAGCTCAGAGTTTTCAAGGTCATAAAGGGAGTAATTAACAGAGATAGGATTAAACCCAGATCTTCCACTCCAACATACTTCTATTACACCACCTTGCCTCTTCTCCATTGTAGCATGCTGCTTGGAATAAGCAGGAGTTTTTAAAAAGTATCATCTACTGTCCATTGTCTTGCTTAGTTATTCAACTATCACCCAATCCTAGATCTTTGTCACTATATTCCTTCTTCACTCTTATTCACATGTTGTTGGATTGACCTGAGAGAAGTGACACAGCCATTCTGACTGAATCTACTACAAATTTATATTATAGAATCTCAATTGGACCCTCATTATATTAGGGCAATCCTTTTATTCCTTCTTCATGAATTCTCTATTCTACTAATAACCAAGAGTTTACCTCTATTTATTTTTTTCCCAAGACTCAAATACTGTCCCCACAACTTCCACTAAGAAACTTCACTTATACTTTACTGAGGAAATTGAAAGTATTTAACATAAACTCTGCCTTCTCCTCATTTCTTTATCTTACTGAACCTGACCATTTATTCCTATTCTGCTCTCTGAAGAAATGTCCTTTCTCCTTAGCAAGGCCAAACTTTCTCAACTGTTTTATCCAGAAAATTGTCCTTCACATCATCATCACCTATTTTTCAATCTCTATCTACTATTTCCTTTCTCATTCCTTACATACATACCCTCCCTTGATGCCCTTGTTCCTTATAATTATTATCCTATATATTTCTTCTCCTTTTGAATGAAAATCCTTGACAAAGTTAGCCAGCATTTACAAAGTGCTTACTATGTAAAAAACACCATATTAAGTGCTATTCTTCTTTGTACTTCATTCTTGAAAAGGACTATAACATCAGTAAAGTGATAGTAAAGTAATTCCATGACATACAACTGAGTTGGATTTAAGTAAGAGTTTACTGTGCAAAATCACTAGCCTAACTTTCCCTCCAGAGCCTAGATCCAGTGGCAAGATATAGATCAATCAGGGTAACTGGATACAGTGAGAAACCTTGGCCTTTTTAAGCTAAGGTCTCTAACAGGTCTCAAGATATGCATATATATTTCTGTAATTATCTTTCTGCACAAGAAAAATCAGATCAAAAAGGGAAAAAATGAGAAAGAAAATAAAATGTGAGCAAACAACAAAAATTGCTATATTTTGATCCATACTCAGTTCCCATGCCCAACATCCTATCTCTGGGTGTAGATGATGTTCTTCATCACAAGATCATTGGAACTGGCTTGAATTATCTCATTGTTGGAAAGCGTCACATCCATCAAAATTGATATCTTGTTGCTGTGTACAATGATCTATTCTGCTCATTTCATTTAGCGTCAGTTCATGTAAGTTTTTCCAGGCCTCTCTGAAATCATCCTGCTGATCATTTTTTTATAGAACAATAATATTCCATAACATTCATAGACCATAACTTATTCAGCCATTCTCCTGATGGGCATCCACTCAGTTTCCACTTTCTTGTCCCTACAAAAAAGGCTGCCACAAATGTTTGTTCTTTGGTCTTGAAGAGGACCATGACATCAGGGAGGTGATGCCATGGTATGTAAATGAACTAGATTTAAATGAGAATAGTCTATGCAAGGTCAACAGCCTCACTTTCTCTTCAAAATCTATCCAAATCTTTCCATAACTAAAAAATGTAATAAATCAAAACAACTCAACACATTAGCCATGTCTAAAATACAGGTCTCATTCTGCCTCAATCCATTACTTTTCTTCTAAGAGGTGGAAAGCATGCTTCATTATCAGTCTTCTAAATTCACTTTTTGTTTTCTGCATGAGTCCATTTTTCTTAGTTTCTCAAAGCTGTTTTCCTTTACATAAGTGTTGTCATTGTGTACTGACACAATTCTCTTGACTCTGCTAATGTTATTCTGAATTAGTTCATTACAATTACTCTTAGGTTTCTCTGAAGTTATATTTATTTCTTATATATCAATAATACATCAATACATCCATATGCCCCAATTTGCTCAAGCATTCCCCAATTTATACACACTCACTTTATATACAGTCCTTTGCCTTAGGATTATTCCACTCCATTTTACTTACTATCTAGGTCCCAGATCCTTTACTTTTAGCTCATGGTACCTGAAAGTTCTTTTCTTCATAGGGTGCTCAAAAAGTTTGCCTTAGGCTTGCTATAGTTTTTTTTTTTACTTCCAGCCTATTCACATTCAGTTCCACTTAAATTTCTAGTCTACTTACACATTATATTGTCCACACATTTAAAATGACTTTTCTAAAGCATAAGCCAGACCATGTCACTCCCCTACTCAATAAACTCTATTGGTTCCCTGTTGCTTTCAGAATCAAATTCAACATGCTCAGTCTAGCATTCAAAGCCCCACTCCTACCTTTCCAGTCTTCTTAATTTTTATTCCCTGACATATATTCTGATCCAGCAACATTTACTTGTTAGCTATGCCACAAACAAGATGCTCCATCTCTCAGCTTTAGGCTTTTTCACTGGCTGTTTCCCATACTTCAAATTATCTCTCCTCAGCAATCAGCTTTCTTGATTTTCTTTAAATCCCAAGTAAAATCTTATCTTTTATAGGAAGACTTTACCAAACTTTCTCAAATCCAATGCCTTCCCTCTGTTAATTATTTTATATTATTCCATACATAACTTTCTTTACATATACTTGTTTGAAGGTTGTCTTCCCAATTAGATTGTAAGTTCCTTGAGAGTAGAAATCATATTTTGCTTTTTTCATTTTTTATCCCCAGTGCTTAGCCTAATAACTAATATATATATATATATATATATATATATATATATATATATATATATATATATATATATATATATATATATATATATATATACATATATATATAGAAGGTGCTTAATAAATTGATTAACTGATTAATTGAGCCAACCAAACTCACTAACTTTCTATGTCTTACACATGATGATCCATGTCTGATCTATGTCTCATAATCATGTGTTTGGATTGTTCATTCCCCATGCCTATAATTCTCTTTCCTTATCACCTCTCAGAATCCCTATTTCCCTTCCAAACTTTGCACTTTTCTCAGGATTACTAATCCAGATACAACTTTAGAATTTCACTGTTTCAATTTGTTGAGAAAGTACATACAAACAACAAGCAGTAGGATAGAAAAAAATGATCCTTCCAACTTCATTGTCCTATGTGTCTGCAAAAATTAGCAGATGCCCTTCTCCCCCAAAACTAAAGTCAACCATTAAGGGAAAGTACCTCTTAGACTCTAGACAACAGAGCAAAAATCTAGGAGTGAAGCTTCCAAATTTCTTACTTCTTCCTGCCTGACTAGGAGAGCAAGTTTTTTGTTTTTTGTTTTTTCCTTTTCCCAGATGTGCTCTTATTCATGAACAGAGATGTGAATTCTCTGTGATTAGTCCGTGACCATCCCATTGATAAACATAACATGTTAAGGTTCATTATTATTACTTCATGTCTTCTTTCTTATGTTCACTCTCTCCCTTTCTTCCTGCTTATGTTCCTCTCAGCAATGTTAAGTGGCATTTTATTGGACAAAGGAAAGATACGTTCCATTCAGTGCTACTTGTCATGACCTTCCTCAAGTTTCCTGTTACTTCCTAATGCATTAGAGCAAATCAATAAAGTCTCTGTTGCAGTGTTTTGAGTTACTGTAGCTCTGGTAGATTCTTTCCTTTCTTTTTGCTCCCACAGTACACAAAGAGCTGCCTAAACTCAATAAGTAAGAGAAGAATCTGTAGGAATCATCAACATTTTACATGAATATAATTAAATGGCCTTATAGATCTTGGACAGGTACTAGCCCCAACCTGTCATAAAATGGTCTACACTTGGTGAGGATTCTGATGACACAGGGAGAAAAGGCTTACAGCTGATCTGGGGGGAGGGGAAGCATGAGGAGAGCCCCCATTGTCTTTTAACAATAAAATGATTGATGTCTCTTCTTTGTCACCTTCTTTAAAAGCAAGATGGTGAAAAGATTAAGAGTCAGGCAAGAAGCCAACTGTTGACTTAATAGTACTTAGCAACCATCCAAGACTCTGCAAGAAATCTGTGCCCTATCTCTCAAGCAACCAGTTGACTGGAGCGTTTGAAAAATATCTCTTCTCTGGTAAGCCTTGGGGATTTTAGCTACTACAGGAAAATGAAAGAGCTAGTCTCTAGAATACCTTTAGTGTATTCACTCTGATGTTGAAAATACATTTTTCCTCCTCACTTTATGAGGCTTTTAATGGGATCTATGAAAGTCTTCAATAATGCAGACTCTGGGACTTAAAGGGTCCTCAAAGACCATCTTAACTAGCCTCTTCATTTTACAGATGAAGAAATTGAGACCAAGGCAGGTCAACTAACTTACCTAAAATCATACAGTTAATGAGTCTCAGTTGTAGAATTTGAACTCAGTTTCTCTCATTCCTGAATCAGTGTTATTTGCATTATACTTAATATAGAAGAAAACAGATGAGCAAGGACCTATTCCTTTTCTTATTATGGAATGTGAAGAAACCTAATATATTTTTCCATAGGCAGGTCAAGCATTTGTTATACAGATTTATTTTGAGTTAGAGGATTCTTAGAAAAGAAAAAAAGTCCAGAGAGTTTGAATGTTTTGCCCAAAGTCACACAGGTAACAAGTAATTTTATCTGTTGGTTTTTTTTTAGCCATAGCTGTACATTTGTAGATCATTAGGCTGATAATAATCCCTGAAGTTTCTATAGTACTTGAAGGTTTGCTAAGTAATATATATTATCGCAGAAGTAGTGTGGGATAGGAGTTGAATAGTTTTAGAGTAAAGGAGATTTGGGTTCAAGTCTCACTTCTAATATCTACTGACTCTGTAACACTGATTTAGTTATTCCATCTCTCAATGTTGCAGGAAACTGGAACTGTGCTTTTTTTTTCCAATAATTTTATTTTTCTGAATACATGTATAGATAGTTTTCAACATTCGCTTTTGTAAAACTTTGTGTTCCAAAATTTTCTTCTTCCCTTACTCCCTCCCTTACCCCCCTTCTTCCAAAGACAGCAAATAATCCAATATAGGTTAAACATATACAATTCTATTAAGCGTATTTCCATATTTATCATGTTGTGCAAAAAAGTCAGCTCAAAAGGGAAAAACATGACAAAGCAAAAAACAAAAACAAAAACAAACCCAAGCAAACAAAAGACAACAAAACAACAACAAAGGTAAAAATACTATGCTTACATCTACATTCAGTCTCCATAATTCTCTTTCTAGATGCAGACAACATTTTCCACAGGAAACTGTTTTTAAGATTATTAATTTCAATTTGCTATCACCCTGCATTTTGCCTTTATATAGGAATTTCCCTCACCTGGGAGTGAAATCACAGATCCAGTACTTCTCTCTGTCTCATTCACAGAGGTATCTAGAAAATTTTTGACTCCAAAAATATTCATTTTATAGATCAGAAAATTAGGCCTAGAATGATGGAACATTTGCCTGATATGATACACCAAGTTAGCCATTTAACTAAGATTAGAATCCCATGTTCTAATACTCAGCTTCCCTCTGCCATGCATATTGTAAATATTTGCTGAGAGTCAAAAGTGAGATTAAGAAAGATAATGTTTCCATTGACAAAGTTATTTCCTCCATTGATGTAGATAGCAGCCCATCTAGGAAATTTGTGTGATTTCTCCAGAAATGCTCAATCTTTTTTATCAATGGAGTTTTGTCTGTTTAGCATTTCATGTTTATCAGTGTAGTTAATTATAATCTATCTAGTAGTCTCTAGCTACCATTCCTCAATCTTACTAATTACTTATCTACTTCCTTCTCTACTCAGCTATGTTCTTGATGGCTTTAAAAAAAATAATGTCACTTTATATATATATATATATATATATATATATATATATATATATATATATCTCAGCCATAATTGATAATATGCACCAACCATCTTTGGTTATGCATCTTTCTTTGTCCCTGGAATAATCTGCAAATTTGATTCTTCTGGAAATGTGTTATTTCATTAACTCATCATCAAGAATGAACTTATTGCATCTCAAAAGGATCAATGATATCATCTTCCTATATGGATTTTTCTCTCAAAGAATTAACTTCAAGACTTTAAAGATGAATGATTTCCTTAGCATTAGCATAAGTTGTCATTTCTCTCTATACTATAGTTGATGAAGTTTTTGACTTGTTGAAGGGGAAAAAACTCATGACCTGTGACTCACCTTCAGATGCTGGGTCCCTATATTTTTAGATAAGCTGGTTCTCAAATAATAGACAAAAGTCTACTGCATAGCATATAGTCAAAAACTCCCCTACTTGGTAATATTGCTAGCTCTTGCTCTCTAGCATATCTTTGGAGAGCCCAAGTTTGCCTCTCACATGATGAAGTACCAGAAAAGGATTATTTGGTGGAAAAATAAAAATAGGGAAATAACAGTTCAGAAATGACTTTCATAGATTTGTGACAGTAGTTTGACCTGTAAGATCCTGCTATCTAGCATCTCCATATTATTCCTATAACACTTAGGTATTAAAACTAGCATTAGGCATTTCAAAAAATAAAAATGATCTCTAACAAGACAGAATTGAATAATTATCCACTGTTTGACTCAGGTATTTTCAAACCAAGTAATCCGATCTATTAGCCAAGTGTTTGATTAAAAAGAAGCAACAACTTTTTTCAATGGTATTTTATTATTCCAAATACATGTGAAGATTATTTGCAACATTCATTTTTGTAAAATTCTGTGTACTACATTTTTCCTTCCCTCTTTTACCTCTTGCATCCCCAAGAGAGAAAATAATCTGAATTAAGTTAAGTATGTGTAATCCTAAACAAAAAGGTGAAAACAGTATCCTTTGATCGATAGTCAATCTCCATAGTTCTTTCTCTGGATGTGATTGGTATTTTCCATCCCAAGTCTATTGGAATTGCCCTGAATCACTTGTTGAGAAGAGCCATATCTATCACAGTTGATCATCATATAATCTTGGTATTACAGTATATAGTGTTCTCTTGGTTCTATTCACTTCACTCAGCATAAGTTCATGTTAGTCTTTCCAGGATTTTCTGAAATCAGCCTGCTCATCATTTATTATAGAATCATAATATTCCATTACCTTCATATACCATAGCTTATTCAGCCATTTTCCAGTTGATGGGCATCCACTCAATTTCCAGTACCTTGACACTACAAAAAAAAAAAAAAAAAAAAAAAAAAAAAAAAAAAAAAAAAAAGCTGCTACAAACATTTTAGAAGGAAACATTAAAAAAAAAAACCTCACAAGACACCCTTCACTGTGTCAGCAAAGAATTCTCTTCCTGAGTTCCATTGATTTTAACTTGACAAAGATGAATCTCTATCCTTGAGATCTTGCTGCTATATAACTACATGATACTGTGTACATTTTTATTTATCTCCTCATTTGGGAAGGTCAGATTTGGTATTAGTTCTTTGGATTTGTTTGATGAATTCATAGGATAATACTAATAATCACTTATAATAGTCCTGACTTAAAGTATCTAAAAGTTTTCCAAGTTCTTTATATATGTCATTTTATTTTAACCTTATAGCAATCCTGTCAAGTGAATATTGTAGGTGCTATCCTCAGTATATATATATATATATATATATATATATATATATATATATATATATATATATGTATATATATATATATATTAAAAATTCAATTAAAGGTCATGGAAGTTGCAGGAATTTGCTCATGATCACACATCCAGAAAATATTAGAGGTGAACTATAGGCTCAGAAATTCCTAAGTCAAAGTCCATCAAACTCTCTTTTATGTTGTGTTGCTTCTCAAAATGTCAGAGCTTTAAGGTATCTGGAGATCATCCCATCCTCATTTTCTAGATGAACAAACTGAAACCCAGACACATCAAATGACTCATCCAATCATATAGCTACTCTTCTGGCCTCAAAATAAATATATTTCATTCCATTTCTCTTTCTAGTTTTTCCATATGAGCATTCTCTTCTCAATGTACACCTCCCTCTGCATATCACTCCTCTTGGGTGAAAGCTTCTTTATTATTATTATTATTATTATTATTATTATTATTATTATTATTATTATTATTAAAACATATTTAGCCATTATTGGGTTGCTAATGTTATGGAGAGATAAATTGGTTTGTCAGTAGTCAAAGGTTTCCAATTGATCCCAAAGATTTGGTGAAGGTCTTTCTCAAAATATTCCAAAAGTCTTTTAATGTCTGACTAGGATGAATAGTCATAACAAAGACTTAGGAGAAAAGTCCCTTTTGTGATGTAGACCCACCTTCTGAAAAGGAAAAGGGGCTAAAATTACCCTATAGCAATGAGAGCTGATAGGTTCAGATAGCCTGAAGTTGGTACTTCATGCAATAATAGATTCACCAACTGCCAAGAACAGGATCTGGGGAGAAAGAATTATTCTATTTGACTCTGAATGTCAGTGCTTCCTGTGAAATATCCATCACAAAGCTACTTAATATGAAAACACTCATTTAATATATAATACTGTCCCAGGTGGATCTGTTAATTCATTGTTGCCAATCATTTAATTGTTTGGGGATGAATTCTTAAAGAGTTTACCCTCCCCCTTATCCCCACTTTATTCTTCCACCTTTTCCACCTTACCTGATTTTAATTCTTCTGTGTTTAATAATAAAACTAGGATGTATAAGTTTGTCAATACTGTTCACTTGGGTGGAGTCCTAGACTCAAATGGAAAAGTCATTTCCTACTGATACTGAAGTCCTCCAAATATTTCTTTGGCACATGAAAATGCCTGGATTGTGTGAAGTTCAGTAGTGTAATAGGAACTCTTCAATGAAGTCTGTGACTGTTCTAGAATTCTGCTTCATGATCCAATTCAAGTCAATAAAATTTTTTCATATATCACAAGGCATTGTTGTCTGCAACAATTGCAACAATTAAGGAAGGTATCACATATAAATGACCAAATGCAAAGGATAAATGGAATATTTTCATTAAAAATAAAACTTTTCATTTCACACAAAACTCTTACATAAGGAACATATTTTAATGAGGAACTTCTACCCATTCATTACAGTACATTGTCTAAAACATGGTCTTAGAGGGCTACTGGGAGATTGGTAGATTAAGTGATTTATCGAGTCATAAAGACTACATGAGGCAGAGATAGGAATAGCCTGCAGTTCATTCTGACTCTGTGACCAGCTCTCTACTATACTGTCATCTTTTTTTACAGTTATAAAAACTAATTTCAAAAAGAAGTAAGCACTGACAATTAAGGGAATGAGAAAAAAGTCTCTGTTAGGAAGAAATACCTGAAGTGTACTTTGATGCCTCCTCACAAGAAGATAATGAATTTTTGAGGTGGAGATGAGGACTAAGGAGATTCCAGATAGGGTGGAGAAATTATGCCACAGCAGAGGAGAGGAAAAAGTTAAATAGATGGGAAACATCCAGAGTACAGACAGCATCATATGATTAAATAACTAGTTAATTGAGTTAATATGACAACAGTTAGTACAGCATTATATCTATATGCAGAATGTTAGAGAATACACATGTATATGTGTGTTATAAATATATGCTAAATATAGACATAGATATAGGACACTGTAGAATAGTGCATTGGATAGAGCATTGGGGGCCTGAAATCAGAAAGACTTGAGTTTAAATACATTCTGTTGTGTGACCTTAGACAAGTTACTTTTTAACTTCCAGCTGCCTCAGTTCCCTCAAGTGTAGAAATGAGGATAACAATAATACTTATGAATCAAAGAAGATTTTTGTAAAGTGATTAGCATATTTCCTGGCACATAGGCAATATCTAAATGCTAACAGTGATGATGATTATAGGAGGAAGAAGATGGAGTAGATACCTTTGAGAAAGTGTGCAATGTTTTGTTTTGCTTTTTAACAATCCCAACGTTCTCTAAAATGACAACCACCACCACCACAACAGCAAATCAGTTCTTTTATTCTATTATTCATTCAGTGATGCTATATGTTTGTGAATCTTCAGATTCCATGATCTCCAAAGAATTAAAGTTGTGGGTGATAAAAAAAAAAGTAATAGAGAATCAGATAGAAAGTAGGCTACATATTTCACATGATAATCTATGTGACTTATGAAAGAAGAGGAATAAGTACTATTAGTAATTGCACAATCAGATCTTAGTTGATAATTTATCTATAGAATAGATAATTAATGGCCACTCTGAGTATTATACTGAAACCAACAAATTATGGAATAAAAACTAGAAGAAAACTTCCAGTACAGTGAGTGGATGACTCTATAGAAAACCTATTATAGAATACAGACAAGAATTATGCAAGGTGAGCATAGGTAGATGGTTTGCAATTCAAACTTAGGGAAGAAATTCCCACATGAATGAAAAAGAAAATCAATTGATGTATTTAAATTTGTAACAATGGACTTTCTCTCTTTTGTCTGTCCAGTGAAATGAGAGTAGAAATATCTAGACCACTGATAGCTAAAGTTTGAGGGTTCTCTAAATATTTGGGTATTAGATAACTGAGTTTGTACCCAAGTGGAATCAAAACAACTGGTTAATTCCTTAATCAAATAACCTCTCTAAATCATTCGAGGTTGTATGATGAAAATAATTAGTTGATTCCTGTTGTTTTACATTACAAATAATCATGTCAGAATTTTATAGAAACAAGTAAACAAGAGATAAGAAACCTGTGAACATGAATAGAATGGACTGGTATATGCCACTGAATATGGAGCAGGGAAAGGGATTTGCATATGTGTTTAAACATATAAATTCATATGTTTGCATATATATATATATGTATATATGAGAATAAGAAACACAGAGACAGAGAGATTGAAGAAAAGAGGAACAAAGGAAAAGTGAAAGATGAGGGAAAGAGGGAGAATGAATTTGTGAGAAAGATGGAGACAGAAATATAGACAGAAACAATTTTCTCACTTTTTTTCTTTCTATAATTTGTAGGATTCGGCCAACACAAAACTTCTTAGTCACATTCTAGAGAACTAATTCAGAAATTTGGTAGTTTGATTGACTAACTCAAGGCAGTAAAAATGGGGCTATAGCATCTTCCTTGGTGTAGGTCTCAGATCTTTCCATCATAGTGGAAAATTGCTCCCTTCCCATGGCTATAGGGTAATGTTAATAATAATAGTAATAATAATAGCAAGTAATATTTATATAACACTTACTATGTGCCAGGCACTGTGCCAAGCATTTTACAATTTTTATCTCATCTGATTTTCAGAGCAACTCTAAGTTTTATTAATGACTACATGGTCCCAATATTCCTCTTAGTGGGCAAATGATTTACCATGGAAATGATGCCCATATTTTGTGACTAAGTCAAGGATGTAGAATTATGTAGTAAATAGAAAGTTGGCCTTAAAAGTCAGGAAGATTTGAATTCTTGCATTGATCAAGAGAATTTCATCATCTAGGAGTTTCCCAATAGTAATAATGATATCACAAATCCAGTCCCCAAACTCCTATTCTTATCCCCATTTTTCAGAGTAGTAAATTGAGGGTATTTGACTTGCTCAAAATCAGATAGTATCCCAGGATCTGTGACTTCCAAGATTGGTGCTCTTTCTAGCATATTGCATTCCTTTTTTCTGTCTCTATTCAGATAAGCATCTGGAGTAGACTACAGAGATAGGGAAGGGAGAGAGGTGGAACATCATAATAAGGAGGGAAGATGAAAGAGCCCCAAGCAGCAGACAAAACCAGAAGCCAGTGAGGAAAGGAATCAGCAGGAGAAGTCAGAACTGAAATGTTGGGAAAACAGGACCCAATTCAAAAAAAAAAAAAAAAAAAAGGATTTATTGGGCAGACAGAATTCTGAGAAAAGATCAAGAGTAAGTCAAGGTCAAAATACCAAAAGAATATTTCAGGTTTAAATATTAGGAATGACATGAAGAAGTAAGCTTTCTGTGAAATGATGTTCCCTTCTATATCTCTTCCTTTTGAAAGAAGAAATATAGTCTCCCATACTTCTTAAAGGAATCCACTTGTATGAAAAACAGATGCATTAGACTTGAGACTTCATTATCTATTTGGTTGTCTTGACTTCCATGGCAAGGAATTATACAGGTTATAGCTATCCTTAAAGAGAATTGTTTCTCTTGATTCTAAATTTCTTTTAAGAATAAACTCAAAGGGTCAAATTTATCCATGTGTTCCACATAAATTGTTAGAGGCCAAAAATAAATTATTAGAGACCAAATCAAGTAGAATTATCGTTTTCATTAACCTAACCTTTAATTATATGAAAGTATTTTATGCCTTATTAGTATGTGCCTCTATATTTAGCCATGAGGCCATGACAAGGATGCAGAAAAAAGCCTCTGACTTAAAAGCAGATGATTCCTAACTGTGGATTTAATGTGTAATGTAAGTATCATCATCGTCATCCTCATCATAGTCCATCCCTCATCATTAATAGATAAGTGATCACAGCTACTTGATAAGTAATCACAGCCCTCAGAAGGCTATTTCCCAGTGGTTATAATTTATCAACAGTACAAAAGAAGGATTATATTTTAAAGAAGTTTTAATCATCAGTTTGTTTGTGTCTATGTGCAAGAGCTGGGAGTAGGAGAGGAAGAAGGGAAAAACCAAGACTACAGATTTTTAACAGACACCTTCATTTTTAAAAGAGCAAACAAAGAAAATATAAACCTTCTTGACAGGTAACTATTCTGAGTTGATATAGAGGTGGGCTTCATACCAGAGCTCTTGCTATCTCCAGTTTGCAGATCTCAGAATTGAGCACTATGCTTAATTAAAGCTCCAGTGCTTTAGAGAAAAAGGCAGGCAGAGTAATACTGAAAGACTACAATCGCATAAGATTGAGATTTAGCTGCCATTTTGGGGTTTGGGGAGGGAAGAAATATTTGGGGGGATGAAGAGGCTGCACAGGAAATTGGAATGTCATCAGGTCTG
This sequence comes from Sminthopsis crassicaudata, assembly GCF_048593235.1. Classification (NCBI taxonomy): domain Eukaryota; kingdom Metazoa; phylum Chordata; class Mammalia; order Dasyuromorphia; family Dasyuridae; genus Sminthopsis; species Sminthopsis crassicaudata. The sequence continues at coordinate 652,365,959 of NC_133617.1, forward strand.
TGGATCCAGGGAGGTCCTTGAGACCTACAGCATGTTCAAACATCTCTCTGTTTCTTCTCTTCCAAATACATTCCTAGGATTTAGGATCTGGCAACTTCTTTCCTCACACTGATTAAGAATATCTCTCCCTTACCTCCAAAGGAGTTCATATAAAACCACAGGAAAAAGGGGGGCCGTGATACTATGAAAAACAAAGGTGCCAAGTTGTTTCAAATTAAAACACTCAAAATCCAACAGATAGTGTGAGATTTAGTGGGCGGGAGAAAGATGCATCATTTGCTCCTGTTGAGGTTAGATTCTCTCTGCTCTCTTCAGAGGGAAAGGGAAAAAAGCTTTTTATACAAATACATATCCACATTCACATACCCTGCAAGGAATCAACAAAGCACTTTGGACTTCTGTTGTCCACTCAATCTCTTCAAAGGTTGAGTAACATTCTGAAAGCACTATATTTGAGAATGCCCTTGGCTGCTGTTTGTGTGCCTGTCTGGATGCAAGGGCAAATAGAGGATTTTAAGGAATGTTAAAGCATGTTAGAGATAGATGATTGAGATGAGGAAAGACAAAGAAAGAAAGAAAGAAAGAAAGAAAGATAGATAGATAGATAGATAGATAGATAGATAGATAGATAGATAGATAGATGATAGATGGTAGATATATAAATGGATAGATAGATGAATGATAAAAATTCATCTTATAGCTATATGTGATATGATGATATTTGTATGAGAGTGAAAGACATAGACACACAGAATTATACAATACAAGTTGATCCAATGTTTTTATCTAAAAATGTTTTGTTTGTTTCAGGCAGAACTCTGCTAGTGGTGCATTGGGGAAGGGTTCTAGAATATCAGAACACAAAATAGCAGTTTTAAATAATGAGAAAAGATTCCACACGGAAAGCTCATCTGGCTGTGGCAGTTTGTGACTGAATGAGAGAAAAGTGCCCTAGAAGCTATTCATTAGGAATTCACTGGAAGCTCTCAAACAAGCCTGGCAGAAGCTGAAATTGAAGTGGTCTCTGACCTAATTTTCTTCTGCATGAAACATCTGCATCAAGGCTCTCTTTGATGTATTCCACTTGGCTCTGTCTACAGTATTGTATCACATGGCTTCAGTGTTGCCTCAGTTTTAAAAGACATTTCCAGCCTGTAGAAGGTAATGTGATGTTACTGTTACCCAAACTAATCACTCAATGTGCTCCCGAAATAGAAACAATAGGGGTTCAGTGACAATGTTGTCTGCTTGTAGTTGTTGCAGGCAGCTTTGGCTTCTGGCTTTCAAACTTAGATCTGTGGCATTCATCTCATGTAATTTATCAACAAAAAGAAGGGGAGAACTGGGAAATGCCATGTAATAATATGTTGGAGGAGGGAATGCTTTACATATGTGAGACTTGAATGTATTTCTTCCTTCCACCCATTCACTTAGGTTATTACTGTATTTAAATCCATGGGGGGACAGTAGCGAAAAGCATCTGCCTTGATCCAGGAGGGTCCTGGTTTTGATTGTGCAGTTTGCTTGAATCAGTGATTGACACCCACAGCTCTTAGCAAAAGAGAGAGAGAGAGAGAGAGAGAGAGAGAGAGAGAGAGAGAGAGAGAGAGAGAGAGGGGCTGTGTACTGAATTTTCAATGTTTTCAGATTCTTTAATGATCCACAAACTGCTTTTTAAAAATTGTCTCTTCCATCTTGAACTCACCCAACCTAGAGAGAATAAGCAAATGAGTCTGCAAAAAATCATAATGATAATCATCTTTGTTTAAAAAAAAAAGAAAACCATAATGAGGTGTCTTCTTTTTCTTAGCAGAGCAGCTCCTTGCCTTCTCCATAAAGGTTTGCGGCAGTCTTACTTAATGGTATGCTGCTGTTTCCCACCATCCCAGCATTATGTGAATAACCGTGGCGCCTTTTGTATTCTACCCCCTGAAGAAGAAACCTTTGAAATTCTAAATGACTATGCTGCAGGTTTTAATGTCTGCCTCTTAGAAATAGTCAAGAAATACCTCCTCACCGAGCAAGATGCAGCAAGTCCTTGGAAAGTCATTCACTTGGATTCTTCTGTCCCATGAATTCATATGAACATACTTCAGTTTGCTTTATTTCAGCTAAGAATTAAATATGTGTTCCATAATCTCTACTTCCTACATATCTGCATGTTGGTTTTCAGTTAGGTGGATATTAGTGTTCCTCCATAACTCTCAGTTTACTACTCTCCGTTCCCCTCCTTTTGAGTAGAGAAGCTTGAGGAAATGCTGGACTCTGGAAGGAGAGTGTGCTCTGATTCTTTTCTTAAGCGCCTACAGAGAAAAAACAAAAACAAAAACATCCACAGAAAGACTTTGAGAGGTGCTCTTTAGGTGAATCTATATAGGGCATCCAAGGCTAGACCTCAAAACTAAAAGGATGAAGATTTGACAATAGAAGAAAATATTCACCTTGGTCCTTCCCTGTGACTGGCAGACTTGGTTCTCTTGGGACTTGGGAAACAGCAACTTTCATTTATCATGACCTGCTAGCCTGGAAAATAGAATTTCCCTTGATCCTGCTCCTCCTGCCATCAATTTTCTTATATGTCTTTTTCCCTTCACAACCAATCATCTAAGAAACAATGCTTGCATTCAGCATTTCTACAGTCTCCACACCATTGCCTTTTCAGTGCCTTACACTCTAACTTTTAAATATTTCTCTCCTCTGTGTTTAGTGATTACTAATTGTCAGCTTTAGTAACTTCTCAGGCTTCATTTTGCTAGATCCTTTTTGTAGCAGCATGTAATATTTTTGGTTGTTTTCTGTTCCTGCCTTTTTGATACTCCCTTCACTTCCAAGAAGGTTCCCCTGGTTCCTCTAATACTTCTTGACTTCCTTCACCAACTTCTTTTTTCTTCCAAAGGTTCTGTTTTTGGCTCTTTTTTCTTTGTATTTTATTTTTTGGAATTCTCAGACATGTCCTTAGCATCAATTATTATTTCTATGTAGGTCATACATCTACATTTCTAGCCATATTTTGTCTTCTAAACTACAGTTTGTAATTTCTGATCAACTGCTAGAATATCTTCCTAATAATCATTAACAAAAAAGAACCAGTTATTCCTCTCCCTTCAACCTGCCTCAACTTTCCTGTTTCTATTGACAAAATAAATATTTTTCTGGTCAACTAGAACTTGAAACCTTATAATCAATGTTAATTATTCCCCCTTTACTTTATTCTCCAGTTAGTTTTCAAGTCCTATGAATTTCCCCTGTTAAAATAAGTCTACATGCATATTTTTGCCATAGTCCTTGTCATCATCTTTATCCTCATTATCTTTTGTTATAACCCCCAGTTGATCTTATTGTCTCATTTCTCTGTTCTCTAACATAAAATAGATATAGAATTCCTAAAATTGGAAAGTCACATTTGAAAGGGACCCTGGAAATCTCAAGTCCAGCTCTCTCATTTTATAAATGAGTAAACTGTCCAGAAAAGAAAAATGACTTCCCAAACACAAAATTAGTAATTAGCAAATCTTTCCTTTTACTTTACAGCCAACTACCACCTTTGCAAGCATGTTGATTATAAAGATCACTTAATTGCATAAATAGCACAGAGAAGAAAGGAAAAAAAAACTCACCTTCCTAAAACATAGCTATAGAATCATGTCACCCCCATGCACCTCAAACATTTAGTACCTCAATCTCTGTAGGATAAAAATATCTTTACTCAAAAAATTCAAATTGCCCCATGATCTAATTTCTCAAGCTATTTTGAAAATATATCAAACAAAATCCTGTCAGAGCTTAGTGAAAGAAAGTCTGGGGTTTTTCTGATATGGAAGAGGCCAAAATAAAGCATGTCCAATAATCATATCACAGAGATATCAAAGAGTGGAATTCACTTTAAAGAAAATCAGTTCTACAAGATACAGCATTATGGATACAGGTGTGTGATACAGTACCTTTCAGGTTATCTTGGGAACAACAATAACCTCCACCCCATTCATCTATTGGCTCATTTCCTAACTTTTTTGATCTTTTCTCTTCAAGTTCAAAGACAGTTTAGTGGGAATGTTTTGATATAGCCTCAACTAGTGGGTATAAACAGAAATTATAGATATTTGCTAATTAGATTAGCTTCTATCATGAAGTAAAAATCAGGGAAATCTATTTTCCCATGGACAAGTTTCCCTTCTCTCCAATATAAATGCATAAATTTATGAATTTATATAAAATCACTGCTATTGACCCTGAAATGTATTAGCAATACTCATCAGCATCAGTTATTAAAATCAATAAGCATTTATTAAAATCAAAAATTGCAATAAACATTCAAAATTCAACAAAGATTGTTGTGGGACCTGCATCTAAAGTCACCTCTTTTTTCTTTCCTATAGTCTATTCCCAGTTATTTAATGGATGGATTACTAAAAGGAGATTAGAATTTGAATTTTAAATGAGCTTTTCCCAATTTGCTGGGGAAAAAAAGCAAGGGAAAGAAAGGTATCATCTTGATTTCATTCTTCCCTACTATCTCAACTACTAGTTTGGCCTATTTTCATTCTTAGCTCATTCTTGTCACATGCCTATTTTATGTCTTCCCACTCTTAAAACTGTGTACTCATTGTATATCTCTCCACTTCCTCACTTTCTCCCTCTCCCATGTAGTAAGTACCCTCTAACATAGATAGAAGTCATTTCCTTAAAACCATTGGCGCTTTCCCTAAAAATAAATATTTCTGAATGTCTGTGAACTTTCTCAGACTCATTATTTTCTAGGGATATCAAGGCTCTATGATTCTAGGTTTTGGTAACTTGGAGCTACAGAAATAATATGTGTGTGTGTGTATTTATATGTGTATTGCTGGTTCACACCCTCTAGATATATAGAGAGATATTTATATAGATATAGATACAAATAGTGATATACACATAAATCACTTCATAGGTTCTCTTCCTCATGCCTAGAATCATTTCTCTCTTCATCTGTGTATCTTAGAATGATTCAATAATTCTAATGGTTCAATTTTAAGAAAATAAGCCATTAGCTGAGTATGATGCAAGTTATTGTTGTCCCCAACATAGAATGATTCAAATACACCTCTTCTATAAGTACTTTCCATTCACTTTGAACTGCCTCTTCCACCTGTTTAGTAGACAATTCAAACAAAATATCCCAAAGGCATCTCAACATGTCTAAAACTGAACTCATTATCTCCCCACCTACTCACCAACATTCTCTAAACTAATGAAGAAGATAGGAGTGTGGGAGGGAGTGATAGGGAAAATGATAATAAATTCTGACTTAGATTTGTTGAGTTTAAGATGTCTATTGGACATCCAATTTGAAATGTCTTAAGGCAATAGATGACACAAAATTTGAGGTCAGCAGAGCAGCAGGATAGGTAGGTGTTAGAATTATGAACATAAATATAGTAATTAAATTTGTGGGATCTGATGAGATCTCTAAGTATAATGTAGAGGGAAAACAGAAGAGGGCCCAAAAACCCTGTGGAACATCTGTGTTTAAAAGACATGATAAGAATAAGGTTCCAGCAAAGGAAACTTAGGAGGTACAGTTAGATATATAGAAGGAGAATCAGGATATTGTGGCATCCCAAAAACCTAGGAGGAAGAGAATAACAAAGAGGAAAAATAGATCAACAAAATAAAAGGCTTCAAATGATAAAAGAGAGTGGAGATTGAGAAAAAGTCAATTAAGAGAGAAGTTGCTAATTATATACAAAGTGGTTTTATTATAATGATGAAGTGAGGTCGGAAGCTATAATATAAGAGGTTAAGAAGATATTTAGAGAAAATGTAGGGATAGTCATTGTAAACAGCCTTCATAAGTTTAAACCAAAGGACAGGGATAAAAGAATAAAGTAAGTTTTGTGTGTGTGTGTGTGTGTGTGTGTGTGTGTGTGTGAAGGAGAGAAGCATAGCCATGTTTATAGGCAGAGGGAAGGAGCCAGTAGACAGGAAGAGATTGAACATAAGTGATGGAGTGGAGATGACAGAGAGGGGAATCTATTGGAGGAGACAAGATGGAATGGGATCTGTTGATTAAGTAATGGCATTAATATTGGTAGGGAATAAGGCTACCTCATCATGTGAGACAGGGGTGAAGGAGGAGATAGAAGACATCTGAAGGACAGGAGGTAAGGAAGAGAGAAAAGAGGGAGTTCATAGCAAATAGTTTCAATTTTTTTTGGTAAAATATGAGTTGAACTAAAATTGTGAAGGGAAGGAGAACCATGGGATATTTGAGGAGGGATGAAAAGTTTAAAAGAGTCACTGTGAAGAGTGAGAAAATGAGTTGATAAGGGAGGTATAAGAAGATAGCTCTCAGTAGGAGCAAGGGTCCAGTTGAAGTTATATATCATACATTTATAGTGGATCCTATCATCATAGTCACATGATCTTCTCTGTACCTTGGTTTCATAGCAAGTATGTAAGAGTGAAGAGTGTCAGTGGTCAAAAACTAAGGGTTGGCAAGATTCAATCAATGAAATGATAAGGGAATAGTAGAATAGAATTAATTCAAGGATCCAACAGGGAAAAATGGAGGCAGTGGCTAGTGCAAGGGAAATGGCAAAAAGAGAGAATTTAGTTGTTAAGAGATCAGAAGTCATATTGACTTCTGACAAATAGATAAGTAGACAAATATTAGAGTTTTATAAGGGAAGGCAGAGGGAGAGGTGAAGAGTTGATAGATTATGACAAGATTTCAAAATTGGTGGTGCTTTTTTGGGTGATAGAAAGGGTATGATCATCTTTGTGTATAGCTGAGGTGTAATAGAGAAGCAGATCACGAGAAATGAATAGGTTGAGGAACTATGTTGAGTGACCTGTATATTTGGGAAGAGTAAATATGCATGTTGACATCCAACAGTTGAAGAGGAGAAATTGTCAACCACATACTAAACTCATTGAGATAGAAAAGGAAGTGACCTAAATATCTGTGTGCATCAGATACCAGTGATTTGATAGGGTTATAGAGCTGAGTTGCATAAGCCTCAAAGGATGACAGATTACTGAGTGCTGGAGGCAGGGAGAGATGCTGGAAGTGGCAGTGGAGAACAAAGAGTTTTCCAGTGCTTGAGAGTAGGAATTGTTTCATTCATCTTTTTTATATTCCCAGTGACTGGCACATAGTATTGCTTAATGAATGCTTGATGATTGATTAATTGGTTTCCTTGTCCTCCTAGATGTTAATGTTCTTCATGAAATTAACTTTATATTTACTTCATATATACTTTGTATTTTCTTATCAATATACACCAGAAGCACTGACTGGGTCATAATGGAAATAAAACTGTTCTTGAAGGCAAGAAGACTGATTAGCTGCATGACCAAGAACAAGTCAGTTAACTTAGCGTTCATCTTGGTCAAATTCATATGATTTTAAGTTACAGATGAATTCCTTATCTGTATCAGAGAATGGAGTTTCCACATTGTTTTCCCTGCATCAATGCAATCTCAACTCCAAACCAAAAGAAAAAGTCTGAATACATAATGTATCAAATTAGTAGAATATAATCTCCTTGAGGGTGAAAACTGTATCACTTCTATCTTCAGCAGCTAGCACAATTTGTCATATATCATAAGCGTTTAACAAATGCTTGTTTAATTGAATGGAATGTTTGTGGATACATTTTGCAAAATGAAATGCATGCTACAACATTACACTGAGTTATGATTATTTATATCACTCTATAAATAATTCACTATGGAGTTTTGTAATAGTGACCGATGCCCCTCTCAAACATTTAGAAGAGGATTTACTTTATTAAAGTTTAGGGGGTTTTTTTAGGGTTTTTTTCAGCTTGTTAAATTGAGCAGACTAGACTAGGATTTTCAAGAGTTCATTTATTCCATTTGAGAGACTTAGTCTCCTTTCTTTAAATCCTCCAAATTTCTCTATTTTGACTTTTCCATTCACTATATTAGTGAGGAACTGGGGGGAGGAAGGAGGAGAGTCAGATTACTATTAAAAGAGCAGATGTGGAACAGAGAAGAGTATAACTTGCCTCTTTCCTCCATTAGCTTCTTCATCTCCTTTCTTCCCTTCTCCATTATCTTTTCACTCCTTCCCCCTCCCAACTTCTACTAAACAAAACCAGCATTCACACTCACTACAGTATTTATTTGAAATCTTGAAGAAGTGGCTCTCAGCCCACCAATAAAGAGACTACTCCAAATCACCAGCCACCTCCTCGAGCTGCCCCCTGCCCCACCCTTTCCATGTTTTGGCTGGACTCCAGAGAAAAGGAGTGTGTGCTGGATACCTCAGTCAATCCATTCCCCAGTCACAGACCCAGGCAACGAAATTTTTGCTTTTGTATGGAGCTCTGCTGAAACAAGAGTTTGTAAGGTACAAAGAGGAAACACAACAAACTCCCTCTTCCCATTTTGAGTGAGGACTGGATGAGTATAATTGTTTACAGGTGCAGGTGAACTTTCTAGAGAGGGGCACCAAGGGTGAGGCTTGGGGAATGAAGGGGGTGGGACTGGAGGGGGGGAGAAAAATAGGAGGAAAAGAGAAAAAACCCACAGCCACCATAGTGTGTGCAGTATATACCAGCAGTGGTGGTCTGGGCCAAAGCTGAACGTTTGTGCATTGGACAATGGCACAGCCTGGCCTGACTATTATCAGCTGCTGTTTGCTGGTTAGCTTTCCCTTTATTCAAGTGCACAATACAAGCCTTTATCACCCTTCAGTCATAGTGACTCTTGAGGAATACATCTGGTTTTCTCTTTCAGCAGCTCTGAAAAGGTCAGCCTGTTCGTTTCTTATACACAGGACACCACATTTTTTTTTCCCTCTGAACTGGAAAGACAGACCTACACCTTTTCTTTCCTCCTGGTACATAATTAGACATGGTGTCGCTCTAGAAGCTAGCCTGCCAACCCATCCTCAGTAACTCTTTCACAGACAGTGAGGCCTGTTTCTAGCCAGTGCCAAACTCCTGCGTCTGTTCACAAAGGCACTGCTCAGTCTTCCACTGACACATTGCTGGGGGGTTGGGTGGGGGTTTAGGGGAGAGAGTTATTTTGTGTGTGTATGTGTTGTTTTGCTAATTATGATTATTACTTTTCCCAACACGATGCCTAACAGACACTCTCTCTGGTAGAATGAAGGCTCCAGAATTTCTGCAAAAATACAATTTTAATCATTTTTCACTTCAGTGATGTTCGGGATTCTTCATGCGCATTGTAACATAATAATAAATGTGCCCATGAGGAAAGAATGATCAGCAGCTGGTGTCTGACAAATTATCTCATTCAAAGCAGGCAAACAGCTCAAAGTTGTGATCGACTGGAGCATAAAGAGACAATTTGGCACCTCCTTTATATGGCAGCACTTGGAAGTGGACAGGAGAGAGTAACTGTCAAGATCTTCACCCTATATTCCCTGGTGCATCTTTCCCATTTGTTTTTAAATAGCAGGCAGAGTTCACACTCAGCACCAGAACTTAGGTAGCATCCCTACAGAAGTACAGAGGGGTGAGTGAGGAAGACTCCCTCCTCCAGCTAGGGCTTCACTGAGGAACAATTGCCAATAACTGCCTGGAGAGGAGAGAGAGAAAAAAGAATGCCTCATGACATGAATTATTGACTTACCAGAACAAGGCAAGAAGACTCAAATTAATTTCAGTTAGGACAAGTGGATGCTCACTGGGGCTCAGACAGAGAACATTTGGTCTAAAATTGCTGGCTTATTCACTTACCCTGCCAGTCCCACTTAGATGCCTTGGTTTGAATCAACAATGCTTGAAATGAATCCAGGTTCCCATCCCTGCCTCCCCCTTTCTTCCGCCCTTTTCACACCATGAAGGCAGTGTCTCCTTTTGTATATCTCCAGCTTTCTCAGCTGAAGCTGAGGAAGCCATCTATTGAAGGGGAGCCACATCCGGCCAGTTGGGAGGAGGAATAGGGTGTCCTCTGCTAGAGTTTAGAGCTACAGTGGCCTCAGACCGATGTGAGCTGACATGGTGTTAATGAGTCAAAATGACTTTCATGGGAGAAAGCCCTGCAGTGGTTCACAGTTTGGGGTCTATTTTTAGCACAGCTGGAAAACACAAGCACACAGAGATATTGTTTGCTGGCCTGACTACTGAGGCACATAATATCCAGCTCCCAGGAGGGTTAATTCCCTATTCATAAGCAATCCTGTGTTTAGGACCAGTCTAGTCATATGTGCATATTGCTCCCCAGGAGGGGAAGGGAACTCAGTTGTCTAGCTTCTCCAAGATCATGGCCACTAGCTCCCTGGATGATTTTAGGATAGAAAGCTGAGAAGACAGAAGGAAAATAGAAGATAGACATGACAATAAAAGAAATGGGATCTTTTCATTCTTAGACAGAGTGGTGGAAGGCCCACATTCAAGCTTCCTCTCTGAAGAATGGAGACAGTCTTTGCTCCTCTGAATATTTTGCTTACCTTATCTGAGACAGAGAGAACTAATTTGAAAGTGACAGGACAGCTCCTGAGAAAACATTTGCAATGAAATGTTTGATCTCTGGGAAGAAAGAGCCTCAGTTTCTTAAACTATGATATGGATTTTTTAAAAACTTACTCAATTACCTTTAAAAGATATGGTAATGATTTTCCACAAAACATTTAGTAATGCTAGAATGAGAAGAAAAAAAAATACAACCACAATTTTAAGGCAACATTTCTATTCTATGAACTACTCTGACAACAAGAAGCAGAGTAACCCTAACCTGGAAATTTCTTACCCCCTCCTTCACTCAGCCTAGAATCACACTAATGGCTTTGAGATAAAGTTTCACTACAGTGTGGAGAGATATTTTGTTTCAGATAATTATCAAAAAGTTCTCCAGACAGAGTTATAAAATCTATTCCTTCAGAGACTTGATGGAGTTGAAAATCCCAATGTGTAACCAGTAATCTAGTTTGAAGTTGCTAGACTAGACTTTTCCTGTCAGTTTTGAGTAACGTATTGACCTTCTTGAATCTGTTTCTATGCTTTTTGGTCAATCATTGTACTTGGGAAATCAAGTATGCAACTTGGAATAGATTTCTGTGATAGCTTTCAGCCTAGTATTCATCCCTCCATTTGTTCAATGAGGCAATCGAGACATGGAAAGAACACATGAGAAAGAAGACCTGCTCTACACTTAGAGCTAGTAAAAAAAAAAAGTACCTGTTATTTTATTATCACATCCCAAACCTATCCTTTAATTTCTTCATTCTTTCAGCTGACTTCTCTGAGGTCACCTGGGGAACCAATGGCTGTGACTTTGTGAAAGTCTGAGAATCAAGTTCTTTCCCCTCTGGAGAGCAATATCCACATAACTAGCTGTATGACTTTACAAAAGTTATTTCATCTTTTGGACATTTTTTTCTCCTGTAAAAAGAAAATGATTAGATTAGATTTTCTCAAAAGTCCTTTCTAATTCTGGCCTTCTATAAATCAAGGACGAGATTTGTGGGGGTTTTTTGGGGGGAAATGTTTTGGGGATCCTTTTTTTGGATCTGCCTTATTTAAAATACCATCCAAAATGCTGTGGAGAATACAGTTTAATAGAACATATGATCCCTGTTTACAAGAAGCAAGATATAGACACATAAAAAGTTAACTAATTATTATAAAAAGAAGTAGAAAACTTCCCATTAGGCAACATGAGAGGTAGCATGGCCTACTGGGTGGAGAACCAAACAGAAAGTTTCTAATCCTACTTCTCACACAAAATGACTTTGTGACTCAGGGTAAATCACTTAACCTCTCAGTGCTCTAGGAAATTATTGAAGACCATAAATTGTAAAGAAGGAGATTTCCCTACACCAATGAAAATTACAAGTTTTGTTAGCATCTCTGTCCATATCCATAAGCAATATATGATTAAGTGAGAAATGAGGGATTTTAAAAAGCTAAAACTTTGCCAATTCATAGAAAGGAAAGATCATGTGTCTTGGAGTGACAATGGAGAGTGTTCATGAAGAAATGAAACTCGAACCAAGTCTTAAGGATGAATACATTTTAGACCTAGGAAGGAAGGTAGAATTTTGTAGATATTTGAAGTACAACTAGCAAAGGTAAGAGTGACTTGACATGCCAAGGAAATAGATCATTCTGGTCATGTGAAGATTATAGCAATAGTAGAGAGAATATTGGAAAGAAAATGCAAAGGACTTACATACCAGACTAAAGAAGTTTGCACTTTATCCTATGGTGGTTTAAATGCAGAGATCCCCTGATTCAGATTAATGTATAATTTTTATCCTTTTTAGACTAGTACATAATAATACTTCAGCAACTTTCTATAATAGGGCATCTTACTCTCAAATAAATGAGATCCATAGTAGGCATTTCTTTGGGTCATGTTAGACAATGTCGCTAGACCTTATTTTATGGGAATAATTCTGATATCAGAAAGATCTTTGGGAAAGCAAAAACTATAATATATTGTTATTACCTTGATAATGTGGCTTTTCAATGTAGACAAAAAGAAGTTTATTTAAATCTATATAAAGATAAATATTTTGAGTTAAGAAAAATGCAAATCCATTAACACAATTTCCAAAGACTAAAGAAAGAAACTCAAAAAGCTGATATTGAATGCCCAACATTCCACAAACTGAGGATGGGTAGGATACCCTCTCAAAGACAAGAGTTGAAGCAGCCCAGTAGTGGAAGCATAATATTAATTTTCATGTTTAAAATGCACTCATTTAATCATCATAACAATCTTGGGAGGTAAATGCTATTATTATTCCTGCTTTACAGATAAGGAAACTGAGCAGAGGTTAAGTGACTTCTGAATCACACAATTAGCAGATGTCTGAAGTTGGCCTTGAACTTAGGTTTTCCATTCTCCAGTTCCAGTAGTATTAAAATGGTATAATTCTTTATTTTTGGAGTTTTCACTTCTAGTTCGGATACCACCATTATTTTACTGTAGAGCTTAATTTCTCTGGGATTCATTCTTTTCTGGAAAATTAGAGGATTAATTTGCTTGCTTCCTAGAATTATCTTTTAATTCAAGCTAGGAAGGATTTGTCAAGATGTGGTGACAGGGCCCGCATTGCAAGTTTTGGAGCAAGAACCGCTATAACCAGAATCATGAAGAGAGATGCAATCTCTTTAACCTAAGAAAGAATGTATGCTGAGATTTTAACAATTCTTTTTTGATTTGGTATATGGGCCCATTTTTAGATTTGATATTGTTCAAGGAATGACCTACATAAGTGTGTAGAAACTTATCATCAAATTGGCTGCAGGTTGATGGATTTTTAAAATGATAGTAATTCTCAAAAACTATATACTGAGTTATATAAGATTCATGAATTGAGAATTGCTTTGGTGAAAGGAGCCTTTATGTCCACAAAATTATATATCCTTGGAGTATTAAACTCTCCATAATTTGTTAAGATTGTAGGATTATTTTGCTTTATAATCAAAACATATAAAGAGATTCTTCAAGAAAGGTTTAAATAAATTCATAGATGACAGCTCATTCATTCATTTACTATTCATTTCTTAAGTACCAACACTTTACAAAGCACTGTACTAAGCAATGGAAAAATACAAAGATAATTAAGCTATGATTTCTGCTTTCATGGGGTTATTAAGGGAAGTTAGAGATATTGTAGGAAGTTATAAATGTTAACCTCTAATCATTAGAAAAATCAGAAAAGCTTACTTTGACACTTTTCCTTGGAGCCTTTATCAAAGACAAACAACTGTATGGATAGATCATTGGACTGATATAGCTAGCATGTTCTGGTGTTCTTATACTCCCTGAATGTTTTATCCATAAAATGTTGGGGATTTTTGTAATATAAAGCAGTAGAGAATATCAACTCAAATCATTGCATTTTCCACTACATCATATAGCTTCTGCTAACTTTTCATTGCAATGAATCCATAATGTTAATATCTCAAAAGAGTTCCAATAGCACCAAATAGAACTTCCCTATAATTCCATACTTTTGATTCGTTCAGATACATAGAGGAAGCATTGTATTGTAAATGGAAAGAGGGGTCAGAAAATACGGATTCTAGTTCTGTCTTTGCCACCAACTTTCTGTGACCTTTGGCAAATTACTTCTTATTCCTTAGCCTTACCTTTCTCCTGTAAAAAATTAAGAAATTGTACTTGATCTGTCCCTTCTATCTCTAACATGAAGCAAAAGCCATTAAGTAAAAGAGAACTGAGGAAGGGTGTAGATGGATCTGTACAAAATCATTCTTACTTGCGAAAAAAAATTCTCAATGTGTGTTCCATTTTCATAAGTTGCAGAAACACCTTCATATATGAAGAAAATTATATTATTATATTAATTCACAATAGTATGTTGAAAGTAAGCTTGAAATGGTATATGTGCATACCTGAAATTCAGATCAATGCCATAGAAGGCAACTAACATCCATCTTGGTTGCAGAATAAATCATTTCAACTTCTCATTCAGCTTTTTCCCATTTCATTCCACTTTTCCAATCATCTTTGAGGATGGAAGAAACCTGAAAGCTGGTGTTAAGATATGCCATTTTCTCTGGGAAATACATATAGATTCAAAAGCTTGGAAATATCATCAAACCATACTAGAATGATAAATCTCATAATAAAACTAAAGGAATAGCTCTCAACAAATCTAACTTTGGCACTAAATAGCAATCCAATCTTCATTTCCAATCCCTTGATTTCTTCCAGTTTCAATTATCTTATTTGTAAAATATGTGAGTTGGGCTAAACGATCTGGCTAAGGATGAGGATTTATCTAACACTTTCATAGTTTTCTTAATTTTTCTCAATAATTTTAAATAGTGAGAATATTATTGACCCCATTCTGCAGATGGAGAATCTGAATCTTGAGCAGACAGCTAGCATGGCTTAAGTGATAAAATGCTAGAATTATAATCAAATGGGATGGGGAAAAAAACTTCCCTTTGATACTTAGCAGATGTATGATCCTAAATAAGTAATTTAGGCTCTCTGATCCTCATTTACAAAATGGAAATATAGAAACTACACCCCAGAGTTGTGAGACTCAAATCAGCTAATCTGTATAAAGTACTTTAAAAGTATTAAGATTACTATACAAATGTGGTTATGATTATAAGAGAGAGAAAGTGATTGACCCAGTATCTCTGTTACTAAGTCTTAGGCTAGGATTTAAATGGAGGTCCTTTAAATCCCAGACTTGTATTCTTTCTACAATAGAATGCTATATCATGGTATTTGCAATTCTATTATTCTATGATTCAGAAAGAAGAATATAGGCATGGGATTTCAAATTTCTTTATCAAGTCAGCACATTAGAAGACATTCCTTCAAGTCCAAGAATAAACACCGATCTCCCAATTCCAGACCATCTGATTTAAATTCCTCTCTGCTGTGTCTAATGGCAAAGCAGAAGAAACACTTTCAAGAATGGTTCCCACTCAGGGATGCTGGAAGAGATTCCAGATGACTCCAATCCAAAGGTTCCAGACCTTATCTTTGTGTATTCAAGTCTGGATCTTTCTGTTGGCTTTTTGCATTCAGAATTATTTTTGTTTATTTTCACAGTAGATACATCAAAGACTTCAGCCCTTAGAGTGACATCTATTATCTCCTAGGTTGAAATATAGACACATCTCTTTTTGTTTTAAAATTTAAGATTAGTAAATGACTAAAGACAAAGAAAAAAATAGTTTCTGGTATTAGATTTCTTGATTGTTATATAACTAATATTTTTTTCACAGAAACCCCAAAGAGACTTTCCTTGATCTACATCTCTGCTGCAGGGGATAGCAGCTTTAGAACACAAAAGGAACATTTGAAATCTTTATTAACCCCCCTGTATGAAAGCAATTTTTATTAATGTGGTTCAGTGGTAGGATCCATGTAAACTTCTATGGAATTTAAGGCTTTCACAAGCTCTTTGGAGTATATATGGTGGGAAATGAGAAGGTTAGGGAGGTAAGAAAAGTTCTTTGTTTTGTTTTGTTTCCCTCAAAGTAGATTAAAGAAATTATATACTTACATGGATAAATGAGCATATCAGAAAGGATGTTTCCTTCACTAATGGAGATTCTTGTTCCTTCATTCCTTCTTACCCTTCACAATTCTCATCCATAATCTTATTTTTAAACATGTATATAATTTCTTTATAAAGTTGCCATTTAACATGTTCTAGGTATTCCTTTTAGCTCTTTTAAATTCCTGTAATTTTTTAAGTATCACATTCAGGCTATAGGTTTCTTATCTCTCATATTATGTGAATAACCCAGCATTTTTCTATAATATGGCATTAATAATTTCTTTAATTAGTTCATCTTTGGTAATAGATCATAGGAAACCATTTTATGTCTACCATTATGTCTTTCTATGGTTCTCAAAGTTACTTGAAATTTTTGACTATTGTGTCCCATGATTTTAAACGCATGACTTAACTAAAAGAATGCTAGGATAGTTAGGTAGTATTGTAGAGAGAGCTCTGGGCCTAAAGTCAAGAAGACCCAGCCTCAGATACTTACTAACTGTGTAACTCTGAGCTAGTCTGATAATACTATTTGCTTTAGTTTCCACTTTTGTAAAATGAGCTGGAGAAGGAAATGGGAAACCCACTCTAGTATCTTTGCCAAGAAAAAAACCCAAATATGGTAATAAAGAGTTGGATTTGACTGAATCAACTAAACAATAGCCAAAACAAAACAATAATGGACCAACTTAAAGGCTTGCTTATATAATTCAATCTCTTGAAATATGTAAATTTATCATCCAAAGAAGTTGTGATTTTAAAAACTGAATTATGATTCTAAAATAGATATTAATTTTGAGCTCTACTACCCCAGTGAGATGGGGATTTGAGAAAAGAGATTTTACCCTATTATGTTTTTGAACTATTTTTTTCTTTTCATCTAGATGTTCCACTTCCTTAAAGACATTAGTAAATTAATCATTCCACAGCACTCAAGGTACCAGACCACCTCCCATTTAACATGAGATCTCTCAACATTTCTCAATAGCAAGAACACAGAAAGGAGAATCAAGGAAGAAAAAAAATGAAAGTATTGAAAATGGGGGATAGGAAAATTGTGAAAATCAGAAATAAAAAAATACCAGGGTAGGATAAAATGAAAAGAAAATATTTGGGAATTATAGGAGAGAAGGAAACTATGAGATGATGAGACAATCACAACATACATATCTTAAAGGTTAAGTGAAATGCTTATTTTATTCCTCTTCACCATTTAGTTTCTAAGTCAGCCTAGCTGAATACAATTAACAGCTCCATGGTACTGAGCTGAATACTAAATTTAGATATTAGTTCTACTTTTCACCCAGGAGATGGATGTGGGCATTCTTCTTTTCAGGGGTTCTCAAACTACAGCCCACGGGCCAGATGCGGACTGCTGAGGACATTTATGTGACTGTCCCGGTTATGGCAAATGGGCTGAGGGGCGGAGACAGAGTGTGAGCTTTTGTTTTTACTATAGTCAGACCCTCCAACAGTCTGAGAGACAGTGAACTGACCCCCTATTTAAAAAGTTTGAGTACCATATAAATGATGCTTTCACTAGTACTACATTCGCTTTTTCCATTCTCCTCTAAAGTTTTCTCAATGAGAAAGAAAATCTTGGCCTTTTCTGTTGATTTTATTTACCTTAACTAGAGAGACTTTTTACTTAAGAGTCCCTATATCCTCATTCATAATCTACTTCATTATTAACATTTCTGTTTATTTATCTGCCTATCTTTCTATCTTCCCAATTATCATTTTTTCTATCAATCTATTATGTCTTACTATTATGTCCAACTCTGGATGACCCCATTTGGGCTTTTCTTCACAAAGATACTGGAATGGTCTTCCATTTCCTTATCCTCATTTTACAAATAAGGAAACTGAGGCAAATTAATTGACTTGCCCAGGAGTACACAGTTAGTAAGTATCAGAGGCTGGATTGAACTCTTGTCTTCTTTACTCAGATCCAGATATCAATATAAATAAATATAAATCTATCTACTTTACCTTGAATACAGTCCATCTGTGAAATACTACATTGAAATTTTTTTAAAAATTAGTTTTTCTAAACATCCAGATTCCAACCTGTACCTACTGATTCAATTCCACAGTCATCTAACTTTTTCATTCTGTTGTCATGGCATAACCAATAGAGTATTAGATATGAACTCTGAAAACCTTGGGTTCATATCCTGTCTCTGACTCTTGCTGGGCAATCATGGGCAATTCACCTAAATTCTTATAGCCTCAGTTTTCTTATCCATTAAATGAACATATGAAAACTTTTTAGCATCCAACTCAACATGTTATAAGACAAAATGAGAAATATGTGTATATGTAATGCATGTAAAATACTCTTCAAAAATTTCAATAATTACAGGAGGACTGGTTATCATCATATTCAAAGTCCAGACTATTCTATATAATCCAGATTTGGTACCTTCAAAATGTATGAGATGTCTGTTTATTTTCTCACAGAAATGTCATTAAACTACTTTTAAAAATATTAAGGAGTGGGCAATTATTAAATCTTATAGTCTTGTAGAGTATGGTGATCCTCATCCTAACTTCTAACACATATTTGATTTCTAAAAGACATCCTAGATCTCCTTTTAATATTTTCATGGTAGACCCTAATTGTTCAGGAGTATGCAGCTTTGTAGCACAGTTTTTAGATTACTGGGTCTGAAGGCATTAAATAAAGCTCATCTTCATGAATTCAAATGTAGCCTCAAGCCTATGTGCACTTCCTAGTTGTGTTAACTCTCGTTGCCTTGATTTTCTTATTTGTAAAACGAGTTGGAGAAAGAAACAGTAAATCACTCCAGTATTTTTGTATAGAAAACCTTAATTGTGGTCATAAAGTTGGACATGACTGAAAAATGACTGAACAACACAACAAATCATAATGCTATCAGCTCATACCTTCATTCCTGCATGTTCTTTCCAATATCAATTGCTTAGAGTCTGTATTATCCTCTATGGTATCATTTAATGAGCAAACATTGCTACTCTATCCATTCAATCATTTAAAATCAGTTAATTTCTATAAAAGGATATTTATTGAAAATATATAACAGAACCAAAGAGCCAAAAGATCTCCATGGCCCAGAAGTCAAAAAATTTCCCCTATATCAGATCAATCCCTAGGGAGGGTTAGGTTTAAACTTCAGAGCACTCATAACATGAAATGCATTTCTGAATTAAGCATAGCCACTAAACAATTTGCTCTCTTGTGACAGAACTTTAGCTGCCAGGATAAGCAAGCTATTCCATGGAGTCATCTGGGCATATTGGGCTTGACTTCTTTGACTTCTGACAAACTTTGATATAGATGATTTCCAGCCTTTAAATATGTGTTAAACCTTCTACCAAGAATCATTCCCAATAAGATCAAGGGTAAAACAAGGTTGCCTATTATCATCATTACTATTCAATATTGTATTAGAAATGCTATCTTTGGCAATAACAGAAGAAAAAGAGATTAAAGGAATTAGAATAATAATAAAGAAATGAAATTATCACTCTTTGCGGATATGATGATATACTTAAAGAACCCTAGATAATCAATTAAAAATCTATTAGAAATAATCTACAACTTTAGCAAAGTTTCAGGATACAAAATAAACTCATATAAATCATCCGCATTTTTCTACATCAACAGCAAGAGAGACAAAGAAAAATTCAATTAAAAATAACTGTCAATAATATAAAACATTTGGGAATCTATCTGCCAAGGGAAAGTCAGGAAGAAAACTGCAAAACACTTTCCACACAAATAAAATCAGATCTAAACCATTGGAAAAATATCAAGTGCTCTTGGATACATATCAAGCGAATATAATAAAGATGGCAATACTACCTAAACTAATCTACTTATTTAGTGCTATACCAAAACTATATCCCAAAAAACTATTTTACTGACCTAGAAAAAAATAACAACAAAATTCATCTGGAAGAAGAAAAGGTCAAGAATTTTAAGAGAATTAATAAAAAAAAAAAAAAAGAAAAAGAAAAGAAAGTGGCCTAGGTGTACCAGATCTAAAACTATATTATAAAGCAGCAGTCATCAAAACCATTTGGCATTGGCTAAGAAATGTAGCAGCTGATCAGTGGAATAGATTAGGTTCACAGAATAAAATAGTCAGTAACTATAGCAATCTACTGTTTGACAAACAGAGACCCCAGATTTTGGGATAAGAATTCACTATTTGAGAAAAACTGCTGGGAAAATTGGAAACTAGCATGGCAGAAATTAGGCATTGACCCACACATAACACTGTATTCTAAGATAAGTTCAAAATGGGCTTATGATCTAGACATAAAGAATGATATTATAAACAAATTAGAAAAACATATGGTAGTTTACCTCTTAGATCTGTGGAGGAGGGAGGAATTTGTGATCAAAAAAGAATTAGAGATCATTATTTTGATCACAAAAGAGATAATTGTGATCATACAAAATTAATGCAGAGAAGATTAGGAGGGAAGCAATAAACTGGGAAAACATTTTTAGTTTCAAAGGTTCTGATAAAGGTCTCATTTCAAAAATATATGGAGAATTAACTCAAATTTATAAGAATTCAAGCCATTTCCCAATTGATAAATGGTCAAAGGATATGAATAACAATTTTTAGATGAAGAAATTGAAACTATTTGTAGTCATATAAAAAGGTACTCCAAATCACTATTGATCAGAGAAATGCAAATTAAGACAATTCTGAGATACCACTATACACCTCTCAGATTGGCCAAGATGAGAGGAAAAGGTAATGATGAATGTTGAAGGGGATGTGGGAAAACTGGGACATTGATACATTGTTGGTGGAATTGTGAATGGATTTAACCATTCTGGAAAGCAATCAGGAACTATGCTCAAAAAGTTATCAAACTGTGCATACCCTTTGACCTAGCAGTATTTCTACTGGGCTTATTTCCCAAAGAGATCTTAAAGGAAGGAAAGGGACCCACACATGCAAAAATGTTTGTAGCAGCCCTTTTTATAGTGACAAGAAACTGGAAACTGAATGAATGTCCATCAATTAGGGAATGGCTGAATAAATTATAGTATATGAATATTATGGAATAATGACCAACAGGATGATTTCATAGAGGCCTGGAGAGACTAATATAAACTGATGCTAAGTGAAATGAGCAGAACCAGGAAATTATTATACATAGCAACAACAATACTATATGATGATCAATTCTGATGGATGGGGCTCTCTTCAACAATGAGATGATTCAAACCAGTTCAGTGATGAATAAAGCCATCTACACCCAGAGAGAGGACTGTGGGAACTGAGTGTGGACAGTTATCCCTTCCACTTTGGAACTTTCCCCATCAGAGGCTTAGATACATGGAGGGTCAGCATAAGAAATTAAAGGGGTATTTAGGAGGAGCTTTGTGAAAGCTGCAAATAATACACAAAGATTTAGCAGAAAATGCAGAAAAATTTTAGAAGCTCAGAAATACATGAAATATATATAATATTCTATAATTTCAATTTGAATGCCATAATAACTCAGACTTCTCTGATATGAAGGGAGGGACAACAATTTTATACAGATTTTCCAGATCAGGAGGTTGCTTAACCCCTGAGATGTGGAAGGGATAATTGTGTTTTTATTTGTAGATGGGCATGCTAAGGCATGGAGAAGATGAAAAGACTAAAAGTTATTTAGAGGTCTTACTTACAAAGAGAACATGATCTCTCAGTTTATGTCCCTTGCTTCCATTCTGTAGCTATACTAATGTGCAGGGTCATTCATTCAGTCATTTATTTTATGCTTACTATGTAATATGTAAAGTACTGTAAAATATTAAAATGTGAATAAAACACAGTCCCTACCCTCAAGAAGGTTACAATAAGTAAGGGCCATAAGAAAATATACAAATCATTATAATTGCAAGAAGAATACTAAATCACTAAAAAATCAGAGCTGATGAGAGAGAATGAAAAAAATTTGTCTCAAACTTTAACTCCAAAATGATCTAAGTATTAGTATGCTAGCTAAGTTGATGAGACCAAAGTATTTTTTCAGAATTAAAAAAAATACATTTTTTCTTCTAGCTAATAACTCCTTGAAAAGGTGACACAAAAATTATTTTCTTTCCCAAATTTCTTTCTCTTCTACATCATTCATGCATATTGACTTATTATTACTTAAGAGAGCTGAGCTGCTAAGGTTTTTGAGACTAGAAGATGATTGAAAAAATGTGTTTTTAAAAACTACACACACAAGAGAGGACTACATGTATTTTGCATTTTCTAAATATGCCCACTATCAAATCCTGTCCCTCAGAAATGTGTTTACAAAGGAAAAAAAAAAAAAAACAACCACCTCATTTTTAGTGCACCATCATGTCTGCCATATGCAAATCCAGTTACTTCATTTATAAACATAAAAGGTGCCACTCACTCTGTTTAAAGGGCAATTATGTTGTTTAAATATATGTCCATCATACTTGGGCACTTAGTTTTCTTCTCTTATTTAGATTTCATCTGTATGAAACAAGTAATTCCAAATTTATTATTATTTGTTTCCAAAGTTTTTTTTTTTTTCTTTTCTTTCCATTGTGCCTCTGTAAGGGAATTCAGAAAGAGTGAAGGACAGCAGAGAACAGGAAACTTTTAACATCCATTTCAGGGAGTTCCAAGTTCAAACTTCACAGATGACAGAGTTTGGAAGTTCCTTAAGAAACCAACTATTCCAACTTGGGAGTTTCATAGATAAAATAATTGAGATTCAGAGATGTTAAGGGACTTGTCTAAAGTCAAGTAATTAATGTGTCTACAAGACTCTCCTGACACCTTGTCTGAGTCTCTTGCTCCTTATATATAGAATCCTCTTCAGATGGGATGCGAGTAAACCCTCAATATGAATTATATTACTTCTCACTTATTCATCCATTCATTCGATAAATATTTATTGAATGTTTTCTGTTAGGATTACTAGGTGAGAACTCAGGTTGTCTAGACAGTGACAAGGTGAGAATTCAGGTTGTCTGGACAATTACAAGGTGAGAACTCAGGTTGACTTGACAGTTCTCTGGCTCAGATCTTTGGTTTGGGCCTTTAAAGGGAGTTTACACCTTAGGAATTCTAAGAGGAGCAATCTCATTGGTTGGAGTACTTCTTCCCAGAAGCCCTTGCATTATCCCATGCCCATTCTCTGGGAGGATAAAAGAGGACAGCACTCCAGAGATAGGAGAAGTCTCTGCTCTACATCAGGCTTGACGCTGCTCTCTGGAGGAAGGGAAGTCACTTCTCTGGACAAGAATTAACGGCAACTGTCTGGAGACAACGATTCTCTACAGGAAGAAGAATCTGTCTGAGAGATTTGAGTTGACACAGCAGATCTCTTACCAGAGAGCGATTGGCAGCTTCTGGAGACGACAGCATGCTACAGTTTTCTATATGAAAGACAGCTATAAATATGACATTTGCTCATAAAATACTCTCTTAACAAAAAAGTCTTATATTTACACTTTCCATGTTAGCAATATCACGCATGTTCATCATCAAACATCTATAATTTCATTCCTGATGAGGTCTAAGAGAAAGAGAATGACCTAGGAGATCTTAACCTTTGATCATCTGCAACAATTCCTTGTGAAATGTACTCTACATGAAAGGCAAGGAGACATAAGATTTAACTGAAGAGAAGAATGCACCTGAAACATGAATCTCTGTATAGCATTCTTGTTAAATAGTTGTCCAGCCTCCACTGGAAGACATCCACTAATGAAACATTCATATCTCAAAACAACAACAATGAGACACAAAAGGAAAATGCACATAAGGAACTCTTGGAACATCTCATCACTTTAAAGTGGTCTTAATATTTATCTCATATCTAAAATCATTCATTTCATAGAATTGGCGGCATCATGGGACTGGAATGGAGGGAGGAATGCTAGGAATGAAAAACCTCATGCTATTATTTCTTCCCTGTGTGGCCTTATTGATGTGACCAGTAGAGTGGGAACATTGGTTACCTTCCCAAAGTAATTGTATTTGTTCTTTTAAACCTATTAAATGAGATAATATTTGTTTTTCTTTTTGTTTTCTTTTTTATTAATTTTATAATTATAAAGTTTTTTGACAGTACATAAGCATAGGTAATTTTTTTACAGCATTATCCCTTGTACTCCCTTCTGTTCTGAATTTTTCCCCTCCTTCCCTCCACTCCCTCCCTTAGATGGCAGGCATTCCCATACATATTAAAAATCATATAGTATATCCTAGGTACAATATATATGTGCAGAAATGAATTTTGTTCTTGTTGTTGTTGCAAAGGAAGAATTGTATTTGGAAGGTAAAAATAATCTGGGAAGAAAAACAATAAAAAAAATTCTCACAGTTTACACTCATTTCCCAGTGTTCCTTCTCTGGGTGTAGATGTTTCTGTCCACCAATGATCAATTAGAATTGGATTAGCTCTTCACTATGTTGAAGATATCCACTTCCATCAGAATACATCCTCATACAGTATTATTGTTAAAGTGTATAATGATCTCCTAGTTCTGCGCATTTCACTCAGCATCAGTTGATGTAAGTAAGTCTCTCCAACCCTCTCTGCATTCATCCTATTGGTCATTTCTTACAGAACAATAATATTCCATAACATTCATATACCATAATTTACCCAACTATTCTCCAATTGATGGATATCCATTCATTTTCTAGTTTCTAGACACTACAAAAAGGGCTGCCACAAACATTTTGGCACATACAGGTCCCTTTCCCTTCTTTAATATTTCCTTGGGATATAAGCCCAATAGTAGCACTGCTGGATCAAAGGGTATGCACATTTTGATAACTTGGTGGGCATTATTCCAGATTGCTCTCCAGAATGGTTGGATTCTTTCACAACTCCACCAACAATGCATCAATGTCCCAGTTTTCCCACATCCCCTCCAACATTCATCATTATTTGTTGCTGTCATCTTAGCCAATCTGACAGATCTGTAGTGATGTCTCAGAGTTGTCTTAATTTGCATTTCTCTGATCAATAGTGATTGGGAACACTCTTTCATATGAGTGGAAATAGTTTCAATTTCATCATCTGAAAATTGTTTGTTCATATCCTTTGACTATTTATCAATTGGAGAATGGCTTGATTTCTTATAAATCAAAGTCAATTCTCTGTATATTTTGGAGATAAGGCCTTTATCAGAACCTTTAACTGTAAAAATGTTTTACCAATTTGTTACTTCCCTTCTAATCTTGTTTGCATTAGTTTTGTTAGTACAAAAGATTTTTTAATTTGATGTAATCAAAATTTTCTATTTTGTGATCAATAATGATCTCTAGTTCTCCTTTGGAAACAAATTCCTTCCTCCTCCATAAATCTGAGAGGTAAATTATGCTATGTTCCTCTAATTTATTTATGATCTCATTCTTTATGCCTAAATCTTGGACCCATTTTGATCTTATCTTAGTATGTGCTGTTAAATGTGGGTCCATGCCTAGTTTCTGCCATATGAAATTCCACTTTTCCCAGCAGTTTTTGTCAAATAATGAATTCTTATCCCAAAATTTGGGATCTTTGGGTTTATCAAACACTAGATTGCTATTTTTATTCACTATTTTGCCCTGTGAACCTAACCTATACCACTGATCAACTAGTCTATTTCTTAACCAATACCAAATGGTTTTGGCAACTGTTGCTTTATAATATAGTTCTAGATCAGGTACAGCTAGACCACATTCATTTAATTTTTTTTCATTACTTCCCTTGAAATTCTCGACCTTTTGTTGTTCCATATGAATTCTGTTGTTATTTTTTCTAGGTCATTAAAATAGTTTCTTAGGAATCTGATTGGTATAGCACTAAATAAATAGATTAGTTTAGGGAGTATTGTCATCTTAATTATATTTGCTCAGCCTATCCAAGAGCACTTAATGTCTTTCCAATTATTTAAATCTGACTATTTTTGTGGCAAGTGTTTTGTAGTTTTGCTCATATAATTACTGACTTTCCTTTGGTAGATATATTCCCAAATATTTTATACTATCGACTGTTTTTTTGAATGGATTTTCTCTTTGTATCTCTTGCTGTTGGATTGTTTTGGTAATGTATAAAAATGCTGAGGATTTATGTGGATTTATTTTGTATCCTGCAACTTTTCTAAAATTCTGAATTATTTCTAACAGCTTTTTTAGCAGTCTTTGGGGTTCTCTAAGTATACCATCATGTCATCTGCGAAAAGTGACAATTTGATTTCTTCATTTCCTACTCTAATTCCTAGAATCTCTTTCTCGGCTCTTATTGCTGAGGCTAGTGTTTCTTAGTACTATATTGAATAGTAATGGTGATAGTGGGCAACCTTGTTTCACTCCTGATCTTATGGGGAAAGGTTCCAGTTTATCTCCATTACATATGATGTTTATTGACGGTTTTAAATATATGCTCCTGATTATTCTAAGGAATAGTCAATTTATTCCTATACTCTCAAGCATTTTTAGTAGGAATGGATGCTGGATTTTATCAAATGCTTTTTCTGCATCTATTGAGATGATCATATGGTTTTTATTAATTTGATTATTAATACGGCCAATTATACTAATAGTTTTCCTAATATTAAATCAGCCTTGCATTCCTGGTATAAATCCTACTTGATCATAGTGTATTATCCTGGACATGATTTTCTGAAGTCTATTTGCTAATATCTTATTTAAGATTTTAGCATCAATATTCATTAAGGAAATGGTCTATAGTTTTCTTTCTCAGTTATCAATCAACCTGGTTTAGGTATCAGTACAATAACTGTGTCATAAAAGTTATTTGGTAGGACTCCTTTTTTTTATTGTTATAGCTTTTTATTCACAAGATATATGCATGGGTAATTTTTCAGCTTTGACCCTTACAAACCCTTTTTTTTTGAAATTTTTTTTATTTTATAATTATAACTTTTTTTTGACAGTACATATGCATGGGTAATTTTTTACAACATTATCCCTTGCACTTACTTCTATTCAGATTTTTTCCCTTCCTCCCCCAACCCCCTCCCCCAGATAGCAAGCAGTCTTATATATGTTAAATATATTACAGTATATTCTAGATACAATATATGTGTGTAGAACCAAATTTTTTGTTGCACAGGAAGAATTGGATTCAGAAGGTAAAAATAACAGTTTACATTCATTTCCCAGTGTTCCTTTTCTGGATGTAGCTGGTTCTGTCCATCATTAATCAATTGGAATTGGATTAGCTCTTCTCTATGTTGAATAAATCCACTTCCATCAGCATACATCCTCGTACAGTATCATTGTTGAAGTGTATAATGATCTTCTAGTTCTGCTCGTTTCACTCAGCATCAGTTGATGTAAGTCTCTCCAAGCCTCTCTGTATTTCTCCTGTTGGTCATTTCTTATAGAACAATAATATTCCATAACATTCATATACCATAGTTTACCCAACCATTCTCCAATTGATGGACATCCATTCATCTTCCAGCTTCTAGCCACTATGAAAAGGGCTGCCACAAACATTTTGGCACATACAGGTCCCTTTCCCTTCTTTAGTAGTTCCTTGGGTTATAAGCCCAGTAGTAGTATGGCTGGGTCAAAGGGTATGCACATTTTGATAACTTTTTGGGCATAATTCCAGATTGCTCTCCAGAATGGTTGGATTCTTTCACAACTCCACCAACAATGCATCAGTGTCCTAGTTTTCCCACAGCCCCTCCAACATTCATCGTTATTTGTTCCTGTCATCTTAGCCAATCTGACAGGTGTGTAATGATACCTCAGAGTTGTCTTAATGTGCATTTCTCTGATCAGTAGTGATTTGGAACACTCTTTCATATGAGTGGAAATAGTTTTAATTTCATCATCTGAAAATTGTCTGTTCATATCCTTTGACCATTTATCAATTGGAGAATGGCTTGATTTCTTATAAATTAAAGTCAATTCTCTGTATATTTTGGAGATGAGGCCTTAATCAGAACCTTTAACTGTAAAAATGTTTTCCCAATTTGTTACTTCCCTTCTAATCTTGTTTGCATTAGTTTTGTTTGTGCAGAAACTTTTTAATTTGGTGTAATCAAAATGTTCTATTTTGTGATCAATAATGATCTCTAGTTCTCCCTTGGACACAAACTCCTTCCTCCTCCACAAGTCTGAGAGGTAAACCATCCCATGTTCCTCCAATTTATTTATGATTTCGTTCTTTATGCCTAAATCTTGGACCCATTTTGATCTAATCTTAGTATGTGGTGTTAAATGTGGGTCCATGCCTAGTTTCTGCCATACTAATTTCCAGTTTTCCCAGCAGTTTTTGTCAAATAATGAATTCTTATCCCAAAATTTGGGATCTTTGGGTTTGTCAAAGATTAGATTGCTATTTTTATTCACTATCTTGCCCTGTGAACCTAACCTATGCCACTGATCAACTAGTCTATTTCTTAGCCAATACCAAATGGTTTTGGTGACTGTTGCTTTATAATATAGCTTTAAATCAGGTACACTTAGACCACCTTCCTCTGACTTTTTTTTCATTAGTTCCCTTGCAATTCTCGACCTTTTATTCTTCCATATGAATTTTGTTGTTATTTTTTCTAGGTCATTGAAATAGTTTCTTGGGAGTCTGATTGGTATAGCACTAAATAAATAGATTAGTTTGGGGAGTATTGTCAGCTTTATTATATTCGCTCGGCCTATCCAAGAACACTGAATGTCTTTCCAATTATTTAAATCTGACTTTATTTTTGTGGCAAGTGTTATGTAATTTTACTCATATGATTCCTGACTCTCCTTTGGTAGATATATTCCCAAATATTTTATACTATCGACTGTTATTTTAAAGGAATTTCTCTTTGTATCTCTTGCTGTTGGATTGTGTTGGTATTGTATAAAAATCCTGAGGATTTATGTGGATTTATTTTGTATCCTGCGACTTTGCTAAAATTCTGAATTATTTCTAATAGCTTTTTAGCAGAGTCTTTGGGGTTCTCTAAGTATACCATCATGTCATCTGCGAAAAGTGACAATTTGATTTCCTCATTTCCTACTCTAATTCCTTGGATCTCTTTCTCGGCTCTTATTGCCAAGGCTAGAGTTTCTAGTACTATATTGAATAGTAATGGTGATAGTGGGCAACCTTGTTTCACTCCTGATCTTACAGGGAAAGGTTCTAGTTTATCACCATTACATATGATGTTTACTGAAGGTTTTAAATATATGCTCCTTATTATTTTAAGGAATAGTCCATTTATTCCTATACTCTCAAGCGTTTTTAGTAGGAATGGATGTTGGATTTTATCAAATGCCTTTTCTGCATCTATTGAGATGATCATATGGTTTTTATTAATTTGATTATTAATATGGTCAATTATACTAATAGTTTTCCTAATATTAAACCAGCCCTGCATTCCTGGTATAAATCCCACTTGGTCATAGTGTATTATCCTGGGGATGATTTTCTGAAGTCTATTTGCTAATATCTTATTTAAGATTTAGCATCAATATTCATTAAGGAAATTGGTCTATAGTTTTCTTTCTCAGTTTCAATCTACCTGGTTTAGGTATCAGCACCATGTCTGTGTCATAGAAGGAATTTGGTACGACACCTTCAATCCCTATTTTTTCAAATAGTTTACATAGCATTGGAGTTAGTTGTTCTCTAAATGTTTGGTAGAATTCACCTGTAAATCCATCTGGTCCTGGGGACTTTTTCTTAGGAAGTTGGTTAATAGCTTGGTCTATTTCTTTTTCTGAGATGGGACTATTTAGACTACTTACTTCTTCCTCTGTTAATCTGGGTAAGCTATATTTTTAAAGGTATTCTTCCATTTCATTTAACTTATCGAATTTATTGGCATAAAGTTGAGCAAAGTAGGTCCTAACTATTTTTCTAATTTCCTCTTCATTAGTGGTGAGTTCACCCTTTTCATTTTCAAGACTAACAATTTGCTTTTTCTCTTATCTTTTTTTTTTTAATTTTTGTATTCATTTTTCCAAATTACCCCCCCTCCCTCTATTCCCTCCCCCCGATGACAGGCAATCCCATACATTTTACATGTGTTACAATATAGTCTAGGTACAATACATGTGTGTGAATATCATTTTCTTGTTGCACAATAAACATTAGAATCCAAAGGTACATGCAACCTGGGCAGACAGATATTAGTGCTAACAATTTACATTCACTTCCCAGTGTTTCTTCTCTGGGTGTAGCTACCTCTGTCCATCATTGATCAACTGGAAGTGAGTTGGATCTTCATGTTGAAGATTTGACTTCCATCAGAATACATCCTCATACAGTATTGTTGTTGAAGTGTACAGTGATCTTCTGGTTCTGCTCATTTCACTCAGCATCAGTTGATTTAAGTCTCTCCAGGCCTCTCTGTATTCCTCCTGCTGGTCATTTCTTACAGAGCAATAATATTCCATAACCTTCATATACCACAATTTACCCAACCATTCTCCAACTGATGGACATCCATTCATCTTCCAGTTTCTAGCTACAACAAAAAGAGCTGCCACAAACATTTTGGCACATATATGACTCTTTCCGCTCTTTAGTATTTCTTTGGGATATAATCCCAGTAGTAGCGCTGCTGGGTCAAAGGGTATGCACAGTTTGATAACTTTTTGGGCATAATTCCAGATTGCTCTCCAGAATGGCTGGATTCTTTCGCAACTCCACCAGCAATGTATTAGTGTCCCAATTTCCCCACATCCCCTCCAACATTTATCATTATTTGTTCCTGTCATCTTAGCCAATCTGACAGGTGTGTAGTGGTATCTCAGAGTGGTCTTAATTTGCATTTCTCTGATCAGTAGTGATTTGGAACACTCTTTCATGTGAGTGGATATAGTTTCAATTTCTCCCTCTGAGAATTGTCTGTTCATATCCCTTGACCATTTATCAATTGGAGAATGGTTCGGTTTCTTATAAATTATGGTCAGTTCTCTATATATTTTGGAAATGAGACCTTTGTCAGAACCTTTATTTTTAAAAATATTTTCCCAATTTGTTACTTCCCTTCTAATCTTGTTTGCATTAGTATTATTTGTACAGAAACTTTTTAGTTTGATGTAATCAAAATCTTCTATTTTGTGATCAATAATGATCTCTAATTCTCCTCTGGTCATAAATTCCTTCCTCCTCCACAAGTCTGAGAGGTAGATTATCCTCTGTTCCTCTAATCTATTTATTATCTCCCTCTTTATGCCTAAATCATGGATCCATTTTGATCTTATCTTGGTATATGGTGTTAAGTGTGGATCCATATCTAATTTCTGCCATACTAATTTCCAGTTTTCCCAACAGTTTTTTCCGAATAATGAATTTTTATCCCTAATGTTGGAATCTTTGGGTTTGTCAAAGATTAGATTGCTATAGATGTACCCTTTTTTGTCCTTTGTATCTAATCTGTTCCACTGATCTACTGGTCTATTTCTTAGCCAATACCAAATGGTTTTGGTGACTGCTGCTATATAATATAGCTTTAGATCAGGTACACTTAGACCACCTTCCTCTGAGTTTTTTTTCATTAGTTCCCTTGCAATTCTCGACCTTTTATTCTTCCATATGAATTTTGTTGTTATTTTTTCTAGGTCATTGAAATAGTTTCTTGGGAGTCTGATTGGTATAGCACTAAATAAATAGATTAGTTTGGGGAGTATTGTCATCTTTATTATATTCGCTCGGCCTATCCAAGAGCACTGAATGTCTTTCCAATTATTTAAATCTGATTTTATTTTTGTGGCAAGTGTTTTGTAATTTTTCTCATATAATTCCTGACTTTTCTTTGGTAGATGGATTCCCAAATATTTTATACTCTCAACATTTGTTTGGAATGGAATTTCTCTTTGTATCTCTTGCTGTTGCATTTTGTTAGTGATATATAAAAATGCCGAGGATTTATGTGGATTTATTTTGTATCCTGCCACTTTGCTGAAATTTTGAATTATTTCTAGTAGCTTTTTAGCAGAGTCTTTGGGGTTCTCTAAGTATACCATCATGTCATCTGCAAAAAGTGATAGTTTAATTTCCTCATTTCCTACTCTAATTCCTTGGATCTCTTTCTCGGCTCTTATTGCCGAGGCTAGCGTTTCTAGTACTATATTGAATAGTAATGGTGATAGTGGGCAACCTTGTTTCACTCCTGATCTTACTGGGAAAGGTTGCAGTTTATTTCTATTGCATATTATGCTTACTGAAGGTCTTAAATATATGCTCCTGATTATTCTAAGGAATAGTCCATTTATTCCTATACTCTCAAGAGTTTTTAGTAGGAATGGATGTTGGATTTTGTCAAATGCTTTTTCTGCATCTATTGAGATGATCATATGGTTCTTATTAATTTGATTATTAATATGGTCAATTATATTAATAGTTTTCCTAATATTAAACCAGTCCTGCATTCCTGGAATAAATCCTACTTGATCATAGTGTATTATCTTGGAGATGATTTTCTGAAGTCTTTTTGCTAATATCTTATTTAAGATTTTAGCATCAATATTCATTAAGGAGATTGGTCTATAATTTTCTTTCTCAGTTTTCGATCTACCTGGTTTAGGTATCAGTACCATGTCTGTGTCATAAAAGGAGTTTGGTAGGACTCCTTCATCCCCTATTTTATCAAATAATTTATATAACATTGGGGCTAATTGTTCTTTAAATGTTTGGTAGAATTCACATGTGAATCCATCTGGCCCTGGGGATTTTTTCCTGGGGAGTTGATTAATAGCTTGTTCTATTTCTTTTTCTGAAATGGGACTATTTAAGCAATTTATCTCCTCCTCTGTTAATCTAGGGAGCCTATATTTTTGGAGGAAGTCATCCATTTCACTTAAGTTATCAAATTTATTGGCATAAAGTTGGGCAAAGTAACTCCTTATTATTTCTCTAATTTCCTCTTCATTGGTGGAAAGATCCCCCTTTTCATTTGTAAGACTATCAATTTGATTTTCCTCTTTCTTTTTTTTGATCAAATTTACCAGAGGTTTATCTATTTTATTGGCTTTTTCATAAAACCAACTCTTGGTTTTATTTATTAATTCAATAGTTTTTTTACTTTCAATTTTATTGATTTCTCCTTTTAATTTTTGTATTTCAAGTTTAATTTTTGGTTGGGGGTTTATAATTTGGTCTTTTTCTAGCCTTTTAAGTTGTAAGCCCAATTCGTTAATCTTCTCTTTCTCAATTTTCTTCAAATAAGCCTCTAAAGATATAAAATTTCCCCTTATTACTGCTTTAGCTGCATCCCAAAGATTTTGGTATGATGTCTCATCATTGTCATTATCTTGGGTGAAATTGTTAATTGTTTCTATAATTTGCTCTTTCACCCAGTCATTCTTTAAGATGAGATTATTCAGTTTCCAATTACTTTTTGGTCTATTTACCCCTAACTTTTTACTGAATGTAGCTTTTATTGCATTGTGATCTGAGAAGAAGGCATTTATTATTTCTGCCTTCCTACATTTAATTTTAAGATCTTTATGTCCTAATATATGGTCAATTTTTGTATAGGATCCATGAACTGCTGAGAAGAAAGTATATTCCTTTCTATTGCCAATCAGTTTTCTCCAAAGGTCTATCATACCTAGTTTTTCTAATATTCTATTTACTTTTTTAATTTCTTTCTTGTTTGTTTTGTGGTTTGATTTGTCTAAATCTGAGAGTGCAAGGTTGAGATCTCCCACTATTATAGTTTTACTGTCTATTTCTTCTTGCAATTCTCTTAACTTTTCCTTTAGAAAGTTAGATGCTATACCACTTGGTGCATATATGTTTAGTATTGATATGGCTTCATTATTTATGCTACCTTTCAGCAGGATATAGTTTCCTTCCTTATCTTTTTTAACGAGATCTACTTCTGCTTTTGCTTGATCTGAGATAAGGATAGCTACCCCTGCTTTTTTGGCTTTACCTGAAGCATAATAGGCTCTGTTCCAACCTTTTACCTTTATTCTGTATGTATCTCCCTGCTTTAAGTGTGTTTCCTGTAGGCAACATATTGTAGGGTTCTGCTTTTTGATCCAATCTGCTATCCGTCTCTGTTTGATGGGATCGTTCATCCCATTTACATTTACAGTTAAAATTACTAATTCTGTATTTCCTGCCATCATATTATCCCCAGATTATGCTTTTTTCCCTTGACCCCCCTGATCCCCCTCCTCGATATTTAATTTACAGACCCCCCTTGTGACGCGCAACCCTCCCTCTTTTTTTTTTTTTAGGATCCCTCCCCCCTCCCTCCAAGTCCCTTCACTTATTCTCCTTTTCCTTTTCCCTTTTCCTCTCCCCCCTTTTAATGAGGTGAGAGAAAATTCTCTGAAAAACAAATATGTTAATTATTTACTCTTTGAGCCTCTCCTGATGAGAGTAAGATTCACACAATGATTCTCCCCCTCACTAAGTTCCCTCAGATATGGTGTATTTTCTATGCCTCTTCCTGGGATGTAGTTTCCCTCTTTTTATCACTCCTTCCCCTTTTTCTGAACCGACCTCCTTCCCTTTACTACACCCCTTCCTTTTTTTCTTTTATATCAGTAAAATCAAATTATCCTTGAGTATTTTTTTATATACCCACAACAGAGTTACAGTTCTCAAGGGTTCTGTGTACCTTTTTCTGTTTCTCTTCAGTCTTGTGGATGTAGATCAAATTTTTTGTTTAAGTCTGGTTTTTTTCTTAGAAACATATAGAATTCCTCTGTTTCATTGAATGACCATCTTCTTCCATGGAAAAAGATGCTAAACTTAGCTGGGTAGTTCATTCTTGGTTGTAGTCCTTGATCTTTTGCCTTACGGAATATCAGGTTCCAGGCCCTTCTATCTTTTAATATGGAGGCAGCCAGATCTTGGGTGACCCTTATTGTGGCACCTTGGTATTTAAATTGTTTTTTTCTAGCTGCTTGCAGGATTTTCTCCTTTGTGTGGTAATTCTGCAGCTTAGTCACTATATTCCGTGGTGTTCTTTTTTTAGGGTCTATTTCAGAAGGAGTTCGATGAATTCTTTCCACATCTACTTTCCCTTCTGTTTCTATTATATCTGGAAAGTTCTTCTTGATAATTTCCTGTAAAATAGAATCTAGGCTCTTTTTTTGGTCATAGTTTTCTGGAAGTCCAATGATCCGCAGATTATCTCTCCTAGATCTATTTTCCAGGTCTATAGATTTTCCCAGTAAGTATTTGACGTTGTTCTCCAGCTTCTCATTTTTTTTTGTTTTGTTTGACTGATTCTTGGGTTCTCTGTGAATCATTCATTTCTATTTGTTCCATCCTGACTTTTAAGGAGTTATTTTCTTCTTTCACAGTTTTTAGTTCTTTTTGTAAATGCCCAATTTCGATTTTAAATGAATTATTTTGCTCTATTGAATTTTTTTCCATTTCCCTAAATTTTTTTTTTGAGAATTGTTTTCTTTTTCCAATTCAGAAATTCTATTTTCTTGAGACTTTTTTATCTTTTCCAATTCAGAAACACTTTCCTGTGTTTTTTTAACCTTTTCTAATTCATAAATTTTGTTTCCCTGCATCTCCTGTGTCTCTTATCTTTTTTTAATCAGGTTTACTAAGGGTTTGTCTATTTTGTTGTTTTTTTCATAAAACCAACTCTTAGTTTTATTAATTAATTCAATAGTTTTTTTACTTTCAATTTTATTAATCTCACCTTTTATTTTTTGAATTTCAAGTTTTGTGTTTGTCTGGGGGTTTTTAATTTGTTCCTTTTCTAGCAATTTTAGTTGTAAGCCCAATTTGTTGGTCCTCTCTTTCTCTATTTTATGCAAGTAGGCCTGTAGAGATATAAAACTTCCCCTTATTACTGCTTTGGCTGTATCCCACACATTTTGGTATGATGTCTCATTATTGTCATTTTCTTGGGTGAAGTTATTAATTATGTCTATGATTTGCAGTTTTACCCAATCATTCTTTAGTATAAGATTATTTAGTTTCCAATTATTTTTTGGTCTATTTTCCCCTGGCTTTTTATTAAATGTTATTTTGATTGCATTATGGTCTGAAAAGGATGCATTTACTATTTCTGCCTTACTGCATTTGATTTTGAGGTTTTTATGTCCTAGTATATGATCAATTTTTGTATAGGTTCCATGAACTGCTGAGAAGAAAGTATATTCCTTTCTGTCTCCATTTAGCTTTCGCCAAAGATCTATCATATCAAACTTTTCTAGCATTCTATTTACCTCTTTGACTTCTTTCTTATTTATTTTGTGCTTTGATTTATCTAATTCTGAGAGGGCAAGGTTGAGATCTCCCACTATTATAGTTTTGCTTTCTATTTCTATTTAAGCAGCTCTCTTAATTTCTCTTTTAAGAATTTAGATGGTGCACCACTTGGTGCATACATGTTTAATATTGATACTGCTTCACTATTGATGCTGCCCTTTAGCAGGATATAATGCCCTTCCTTATCTCTTTTAATTAGATCAATTTTTGTTTTTGCTTGATTTGAGATGAGGATGGCTACTCCTGCTTTTTTGGTTTTGCCTGAAGCATAATAGATTCTGCTCCACCCTTTTACTTTTAGTTTGAATGTCTCACCCTGTTTCAGGTGTGTTTCCTGTAAACAACATATAGTAGGATTCTGACTTTTAATCCAGTCTGCTAACTGCTTCCTCTTTATGAGGCAGTTTGCCCCATTCACATTTATGGTTAGAAGGACTAATTCTATATTGCTTGCCATCCTATTAACCCCTGCTTATGCTTTTCCCCTTTCCTTCCCTTTTACCCTCCTATCCAGTATTAAACTGGTGAACACTACTTGCTTTTCACAGCCCTCCCTTTTTAGGATCCCTCCCCCACCTTAAAGATCCTCCCCTTATTTTACCCCTTTTCCTCGAAATTTCTGTATTCCCTTCCCCTTAGTTTATTCCTTCCCTTTCCCTTTTCAATGAAGTGGAAGAAGTTTCACCATAAATCGAATATGTCTATTGATACACGCTATGTTCATCTCCCTCCTTTCTTTCTCTCAGATATAATAGGTTACCTTTGCCTCTTCATGAGATGTAGTACCACCACTTTACACTTTTTTATGATATAATCTCCTTTCCACCTCTAGTTTCTAAGACAAATTGTACATATGTTCTTTACATATTTTTTTGACAGAAGTATAGTTCTCAAGATTTCTTTTTACCTTTTTAGAAATCTCTTGAGTTCTGTATTTGAAGATCAAACCTTTTATGTAGGTCTGGTTTTTTCATCAAAAATAGATGGAATTCATTTATTTCATTAAATGTCCATCTTCTTCCCTGAAAAACGATGCTCATTCTTGCTGGGTAAGTTATTCTTGGCTGCATACCAAGTTCCTTAGCCTTTCGGAATATCATGTTCCAGGCCCTTTGTTCTTTTAATGTGCACTCTGATAGATCCTGGGTTATCCTTATTGTGGATCCTCCTGAATTGTTTTTTTCTAGCCGTTTCCAATATCTTTTCCTTTGTCTGATGGTTCTTGAACTTGGCCACTATATTTCTTGGCGTTTTTATTTTAGGGTCCCTTTCAGTAGGTGATCGATGAATTTTTTCAATGTCTATTTTACCCTCTGTTTCCAGAATGTCTGGGCAGTTCTCTTTGATAATTTCCTCGAAAATGGTGTCCAAGCTCTTTTTTTCCTCCCATTTTTCAGGGAGTACGATTATTCTCAAATTGTCTCTCCTGGATCTGTTTTCCAGGTCTGTTGTCTTTCTGGTAAGGTACTTGACATTCTTTTCAATTGTTTCATTTCTCTGGTTTTGCTTGACTACCTCTTGGTTTCTCCTTGAGTCATTCATTTCCACTTGTTCCAGTCTAATTTTCAATGATGTATTTTCTTCACTCACTTTTTTTATATCTCTTTGTAATTGTCCAATTGAGTTTTTATCTTCTATGGAATTTTTTTCCATTTTATCCATTTTATTTTTTAGAGAGCTGATTTCTTTTTCCAGCTCACTAATCCTGTTTTCCTTGGAGTTTTTTTACCTTTTCCAGCTCACTAATCCTGTTTTCCTTGGAGTTGTTTACCTTTTGCAGCTCACTAATCTTGTTTCTCAATGATTTGATTTCTTTATCCACTCTTGTCTTTGAATGCATGGGATGACTTCTCCAGGCTCTCTTGCCAAGCTTCCCTTTCCTTTTCCCATTTCTCTTCCAGCTCTCTTGTGAGAGCCTTTTTGATTTCCTCTATGAGGTTCTTTTGTATTGAGGAGCAGCTTATATCCCTCCCAGGGGATACATCTGGGGACAGTCTGTTCCTAGTCTCCTCAGCATTTGAAGTCTGCTCTCTCTCCACACAGAAGCTGTCAATTGTTAGAGCCCTTTTGAATTTTTTGTTCATTTTGTCAGAGTAGGAATCAAAGAAAACAAACTGACAAGAGAAACAATTGGTCTGTTTTGCGGGGGATGGGGCTGGATGGTATTAATGGGCTTCCTCTACAGACTGGGGGTAGGGCAGCAGAGAGCCACTAACAGAACAGCAATGACTGTACTGAGTCTGCACTCTGAGGCTCCGAGAACGCACCGAGTCAGTCCAGGTGGGGATTGGGGGTGGCAGGGCTCTGAGAGACTCTGGCTTTCTGGGGTTTTAATCTTCACCTCCGGTGTTTACACCCTCTCTGCTGCTCCTCGCTTGCTGCCAAGATGGAGTATCCACACTGGGGCAAAAGCCCTTTCACAGAAATGGCAGAGATCACACCCCTCCTCCTCCATTCTGAGCTGTGTGATCTGCCTGTCTTGCTCTGGCTGCCTGCTCTCAGTCTGTGCCTAGTCTGATTGACCCTCCCCCGAGCAAACACAGACCTTTTCTGGCGACTTTCAAGGATATCTTCTCTTGGTGATTATTTGTGGATTTCTTTCTGGGTTAAGCATTAAGTCAGAGGCTTTTCATGAAGTAAGTTCTGACAGAAAACGAGGAGCTCAAGCAGCTGTCTGCCTCCACGCCGCCATCTTGGCCGGAAGTCGGTAGGACTCCTTCAATCCCTATTTTTTCAAATAGTTTATATAGCTTTGGAGTTAGTTGTTCCTTAAATGTTTGGTAGAATTCACATGTAAATCCATCTGGTCCTGGGGATTTTTTCTTAGGGATTTGGTTAATAGCTTGTTCTATTTCTTTTTCTGAAATGGAACTATTTAGACTACTTACTTCTTCCTCTGTTAATCTGGGTAAGCTATATTTTTGAAGGTATTCTTCCATTTCATTTAAGTTATTAAATTTATTGGAATAAAGTTGAGCAAAGTAGCTCCTAACTATTGTTCTAGTTTCCTCTTCATTAGTGGTGAGTTCACCCTTTTCATTTTCAAGACTAACAATTTGCTTTTTCTCTTTCCTTTTTTTAATCAGATTTACTACAGGTTTGTCTATTTTGTTGGTTTTTTCATAGAACCAACTCTTAGTTTTATTAATTGATTCAATAGTTTTTTTACTTTCAATTTCATTAATCTTTTGAATTTCAAGTTTTGTGTTTGTCTGGGGGTTTTTAATTTGTTCCTTTTCTAGCAATTTTAGTTGTAAGCCCAATTTGTTGGTCCTCTCTTTCTCTATTTTATGCAAGTAGGCCTGTAGAGATATAAAACTTCCCCTTATTACTGCTTTGGCTGTATCCCACACATTTTGGTATGATGTCTCATTATTGTCATTTTCTTGGGTGAAGTTATTAATTATGTCTATGATTTGCAGTTTTACCCATTCATTCTTTAGTATAAGATTATTTAGTTTCCAATTATTTTTTGGTCTATTTTCCCCTGGCTTTTTATTAAATGTTATTTTGATTGCATTATGGTCTGAAAAGAATGCATTTACTATTTCTGCCTTACTGCATTTGATTTTGAGGTTTTTATGTCCTAGTATATGATCAATTTTTGTATAGGTTCCATGGACTGCTGAGAAGAAAGTGTGCTCCTTTCTGTCTCCATTTAGCTTTCTCAAAAGATCTATCATATCAAACTTTTCTAGCATTCTATTTACCTCTTTGACTTTTTTCTTATTTATTTTGTGGTTTGATCTATCTAATTCTGAGAGTGCAAGTTTGAGATCTCCCACTATCATAGTTTTGCTGTCTATTTCTTTTTGCAATTCTCTTAATTTCTCTTTTAAGATTTACATGCTGCATCACTTGGTGTATATATGTTTAATATTGACACTGCTTCAATATCTATGCTACCCTTTAGCAGGATATAATGCCCTTCCTTATCTCTTTTAATTAGATCAATTTTTGTTTTTGCTTGATCTGAGATGAGAATGGCTACCCCTGCTTTTTTGGCTTCACCTGAAGCATAATAGATTCTGCTCTGCCCTTTTATTTTTAGTTTGAATGTATTACCCTGTTTCTGGTGTGTTTCCTGTAAATAACATATTGTAGGATTCTGGCTTTTAATCCAGTCTGCTAACTGCTTCCTCTTTATGAGGCAGTTTGCCCCATTCACATTTATGGTTAGAATGACTAATTAGTATATTGCTTGCCATCCTGTTAACCCCTGCTTATGCTTTTCTCCTTTCCTTCCCTCTTACCCCCCTACCCAGTATTAAACTTGTGAACACCACTTGCTTTTCAAAGCCCTCCCTTTTTGTGTATCTGTCCCCACCTTAAAGTTCCTCTTCCTATTTTATCCCTTTTTCTCACAATTTCTGTATTCCCTTCCCCTTAGCTTACTCCTTCCCTCTCACTTTTCAATGAAGTGGAAGTAGTTTCACCATAAATCGAATATGTCTATTGATACACACTATGTTCATCCCCCTCCTTTCTTTCTCTCATATATAATAGGTTGCCTTTGCCCCTTCATGAGATGTAGTACCACCACTTTATCCTTTTTTATGATATAATTTCCTTTCCACCTTATTTTCTAGGAGAACTTATACATATGTTCTTTACATATCTTTATGGCAGAAATATAGTTCTCAAGATTTCTTTTTACCTTTTTAGAAATCTCTTGAGTTCTGTATTTGAAGATCAAACACTTTGTGTAGGTCTGTTTTTTTCATCAAGAATAGATGGAATTCATTGATTCCATTAAATGTCCATCTTCTTCCCTGGAAAATGATGCTCATTTTTGCTGGGTAAGTTATTCTTGGCTGCATACCAAGTTCCTTAGCCTTTCGGAATATTATGTTCCAGGCCTTTTGTTCTTTTAATGTGGATGCTGCTAGATCCTGGGTTATCCTTATTGTGGCTCCTCCATATCTGAATTGCTTTTTTCTAGCAGCTTCCAGTATTTTTCCCTTCATCTGATGGTTCTTGAACTTGGCCAATATATTTCTTGGTGCTTTGATTTTAGGGTCCCTTTCAGTCGGTGATAGATGAATTTTTTCAATGTCTATTTTACCCTCTGTTTCCAAAACGTCTGAGCAGTTCTCTTTGATAATTTCCTGGAAAATAACGTCCATGCTCTTTTTTTCCCACATTTTTTAGGGAGTCCAATTATTCTTAAATTATCTCTCCTGGATCTGTTTTCCACGTCTGTTGTCTTTCCAATAAGACATTCTTTTCAATTGTTTCGTTTTTCTAGTTTTGCTTGACTACTTCTTAGTTTCTCCTTGAGTCATTCATTTCTACTTGTTCGAGCCTAATTCTCAATGATGTATTTTCTTCACTCACTTTTTTCATATTTTTTTGTAATTGCCCAATTGAGTTTTTAAGTGAGTTTTTTTCTTCTATGGAATTTTTTTCCATTTCATGCATTTTATTTTTTAGAGAGCTATTTTCTTTTTCCAGCTCACTAATTTTATTTCTCAATGAGTTGATCTCTTTATCCACTATGGATGACTTCTCCAGGCTCTTCTTGCCAAGCTTCCCTTTCCTTTTCCCATTCTTCTTCTAGCTCTCTTGTGAGACCCTTTTTGATTTCCTCTATGACAGTCTTTTGCATTGAGGAGCAGCTCATATCCCCCTTAGGGGATTCCTCTGGAGACAATCTGTTTGTGGTCTCCTCAGTATTTGAAGTCTGCTCTCTCTCCATACAGAAGTTGTCAATGGTTAGAGTCCTTTTAAATTTTTTTGTTCATTTTGTCAGAGCGGGAATTGAAGAAAACAAATTGACAAGAAAAACAATTGATCTGTTTTTTGGGGGGGATGGGGCTGGATGTTGTTATCCAGCTTACTCTAGACTTAAGGAGACAGTAGCGAGGCACTTACAGGACAAAGATAGATGAGCTGCATCTGTGCGCTAAGAACGCACTGTGTCACTCCGGGTGGGAGTGGGGGTGGGGTTGGCCAGGTCCTGAGAGATGCTAGCTTTCCAGGGTTTTATTCTTCACCTCTAGTGTATTCTCTCCACTGCTCCTGGCTTGCTGCCAATATGGAACATCCACACTGGGGAAAAAGTCTTTTCCCAGAAACGGAAGAGATTGCACCCCTCCCCTCCCTGGTCCAAGCTATGTAAGCTGCCTGACTCGCTCTTGCTGCCTGCCCTCAGTCTGTACCCAGTCTGTTAGACCCTCCCCCAAGCAAACACAGACCTTCTCTGGTGAATTTCAAGGATGTCTTCTGTTGGTGATTATTTGTGAGTTTCTTTTCTGGTCAAGCATTAACTCCGAGGCTTGTCATGAAGTAAGTCCTGAGAGAAAACGCGGAGCTCAAGCAGCTGTCTGCCTCCATGCTGCCATCTTGGCCAGAAGTCTCGAGATAATATTTGTAAAATATTTAGCACAGTATCTGGTACATAGTAAATGCATAATTAATGTTTTCTTTCTCCCTCTTTTTTCTTTTTATTATACCACTATATTAAAACTCCTTACTTCAATAATCATCTTTATATGAATGCGACACATTCAGCAAAATAAGTATGTTTATAGGCATCCCAAAATGAATTGTCTACCTTCATAACTACCCTTTAAGCTCCCCATCACTAAAAGTTTTCAAGCAAACCTGACTACCTATTCATCCTAATTTATGTAAAAACTATCTAACCTGATAGAATGTAATTTCCTTAAGGTCAGGACATTCATTTTGGTTTTTAGTTCCAAGGTACCTATAGCATATGGAACATTAATAAGAGCTTTTTGATTGATTGATTGTCAAAAATATTATAGAGGAGATTCATGCTTCAAGTATTGCTTGGACCAGATGAAGTCTGTGTCCCTTTTCAGATCTAACATTCTTTGATTCTATAATTCCCTCATGAAAATTTCTCTTCTCTTCCCAAAAAGAGATTATCTACTTCCATGTGGATTTCTCATGATGCCTTCAATCTTTTTTTTTACCAAATTCTAGTTTGTTTCTAATGTCTTTTAATAAAATATAAGCTCTTTGAAGGAAGGAGTGGTACTATTTATATTTTTATTCATTATTTTAATCACCACAGTGCTAAATGTTTAGTGAATTGGAATTGGAATGAAAACAAAAAACATGGTAGAGCAATTTTTAACTTTTAAACTAAAAGTCAGTATCATAACTTCAATCTTTTCTTTTATGAGATTTTTCAAAACTATATCTTAAGCCCATATCTCTAAAATTTCTATTCACAAATTATGCCATCATCTAAAATTGAATGTGGCCCAAACTCAGATTATCTTCCTTCCCTGCTCCTCTCGTTAAAAATTTTCAAATAATTTCCCATTCTAATT
This sequence comes from Sminthopsis crassicaudata, assembly GCF_048593235.1. NCBI lineage: Eukaryota > Metazoa > Chordata > Mammalia > Dasyuromorphia > Dasyuridae > Sminthopsis > Sminthopsis crassicaudata. Next base: position 652,409,429 of record NC_133617.1, read on the forward strand.
TCTATATTTTTAAAACCAATAGCAACCCCTTTCTATCTATCACTGAGGCTTAAAACCTCAGATATCTTTGACCTTTTTTTTCCTTGGACCCCTATATGTTGACTTACAAGTGTCTAATGAGGCGCAGTTAGGTGGCGCAGTGGATAGAGCACTAACCTTGAATTGAGGAGGACCCAAATTCAAATCTGGTCTCAGACACTTGACATTTCCTAGCTGTGTGACCCTGGGCAAGTCACTTAACCCCAGCCTCAGGGGAAAAAAACAAACAAACAAACAAAAAAACCAACAATGATTACTTCTTGAAAATTTCTTTTAAATATGCCTTTTCTTCATTGTTTTCCCTTGTTACTAATGTAGTTTAACAACCATAAGTTTCCCAATTCTTTGTTCTCTTTCCAGGCTCTTCTATTTTGTCCTGATTACTTGTTAGGGCCTATGTGGTTCAATGTCTTCAAATATTCAATATTGGTTGGTAAAATGGATAATTGGGAGAAAGCTTCCTGGAAATTTTATGCCATTACTCATCCCAGAATTCCTTATTTGTTTGGTATGGTATATCTGGTGGGATAAATTCTGGAACATGTAGGTTAATGATAGATTGTTCTATGTTTTTCCAAGGCTGCACAGTTCTGCACAGAGATTTGTAAGCTCTGATAATTTATACTATAACATTTTCCTGTGCATTATTATAATTGGGAAGATAGGAAAGGGTTATATAGAGAATGGAGATGATTCTGATTTGGGGAAGAAGGTAATAGAATTAACATTGAGTAAGCACTATGTGCCAGGCACTATGCTAAACATTTTACCTATATTATTTATATTTGATCCTCATAGCAACCCTGGGAGGTAAATGCTAATATTATTGACATTTTATGGTTGAGGAAACTTAGGCAGACAGAACGTGACTTGTCCAGGGTCATATAAATAGCATTATAAAGCATAATATGGGACATTTTTTGGAAAGATACCAACAATTTCATGGAGTTTGCTAATCTTCCATTGAGAATGGTCTAATTGTCTTTTCAACCAGTGTCTTGGAGAGATAATCAGGTTCAGCATTTTGGATAGTCAATCAAATCTGATTTTCAACTTGTGTGGTTTCACCGGGGAAAAAAGTACTGATGCACGCACACACACACACACACACACACACACACACACACACACACACATACACACACATTTTATGATAATAGAAATAGAAACAAAACAAGAATAAAACTATTAGACTTCAAATAATAGTAGCTAAAGAGAAGCAACATTGAAAGCTAATCAGGACTTAACACCAAAAATAGAGACTTTCAAACTTGTAGAAGACTAATAGAGTGCTATATAATTCCCTAAAAATCAGGCTAATTTGCATTACCCATGTCAGTTCAACTTAGCTTAAAAACAATAGAATATCATATCATATAACTCAATATAATACATTTCCTTATGATGTAATACATATGCAACAACATCCAATACAATATATATATATATATATATATATATATATATATATATATATATATATATATATATATATATATATATAAATATCTACCATATGCTAGCTTCTGGGAAACATATAAAGTTAAAGTGAGAAATTACACCTGACCTAATGCAGCACATAGCTGCATGATAAAGTCACATAAGAAACTACTACATGATACTGGGAGACATTTCATGGAAAAGATAATATTTGGATTGGACTTCATAGGGTAGAAGGAGGGATTCAACAGGCAAAGAAGAGGACATTCGAGAAAGAGGAAACTTTATGAGCTAATGTTTCTAGAGAACCTAGCACAGTGCTCATTACATATTGGTACATATTATGAAGCACATATTAGGTACTATATAAATGCTATTATTATTATTGTTATAATTATTTATTAGAGTACCAAGGGTACTTAGAAAACTGAGTAAGCTGGCTGCAGCATAGAGTACATGGAGGGGAATAATATGAGATGAACCTAGAAAGGTAGAATGCAATTAATTGTGGAGACCTTGAATGTTAAGCCGGAAAGTTTTTAAGTTTTCCTAGAAGAACAAAAGTTGGAGCCATTTTATTTTGGTTGTGTTCTTATCCTCTTCACCAATATTCTGTGTCTAGAGAATAATTTATATATAATTTTATAGAAAATACAAGAATAAGGCTTCCAGCTCAAATAAGTCTTCACAGACTTCAAAAGAATTTGGATGTATGGAATATTTCTGTGCTCCATCCAGTCTCCAATTCCAAATGGATTTCCCAAGGATATAATTGGGACTTGCATTCTAACCATTCCAAGCTATTCTCTTGAAGTAGTGTCTGAAACAGTAGTGTTATATGGAAAAGGAGTCATCTTCCTGGAGAGATGAATTTTAAGATTTCAGGGAACCTTAGGAGAGCATATAAAGGCTTTCTAGGCTTATTAACATATTCAACCTTTTCACACAATCTAAAGTCTAGCCAAACAATGTTGATTTTCCTTTTGTAAGATATTTCAACCACCTACTTTCACAAAGGCTATCTTCTGCGTCCTCTTCCCCCATGTCTAGAGTATACTCACTCTTCATCTTTGCCTCTTGAAATACCTGGTTTCCCTGTAAGCTCATTTCAAGTGCTCTCTCTTATTTAAGGCTGTTTTGATTCTCCCAGCTACCAATGCCTTCTCCTAACCTCTCATAATTATCTTGCATCTACTTCAGTGCTTTCAATGTATCTTATTTTATTTTGTTCATAGTACAGTATTATCCTTTACCATTAAAAATCCTGGCACATTATAAGAGAATAAGGAGACTCAAACATGAAAATATGATTGTAAATTTCATACAATTTGTAGGAAACTTACTCATGCTGTTTAAACTTGGGGCACACTCCATCATGTATCTCTCCCTATTTCTCCCTCCCTCTTCCTCTCTCTTTCTCTTTATCCCTGTCCCTGTCTTTATCTCTTCCCTCTCCCTCTCTGTCTCTGTCTCTGTCTGTCTGTCTGTCTCTCTTTCTCTGTCACTTTCTCAATACTTATACTTTTTATTCTTTTATTCACCTTTCTGTGCCTATATTCTCTCAATAGAACATAAGCTCTTTGAAGGCAGGCAGAGAGTGTGTCCATTTTGTTTTGTCTCTCCAATACCTAGCATGATATTTGGCACATAGGTTACTTAATAAAAATGTGTTGATTGTTGAGCAAGTTAATATATCACATGTCTCTAGTCTATCAAAAATTAAAACTTTCCTTTCTCTATCATGTCTGAAAGAACTGATGTGGGTCTTACTTGAATTCAATAGCTTCTGTGTTGTCTCTTGTTTACCCTGTTCAAGGACAGCACTTGATGGACCCGATTCAACCACTGACCTCAGGGACTTTTTGACTCCTAGGCACAATAGCTGAGCCAAGAGCAGGAATGAAAGAACCATGGCTCAGAATTAATTTGCTGAAAGCTTTGTGCTGGGAATTTATAAAAGGCTCTAGAGAACTATAAGAACCTTCCACTATTTCCTTTCATGGGTCCTTCTGCTCTATCCTTTCTTCTTATTCAGGTTAAAAAAAAAATCTTCAGAAATTTTAAAGTCATGGAGAAGGAAGGAAAGGGGAAGCAGATCCTGAGGGAAATTTTCTTTTTTAAATGCAACTATATGTTTGTATGTGTATATAAACACATACAACTATATGTATGTATGTATATGTATACACGCATCCATACATACATGTATTTATCTCCCTTTACAGAGCTAAAGTTAGTATGTGAAGATAAACATGAATTCTATAGAACTTGATTTGTTCTTAAAATGTATCATATGCAGCATGCTAAGATATATGAAGGCCTGAAATAATCATTGGAAAAAATACTGAGAAATATTTTCTGTCATTTTCTTCATTGGAAAGGGGAGTGGGAGTTTAATCAAGAAGGGCTTTAGAAAAATAAGATTCTCTCTTTCTCCCAGACTTCTGCCTTTCTATTTTAATCCAGAGGTAAATACTATCTCTTGTCTTAAAAAAAAATGGACACAACTTCTCCTGAGAAATCCCCAGCCCCAGCTTCAGTGTATGGACACCAGAAAGTCATGTTCCTAGGGCTGGGAGTTAGGCAATCTCTAGATGCCAAGGTTCACTGCTTTAGCATGCTCACATAAAATGGAAATGCTGTCACATCCCCATATGCAAACGACTTGCCAAAACAGTTTAGTGTTTCAAAAGCCATGTACTGAATGAAGACAAGATCTCACTACAAGCTGTGGGAACAGGGAGAGTTTATGAAGCAGAAAGTATGGGATAAGGAAGAGATCAGACCAGTGATAGTTTACTGGCCTTGCAGTTCTTTTAAGAGGCACTAATGGTAGTGGACTGATGCAATGGAAGTAGACCCAGTCTCATTTAAAGCAGTAGCATGAAATTGGTTGCAATAAAATTATGCATTAAGCGTGCATTATGTTTAATAAGACGGTATTGCACTTCCCATGTTTACTCTGTGACTATTGAGGCTGATCCAATTTTCTAAAGTTCTCCAATTGGTTCACTATCAGGTTTCTGGCCAGAAGGTCAAATTTCCCTGGCTGTTATTATATGTCTCTATTACTTTACTATGGCATTTACACTTTGTATTCATTACCTTTTCCCCCCATCTCCTGAACCTTCACTACTCCAAAATGTTCCCTGTAGATGGCCCGCTTGACACAAATTACACCAACCTTGATAGCTGTCAACTTGAGACCATCCAAGAATAAAAGGACATTATTACAAAGCAGTGCTAAAGGTAATTTCATGGTGTTTTACAGAGGCTTTTTAATGGCCACTGTGAAATAATAGGTTTTAGACCTGAAACTGGGAGATGAAGTAAGTTTGCAGACATATATGAAAGGACTGGACAGAGGTTTAAATTGTTTTAATTAGAAATACTGTTCTCTCTAGCATTCCCAAACTCAAAATTCCCTTCTTATGTTTGGGGAATCAAACTGGTTAAGCTTAGCATAGAAAATTCAGGTGATAATTATTGTGACAATAAGGAGGTTTTTTTTTTCTCTTAATGAGAGAGTCTCAAGGTCTTCCCTTGATTTTTTAAAGTGAGGCTAAAGTGAGGCAATTAGGAGAATTATTGAATGTATCTCTCATCATCTTAGTTCCCTTTTCTGAATCATATTGATTGTTGGCCCTTGAAATCCTTGTTGATCAAGACATCATAATTACAGAGGAGTAGGCTAATTCTATGAAGTAATTTAAAAGTGGATTGTATAAACCTAAAGATATAGGGAAATGAAAGGAGAAAAAGATAGCAACAAAATATGTAGGACATTTTGCTTTAATACTGACTGAATCCACATTTATATAAAGAAAATAAAGTCAATTTGATCAGTTCCCTCAAATTTGTATCATTGCATATCTATTCCTACTCTTGGACTTACTACTATTTTGGCTAATGTGGCTAGAGACAGGTCAACAGTTAATAACTGGATTACAATGGCAGGATTTTAGACTCAGTAGGAATTGATTCATTCATGCCATTGGCAGAAATTTCAAGTAATGTTCACAAATAAGACTTTGATGATTTCTGATAATGATATCCTGGTGATGGATAAATACTAATAAAAGTGAAAGAAGTAAAACACAATTACCTGAGGGAAAGGATGGTAACTAAAAAGGAGAAGCTGATTAGACTTTTATGGCTAAAATAGATGACAACGGGGCTTGGAGAAACTAAGGTGTAATGGTATAGTGGAAGTAATTCTCCTTTTTTGTAGTATGTAATGTGAAAGAGAGGAAAGAATATTTTTGAACACACAAATATTAAGATTGTTTTTTGCTTAAACTAATTTGATCTGACATTTTAAACTTACTCCAATGACTACTTTTTTATTGGCTTTCTTGAAGATATTATTCCTGTATACTGTGAGGTTTCAAGTTCCTCATCCCTGAAAGTCTTCAAATGAAAGTTAGATGATCCATTTTATGAGGATATTATAGAGAAGATTCTGGCATAAGTAGAGTCTGGACCAGATAACCTTCTGAACCTCCAGTTAGCTCTGAGATTGTGTGATTTGACAAATGTATTTATGCAAATTTCAATAGGATTCCATTATGTACAAAGAAAACATCGTTCCTCAAGAAGACACTAATACTAACCTGTTCCCTAGTACAAAGTGACTATGGTCACAGCTAAAATTCAGCAATGTCTTAGTCACAGGATTACAATATATATTAGAAATAATAATGATTTTAAAAGGTTTCCTCTACTAATGCTTGCTGCTTCTTTGTGTGTTTTGACATACTATATCTTTCAAAGAATACAATGTTCCAATGAGTTAACATATCTATAATTTTACCTATTCCTTCCCATGATACATATTGCAAACTATTTAGGTCTGTCCCATCCTCTCTGCTTCTCATCCATGTCCACCATGTTTGTAAAAGAAAATAAAAGTTTTAATGAATATGCTATAGGCCTTTCTTGCATCCTTTTCATTCTTGGGGGAGGAAAGGAGAAATGCTAAAAGTATGACCTTTAATCACAGCACTAGTATATGTGTAATGGCATTTCTCTACCTCTGTCCCTATCACTGTGTGTTCAAGAAATTTTGAAAGAAATTAGTTGAGTCCTGCAAATGTGTATTGGTCTTCAGAGTTAAAATCAATAACTTCAATATTCTCAATCTCTTCTTGGGTCCACCTTAAAAATTTCATTTCCCCTTTGTAACATTTATTTTCTTGACATATGGATGACTAGTCAGAAGAACCAGAAAGTTAAAAATTTGGAAAGAACTTCAAGAGGATGTAGAATCCAATTGTAACTGAGCAGAAATCCCTGCTGCAACATGCCTAGCAAAATATTCAACCAATCTCTATTTGAAGGTATCAAGAGATGAAGGGTTCATTACTTCTAAAGGGAATCCATTCTACTTTTGAACAATTCTAAATATCAAGGTATCTTTCCTTATATTTAGTCTATTTCTATCTCTATTCAACTTTCTCATATCCTCCCACTTCTACCCACCAGAATAAAGCAAAATAAGGTGAATTTCTCTTACACAAAAATAGTCATTTAAGTACTTGCCATTGCATGCTCCTGAGCCTTTTCTTTTTCAGGTTAAATGTCCACAGTTGCTTCAGCTGATCCTTTTACTTTATAAAAGTACTCCCCTCAAAAAAGTTATTAAATGGAATGTTTGATTCAGTGATCCTATGTAATCACAGTTCTAACTCAGAAATGGAGCTTCCTTCCACATTCTATCTATATCCTATTTGTCTCTCTCACTTTATTTTCACATGCTCCAAAATCAATAAGAAGCAACTAAGCCAAAATACAAAGAATTTTGCATTAGTATTTAAAGATATGACTTTTGAGTCAAACATTTCATAATTAACTTGATAAAATATTATATGTTATTGATGATAACGAAACTGTCATTGTCTTCTCAGTCTCCTGAGTTCTGTTTTCACTGGCTAGAAACAATTTATGCCATATGATCCACAAGGAAACATAATTCATAGAAATAAGGCAAAGCAGAAATTAATAATTGAAATAATACTGAAATTCTTGAAATAATTAATAATAGGTGTAAAATAATAATAGCAAGGAGAGAGGAGATTTACATTTAGGAGCGTTCCACAGCTTTGTGCATACTAATACCAGTATTTGAGAAGGAAGTGTTAGTAAAGCTTGATACTCTTGTATCTTCCAATGTAAGATATTTCAGTGCCATTCTCTTGCTGCAATTTCTCTTAGTCATCTCTATTTATAGCCCTTAGTCATTGATATCTGTGATTGCTTCTGATAATACAATGCCATATCATATATTTTCCATCATTGATATAATCACTGATAGCAGTTGTTTGAGGTTTCTCACTTAAGTTATTATGAATTAAGAAAATCAAGGTGGAATTTTGCATCGTCTAGCCTATTTTTAACCTAGGCTAAGTGGTCCAATACTCCCCAGGTTTTAGATCTAAGATCCTAGACTAGTGGGATAATAGTTGTGCTTTTTTATATCTTACATAGGACTCATATTGTAGAAATGGCCCTGGTCATGTAAGTGTAGGCCAAGTTCTCAAACAGATAACTGTGAAAGATTTATGGGTAAATACTGGTATCTTAATTTCCAATTGTCTTCATACTCATAGTAATAAGTGCCTAAAGGCTAGGTAGACATCATAACCCCAAAGCAATTGGTCAAAACTTAAATCAATCCAACTGATTATATGACTTTTGTAGAATGATAATTTTTTTCTTTTTAATAATTATTCTTTTTTTTTAATTTTTATTTTATTTTATAATTATAACTTTTTTTTGACAGTACATATGCATGGGTAATTTTTTTACAACATTATCCCTTGTACTTACTTCTATTCAGATTTTTTCCCTTCCTCCCCCAATCCCCTCCCCCAGATGGCAGGCAGTCTTATACATGTTAAGTATATTACAGTATATTCTAGATACAATATATGTGTGTAGAACCGAATTTCTTGTTGCACAGGAAGAATTGGATTCAGAATTACAGTTTACACTCATTTCCCAGTGTTCCTTTTCTGGATGCAGCTGATTCTGTCCATCATTAATCAATTGGAATTGGATTAGCTCTTCTCTATGTTGAAGATATCCACTTCCATCAGCATACATCCTCGTACAGTATCATTGTTGAAGTGTATAATAATCTTCTGGTGCTGCTCGTTTCACTTAGCATCAGTTGATGTAAGTCTCTCCAAGCCTCTCTATATTTCTCCTGTTTGGTTGGTCATTTCTTACAGAACAATAATATTCCATAACATTCATATACCATAATTTACCCAACCATTCTCCAGCTTCTAGCCACTATGAAAAGGGCTGCCACAAAAATTTCCCTTCTTTAGTATTCCCTTGGGATATAAGCCCAGTAGTAGTATGGCTGGGTCAAAGGGTATGCACATTTTGATAACTTTTTGGGCATAATTCCAGATTGCTCTCCAGAATGGTTGGATTCTTTCACAACTCCACCAACAATGCATCAGTGTCCCAGTTTTCCCACAGCCCCTCCAACATTCATCGTTATTTGTTCTTGTCATCTTAGCCAGTCTGACAGGTGTGTAATGATACCTCAGAGTTGTCTTAATTTGCATTTCTCTGATCAATAGTGATTTGGAACACTCTTTCATATGAGTGGAAATAGTTTTAATTTCATTATCTGAAAATTGTCTGTTCATATCCTTTGACCATTTATCAATTGGAGAATGGCTTGATTTCTTATAAATTAAAGTCAATTCTCTGTATATTTTGGAGATGAGGCCTTTATCAGAACCTTTAACTGTAAAAATGTTTTCCCAATTTGTTACTTCCCTTCTAATCTTGTTTGCATTAGTTTTGTTTGTGCAGAAACTTTTTAATTTGGTGTAATCAAAATTTTCTATTTTGTGATCAATAATGCTCTCTAGTTCTCCCTTGGACACAAACTCCTTCCTCCTCCACAAGTCTGAGAGGTAAACCATCCCATGTTCCTCCAATTTATTTATGATTTCGTTCTTTATACCTAAATCTTGGACCCATTTTTATCTAATCTTAGTATAAGGTGTTAAATGTGGGTCCATGCCTAGTTTCTGCCATACTAATTTCCAGTTTTCCCAGCAGTTTTTGTCAAATAATGAATTCTTATCCCAAAATTTGGGATCTTTGGGTTTATCAAATACTAGGTTGCTATTTTTATTCACTATCTTGCCCTGTGAACCTAACCTATGCCACTGATCAACTAGTCTATTTCTTAGCCAATACCAAATGGTTTTGGTGACTGTTGCTTTATAATATAGTTCTAGATCAGGTACAGCGAGACCACCTTCACTTAATTTTTTTTTTCATTACTTCCCTTGAAATTCTCGACCTTTTGTTGTTCCATATGAATTCTGTTGTTATTTTTTCTAGGTTATTTAAATAGTTTCTTGGAAGTCTGATTGGTATAGCACTAAATAAATAGATTAGTTTAGGGAGTATTGTCATCTTAATTATATTCGCTTGGCCTATCCAAGAGCACTTAATGTCTTTCCAATTATTTAAATCTGACTTTATTTTTGTGGCAAGTGTTTTGTAATTTTGCTCATATAATTCCTGACTCTCCTTTGGTAGATATATTCCCAAATATTTTATACTATCGACAGTTATTTTGAATGGAATTTCTCTTTGTATCTCTTGCTGTTGGATTGTGTTGTTAATGTATAAAAATGCTGAGGATTTATGTGGATTTATTTTGTATTCTGCAACTTTGCTAAAATTCTGAATTATTTCTAAGTAGAATGATAATAAAAAACTGTCAAAATGGACTGAAATCTCCATTTTCTCAACAGTTTTGTGAAGTATTCTGTAGCCATGATTTGACATCTTGGAGACACTTTTAAGTTTTACATGATGAAAACAAAGAGCCAGTAATGCCTTGGACTGTCTCCTCTTCAAGACTTTGCTTGTGACTCTTGTGTCTCCAGAGATGAAAGGGAGACAAAGATAGGTTCATACTGCTCCTCAAAAGAAATAGCTGATTTATGGTTACATGGAGCTTTTGCAATATAATCTATACGTTGTTTTTTTTTGTCAGGTAAGAAACAGGTTGTTAAATTTATCTGAAAGTAAGTCATGAGGCCTTTTTCTTATCAGATGAATAATGTTTTATGCTTAAATGTTCTTTTAAAAGAGACTTTTAAAAGAGAGAGCTGTACCTCCCACCATGGAAATCCCAATTCTGGTGAAAGTAATAATTTTTGAAGCAGTGTTGAAGGTGAATCTATGCAGAGCTGCTGAGATGACTATTTTTAATTGTATCTGTTTTGTGGGATCATCTTTTTTTTTCTTTCAAAAATTTTTTATTATTAATTTTATAATTATAACATTTTTTGACAGTGCATATGCATAGGTAATTTTTTACAACATTATTCCTTGTACTCCCTTCTGTTCCAAATTTTTCTCCTCCTTCCCTCCACCCCCTCCCCTAGATGGCAGGCATTCCCATACATATTAAAAATCATATAGTATATCCTAGGTACAATATATATGTGCAGAACCAAATTTTGTTGTTGTTGTTGCAAAGGAATAATTGGATTTGGAAGGTAAAAATAACCTGGGGAGAAAAATTTTTTAAAATGCTAACAGTTTACACTCATTTCCCAGTGTTCCTTCTCTGGGTGTAGATGATTCTGTCCATCATTGATCAATTGGAATTGAATTCGATCTTCTCTATGTTGAAGATATCCACTTCCATCAGAATACATCCTCATATAATATTGTTGTTGAAGTGTATAATGATCTCTTGGTTCTGCTCATTTCACTCAGCATCAGTTGATGCTGATTAAGTCTCTCCAAGCCTGTCTGTATTCATCCTGTTGGTCATTTCTTACAGAATAATAATATTCCATAACATTCATATACCATAATTTACCCAACCATTCTCCAATTGGTGGGCATCCATTCATTTTCCAGTTTCTAGCCACTTCAAAAAAGGCTGCCACAAACATTTTGGCACATACAGGTCCCTTTCCCTTTAATATTTCCTTGGGATATAAGCCCAGTAGTAGCATTGCTGGATCAAAGGGTATGCACAGTTTAATAACTTTTTGGGCATAATTGTGGGATCATCTTAAGAATAGATTGAATAATTGATTGAAGTGAATAATGAAATATATAACCAAATACTATAGCAAATATTTTTATCCTGGTTTATCTTCTTCTTCATCATCATAAGGCTGGGACCAGAGACTTACCTAGATAAAATTATGCTGGGGATAAATTCCTTTTGAGTAGGCAGAGAATAGTCGATTGGAAAAAGGGTTAAAGAGTGTGAGGAAGTAGGAAAAGTCTGCCCCCCATGGCTGAAATTCTACCTCCATCCCATAGATATTAGTGACTTCCATTTATCTCATGAGGAATATGTCTCTTATTATGGTCCAATTCTTTGAAAACATCTGGCTACACCAAAACAGGAAAGCTACAGCTATAATGTTCTTTTCTGCTTCCACAATAAGGCATACTTAAGTGAGAATTAATGCATATCATTGTGGTACCATGAGTACAAATGTCTGATGTAACAATATTAAAAAATAGATCTGGAGGAAAAGGATATGAATCTGAAGCCCTGCTCTATCCCCTTAAACTAGTTATTTAATCTTTCTAGGCTTCAAATTTCTCATTTGGAAAAAGAGGATATCTGATTATACTATTCATTCAAAAGTGTAGAATTATGCCTACTGTGGCCAAGGCATCATAATAAGTCCTGGGGAAGATATATAGGTTAGAGATCAAATACATGGAGTTTATAAACTAGTAGAATTTCTCACAACTGTTCATTTTCCTCAAGAATTATTCTTCATCCAATGATCTTTTCATATATTTCTAAATGTCATGATCTTATGATTATATATTATAATTATCTACAAATATGAGGATGGCATAACTATATTGGACTCTGAGACAGAGGAGTTCTGATTTCATTTTTTTTATTTGGAACCTTAATAGTTGAGTAGCCTTGAGCAGATCTTTTAATTTTTAGGAATATCAAATTGTCAGTTTTGTGGTAGATCAATCAAAGAGAATAGAGTTCGGAAGAAGTGAGACCAATTAAGAGGCAATTGAAATAGTCCAGGAAAGAGATGACGAAGTTCTGAACCAGAGTGCTGGCATTGTGAGTAGAAGGAGAAGACAGACGGGATATTACTGGGATATAGCATTGCCAACTTGTTAGATATGGGTGGGGCAGGGAGAGGAAAAAGTTAAACCCTTGACATCCTTATTCCTTCCCCCCCTTTTCCCTTCAATCTCTGCCCTGGTAAAATTTTGTTTTTGCTTACATAACAGACCTAAAAACTATCACATGGAAACCTGTTTTCCCTTTTTCAGGCCAACCAGTTACACTAAACATCCTAAATTCCTTCATTTTATATTCATATTAGTGGGGTGGCTGTCCTTCCCATGCTGTTGTTTGGATTCTCCCTCTATCTCTCTTCTTTCCTTTCTCCTTCCTTCTCTCTCTCTAATCTTCTGTTTCTGTTCCTCCTCTTCTTCCTCCTTTTCTTTTCTTATTTCTTCTCCTTTCTTTTCTCCTCCTTCCTTCCTTCTTTTCTTTTCTTCTTCTTCCTCCATCTCCTTTTCCTCCTCATCTTCTTCCCTCTCCTCCTCATCCTCCTCATCTTTCTTCTTCTTTCTTCTTCTTCCTCTTCTTCTTCTTTCTTCTTCTTCCTCCTCTTCTTCTTTCTTCTTCTCTTTTCATTTTCCCCAAACTATGTTAATTATTTGATATGTCTCAGAACATACGCTTACTTCTATTTTTAGAGTTTGGGAGTAGCTATAATGAATACATATATTTATACTTCCATAGATACTAGTGTGCATGGTGTCAACAAATCAGTAATCTGACTCAACTCTTAAAAAGAATTTATTAAAGGGTAAAGTTAGCATAATAATTACACAGCATTCTATCCATAAACTAGGTGTATGTTATTCTAGCTAGTCATACAGTGTTTGTGGGGGTTGAAGAAATAGAGTAGAATGGACATAGATTTAAAATATCATGATAGGGACATGTTTAGGCATATAGGTGTTCAGAACAAGTCACAACTCTGGAAACATAGGCCCATATGTTTCTCTTGTTCAGACTCTGTCCTTATAAATTTTATTATTGGGCATAATGTCTATGTTAGATGGAAGCCTAGAAGTTTTGTATTTCTGCCCCTATTGTTGGGCCATACATCTCTATTCCTAGATAGGATGCTCTGTTTGTGAGCCAGGTTACTCCATTTCTGTTATGCTCTGTTCCTGTTCTAGGCAAGTCCTTAGCTTCTGAGGTAGCACTTTTCTCTTTAAGAAAGGGAAGAGACCTTCAAGTCTAAGATATGTGGAACTAGCTCCATTTCTACTCGTTTGACAGAGTTCAAAGGTTTTTCAACTTCCCAAGCAGCAGATAACAGTGAATAGAAGTGATGCATTTCTTTAACACACCTCTGAGGTCTTTTCTTGGATCACCCTCTGGGTTCAGAGTAGGGTGATCTTAATGAGAGAAATCCCTCTAGCTTATGGTGATTAACCAGAAAGTGCATTACAATCCTCATTTCTCCCAGCTAAGTCATAACCAAGCAATATACATTTGCCCAGTAATTTCATGATACTTTGGAGTCCAGAATTCTTTGGTTATTAATTTCAGTGTTCTGTTAGACACATATTGATTAGCTCATTTGAAAAAGGCACTGAAGCAATTTTTGCCCTAGGAAATAATACTTTGTGTTATGTGTGTGCACACATATGTACAAATTTCATATTTTATTTTTTCGACTCTTTATATCAGAAAAATGTAAAAGTCTTATAAATGTGTGTTTTATATGCTCTCCTCAAGTGAAAATTGATAGATCCTGTAAATCAATTGGGAGAAAACAGGGCATCCTTTGGTATGCAAAATAGCATACATGTTGATTTTCATATATTTCATTTAATTCATGCAATCACTCTAAATTCAGTACAAGTTACAATTTTCTTTCATATGTTGTTCAATTTATGTATATACATGCATATTTTACACATATACATGTATAATTGATTTAGCACATGAAGTAATTCAATGTATAACAACATGATATATGAAAATAAACCAATAGTATATATAACAGAAGTCAAATCATCTTTTTATTTGGTTATAATATAACCTATTGATTCATGATTATGTTTATTAAGGCAGGAATTTACTCGAGTCATATAACTAAATTATGAAAGTAGACAAGGGTTGTTCTACAATATCAGATTAGCGATAAACAAGTGTATGGTCAGAAAGCTGGATCAGAATCAAATAGCTAGCATCTAAATAAGGCAAATTGAGAGGAGACAAATATGGTTCATCCTAAATAACAACCAAGTTCAGTAGATGAGTAGTACTAGTTACAGTTCTTGGAGATATAATTATTTAATAGGGGAAAAGAAGGTGTTTACTGCCTTATCAGTTCTACAGCTAACAAATTATGTGCCCTAACTCTTGAAGATCTTTTTTCCAAATTGTAGAAGGGTTATGTGTTGTGCATTTAGAGGAAATATTTATTTTTGTTCAGTCATTTTGCATGCATATCCAACTTTTCATATGCTCTCCTTCTCCACAAAGACGTTGAAGCGGTTTACCATTTCCCCTTCAGTCCATTTTAGAGATGAGGAAGCTGAGGCAAACAGGATTAAATGACTTGTTCAAGGTTACATGGATAGTAGGTGTCTGAGACCAGATTTGAATTCAGGTCCTCCTGACTCCAGGGCCAGCACTGTATTCACTATGCAATCTAATTGCCCAATTATAGGAATTATGCACCCCAATAAAATTGAGAATCCTTGAAAAACTGAAAGACGTATTTTTACTGCACATAATTGTTTTTGGTAGAGTGATTTTTAAGGGAAAGGACTGGTAGATATATGTTTCTAATCACTAGACTCAAACCCTATGGCTTGAAAAATTATTGAATTGATTTATCCAACAAACCTACTACAAGTTGGAGGAAAATGTTCTAATTGCAGATTTAGTTCTTGTTAGTGGAGCATATGTGCTTGAAAGTTAAATCTAAATGTATAAAATACCAAGGGAATGAAAAAGAGCAAAAGAATGCTGTACTTAAGAATAAGGAAGCTTGTGTTCTAGTTCCATCTCCAATTTAAACATTAAGTGAGAGCTTGGAAAAGTACCTTCTTTCCCCTTAGTTTCCTTATCTATTAAGTGAAAGTTAGTAAAAGAAAAAAAGTAAAAAGCAAGCAATTTCTAATACTCTTTTCATTTTTTAAAAGACAACATATGTATTTAACTTATACTTTAACATATTTAACATATATTGGTCAACTTGCTATCTGGGGGAAAGAGTAGGGGGAAGGAGGGGGAAAGTTGGAACAAAAGGTTTTGCAATTGTCAATGCTGAAAAATTATCCATGCATGTATCTTGTAAATAAAAAGCTATAATAATAAAAAGACAATATAAAATTTTAAATATCAAAGATTTTTCTTTTAGATGTTAAGACCCAAGTAGAGTTGCTTTTGTTTTCTTATATTCATTAATCTTAAAATATTGTCAAAAAGGGAATTGCAGAAATAGTATGATATCAAGAAAGAACACATGTATCATGATCTCAGAAGTATATGAGTTCTGGAAAAAAAAAACAAAGTTGTTTGTTTCTATACTGCTCAAGCTGCTTCAGGATAATCTTTCTCTCTCATACACACACACACACACACACACACACACACACACACACACACACACACACACATACACAGTGCTCTAGAAAAACCCTTCAATGAGTTTAAGAAGGTCATCAAATTACAAAATGGGGGAATGATGATGTCTCTTGATAGAAGAAATCAGTACCAATCCACAGAAGAATTTTACTTCCAAACAATATTTTTCTTTTATCAGACTCTTTACATTGTCCCAGAATTAGAAAGTGGATAAAGCCGAGTATTTTGTTCACATAATTAAGGAATAACTAAGATTAAGATATAAGGTTTTTCTTTTCTAATTTCTAAATTTACCACTTCTAAATGTCTTAGATGGGATTGGTGTAGTTATTCAGTCTTTCAATAATGTCTGATTTTTGGGCCCCCATGGAATGTTCTTGACTATCTATATTGTCCATGGGGTTTTCATGACAAAGCTAGTAGAGTGGCTTGCCATTTCCTTTTCCAGTAGAGTAAGAGATTAAGTGACTTGCCACAGCTAGTAAGTATTTGATGGTGAGATTTGAATTTAGGATCTGGCTCCAGGTCCAATGTTCTACCCACTGAACCATCTAGCTGCTCAAGCATGTCAGTGGTTTTGTTGAATAAATGTATCCAACTATTATTCAAGCCAAAGAGCTTGAGTATTAGAGATTAGGAAGTTCTTTCCCTTAAAAAAATAACTCTAACAAAAACAAGTAACTACAATGACAATATGTATTTCAGTTCTTAAAGGATCCTCAATTTTATTTCAATTTGCATTTTTAAATGTCAAACCTCAATAAATTTCACATCAAAACATTTTCAGTATGATAGTTTTCACTGACACAGAATGAGTCACATTCAGTCAACAAGCACTTACAATATTCTAGGCACTATGCTAAATTCTGAGAATACAAAGAGAGATAAAAATATAGTCTCTCTTTTCAAAGGACACATTCTAATAGAAGAGATAATGTACAAAAAACTATGTACATAAAAAATACTAGCAGTGGGGTGTTAGGATTACTAAGTGAGAACTGAGGTTGTCTGGACAGTGACAAGGTGAGAATTCAGGTTTTCTGGACAATTACAAGGTGAGAACTCAGGTTGACTTGATAGAGGGGGCAAGCTCATTGGCTGGGGTGGTTCTTCCCAGAAGCCCTTGCATTATCCCACGCCCATTCTCTGGGAGAATAAAAGAGAGGACTCTCAGAGAAAGAAGAAGACTCTGAATTGCATCAGGCTTGACGGGACTCTCTGCAGGAAGGGAAGTCACTTCTTTGGACAAGAGTTAACAGCAACTGCCTGGAGACAACGGTTCGTTACAGGAAGAAGAATCTGTCTGAGAAATTTGAGTAGACACAGCAGATCTCTTCCCAGAGAGCGATCCGGCAGCTTCTAGAGACGACAGCTCGCTACATTTGGCGCCCAACGTGGGGCAGACACGATCCTGATTCCAGTGGAAAAGCTTCCGATCTAGATCTCAATCTCTCTGACCCAGAACCGTGAGTAACGAGGAAACTTTGTTAAAGATTAAGTGAGCGTGCTAATAGATAAATAAGGAACTTAACTTGTTAAGGGCTAAACCAGGAATCTCTTATAGCTGAAATGGGGCAGATGTTAGCTAAATTCAATCCCTGGACCTCAGCCGACTCAACCCCAGCCCCAGAAGCAACCTCAGCTCCACCCCCATTCAGGAGTGGTACTATAGAGAGTATAATCAAGATAATTGAGGAGCAGAGTTTACTTGTAACCTGGGTACAGATTGCTAAACTCTTGGCTGCATTAAGATGCACATCCCCTTGGTTCTTAGAGGAAGAAAAGATAGATGTAGATAAATGGAAGCTAGTGGGATATGAAATGAAAGAATTTCAAGCAAAAAATGGGCCTCGTTCAGTTTCTGCAGAAGTATTTTATATCTACAACATAGTTCAATTAGCCTTAAACTATCAAGCAAGTTGTAGGAGAAGGAAAAGTTTTAAAAATGAACAGAGGAGGAAGTGTGAGGAAAAAAGGAAAGATCAAGATCTTTCCCTAGAGCAAGAGGATTTAAATGAGGAATTATGGTATGATTCTCTTGAAGAAGCTTCAACCCTGCCTAGAGAACAGATTATTGACAGGCCCACATCAATCCCACCTTCAGAGATGGAGGAAGAAAGAGGGGAAGAGGCAGAAACACAAACAGAATTGCCTGTGAAGAAGCCTAAGCCTATGACAAGATTAGAAAAAGCATTGGTTAAAGCTAAGAGAGAAGGACAGGATATAAGTGATTTTATACATGCATATCCTGTGATTGAAAATACTGACTCTGTAGGTAAAAAAAGGAGAAGATATGCACCTTTAGATTTGAATAAAATTAAGGATTTGAAAAAAGGTTGTACCCTTTATGGGGCTACATCAGCTTATGTCAAAATGTTACTAGATGGTTTGTCTTATGAAGTCCTAACCCCGAATGATTGGAAATCCATAGCAAGGACATGTCTGGAACCTGGAGAAAATTTATTATGGCTTGCGGAATTTCATGAATTATGTAAAATTCAAGTCAGATGCAATTTGGAAATAGGAGTTAACACACAATTCACTTTTGAGCACTTAGCTGGTGAAGGTCAATATGGAGAGAATTCGGAACAGATTAATTATACCATGACAATATATGAACAAATTGCTAAGGCTGCAATAAAAGCTTGGGGTGTCCTTCCTGGACAGAAAGATCGTGGAGAGGCTTTCACTAAAATACAGCAAGGTCCCAATGAACCTTTTGCAGATTTTGTGGGACGTTTGCAAACTGCTGTCAAAAGAACTATTGGAGAAAATGCAGCTACAGAAATAATGACCAGACATCTGGCTAAGGAAAATGCCAATGAGATTTGCAAAAGAATTATATGGGGATTAGACAAAGATGCTCCTTTAGAGGAGATCATAAGACGCTGTGCTACAGTGGGAACAAATGCTTTTTACACCCGGACAATGATGAATGTGGAAAGACAGGGTCCCTCATGGCAAGGGCCTTCTAGAGAAACTCGGCGATGTTTTCAATGTGGAAAAATTGGGCATCTAAGAGCTCAGTGTAGATATGGAGATACAGTGAGAAGACAGGGTGAGAGAAGACCTAAAACTCCATGTCCAAAATGTCACAAGGGCCTCCACTGGGCCTCCGAATGTAGATTGACACAGGGAAATGACAGGTGGGGCCCAGCTTCAGCCCCCCAAGTGGGGCATGATGGCAGCCGAGGTTACATCCAGAGAATTTTAAGACACGATCAATCAGCCAAAAGGCAATCAGATGGAAGAAAGGGATTGAAATTAGGAAAAATAGAGTTGTGTGCAGTAGAGACTACCGAGATACTCCCTGGAGAAGTGAAATCTGTTCCTGTTGAGCCTATGGATCCTTTGCCTCCAGGCACAGTAGGCTTGACCATTTCACCTTCTGAGAGTGCCTACAAAACAGTGTCCATCCATACACTGATGTGGGAGACTGGAGAACGTGTATCTAATATCCCAGTCACTAACACAGGCAGACAACGTGTGATTTATCAACCAGGAGAAGTAGTAGCATCAGGCTTATTGTTACGGACCCCTAATAAGCAACCTAGTGATAGTCGCCTAGATTTTGACTCCAATGAACAAAATCCAGGAATATATTGGACAGCAGCTGTGACAGCTGACCGACCTATGCTTACTATTTATATAAACGGAATACCATTTGAAGGATTGGTAGACACGGGTGCAGATCTTACAGTTATTAGAGGTGCCAATTGGCCCGGTCACTGGCCAAAGATTAAAGCAGACACCTATATGTCTGGGGTGGGAGGATCAATAGCAGCAGAAGTTAGTGCTAGGCCTTTGAGATGGGTATTTGAAGGAGAAACAGGAGCTTTTACTCCTTTTGTGGTTGAAAAAATCCCCATCAATCTGTGGGGAAGAGACATTTTACAGCAGATAGGATTACAAATAAGCACTTCGGCTTTTTAGGCAGGGCTGCTGTTGAAGGCCTACCTGCACTTTCACCAGTTCCTATTCAGTGGAAGACTGATTCACCAGTGTGGGTAGAACAGTGGCCCTTAAGAAGTGATAAAATTCAGGCCTTATTAGACATAGTGCAAGAACAACTTGACCAAGGACACTTGCGGCCTTCTCTAAGTCCTTGGAATTCCCCAGTATTTGTGGTGAAAAAGAAATCTGGAAAATGGAGGATGATAACTGATCTAAGAAGAATAAATGAACAGATGGAAACTATGGGAACTCTTCAGCCTGGACTTCCATCTCCTACTCAGTTGCCAAGAGAATGGCCTCTATGGGTTATAGACATTAAGGATTGTTTCTATTCTATTCCTCTAGATAAGGAGGATATGAAAAGATTTGCTTTTTCAGTGCCTAGTGTTAATTTGGCTGAGATATGAATAAATATAAATAAAATATAATATAAAATAAAATAAATATAAAAGATATGAATGGACAGTTTTGCCACAGGGAATGAAAAACAGCCCTACTATGTGCCAAATGTATGTTGCAGCTGCTCTTGCTCCAGTAAGAAAAGCCTTTCCAAAAGTAATATTGTTACATTATATGGATGATATTTTGGGATGTGCACCTGAGGAACAAATGTTAGAGGCATGTCTACAAAGGACCATGGAAACATTAAAGTACTACAAACTGCATATAGCTACAGAAAAAATTCAAAGACATGCTCCTTTTCAATATTTAGGATATGAAGTATATCCTAAGACACTCACAGTACAAAAGCTTTCTTTAAGAACAGAGAAGTTGAACACCTTAAATGACTTTCAAAAATTAATAGGAGATATCCAATGGATGCGTCCAGTGTTAGGCTTAACTACCAATCAACTACAACCTCTCTATGACATTTTAAGGGGAGACAGTGCTTTAAATTCACCACGCCAGCTTACAAAAGAAGCACAAAAGGCTTTGAGAGAAGTTGAACTGGCTTTATCCAATGTGGTTGAAAGAGTCACTCAAAAACCCTTGGAAATATCAGTTTTTGCTACAAAAGAGGCACCCACAGCAGTCCTTCATCAAGGAGACAGAGTGATTGAGTGGGTGAACCTCCCAGCACAACCAGAACAAAACCTTACACCTTACCCAGTGCTTGTGGCTAGGATTTTATTAAAGGCTATTAAGAGAGTAACACAATTATCTGGGATAAGTCCTGAAAAAATATACACATTCTATACTAACGCACAGATTAATGTATGCTGTGAAAACATCCCAGAATGGCAAATTTTATTGGCCACCGCTCCAAATTTTGCACATGGATCTCCATTAAAGATTACCCGGCTACTACATAATTGGCGATGGATTTTTGAAGAAAAGGTTTCTAAGGTTCCTCTTAAAGGACCAACAATCTTTACAGATGCCTCCAAAGAAAATATTTGTGCCATATACTCTCATGATTTAACCATAAAGAGAGTAATCAGGACTCCTTTTCAATCCACTCAACAGAATGAATTATTTGCTATCATGCTAGCTCTTAATTATTACCCAGGAGACGTAAATATAATTACTGATTCAGCCTATTCAGTAGGTGTAGTACAAAGAATTGCCACAGCCCAAATAAAATTTGCAGCCTCCAATATTTATCAGCTCTTTAAGGAACTTCAAGAGCAAGTGAGAAAACATCCAGGCAAGATTTATATCTTGCATGTCCACTCACATAGTGGACTTCCAGGTCCCATTTTTGATTGAAATTCAAAGGCAGATAGCCTTCTAACCATGTTAGCCAGTAGTCCTTTATTTCAGGAAGCACAAGAATCTCATTCTAAATATCATCAGGCTGCTCGAGCTTTACGTTTACAATTTGGAATCACAAGAGAGGAAGCTAGGAGCATAGTAAAAAGCTGTACAGCTTGTCTTCCTTTCCATGCTCCTACACTCCCTCCAGGGAAGAATCCTCGTGGTTTGAGACCCAATGAAATCTGGCAAATGGATGTGACCCATTATAAATCTTTTGGTCGTCTATCTTTTATTCATGTCGTGGTAGACACCTTTTCAGGATTCACATTTGCAATGCCAGCAGCAAAAGAGACAGCCCGAGTGGTCACTGAATTCCTTATACAAGCTTTTGCAATTATGGGTATGCCACAAGCAATAAAAACAGACAATGGACCTGCATATACGTCCAAACATTTTACACACTTTTGTGCACAGTATAAGATTTTACATACCACGGGCATACCCTTTAATCCTCAAGGGCAGGCAATAGTAGAGAGAAGAAACAGAGATATTAAAACACTCCTCCAAAAACAAAAGAAAGGGGGAGCCACAGGTAGCCCTAGGGAACTTCTAAATTTAGTTCTCTATACCATTAATTTTCTAATTTTTGACAAAGATGCACTGGCTCCGGCAGACAGGTTTTATAACCCACCAGAAGGGCAGTGTCCAGTGCGAGCATCTCCACTGTCCTTAGATAATCGCCAGGTGATGTGGAGAGATCCAGAAAGTGGTGAATGGAAGGGACCAGATAGGTTAACTGCCTGGGGGAGAGGGTTTGCTTGTATTTCTTCAGCAGGAGAAGGAATCAGATGGGTGCCAACGAGTCATATTCGCCTTGTCCATCAGAGAGAGACAGAAAAAGAGAAAGACCTCAAAATAAAGGAGAAGATCTAAGAAACATCTGACACTGAAAGAGCATGGATAATAAGAAGACTGTTAAAGAACTTTAAAACCAGCAGGAATCATTGGACTTCCTCACACAAGATGAGACTAATGGACAATGGACTTATGGACATTTATAAATTTTCAATTTATGATTATGTTATATACTTCTAGCATGTGTTATGTTACTATGTTACTATATGCTTATGTAATTTATGTAATTATCTGTAATACTTCCCATATTGATGGATTTATGTTTCAAGGTCATTTATGTAATTATCTGTAATACTTCCCATATTGATGGATTTATGTTTCAAGGTCATGACTGTCCTATGTTCTAAATCAAAAGAAAGGGGGAGATGTTAGGATTACTAAGTGAGAACTGAGGTTGTCTGGACAGTGACAAGGTGAGAATTCAGGTTTTCTGGACAATTACAAGGTGAGAACTCAGGTTGACTTGATAGAGGGGGCAAGCTCATTGGCTGGGGTGGTTCTTCCCAGAAGCCCTTGCATTATCCCACGCCCATTCTCTGGGAGAATAAAAGAGAGGACTCTCAGAGAAAGAAGAAGACTCTGAATTGCATCAGGCTTGACGGGACTCTCTGCAGGAAGGGAAGTCACTTCTTTGGACAAGAGTTAACAGCAACTGCCTGGAGACAACGGTTCGTTACAGGAAGAAGAATCTGTCTGAGAAATTTGAGTAGACACAGCAGATCTCTTCCCAGAGAGCGATCCGGCAGCTTCTAGAGACGACAGCTCGCTACAGTGGGGGAAGAGTAGATTTTTTAAAAAGTAAAATCCAATCCAGCTTTTGCCTCATAAAATAAGCTGCGGTTTCCTTATATCTATGAGATCCTTCCATTGCTTTATGGTTCATCTGCAATTTTTATTCTTCTAAAAATTGTTCTTGCCGAGACATGTTCTCACCAAAGGTGCCTGCTAGTCTAATAGAACAGCACTTCTTAAACTTTTTCTACTCCACTCATGACCTCTTTTTTGCCTCTGAAAATTGCTGTAAGTATATATAAGTGCATAAAATAGGTATACAAACATTTACTAATAATAAATCTTAAAGATATTTATTTTAAAACAATTCTTTGGTATATGTAAAATTTTATAATTTTACCATTTATTTAAAACAAAAGCAAATTTACATATTAATGAGATGGATGTATTTGTTTAATTTTTACATAAAGAATTAATTCTTGGCAGAATATTTGATATCTTTTACTGCTGCCAAATTTTTCACAACATTCAGTTATGCAACCCCATATGGAATTATGACCCATAGTTTTAAGAGCTTTGTGATAGAGGATCTCTTGTGCAAAGTTCAAATAGAAGAGGGGTAACAGTAAAGTTATCTAGATGATCCTGTTTTTGGATGACATTTTCATAATTGCATGAGTGCTAGTACAGGGCCTCCTAATAAGATTTTTTATTCCTTAAAACAGTAATTTTCAAAATATGTTCTACTTCATATCATAATACTTTAATGTTTTAATTTATAATATGGCAAATCAAGATCTCTGAAAATTCTTGCAAAAAATTTTAGAATATAAAATATAAAATTTCCTGAGGGGGAAAAAACCCAAAAAATAGCCTCACCATTTACACTGCAAAAACAAAGTGGGTGAAAAATATTTTCTATATTTTATACAACAGGGACTTCCGGCCAAGATGGCGGCGTGGAGGCAGACAGCTGCTTGAGCTCCTCATTTTCTCTCAGAACTTACTTCATGACAAGCCTCAGACTTAATGCTTGACCCAGAAAGAAAACCACAAATAATCACCAAGAGAAGACATCCTTGAAAGTCGCCAGAAAAGGTCTGTGTTTGCTCGGGGGAGGGTCAATCAGAATGGGCACAGACTGAGGGCAGGCAGGCTAGAGTGAGACAGGTAGCTCACACTGCTCAGACCAGAGGGGGAGGGGTACCATCCCTGCGGTTTCTGCGAAAAGGCTTTTACCCCAGTGTGGATACTCCGTCTTGGCAGTAAGCCAGGAGCAGCAGAGAGGGTATAAACACCGGAGGTGAAGATTAAAACCCCAGAAAGCCAGCGTCTCTCAGAACCCGGCCACCCCCAACCCCCACCTAGACTGACTCAGTGCTTTCTCAGAGCCTCGGAGCGCAGACTCAGTACAGTCATTGCTGTTCTGTTAGTGGCTCTCTGCCGCCCCACGCCCAGTCTGTAGAGGAGGCCAATTAATACCATCCAGCCCCATCCCCCACAAAACAGACCAATTGTTTCTCTTGTCAGTTTGTTTTCTTTGATTCCTACTCTGACAAAATGAACAAAAAATTCAAAAGGGCTCTAAGCAGTGACAGTTTCTGTGTAGAGAGGGAGCAGACTTCAAATGCTGAGGAGACTAGGAACAGACTGTCCCCAGATGTATCGCCTGGGAGGGATATAAGCTGCTCCTCAATACAAAAGAACCTCATAGAGGAAATCAAAAAGGCTCTCACAAGAGAGATGGAAGAGAAATGGGAAAAGGAAAGGGAAGCTTGTCAAGAGAGCCTGAAGAAGTCATCCCATGCATTCAAAGACAAGAGTGGATAAAGAAATCAAATCATTAAGAAAAAAGATTAGTGAGCTGGAAAAGGTAAGCAACTCCAAGGAAAACAGGATTAGTGAGCTGGAAAAAGAAAACAGCTCTCTAAAAAATAAAATGGATAAAATGGAAAAAGATTCCATAGAAGATAAAAACTCAATTGGACAATAACAAAGAGATATAAAAAAGGTGAGTGAAGAAAATACATCATTGAAAATTAGACTGGAACAAGTAGAAATGAATGACTCAAGGAGAAACCAAGAGGTAGTCAAGCAAAACCAGAGAAATGAAAAAATTGAAAAGAATGTCAAGTACCTTACTAGAAAGACAACAGACCTGGAAAACAGATCCAGGAGAGACAATTTGAGAATAATCGGACTCCCTGAAAAATGGGAGGAAAAAAAGAGCTTGGACACCATTTTCGAGGAAATTATCAAAGAGAACTGCCCAGACATTCTGAAAACAGAGGGTAAAATAGACATTGAAAAAATTCATCGATCACCTACTGAAAGGGACCCTAAAATCAAAACGCCAAGAAATATAGTGGCCAAGTTCAAGAACCATCAGACAAAGGAAAAGATATTGGAAGCGGCTAGAAAAAAGCAATTCAGATATGGAGGATCCACAATAAGGATAACCCAGGATCTAGCAGTGTCCACATTAAAAGAATGCAGGGCCTGGAACATGATATTCCAAAAGGCTAAAAAACTTGGTATGCAGCCAAGAATAATGTATCCAGCAAGAATGAGCATCGTTTTCCAGGGAAGAAGATGGACATTTAATGAAATAAATGAATTCCATCTATTTTTGATAAAAAAACCAGACCTACATAAAAGGTTTGATCTTCAAATACAGAACTCAAGAGATTTCTAAAAAGGTAAAAAGAAATCTTGAGAACTATACTTCTGCCAAAAAAATATGTAAAGAACATATGTACAATTTGTCTTAGAAACTAGAGGTGGAAAGGAAATTATATAATAAAAAAGTGTAAAGTGGTGGTACTACATCTCATGAAGAGGCAAAGGTAACCTATTATATCTGAGAGAAAGAAAGGAGGGAGATGAACATAGTGTGTATCAAAAGACATATTCGATTTATGGTGAAACTTCTTCCACTTCATTGAAAAGGGAAAGGGAAGGAGTAAACTAAGGGGAAGGGAATACAGAAATTTCGAGGAAAAGGGGTAAAATAAGGGGAGGATCTTTAAGGTGGGGGAGGGATCCTAAAAAGGGAGGGCTGTGAAAAGCAAGTGGTGTTCACCAGTTTAATACTGGGTAGGGGGGTAAAAGGGAAGGAAAGGGGAAAAGCATAAGCAGGGGTTAATAGGATGGCAAGCAATATAGAATTAGTCCTTCTAACCATAAATGTGAATGGGGCAAACTGCCTATAAAGAGGAAGCAGTTAGCAGACTGGATTAAAAGTCAGAATCCTATTATATGTTGTTTACAGGAAACACACTGAAACAGGGTGAGACATTCAAACTAAAAGTAAAAGGGTGGAGCAGAATCTATTATGCTTCAGGCAAAACCAAAAAAGCAGGAGTAGCCATCCTCATCTCAGATCAAGCAAAAACAAAAATTGATCTAACTAAAAGAGATAAGGAAGGGCATTATATCCTGCTAAAGGGCAGCATCAATAATGAAGCAGTATCAATATTAAACATATATGCACCAAGTGGTGCAGCATCTAAATTCTTAAAAGAGAAATTAAGAGAGCTGCAAGAGGAAATAGATAGCAAAACTATAATAGTGGGAGATCTCAACCTTGCACTCTCAGAATTAGATCAATCAAACCACAAAATAAATAAGAAAGAAGTCAAAGAGGTAAATAGAATACTAGAAAAGTTTGATATGATAGATCTTTGGCGAAAGCTAAATGGAGACAGAAAGGAATATACTTTCTTCTCAGCAGTTCATGGAACCTATACAAAAATTGATCATATACTAGGGCATAAAAACCTCAAAATCAAATGCAGTAAGGCAGAAATAATAAATGCATCCTTTTCAGACCATAATGCAATCAAAATTACATTTAATAAAAAGCCAGGGGAAAATAGACCAAAAAATAATTGGAAACTAAATAATCTTATACTAAAGAATGATTGGGTAAAACTGCAAATCATAGACATAATTAATAACTTCACCCAAGAAAATGACAATAATGAGACATCATACCAAAATGTGTGGGATACAGCCAAAGCAGTAATAAGGGGAAGTTTTATATCTCTACAGGCCTACTTGCATAAAATAGAGAAAGAGAGGGCCAATGAATTGGGCTTACAACTAAAATTGCTAGAAAAGGAACAAATTAAAAACCCCCAGACAAACACAAAACTTGAAATTCAAAAGATTAATGAAATTGAAAGTAAAAAAACTATTGAATCAATTAATAAAACTAAGAGTTGGTTTTATGAAAAAACCAACAAAATAGACAAACCCTAAGTCAATCTGATTAAAAAAAGGAAAGAGAAAAAGCAAATTGTTAGTCTTGAAAATGAAAAGGGTGAACTCACCACTAATGAAGAGGAAATTAGAAAAATAGTTAGGAGCTACTTTGCTCAACTTTATGCCAATAAATTCGATAACTTAAATGAAATGGAAGAATACCTTCAAAAAATATAGCTTGCCCAGATTAACAGAGGAAGAAGTAAGTAGTCTAAATAGTCCCATCTCAGAAAAAGAAATAGACCAAGCTATTAACCAACTTCCTAAGAAAAAGTCTCCAGGACCAGATGGATTTACAGGTGAATTCTACCAAACATTTAAAGAACAACTAACTCCAATGCTATGTAAACTGTTTGAAAAAATAGGGATTGAAGGAATCCTACCAAATTCTTTCTATGACACAGACATGGTACTGATACCTAAACCAGGTACATTGAAAACTGAGAAAGAAAACTATAGACCAATTTCCTTAATGAATATTGATGCTAAAATCTTAAATAAGATATTAGCAAATAGACTTCAGAAAATCATCCCCAGGATAATTACACTATGACCAAGTGGGATTTATACCAGGAATGCAGGGCTGGTTTAATATTAGGAAAACTATTAGTATAATTGACCATATTAATAATCGAATTAATAAAAACCATATGATCATCTCAATAGATGCAGAAAAAGCATTTGACAAAATCCAACATCCATTCTTACTAAAAACGCTTGAGAGTATAGGAATAAATGGACTATTCCTTAAAATAATAAGGAGCATATATTTAAAACCTTCAGTAAACATCATATGTAATGGTAATAAACTAGAACCTTTCCCTGTAAGATCAGGAGTGAAACAAGGTTGCCCACTATCACCATTACTATTCAATATAGTACTAGAAACTCTAGCCTCGGCAATAAGAGCCGAGAAAGAGATTCAAGGAATTAGAGTAGGAAATGAGGAAATCAAATTATCACTTTTTCGCAGATGACATGATGGTATACTTAGAGAACCCCAAAGACTCTGCTAAAAAGCTATTAGAAATAATTCAGTATTTTAGCAAAGTTGCAGGATACAAAATAAATCCACATAAATCCTCAGCATTTTTATACATTACCAACACAATCCAACAGCAAGAGATACAAAGAGACATTCCATTCAAAATAACAGTCGAGGGGGTGGAGCCAAGATGGCGGAGAAGATACATGCGACTGTGTAAGCTCCTTTCTTCCCTCACAACCAACTAGATTTAATCAGCCTCAGAAATAGCATTGGACTGATAGAATCCACAAGGACTGGAACCATGACTTACCAGCTGAAGAGAATCTGGAGTTTTAGCAGGAAAGGTCAGCTCCCAGGGGAGGAAGAAGAAAGGCCAGTGCAGATGGTGGGATAGTGGCACACTGCGCCGGTCGCGCTGGGGAGTGCTCTGGGATCAGAGAATCCACTGACATAAAAGAATCTGGCACAGGCTGTTAGCTCTTCTCTCCTTATAAAACAGCAGTTCAGAGGAGAAATATAAGTCACTTTAAAATTTAAAACCAGATTGGATCTCCCCAGATCCCAGGGGTGACTCAGCAGATCTGGGCACTGGAGGTATGGCCTACATAGGCAATCCAGGGTTTTACCTGGGGTAGTTAAGAGATTGAAGAGTGGGCGGGGAGGTAACTCATAGTGCCTGGCTCGGCTGGAGGAGGTGGAACGGAAGTCCCAGAGAAGTGGAACCTTTGAATAAGGGACCACAGTTTCTGGCAGACACTTCCAGTTTGAGCGCAGGGGCTTTTCACGTCACCTGCTGCAGACATCCACGTCCCACGGGGACGCATAGGCTAGACTTTGAGTCACTTTTACTGTTCAGTCTCGAACCTCAGGGAAGCTGCTTAAACACAGCGCCCTCAGGGCACAGCAGTGCTGATCACCTCTGAAGCACTTCCAGGGAGGGGGTGGGGAACTCTCTCCCAGAGCTCTCTCTTAGCTCAGGTGCAGGGGCCTCTGCATCCATCCAGTCTGGGAAGAAGCTGGTAAAGAAATCAATAAATAATTTCCTACCCCAGGACAAACCCCAAAAGATTTTTTAAGTATGAGCAAGAAGCCCAAAAAAACCATAGATTCCTTCTACACAGAGAAAGAGCGGGTATCCAACCCGAGGAAGTTAACAGCACAGAGTCAGCAGATAACAACCTAAAGGGGAACGATTCCTGCCCCCCATCACATAACTCTCTCCTAGATGAGACTATTAAAAAGTTAAGAAAGCTTGAAGAAAAATGGGGAAAGGAAAGGGAAGCTATGATAGAGAATAACAACGTCCTGAAATTGGAGTTGGAAAAAATAAAGAATTCACAGGAGATGCAGGGAAACAAAATTTGTGAATTAGAAAAGGTTAAAAAATCAAAGGAAAGTAGGATTTCTGAATTGGAGAAGATAAAAAAAGTCTCAAGAAAATAGAATTTCTGAATTGGAAAAAGAAAACAATTCTCAAAAAAAAATTAGGGAAATGGAAAAAAATTCAATAGAGCAAAATAACTCATTTAAAAATGAAACTGGGCATTTACAAAAAGAACTAAAAACTGTGAATGAAGAAAATAATTCCTTAAAAGTCAGGATGGAACAAATAGAAATGAATGATTCACTGAGAACCCAAGAATCAGTCAAACAAAACAAAACAAAAAAAAAAGTGAGAAGCTGGAGAACAACATCAAATACTTACTGGGAAAATCTATAGACCTGGAAAATAGATCTAGGAGAGATAATCTGCGGATCATTGGACTTCCCGAAAACTATGACCAAAAAAAGAGCCTAGATTCTATTTTACAGGAAATTATCAAAGAGAACTGTCCAGAGATAATAGAAACAGAGGGGAAAGTAGATGTTGAAAGAATTCATCAAACTCCTTCTGAAATAGACCCTAACAAAAGAAAACCACGGAATATTGTGGCTAAGCTGCAGAGTTACCACACAAAGGAGAAAATCCTGCAAGCAGCTAGAAAAAAACAATTTAAATACCAAGGTGCCACAATAAGGGTCACACAAGATCTGGCTGCCTCCACATTAAAAGATAGAAGGGCCTGGAACCTGATATTCCGAAAGGCAAAAGATCAAGGATTGCAACCAAGAATAAACTACCCAGCTAAGTTTAGCATCTTTTTCCATGGAAGAAGATGGTCATTCAATGAAATAGAGGAATTCCATATGTTTCTAAGAAAAAAACCAGACTTAAACAAAAAATTTGATCTACATCCACAAGACTGAAGAGAAACAGAAAAAGGTACACAGAACCCTTGAGAACTATATCTCTGTTGTGGGTATATAGAAAGTACACATGGATAATTTGATTTTACTGATATAAAAGAAAAAAAAAAGGAGGTGGTGTAGTAAAGGGAAGAGGGTAGTATCAGAAAAAGGGGAGGGAGTGATAAAAAGAGGGAAACTACATCCCAGGAAGAGGCATAGAAAATACACCATATCTGAGGGAATTTAGAGAGGGGGAGAATCATTGTGTAAATCTTACTCTCATCAGAAGAGGCTCAAAGAGTAAATAATTGTCATATTTGTTTTTCAGAGAATTCTCTCTCACCTCATTAAAAGGGGGGAGAGGAAAAGGGAAAAGGAAAAGGAGAATAAGGGAAGGGACGTGGAGGGAGGGGGGAGGGATACTAAAAAAAAGGGGGGGAGGGCTGCTCGTCACAAGGGGGGTCTATAAATTGAATATTGGGGAAGAGGTTCAGGGGGGTCAAGGGAAAAAGCATAATTTGGGGATAATATGATGGCAGGAAATACAGAATTAGTAATTTTAACTGTAAATGTGAATGGTATGAATGCTCCCATCAAACAGAAACGGATAGCACACTGGATCAAAAATCAGAACCCTACAATATGTTGTTTACAGGAAACACACTTAAAGCAGGGAGATACATATAGAGTAAAGGTAAAAGGTTGGAGCAGAATCTATTATGCTTCAGGTAAAGCCAAAAAAGCAGCGGTAGCTATCCTTATCTCAGATCAAGCAAAAGCAGAAGTTGATCTAATTAAAAGAGTTAAGGAAGGAAACTATATCCTGCTGAAAGGTAGCATAAATAATGAAGCCATATCGATACTAAACATATATGCACCAAGTGGTATAGCATCTAACTTTCTAAAGGAAAAGTTAAGAGAGTTGCAAGAAGAAATAGGCAGTAAAACTATAATAGTGGGAGATCTCAACCTTGCACTCTCAGATTTAGACAAATCAAACCACAAAACAAACAAGAAAGAAATTAAAAAAGTAAATAGAACATTAGAAAAACTAGGTATGATAAACTTTTGGAGAAAACTGAATGGCAATAGAAAGGAATATACTTTCTTCTCAGCAGTTCATGGATCCTATACAAAAATTGACCATATATTAGGACATAAAGATCTCAAAATTAAATGTAGGAAGGCAGAAATAATAAATGCCTTCTTCTCAGACCACAATGCAATAAAAGCTACATTCAGTAAAAAGTTAGGGATAAATAGACCAAAAAGTAATTGGAAACTGAATAATCTCATCTTAAAGAATAACTGGGTGAAAGAGCAAATTATAGAAACAATTAATAATTTCACCTAAGATAATGACACTGATGAGACATCATACCAAAATCTGTGGGATGCAGCTAAAGCAGTAATAAGGGGAAATTTTATATCTTTAGAGGCTTATTTGAAGAAAATAGAGAAAGAGAAGATTAACGAATTGGGCTTGCAACTTAAAAGGCTAGAAAAAGACCAAATTATAAACCCCCAACCAAAAATTAAACTTGAAATACAAAAATTAAAAGGAGAAATCAATAATATGGAAAGTAAAAAAACTATTGAATTAATAAATAAAACCAAGAGTTGGTTTATGAAAAAGCCAATAAAATAGATAAACCTTTGGTAAATCTGCTCAGAAAAAAGAAAGAGGAAAATCAAATTGTTAGTCTTACAAATGAAAAGGGGGATCTTTCCACCAATGAAGAGGAAATTAGAGAAATAATAAGGAGTTACTTTGCCCAACTTTATGCCAATAAATTCGATAACTTAAGTGAAATGGATGACTTCCTCCAAAAATATAGGCTTCTTAGATTAACAGAGGAGGAAATAAATTGCTTAAATAGTCCCATTTCAGAAAAAGAAATAGAACAAGCTATTAATCAACTCCCCAGGAAAAAATCCCCTGGACCAGATGGATTTACATGTGAATTCTACCAAACATTTAAAGAACAATTAGCCCCAATGCTATATAAACTATTTGAAAAAAATAGGAATGAAGGAGTCCTACCAAACTCCTTTTATGACATACACATGGTACTGATACCTAAACCAGGTCAATCGAAAACTGAGAAAGAAAATTATACACCAATTTCCTTAATGAATATTGATGCTAAAATCTTAAATAAGATATTAGCAAAAAGACTTCAGAAAATCATCCCTAGGATAATACACTATGATCAAGTAGGATTCATACCAGGAATGCAGGGCTGGTTTAATATTAGGAAAACTATTAGTATAATTGACCATATTAATAATCAAATTAATAAAAACCATATGATCATCTCAATAGATGCAGAAAAGGCATTTGATAAAATCCAACATCCATTCCTACTAAAAACGCTTGAGAGTATAGGAATAAATGGACTATTCCTTAGAATAATCAGGAGCATATATTTACAACCGTCAGTAAGCATAATATGCAATAGAAATAAACTGCAACCTTTCCCAGTAAGATCAGGAATGAAACAAGGTTGCCCACTATCACCATTACTATTCAATATAGTACTAGAAATGCTAGCCTCGGCAATAAGAGCCGAGAAAGAGATTCAAGGAATTAGAATAGGAAATGAGGAAATCAAACTATCACTCTTTGCAGATGACATGATGGTATACTTAGAGAACCCCAAAGACTCTGCTAAAAAGCTATTAGAAATAATTCAGAATTTTAGCAAAGTCACAGGATACAAAATAAATCCACATAAATCCTCAGGATTTTTATACATTACCAACACAATCCAACAACAAGAGATACAAAGAGAAATTCCATTCAAAATAACAGTCGATAGTATAAAATATTTGAGAATATATCTACCAAAGGAGAGTCAGGAATTATATGAGCAAAATTACAAAACTCTTGCCACAAAAATAAATTCAGATTTAAATAATTGGAAAGACATTCAGTGTTCTTGGATAGGCCGAGTGAATATAATAAAAATGCCAATACTCCCCAAACTAATCTATTTATTTAGTGCTATACCAATCAGACTCCCAAGAAACTATTTTAATGACCTAGAAAAAATAACAACAAAATTCATATGGAAGAATAAAAGGTCGAGAATTGCAAGGGAACTAATGAAAAAAAAGTCAGAGGAAGGTGGTCTAAGTGTACCTGATTTAAAGCTATATTATAAAGCAACAGTCACCAAAACCATTTGGTATTGGCTAAGAAATAGACTAGTTGATCAGTGGCATAGGTTAGGTTCACAGGGCAAGATAGTGAATAAAAATAGCAATCTAATCTTTGACAAACCCAAAGATCCCAAATTTTGGGATAAGAATTCATTATTTGACAAAAACTGCTGGGAAAACTGGAAATTAGTATGGCAGAAACTAGGCATGGACCCACATTTAACACCACATACTAAGATTAGATCAAAATGGGTCCAAGATTTAGGCATAAAGAACGAAATCATAAATAAATTGGAGGAACATGGGATGGTTTACCTCTCAGACTTGTGGAGGAGGAAGGAGTTTGTGTCCAAGGGAGAACTAGAGACCATTATTGATCACAAAATAGAACATTTTGATTACACCAAATTAAAAGTTTCTGCACAAACAAAACTAATGCAAACAAGATTAGAAGGGAAGTAACAAATTGGGAAAACATTTTTACAGTTAAAGGTTCTGATAAAGGCCTCATCTCCAAAATATACAGAGAATTGACTTTAATTTATAAGAAATCAAGCCATTCTCCAATTGATAAATGGTCAAAGGATATGAACAGACAATTTTCAGATGATGAAATTAAAACTATTTCCACTCATATGAAAGAGTGTTCCAAATCACTATTGATCAGAGAAATGCAAATTAAGACAACTCTGAGGTATCATTACACACCTGTCAGATTGGCTAAGATGACAGGAACAAATAATGATGAATGTTGGAGGGGCTGTGGGAAAACTGGGACACTGATGCATTGTTGGTGGAGTTGTGAAAGAATCCAACCATTCTGGAGAGCAATCTGGAATAATGCCCACCAAGTTATCAAAATGTGCATACCCTTTGACCCAGCCATACTACTACTGGGCTTATACCCCAAAGAACTACTAAAGAAGGGAAAGGGACCTGTATGTGCCAAAATGTTTGTGGCAGCCCTTTTCATAGTGGCTAGAAGCTGGAAGATGAATGGATGTCCATCATTTGGAGAATGGTTGGGTAAACTATGGTATATGAATGTTATGGAATATTATTGTTCTATAAGAAATGACCAACAGGAGAAATACAGAGAGGCTTGGAGAGACTTACATCAACTGATGCTAAGTGAAACGAGCAGAATCAGAAGATCATTATACACTTGATACTGTACGAGGATGTATTCTGATGGAAGTGGATATCTTCAACATAGAGAAGAGCTAATCCAATTCCAATTGATTAATGATGGACAGAATCAGCTACACCCAGAAAAGGAACACTGGGAAATGAGTGTAAACTGTTATTTTTACCTTCTGAATCCAATTCTTCCTGTGCAACCAAAAATTCGGTTCTACACACATATATTGTATCTAGAATATACTGTAATATATTTAACATGTATAAGACTGCCTGCCATCTGGGGGAGGGGGTTGGGGGAGGAAGGGAAAAAATATAAATAGAAGTAAGTGCAAGGGATAATGTTGTAAAAAATTACCCATGCATATGTACTGTCAAAAAAAAAGTTATAATTATAAAATAAAATAAAAATTAAATTAAAAAATATATATATATATATATTTTATACAACATTGAACAGGTAGCCCATTGGTATATGCCATTTATGTGAATGACCTGAATAGCTACTAAAGATAAGGGTATAATGGCTCATATGAATAATTCTATAGAGCTAGAAATAGGGCATATTAAATGTTATTATTGTTTTGTACCCATTGTTAATTATTTCAAGAATTTCAGTATTATTTCAATATTGCCCCAAGAGTTATTGTCAGTGTTGTATTTCAGTCATTTTCAGTCATATCTGTCTCTTTGTAATCCCAGAGATACTCCAGTGGTTTGCCATTTCCTTCTCCAACTTATTTTACAGATGAGTAAAATGTGATTATGTGACTTTACCACGGTCATATTTCTAGGAAGTGTCTGAGTCCATATTTTAACTTGGGAAGATGAGTCTTTCTGACTACAGGCCTAGCATTCTATCTACCATACCATCTTGCTATCCCTTACCTTAATTAGTGCCCTTTAAAAAAATCTCTCTCCTATTTACACTATTTATGTATTGTATATACAAGATTATTTATGCATCATTTCCCCCATTAAGGGATGAGCTTTATAAGGGCAAGAACAGTGTTTTTGTTTTTCTTTATTATTTTCAGCATTTATCATAGTGCATGGCATAAAAATATTTAATAATGTTGGTTAGCTGATTGACTATGTGACCAAGGACAAATCACCTCTCCCAGATTTAATTTTCTTATTTGTGGATGTTATCATTTCTGTCTTAATACATGGATAAGGTATTTGTAAAGACTCAAATGAAATATGTATTAAAATGTTTTGTAAACTTTAATGTTAACTTTTGTAGAAGTTACATAAATATTAATTTATTTATTAAAGGTCTTCTGACTCTAGTCAATCTTTCTACTATAGCATGCTACCTCTCTGCAAACTAAGTAGCACTATTCATGGAAAAAAAGCAATAAACAAATTCATGTAGATTATAAATGTCAGGACCATATGAACTTTATCACATAGCTATCACCCATTGCTATTATCTAAACTGGTCCTAGTTTAATATTTCTGAGGCCAAAATAAGTTGGATTCTTCTTTCATGATTTCTTTTAAAATATTTGAAGATAGCTATTATTTCCTTCCTAATTTTCTATTCTCCAGGCACAATATTCCTAATTTTTCCAACCAAAGGAATGTTCTTTATTGCCAGACAATTCCTGGACCATGTCTTCCTGTATTAGTTATGACCCAACATTGTGGACCAGTTGCTCTCAGGCATCTAATCTTATGAATGTGACCTTTGCTACCTGGCACATACAACAGAAGTAAGAGGAATAACATCAACATTTCTACATTGTGTTTACTGACCTTTAAGAAACATTTGACACCATTAGCAACAGCCAGACTATGACAGTCACTAAGTGCCTATGGCTCCTTGGAACCCACCCATACCTGACTGAGAATCCCACTTAAAACCATTGGATCATAGATTTTGAATTGGAATCACAAGGACCTTTAGAAAATGTTGAGGTCAACCCCCTCATTTTACAAACAAGGAAACCAAAGTTTAGATACATTAAGTGACTTGATTTGCCACACCTGATACAAGAAGAAGAGCCTGAATTTGAATCTAGGCCCATTGTTTCCAAACCAAACACTTTTTGCATCATATCACACTACCTCTCATCATTCCTAGAAAGAAATCATTGATCTAGCTTTCATTTGAAGAATGCTGTTAAAAAAGGGCCTATTATATCAGTTTATTCTAATTATGAATTTCTAATTATTGGAGAGTTTCCCCTTATATTGATTTGAAATTTTATGCTTTGTAATTTTCATTTATTTTCTTCTAGTTCTGACCCCTAAGGCCAAGCGGAACAAATATAATTCTTTTTTCATCATTTTTGTTTTCAAATCCCTGCATCATTGAAGATGACTTTCATATCACCTTTGAATATCTTTTCAGCTGTCAATCTGTCCAAATTACTGAATGTCTTTGAGTTTCAGTTTTCCAATATGCAAAATGTAAATAATAACAGCAACACCTCATAGGATTGTCATGAACATCAAACAAGATAATTTTAATAAGTACTTTCTAAACCTTAAGGCACTACATAAATGTTAGCTATTATCATTCTTTTGTTAATATATCAATCAACAAGCATATATTAAGCATTGATTATGTGTCAGACTCTGTTCTAGGTACTAAGTATCTCAACTTCCCTCAACCATTTTCATGTAGTTTGAATTCAGAACCTTTCACCATTTTGGTTGTATTCCTCTGAATGCTCTTCAACTTATCAATCATCTTCCCAAAATGTGTCTTTATGTAACTGAACACAATACTACAGATTATATATATAGTAAGAACAAGAAAAGTAGAATAGGCTATGACTTTCTTTAATAACCTCATGATTTTCCTTCCTTTCCTTTTCTGGAAGTGTTCACAGACTGGTAAGACAAGGGGATATTAGTTAGCCATATACCTACATTCCAGAAAAGTATGTATTAAAGTATCTCATATTTTTTCTAGTGAATGAGATCTAGAAATGTAAAATAAATGTAGTCAGGTAGATACTAAAACAATTAAATGACATGACCCAAATAATGAATGACTTTATCTTGGAAAAAAAAGTC
Organism: Sminthopsis crassicaudata; assembly: GCF_048593235.1. Classification (NCBI taxonomy): domain Eukaryota; kingdom Metazoa; phylum Chordata; class Mammalia; order Dasyuromorphia; family Dasyuridae; genus Sminthopsis; species Sminthopsis crassicaudata. Next base: position 652,447,705 of record NC_133617.1, read on the forward strand.
TCTAACACTGTCCCATGGGATTTGGTTTTAGGTTTCTGCTGTTCAACATTATTTTATTGTGACTAATAAAGAAATAAACAGTGAGACAACAGCAAGAAGGAAAAAATAATTTATGTATGGAAAGGAAAGGCAGATGAGGGCACTAGTGTCTTACCAACCCAATCCCCCAGGCTTGTAAAAGCAGAGCAAGCTTAGATTTCTAGAATGCTGTTTTCTAAATAGGCTTTCATGCTACAAAGTTAATTAGAATGACAAGAGCCAAATAAAGAGAGTTAATGTGATATTGCTATTTGGCCAAGTGATAAAATATTTTGAACTATACTTGTTTGACTTCTGTAGATGTGAGGACATTTGTCTTTCATTCTGTGTTCTCTATGAAGGTCATTGCTTAATGGGATTAAGTTGCCAAATATTTTAAGGATAGTATACATTAATATGACCAGGGATCACAAGCATTCTTAGAGCACCTTCTGAATCCTTTACTATTCTCTTGGGCATGTCTATTTCAGATTCCATGGGATTCTGTGAATCATAAGGGAATCTGAGAGATGACATTTCTAGCAAATTTGCAGATGATGTACTGAGGAGGAACAATTTATGAATAAAAGATAGAAAAAAATCTAAAAAAGATCTTGACAAAGTAGATTGGTGGGCTAAAGCTAATAATTTTCTAAGAATAATGTAAAGTCCCACAAGAGGGTTCAAAAACTCAATTGCTCAGGGATAGGCTAGAGAGAAAAGATGAACAAAGGGGAGAAAGATGAAAGCAGGGAAAAGACAAAGGCTAGGCAGGCTCCCTAATGCTATATAAATTTATTCAGAGGGAAGTAGGAATAAATAAAAATATCTAAATAAAAACCATTCTTAGTGCTGCCTATTTTTCTTCCTAGAGAGAGTGTTAAGTGTGACTCATCAGAGACAATTTCCATTAAGTTCCATATAGTTCACAGTAATTGTTGCTCAAGTGGGTATATATGTATTTTTACATGACTTAGTATTATAATGGACATTATTTTTCTTATCTTCTCAATAGGGATTGGTAGAAGAAGGAAAAGAGAGAATTTGAACATAAATTTTCTTTTTTAAATGTAAAGACTTCATGGTAATTTGAAGAGAAAAATTGGCTTCATCTGATAATAATGGGAAGTAGTTATTAGTCCTCTCCCATTTAGTGCTTGAAATAGCCTCAGAGATAAACTCACCCAGGCCTTAATTTTTTTTTACATAAGAAGAAAATGAAGCTGTAAGTGATCAATAATTTTCATAAGATCTCACAACTAGTCAGAATTGAAATCCATGTCTTCTGACTTCAAGTCTTCTTCAATTGGGCTATTCTTTTAGAGCAGAGTCTTAAGCTGTGATACAACATGCTTTGCAATTACATTCACTGATTTAGCGGTTCCCTTAGACTTCTAGACTATAATTGTAATTCTCAAAACTCACTTTACTTGTGAGGGATCAAATTCCTTCCTAAGGAATCGAAGAAATCAACAATAGCTACAGAGGATCTTGATCTAATTATCTGTATATGCAGCAAACACATTCCATAAACTTGGTATATATAAATAATTTAAATATTGAAGTGATACTAAGACTACATTTATCTCAGTTCTCAACTACTTTTATACAAGAAGATACAATTTGACTTAGATACATTTCAGGGAAAAAAAATTACATAATGACAGCCAACAATGAAATGAGGTGTTCTTCATCAGGGCAGAAATGTTCAACACAACATCATTCTGATACAAATTCAGAGAAGATTAATCAGAATGGAGAGAGGATTTAAAGACTGTGCCACATAGGAAACAATTGAATGGAACAGAGATGCTTAGCCTGGCAAGTTTTAGGGATCCCAGCCTATGATGGCTCTCTTCAAATACCTGAAAGGGTATAAATAAGGGAAGGTTAACTAGCTATGCTTAATCTTAAAGTACAGAACCAAGATAAATTTGTGAAAATAATAGATACTTATTTTTGGTTTAATGTAATGAAAATTTCCTAAGAATTATAGTTATCCCAAAGTATACTTGGTTGCTTTGAGATTTAGCAAGCACCTTAAAAATGGAGCTTTTTAAAGTGGATTGTCAGGTGATGTCAAGCAATAGATCATCCAGTAATAGTAAGTGAAAGAAGTGATAAAGTGATGAAACAGGGAGTGGGTTATTCCCTGTTACTCTTATCAGGTACTGAGATGGACTGTTTGCTTAATGATAAAGAAGTCAGCTATCAGCTATCTTTCTAGGGCTTATATATAAAATATGCCAGAGGACCTTCTAATATGGAGAGTATTGTCCATTTTTAGTGATTTGTGTGGGCACAAATGTTACTCCCAGAAAGAACCTAGAAGACTTTGCTAAAAATGGCAGTCTTCAGCAAGAAAGTAAAGACCTTAAGGGCACAGGTGGTGTTTTCATCACTGCTGCCTGTTAAGGAAAAGGATTCAGAAGAGAAAGGCAGATTTGGGAAGTGAACAGATGGTTAAGAAGATGGTGTTTGAGAATGGGACTTGGATTTCTGGACCACATCTTTAAATGTAGGAATGACAGGTTCCTGGCTAGGGATGGAGTGAACCAAACACGAGCTGGTAAGATTGTATTTGCCTGGAGCCTTTTAAGCCTAATCAAAAGGGACTAAACTGAAAAAATGAAGATGGAAAAATAAAACTGCTTATGGATATTCACCATATTACATAGCATAGAGAGTAGTTACAATGGAGACAATTGAGAAACTCAGAAATTTGAAGGAGACAAAATATAAGAATAAAAGTAATGAACCTCACAACTCTCTCTCTCTCTCTCTCTCTCTCTCTCTCTCTCTCTCTCTCTCTCTTGTTCTCTCTTCTTCTTTCTGTATGTGTGTATATATGTGTGTGCATATGTATGTATTCATGTATGCAAATATAATATTTCATACAAAAATATGGGTAAAAAACAAGATGAACTAGGATTATTAATCCAAGATGACAAAATTGTCTATTGAGATTTAGACTATTAGTCTGGAAAGAAATATAATATTCAGAATGAACAGATTTTTTAAAAATATATACTTGTCTGAAAAATCCAGGAAACAAAGAGAAATAAACATGGTGAAGAGCATCTGGAGAAAGATCAATAGAGGCAGAAACAGAATGAAAATTGTCATCAGAATATATTAAAGACCACCTGGGCAGCAAGAAAACTTTGGGAAGTAGATCCCAAACCTGGCACAGAGGAATGATAACGTAGTGATGAGAGACTTCAATTATTTGGACATCTGTTGAACTCTGTCTTTGCCAGAAACAGAGCAACTAATAACTTCTAAATTTGCCTTAATGACTATTTTATCATGGACAAGATAGAGAAATCAAAAAGTGGAAATCCTACACTGGATTAGATTCTCATCAATAAAGATTTGGTTGCTAGAGTTGATATGATGGGCAAATCAGTGGTAGTAAAGGCCATCATAGAATTTGTGACAGAAAAGAGATTCTAATTTCAAACTAACCTGAACCCTGAATCTGGGGAATGCACATTTCATAGCTTTCAGAAAAAAATGGGGAAGATCCCAGAGATTAAAATTATACACTAAAATTCAGTTCAGGAGAGATGGGAAGCTATCATGAATGAAATATTGAAAGCATTAATAGAAATAATTCAAATTAAAAGAAAAATAATTTGTCAGTAGAGGCTACAAATATGGATGCAAAAGAAAGGCACCAAATGATTTTGATTCTATGAAATAAAAGGCAGATAATGTAGAATGAATGTAAAATATGGAATGACCTTGGAGGGATAATGTTAAAAGTAATAAAGGTAAAAGTGAACTGAGGCTGACAAAGAAAGTTAATGATTAAAATAAGTTTATTGTTCATTTTTAACCTATTTTAGGGGGGAAATAAAAGTATAGAATGGTGACCATTAGCAGAAGAAAAAAGAAAACCAGTTCTATCTTTATTTTGTTTTTGTTATCTCTGTGAGGGAAATTGAACTGGCAAAGACATATAAAAGACAACTAAAAGAATTTAATACACAAGATGAATAAGAGGATAATGAGAAAGCATCTAGTTGTCTTTATTGAGTTCAAGTTCTTTGGATCAAATAACATTTTCTGACATGTTGAAAGAACTAAGAAATGGGATTGCTCAACTATTGTCATTCATATTTGAAACATTGAGAACCTAGATTTTTCTCATCTCTGACACATGCTAGCTTATAACCCACAAAAAGTCACTAATTCAGTGGCCTCAACAACTTTCTAATTTAACAGTCTAAATTGCAAAGCAGAAGCTGATGCTACAATGAATGAAGGAATTCCCTTCTTGACATTCCTCAATCAATGAAATCACAAGTCTGGCACATATATCATCATCAACATCATCATAGTCACCATCATCATCATTTACAAGAAAATATAATGATCAAAATACATCTAGAATATTTTGTTATGCTCCAAGAGCCACAATTTAGAAAAGGTATTTTATACTGTCCAGAGGAGAATGTAGATCATAAAAGGCTTTGTGTTTATGTCATGAGGACTTAATTAAATTGACTAAGAATTTTTAGCCTATGGGAGAGATTTAGCAAGGACAGGATAGCTCTCTTTAGGTATAAGAAATATGCTCATAAGGAAGAAGGATTAAGCTTGTTTTGTTTGGTTGCAGGAACAGAAGTAAGAGAGATAATTTGAATCTCCAAATGGAAAGGCAGATTGAGCTCATTGAAAGAAAATTTTTCTCTCAAATGTAGCTTTCTAAAATGGAATGGAATGGGATGATAATTGAGAAATAATAAAATATCTCTCATTGAAGGTATATAAGTATATATATTATGGAATATATATCATTTGTATTTCTGGAAAATCTTATAAGAATAATATAATATATGTTATACTATAGAGTATATACTTTATAGATTATAGTATAGAGAATATGCTAGGTTCTCTAGATTATAGTAAGTGTACTCTCAGGTCCTTTCTAACTCCAAATGTAGTGCTTTTGAATCCTCAGTGATTTCTTGACATTTTAAATTGTTAATTTCATTTTTTTAGGAACTCTGTGCAGGTGGTATCTATGATACTGCATTGTCAATAAATTTTAAACTCCCCCAGCCCAAGTTTCATAGTCTACCATAAGTCATCATTTGCGAGTCTCTACATCTTTATGAATCATTATTTCTTCCACAACTTTGTATTCCAGCAAACTGCTATACTTGCTTTCCCCTAGCCATACTCCATGCATCCTAGCCTCTGAACTTTTACTCATACTATCTGGATTGTCTCCAAATCCTTACCTCTTCCATAAATGCTATTTTTCCTTCAAGGTTCAGCACAAGTCATATGCCATTTTACAGAGAAGGAAAATCAAATTCAAAGAGATTAAATAATTTTCCAAAAGTCACATAGCTGCTTCAGTAGATTCACTTTTGAACTCCTAAACAGGTTTTGAAAATTGTTGTTTTTACTACTACAAGCATTGATGACAATAATAGTCCTTTTCTCTTTAGACTCTCCATCTCTGTCTTTTATTGTCTTCTCTTTCTCTTCCTAACAATGGATGTCCCCTAAGTGTCTCTGTTATTCACTCTGCTGTTTTTTTCAATCACTTTTATAATGAGCTCTCATGACTCTATCAGCATTCACAGAGTTATTGGCTTTCAAATTCACATTTCCAGGTCTCACTAATATTATAATCTTGAAAATTCAAACTTCTTTTTATATGAACTTCTCCACTTAGATGTCATGTTTTTCCTCACTTCATATTCAATGTGTACAAAACCAAAATCATAACTTTTCCCTAAGAAAATATATTGACTCTCTATTGGTCCTTTTTTATTTGAGCTAAAAATCTTCTATTTTCACATGCTAGAAATTTGAGCATTAACTTTGCTTCCTCCCTGTGCTTTATTACTTCCATACAATATTTTACTAAATCCTGTCCTTCAGTTTCTCCTCTCCCTCCTCTCTCTCTCTCTCTCTCTCTCTCTCTCTCTCTCTCTCTCTCTCTCTCTCTCTCTCTCTCTCTCTCTCTCCTTTCTGTGGCCACATTTATCTCATTTCTCATCATCTCACTTTTAGATTCTTCAGTAAACTCCTGCTCTCTTCCATTTCAATGTTTCATCTTTCTACCTCATTATGACATTCGGAGGATGATGACTAATCTTCCTTGAATTCTACTATGGCATTCTTATATAGCACTGCCAGTGGCTTTCTGTTATCTTTTATATCAAATATAAATCCCTCTGCTTGACTCTGAAAACTCTCCTCAATCAAACTTCTTCCTATATTCTCCTAAAAACCATCTACTTTAAATCACCATTATGCATGTTCTTCTTCAGTCAGTACAATTTCTTTGCTTGACTTATTTATTGCTTCTTGAATATTTTTGTTCATGCTTTTTGCATCCCTTTGCCCACAGTCATCTCTTTGACCTTTATTACTGATCTTGTGCATCCTTCAAAGGCCAATTCAATTCTGTTTTTAAGCCATGTGATATAGTGAAAAGAGTAAAGAAACATGAGTTAAATTCTAAATCTGGATATTTACTTGCTGTGTGATTATAGGCAAGTTACTTCACTTTCTGAACATCAATTTCCTCATCAGTAAGAATGTGGAAAACAAACTTCTACTACTTAGCTCATGGGTAATATTTCAGTTAAGTGCTTAAAAAATCTTATAGTAACTTGGAAATCCTTAGAAATGAAACCTCCTTTGACTCCTTAATTTCACAGTGATCTCTTCCTTTCTGAACTCCTTGATGTCCCATCTCCTACTCCATTCCATTATACAGATTCTGTACATAGAATGTGTCTGTCCTTAGCTCCATAGCTTAGAAATTTTGGCTTACTTCAAAGCTCAGCCCATGAGGGAGTCATTTCTTGATCCCTTTTAATTGCCAGTGTTCTTTCTCTCTTCAAATAATCATGTATATGCTGTTGTATTCTCCCAAAAGCATATATGCTGTGTGAGGGCAAGGACAGTTTTTATTTTGTTTCTTTGTATTTCCAACACTTAGCATAATGTCGTGCACATTTTATGTATGTTTAGGGGAAAGAGTGGGCTGATATAATCCCTACATAGAAGAGGCTGGGAATTCTCTCTCTCTCTCTCTCTCTCTCTCTCTCTCTCTCTCTCTCTCTCTCTCTCTCTCTCTCTCTCTCTCTCTCTCTCTCTCTCTCTCAAAAACATGATGTTCTGCAATGGAAATGCCTTGGAGATTTGGACCACTAGCCATCCAGATTTTTCTTTCTCATCACACACTTTTTCCTCCATACCTTTATTGGAGAAAAAATGAGCTTCTGAGGGCCTCTGGGAAGATGAAGGTGCTGGGTACCCTATCCCCTTACAGCCAGCATATAGCCGAGTTCATAACCTTATTTTTTTCTATATCTATTGTGTTCATCCTTTCCTGTTGTACATGTCTATTACCTTATGATCTTTGAAAGATCAGGAGAATAACCTATTCACAGTTCATCTGCATTTGCAGCAATATATCATTGATGTTTTGAGGAAGAATATTGAGATTTTATCCTTTAGTAAGTGAACTATCTGGCAACAATATCCCATTTGGGCATAAACTTTAAGGACCTGATTCTAAATAGAAATTCCCAGTTTGAACCCATTATCACTGGGACCAAAATTGTATAGAGTATCTTTCCCAGGTGTTATCAGAAGGAAAATATTTCTACCTCCATTTTCCCCCACATCTTCAAAATAAATACCTCTTTGTAAAAACTAATCTTAGTTGGTTAACTGTAACTACATTGTAAATTACAGGAAATTAACAGGAAACTACACTGAAGTGGACTGTTTAAGCTGATGGTTTTAAAGAAGGGACATACTCAGCCCCTCAGAATCTCCCCTAAAATTGTGAGGACAAGCAGTCAACCTTGCTTTAGAAAAGTAAATCTAGATAAATCACCATATGTGCTTTGTAAAAAGCTTATTAGATTGTGTTGGATTAAATTATTAGTGTCAAAAAATACTAGGTCGCTTGGAAAAGAGGGTGCTAAATGCAGGAGTGTTATGATATCAGAAAGATTTCTCATAATTACATCTATATTCAGTCACGTTTTGAAATATATGTTGTCAAGGAAGCAGAAGGGTTAACCAAAGGAGATGTCAATTAGAAGACTTCTGGTCATCTGGTTGGAGAAGAGAAGGGATCATTCATGTTTGCATTTGTTCAAGGTTGCTAGGTTTTACTTTTATAGACATTCACATACTTATTTAGTTATTTTGTCTTGTATTTTCTCTGGGGAGCATTTATTTCCCTCTGCCAGTTGCTGTACTAGTCCCACTGAGTGCTCCTGGCTAGAGTGGAAGAGTAAATGAGTGAATCCTCAGCTCCACTGTCTGCTATTAGTTTCTTCACAAAGCAGGAGTCTCAAAATCTGTAATTTGCATAAACCCAAGATAATTACAAGGTCAAACACCCCTTGAAGAAATGGTCCTTCTAAAGAAGAGATGGTAATAGAGAATACTGAGAGAATGTGTCTCTGGGCCCTGTTTTAGATCTGACTTTTAATTTCTTCTTCTCTGTCTTAAAATTTTCCCCCCTCAAATTTGTCTTAACTGCCTTTGGCAGTATATTCTGTGCAGGATGGTGGTAGAGCTGGGAACATGTTTCAATAACAGATGGACTGGGCTGTCTATGTGGTAGGAATGACAGTCATTCCTTTGGCCTGATGTTCCAGATAAATCTTTGGACAATTCACATGGGAAAATAATCACAAGATGCATGGTTGTCGAACCTTCTCAAAGGGGGGCAGAAAAATGTCTTTGTGCTGAACCACATTACAGAATGGGTAGGGAAAAACATTGTGTATTAAATGATAAAAGGTTGCATTTCTGGATCTTTGAAGAAAACAGAAGGACAGAGCTGGGGGGGGGGGGGAACTTTAGCTTCTTGGCTAAGGCAGAGCAATTGATGCTACTTGCCATTGTCCACATCTTTAGCCCTGATGAATGACACTAAACTCATAGCATAGCTAGCTCTTGATTATGTCTTACTACAGAGGTTACAGCTAACACAGAGTCCAATCCTTCAACTTACTATTTAGGCTGAATTGGCATCCACCTTCCCAGGCTTTGCCTAGAGGTAAGAAAATAGGAGAAAGGATTTCTCTTATTTCCTTCCTCCCAAATTCAAAAACAACATTTCTTTAGAAATTCCTAGAACTGGAATAAAAAGAATAATATTAGGAATAAATGAAGTCTATAATTAGTCAATCCTTCATGCAGCAAACATTTTTCTTTTTACCAAAAATACTAGAAATATTTTATGTGTAATTTTACTCTTTCTTTCTTCACTTTTTCTCTTGATTTAAAGAAAGAGATGGCATTCCTCCTTTTACTGACTGCACATGTCATTGATATTTTGACCCTAGCTGTCCTCTTTGATGTTATCCCCATCTTGTGAGGCTTTGTGTCAGCATCATTTTCCATATTTATATTTAATTTGCATCTTTAATATTTCTGTCTCTACTAACACCTTTTCTTTTGAATAAAACATACTCATATCTCCCCATCTTCATCAAAATAACAACAGTAACAACTTCTTGACTTAACTTAACTCTCTTCCTTATTCAGGATATCTCACTATTACTTTTGTTGCACCACCAAATTTCTCAAGAACGCAGTCCATTTAACTAAGAATGGTAGAGAATCAACCAAATCTAACAATTATAACCATGGTGACAGCTGTCTGTGTTAGGAAGAGGTGGAAACCATGGCTTTTGGGTATCTAAAATAAGCAAATGTCCTAGAGATTTCCGCTTGAGATTAAAATGGATTCTAAGATACTGATCAAGTACCACACATTGCCAGATCAGTTTCCAATGCCTCCTGTACAAAAGCTTCCAATAATACTGGGGATATATATTGGTTCCCCATCTTGTCCCTATGAACATGAGATCTTTGAGATCAGAAGTTGGTATTTTCTCATTTTGTTTTGTTTTGTGTGCCTGGAAAATAAGCATATGACACATAGTAAGCATTTGATAAATGCTTGCTGAATTAAATTAAAGCAAAATGTTGAATATGGGATGCATATGAAGCATTCTGTTAGATTTCCAAAATGCAGTTTTGATGAGATATGAGAACTTGGGGAGAAGAGGGTTGGGTGTAGATGTCATTGAGCCCACAGAAGCTGATAAAAACACCAAGAAAATGAATAGAGAAAAGAGCAAGGCCCCACACAGGGAGGTAAGGTATGAATGATGATCCAGCAAAGAATTCTGAGAAGCAATGGTCAGATAAGTAGAAAGAGAAATAAGAGAAACTCTATAGAGGAAAATCTCCATCACAGCATAGGTGGGGGAAATCAACTTTTGGATGTTGTTGAGATGACACATGTAAGTTGAACTTATACTTAAATTGTATCTTATATATATCAGAGGTGACTTTGGAAGATACAAACATAGTGATGGCAGCCAGGAGGTTTAATAAACAGTTTTATGCTAAGAGATTGATGGCTACCTAAAGTGGTTTGCATTTTCTTGTAGAGGATTGATTGACAGAGATATTCATTACCCTCTCCACAAATTAGAGTTTTTGTCTTTAAAGTTAACTGTTACAAACTCCAAGACTATATATCTATATCTATCTATATATCTATATCTATATCTATCTATATATCTATATAGATATAGATATAGATATATAGATAGATATAGATATATAGATATATATATATACAGAGAGAGAGAGAGAGAGTTAAATTCCAAAAACTGATATACAATAACTCACAGAAATATTCTGACTAGCACCAAACTGAATGCTGCCAGTCTGATTTGGATAGCTAGCTACAAAAGCCAACTATGAATTACCAGCTCAGGGAAGATCCGCGTGGATGAGGATGCTCTCTCTAGTATTCCCCCTATGACAGAATTTATGGTCATACTTATGGAGAGAGTAAAGACAATCTGTGACATGAAGGGAACGGAGCTACTCATACAAGAAAGCACAGCTGAGAATCTGGGACTTCCTCCAGAGAGTGTCCCACCGATGCAAGTAAACATTGTAACAAGCGCTCAACTGATCTTCTCTGTCCCAGTTCTACTTGGTGATTGGCAGCCACAACAGCTGCAGGACAAAGGCTTATGGGAAGTAATGTAGAAAAAAAAAAGGTGGGGAGAGAACATGACCCTCAGGAAATCTAGCTAGGTTTAAAGCTCCCATTTACTAATAATGTGGAAGAAGTTCAAGGTGATAGAATAATAATATATTCAGACTATAGCAGTTACCAGAAAGCAGTTGGTAGGACAGGACAAGTGAAGTTGTTTAATTGCCTCAATCACATGTGACTCTTCATGACCTCATTTGGAGTTTTCTTGGCAGAGATACTGGAGAGATTTGCCATTTTCTTCTCCAGCTCATTTTACAGATTGGAAACTGAGGCAGACAGAATGAAGTGATAACACACAGCTGGTAAATGTCTGAGCCCAGCTTTGAACTCACAAAAAGGAGTCTTCCTGATGGCAGGTCTGGCACTCTATCCACTATGCCACCTCGCTGCTCTGGCCAAGCACAATAATCCAAAAGGTTTTGCAGTAGCTATCATCAGATGAATCATGGCACAGAGAAAATGTCACAGTCTCTGGGATTAGAGAACCTCAATTTGAAACTTACCTATTCTATCTATTGAGTGACTTCGGGCAAGTCATTTTATTTCAATTGGTTTCCATTTCTTCATGTGAAAAACAAGGATTGAAGTAGATATCCTGTAATCTCTCTGAATGAAGATTCTTGACCCTTTCAGACCAAGATCATGACTTTGACAACTAGTTTCTCTAACAAATGCTAACCTTGGCAGCAATCAAGAAAGTTTAAATGGTATCCTTATCTCCTTTAAGAGAGTTATAGCCAGAATGGTTAAATAATACCATACTGAGTTTGCTAGGAACACAAAGTCCGGAACAGAAAGCTTAATGCATATGATATTTCTACGCCGTTCATAAAATTCTTCTCCTTATAATGCAATAGACTTTATTTTGTGCTTCCTGAGGGTTAGGTGAGCCTTAAAAGTCTGGACTGTTTGAAGGAAAAAGAGGTAGGAAAGACATCACTTAGCTGAGATATCACTGGAAAGAGATCTATTATTATTAATAACTTCAGCTCAGAAAAGTGGGATGATCTGCTATCAGGAACTCTAATTCTTCTCTGAAGTTTTAGTGTCTGAAGAAATACAATAATATGGACTAGTAAAGAGCTATACCATAATCATAATTTTAAAAATTATATAGTATGATTACTATTTTACAATAGTGATCAAAGCACAGCAAGATAATACAATACAACCCCTAAAAGTCAGTCAGGTTCTTGGGGAATAAGAGAATAGAAACAATGGAGAATCAAGTAAGTGTTCTCCAAGATGGGCCCATACATAAGCTATAATTAATCAGTTGTTGCCAGACAAATGTCCATATGGGGAAGATATCGTTCAAGGTATGAAAAAGCAGAAGCTGACAATAACATCAATAAGCATTCATTATGTGCTTACTATTTTTCAGGCCTCAAGAATACAAAGAATGGCTAAAATACAGCTCTTGTTCTCAAGGAATAAGATATATACAATGTAAATGAGAAGCAATCTCAGAGGGAAAGAGTTAAAAGAAATGAAGGAAAGATGAGACCAGGAAAGGCCTCTTTCAGAAAGAGGGATTTGAATTGAAAACTGGAAGGCAGAAGTAAGGGGAAAGAGAATTCCGAGATTGAGAAATGACCAGTGAAAAGGCATGAAATTAAGATATAGAGTGTCACAAGCAAGGAACTGCTAGTTGGCCAATATAGTTCAGTCATAGAGTATGGTAAGTAATGTGTTAGAAGATTGGGATGGTAGCAAAAATTAGGGTTGTTAAGGGCTTTAAAAGCTAAATAGAAGATAATAGTTAATGAATTCCCTGCAAATCAATATCTAGTTCATTAAACAACCCTCCTTGTTTCTCCTCATTAGAATAATTCCTATTTCCAATTGCCTACTGAATATGGCCACATATCATCTTTTTTGATCTAAAATTAAACTTATCATTTTTCCCAAAAAAGTTCTCACTCTTCTTTTCCTCTTCCTCTCCTTTTTCTTCATTATTCCCCTTCTCCCTAGGGCTGAATTTTTTAGGATTATATTCAATATCTCTTCTTTTCTTACCACATACCTTTTCTGCTAGACAAGCCCCTTCTTTTTATTCCTATTTATTTAACTACACAATTACTATCAGGGTAGTTACTATCCTTCTTATTAAAATATTTATGGTTATTTTCTCTCCTTTTCCTTATTCCCGTCACTTATACAATACTCCAGTCAAATCAGACCACTTGATAGATATTGGACATGTAAATTTTCTTCCTCTATTCTTCATTCTATTTATGAGCCTCTAACTCCTTTCATTAGTTCTGATACAATCTTCTCTAGTACCAAAGAATAGGTCATATTATTATTCTTATTATATTATATTATATTATCATATTATTATTTTATGTCTTACATGACACTAAATTTTTTTTAAACATAGCTACTATGATTCCTCTTCATCATCCTTTCAGTATGATAAATACACCCAATATGTATTCATAACTTCATAGAGTTGAAAGAAGTCAATCTAACCAAATTCCCTTCCCTTCTATAATATCCTTAGCAAGTGGTCACCATCTTCTGCATGAATCCTTTCCATTACTGGTCACTAAGTACCTCATTAAGCTACCTACACAGTTAAAAACTTCTCTATTAAATCATAGGACACATCTACAGTTGACAATTCACTTTCCCTACACTACCCTCACACAGAATAGACAATGAGGATTTTCTGTTCATTTTACAAACAAGGTAACAACATGTTTAAGCAGCCTTCCCAAAATCCTCAGGCTAATAAGTAGAAGAGACAGAACTAGAATTCAGATCTTTTTATTCTCTCGTGTTCTCTCTGCTATACAACATACTCCCTTCCTATTTTAGGGGGCTCTTTATTGAACATAAACTAGTTTCTTTTTACATTTCATCTTTGGGTTTTTGTTTTATTCCCTCTGGAGTCTTGCAGAATAAACTAAATTTCTCTATCACATGACAACTTCAAATATTTGAAGACAGCTATCAGGTATACTTTAATTCTATTCTTCTCTAAACTAAACATGACTAGTTTATTCAACTGATCCCAACCACATGTTTCCTGGTCTCTTCACCATTCTTCCAACTACTTCTAGACATATTTCTAGCCAACATTCCTCCTAAAATATGTCCCCAAGAACATGACACAATATTCTGATGGCAGAAACTTAGAGTTGGATTTGACTTTCTCAGTAACATTTTCATAAAAATAAATAAGATCCTAAATAGAAATAGCCAAAAGTAACGAAAAAGACAAAGAATTCTTTTTAAACATTTTATTTTTCTAAATTAATGCAAAATTTTCAACATTCACCTTTGCTAAACCTTATATTCCAAAGTTTTCTCCCTCTCTTTCCCCCTTCCTCCTCCCTAAGACAGCAAGCAATCTGATATAGGTTATATGTGCAATTCTTCTAAACATTTCCATATTCGCCATGTTGCATAAGAAAAATCAGAATGAAAGGGGGGTGAATCACAAGAAAGAAGGAAAAACAAACAAACAAACAATAACAATAAAGAAGTAAAAAATATTATGCTTTGATCCACATTTAGTCTCCATAATTCTCTGTCTGGATACTGATGACACTTTTCATTTCAAGTTTATTGGAATTGCCTTGAATGACCTCAGTATAATTCTTTTTTATTATTATTATTATTTTCAGAAGAAAAATATTTTATATTTTCAATTGATTTTCTGTAATTCTATACATTTTTTTCCTTTGGAGGCCACATCTTCTCATGTAAAACCACGTTCTCCTTCTGAGGAACTGCCCCAAGAAGAAAATAGCCAAATTATTGGTTTTGAGGCATAAAAAATATCATGTCTCCCAACCTTTCCTTCAACCCCACACAATGCTTTAAGGATTAGAATTCTGTGGTGCTTTATTATCAATTTTCATAGAAAACTATGCCAATCTAACATCCTTGGTTTTTGATGAAAGTCCATTTTTATTCAATAACTGACTCAGAGTCCTCTGAATCCACAAGCCTATCTGCAGCCTCAGCTGAATGGCCATAATAGGCAGCTTCCTAGTTCAGTTATACTAAAATTTTTCAAACACAGGAAATTATGTTTCTAAACTAGAATAGCTAAAAAATTATTCAGTTTGCAATAACTCCAAGTACCAAAGCATGAAAATACATGTGCATGCAGTTATATTCATACATGTACAAAAGTGCATAAATACAGAAATATGCAAACAAGCAAACATTAGTACCAACATATAAGTATGTGTACATAAGCATGCAAATATGTGCATACATTTTTATAGCCATGGCACTTATCACAGCACCTGGCACATAGTAAATGCTTAATAAATATTTTCTAACTGGCACAATTATATATATATATATATATATATATATATATATATATATATAATTGTATATATTCATATGTTGACAGATATATATATCCATTGTAAACTTATAAATATATGCATTTACAGTACAAATATGCATACAATAATTCTATGTATGAATTAACACAGGTGTACCCATTTATATATTACTTTCACTTGTGTGCAAACAAGCATACAAACATATACTTAGAAATTAACTGGTACTTCTATATCTACATGCAATACTTCTGTCATATCCTTTACTTTCATGGCTCACTTTCTTTGGTTACACTTGTAAAGTTATGTTTGCATCTTACACTTATTCAAACATATGCATATGTATACATTCATGCATAAGTATCTGAAAACATGCTTACTTTTAAAATATTATGAAAATCTCATAAAAGCACATGTATTGTGCTACTCACTCTGTCTCTTTCACCACGTTATAGGAACGCACCCACGTAATTTTCTTCTGTCTAGTTGATATATTGACATCTGGGTTTTCCTGTACAGAACAGCACACTATAACCATAAAACAGAAGTGCTGATGTAAACAAATACAGACAGAACTCAAGGGCTATATGTTTGTTCCAAGCTGAGATTCTGAAGAACACACACACACACACACACACACATACACACACACACACACACACATACACACACACAGAGCTGAGTTGATCTGAACCTAGGGAAACAACAGATTTTTTTTTCAGAATATCAATAAATCAATTCACCTGCTTTTGGTGGTCTGTATACGAACCGAGGTTTGAAGTACTGCTCTGCTCCCTTCCTGATACTCTAAGGAACCTTGGATTTGGCCTTGGTTTTGAAGTTTCTTATTCTCATCCTATGTTACAAACAAAATAATATGTGTGTGTATGTATATGAATTTCAATTTGATATTTCATACTTAACAGGACTTGTGAAAACTTGTCTGGTACATGAGTAATTTTTTTTCATTCACCACATTTGCCAGAATTGTAAACCTAAGGCCAAGTTAATTAAAGTCAATGGAGAATGTATTTTGTTTTTATTAAACTTTCTGTTTCTATTGATTTTTCCTTCTCATACAAATAGTACAGACTTATTTCTCAAAATCAAAACTCTTCAGAACAGAGACAAAGAAGAAGAAAAACCCGAAGCAACTTACAAACTGGAAGAAAAGATTTTAGAAATATCTAAGATGAAGATTATGTCCCCCTCCTTTCCTGTTAAGGTTAGATGTCAACCAAGGACATCAGCAACCTGTCACACTGAACTGGAGTTATCACTTTGAAAATCCAGGGCCATTGGGATTGCACAGCTAAATTGGCCTCTACTCATTTTGAAACATTAGAAAGACAAGTGAAAAATTTGTTGAATTGAATTGAATTAGAAGTTAGTGTGGTGTACTATAAAATGTATTGGACCTAGAGTCAGTGAATCTGCATTCCTCTGCTGATATTTATTACCCTGTGACCTTGGACAAAAAGGTTGAGCCAATTTGAAGCTGTGATGTTTCTCCTCATTCTAGAGTGATGATTCTTTGATCTTAAGAATTGAATTTCATTATAAGATGTTACCTTGCATTATGTAGGACATGAGACCCTAAGTTAGAGAATCTAAGTTTAAATGCCTGATCTACTTTAATCAATCCCCAAGCATTTATGAAATGCCTATTATATGCCAGGCTTTGGCGCTCGGGACATGAAGACAGAAATAAAACATTTATACCCTCAAGGAGCATACATACTAGTTTATTCCTTAAGTGATTTTTAGGCATGTTACTTCCACTTTCTAGGCTTCAGTTTTCTTATTTGTAAAATTATCATGCTAGACTCGGTCTCCAATGTCCCTTACAGATTTACATCTTATGAATTTGATGAATTCATAAAATACTTGTTAAGAATCTATCAGATTGTATCTGAATACAGATTGAAGCATTCTCTCTCTGTCTTTTTTTATCTTTTTTTCCTAGAGAGTTTTTATTTTTATTAGAGTGGGAGATCTATTTTTTTTTTTCCGCAACTTGACTTTTATTGAAATGTTTTGCATAACTTTACATGTGGTTTCTTAATTGTCAGTGGAGACAAGGGAGAGAACCTAGAACTCAAACATTTTAAAAACAAATATAAAAATATATATTTTTTGTTTGTTTCTTTTAAATGTAACTGGAAGAAAATATGAAATAAATAAATAAAATATTTTTAAGGAGTCTATCAGAGACTGAAACTGTAACTCCTCCTGGTTGACCAAGACTGAGTAAGATTTGGAGGCAGCAAGGTAGATGATGGATACAGCTTGGCAATAGCTGGCAAAAAAGTTCTGAGTTCAAATTTGTTCTCAGATATTAATTATGTGACTCTGGGAAAAATCACTTAATCTTTGTCTACTATGTTTTCCACATCTATAAAAATAGGTATGATAATAGCATTTACCCATCAGTGTTGTTGAAAGGAACAAATGACATAATAATTGTAAAACACTTGGCATAGTGCTTAGCACATAGTAAGTGTTATGTAAATATTAACTATTATTGTTAACATAGAAAGTTCAGATAATCTGAGAATCTATGATAGGTTCTATTCACTAGCAGAGGTGGGGAATGTCCAGCCTGCTGGCCATATAAGGCGTATGAAATCATTTGGCCTGGCCCTGCCAACACTACCACTGGTGACAACAAACTTCCACTGCTTGAGTCCTTTAAGTTGATAATTTTGTATGACCTATTAATGATGCTATAAATATCCAAATGGTTCTTAGCAGATAAAAAAAAAGTTTCCCACTCTGGCAACAGGGTGAGAGTTTAGAGCATTCACATAGAGGAGTAAATTTTAAACTATAGTCTATAAACTTAAAAAAAAAAACATACTGTTCAATATACTTGATTTCCTCTATATCATATTTATTTTATTTTTATTTATGCATTTATAACATAATTCTGAGAAGGGGTCCAATAGGCTTCATCTAACTTCCAGAAGGATCCATGATATAAAAAAGGTTAAGGAACACCTGCCACAGAGTGAACCAAGAACCATCTCCCTGGGAAGCTCATGCCCCAGGCTGCCTCCAATAAACACATAATTTCCAAAGTGAAGGGCTCTTGGCTGTACAAGTACCAAGCAAAAGAGCCCTTTACTAAAATTCAACAAAACAATAAAATTCAGTGGGTGCTGAATTCTAGATAAGAAAAGGCAGACCATGCATGGATTTACATATTTTATTTCCTTTATTAGAAAGTAAGCTTGCTAAAGGCAGAACCAAGGTAGCAAAATAAAGGTAGGAACACAATAGAATTTTCCCAACATTTACTTCAAACAATTTTAAAATAACAATTGAAACCAAATTTTATAGTGGCAGAGCTAACAAAATTTAAAGTAAAACATTTTTCTAGCTTAAGACAATTTAGGAAGTTGGCAGGAATGGTCTGTGACTTTTGGAAATAAGCTGAGAGCTCTGAGGGCAGCAACCCCAGCAATGGGCCTCGGAGACAGCCATAGCAGTGACTTCAGGAGTTCTCAACCTAGAGATTGTAAAGGGCTCAGACAACTGGTCAGAAAGAGATTATAAGGGACCTTTGCAAACACCTACCACAACTGATGCTAATTGTCAATTGCATTACCCATATACAATTCTGGATTACAGCTATAAAACAGAGAGGAATGCTAGTGTTTGTGGCTTCAGGAGAGTAGGAGACCTGTTCAGAGTTCCAGGGCCAAGACAAGACCTAGTGATTATGACCACAAATAATTCAGGCCCTTCTTGGGCATAGACCAGGAAAACAGTAACCACACCTTTCCCAGAATAACACCATCGTGGAAACAATGAAAAACTTACAGATTCACTGAACTGGAAACAGCAGCCCAAAAATGTTTGAAATTTGAAATAATGCTTTTCTATACCTAGGTGTGAAAGTACCAGTTGTAACATAAAATTTAGAGTTAAGAAAAACTGGAAAAAAAGGAGAAAACAGCAACAAAAAACAAACAAAAAACAAAACAAACAAACAAACAAAAAACAAAAAACAAAAACAAACACAAAAAAACATTAAAAAAAAAAAAAAGCTACAGTGCTGGTAGGGAAACAATTAATGTAGACAGCTTTTCCAAAGTGCTTGACTAAGAAAAGAAAGAAAGATTTAGCATAATAGCTGGGGAGAAAAGCAAGAACTAATGAGTCCTTTTTTTTTTTTTTTTTTTTTTTGAAAGGATGGGGGGTTCTGGTTTATAAGCAGCATGAAAAGAATCAATAGATGGAGATTGAAGATTTGTGGGGTGAAAAGTAATTATTGAGAGACCCATTTTCCAGAAATAAAAACAGTAGGGGATGAAATCAAGGCTATATGTGTTAGGATTGATATTGGTAAAGAGGAAGGCCATGTCTACAACAGAAAGTATAATAAAGTAATTAGTGTGGAATAATTCAGGAGTGTTTGAGTGTAAGGAGAGAGAGAGAGAGAGAGAGAGAGAGAGGGAGAGAGAGACAGAGAGAGACAGAGAGAGAGAGAGAGAGAGAAAGAGAGAGAAAGAGAAAGAGAAAGAGAGAGAGAATGAGAGAGAGAGAGAGAATGAGAGAGAGAGAGAGAGAGAGAGAGAGAGAGAGAGAGAGAGAAGAGACAGAAAGAGAAAAGAGAAAGAGAGAGAAAGAGAATCCTAGTTCACAGCTACCTTTGGGAGTCTAAGAAGAAAAAGAGTTGGAAAGGCAGCATCATGAAATGGGGAAATGATGGAAAGAGATAGGAAAACCATGGTTTTATTCTTGGTTCTACTATTAACTAGCTATGTTGGACAAACATTCTGGGATTCGGGTTCTAGATCTGAAAAATGAAAAATTATAAAACAGTAGTATCATAAAGGGAAGATATATATTATGTCTTTTCAGTGGGAGAGAAAAAAGTTAGCTTTTTCTTAAGACTCTGAAACAGACAATAGCAGAGGGCAGCTTCTATTTGCATTGGGCCTTTGTAAGAATACGAACAAGAAAACGTCAAGTTACTTTCTAGAAAGGAAAATTATTACAAATAAAGAAATATAAAAAAGTACTTAGCAGATGAGATTGCAAACTCCTTGAAAGTAGTGACTTTGTTTTTGTTTTTCTATTTTTGTATGCTCGGCACTTAACACAATGTCTGAAAACAGCAAGCACTTAATGTTTGTTGACTGACTGATTGACAGAGTTCCCTAGTGTGATGAATAGCAAAAAGATACTTTTTCCTTATAGTTCATAATAGGTATTAGACACTAGAGCTACCAAGAAGAATGGATGAGGACTGAGGATCTGGTTTCCAGCAAGCATGAAGACAGAATTTTTAAGGATAATCTATAGAGAACATATTGTATTTTTATTTTTTATAAATAATAGCTATATCCACAAAATATATTTTTCTCCCTACTAAGTTCCTACTTCCTATTAAATCAGTTTCAAAGGAAAAAGAGGAAAAAGCTTAAATGATAGAAGTTTAGGATTTAGAAAATCCTAAACTATATTTAAAAAGATGGATGATAGAAGAATGTGATTTAAAGAAGGAAG
Source organism: Sminthopsis crassicaudata (assembly GCF_048593235.1). Lineage (NCBI taxonomy): Eukaryota > Metazoa > Chordata > Mammalia > Dasyuromorphia > Dasyuridae > Sminthopsis > Sminthopsis crassicaudata. Next base: position 652,468,636 of record NC_133617.1, read on the forward strand.
AAAGGAAGAATTAATCAATATTTTTAACTATGTAATAGGTATGATAGATGGAGCTGGACTCTGAGGAAAAAAGCATTTTCTTTACTCTAATGAATAATAATGTGAATTTACACATTCATCAAAAGAGTCTATTATTGATCAGAAGAAGATGAGTAATATTGAAGTGCATTGAGATAGCCCATTGTAACCTTAGAATGACTAATACAAAGTTTTATAATTTTCTCAAGATAACTTTCCAGGACATTCTGAAGAGCAAATTCTTAGATTTGTGAAATCTATTTAATACCCTCTACTTTTGGTGGTTCCTATGTGGAGAAAAGTTAACACCAGAAGGAATCCAGACAAACTTCTTGAATCATGAAGTATTAGGAATGAAAATGATGACTTGGGGCACAAAGGTAGTATTTTCATAATTCTTGTTGACTAAAGGCAAAAGATCCAAAAGACGATTTGAAATGAAAGGCTAATTTTTAAAAATCTTATCTATGAACAGGATTTGTATTTCTCAATCATGGCTTAAAATTCATAAATGATAAGCTTTTGGCCAGGGATAGTCAAATAAGATCCTATGAATAAAGACATTTCTCTGGAGTTTTATAAATCCAGTCAAGAGAGTTTTAAAGTAAAAGAAAAGTGAGAGATGGAGGAAATCATTTCAAAGCATTTGCCAACAAAAAATTATGAGCCATGATAGAGTGGGCCAGTAATTCAAAAAAGATGTTTTGTAAAAAGAGAGGAAGCAGTAAAGCCCATGAACTCACTTGTCTTTATACAAGTGCATAAATTAATGTAAACAAGGTAAACAAACATCATAGATTAGTCATCTTAAAGTAAGGAAATAAATTCAGCTTCATAAGTACCTGTAAACTTCAGGGACTTACAACTGGAATTTAACTGATGTTATATCTCATTCAAAGAGTAGATAAAAGAGAAGTAGAATACTCCTACTCTTACAAATGTATACTTATAGGAGGAAATCTACTTACAAAAGAGAAGCATGCAGAAGAGAATTAGGAAAAGGATAAATGGAAGGAAAAATAAAAGCAATATTGCTACTGGCATATACCATATACCTCAGCTTCTTAAACTGTGGTTCATGACTCCATATGTTGTCCTATAACTGACCATGCACATTTCAAAATTATGATTTATTATCAGCAAATGTTTTATTTGTAAACCTAATTTTATGTATTTATGTACCTGGGGTCATGTAAAAATTTTTTGGGCAAAAAGGAGTTGTGAGTAGAAAAACTTTAAGAAGCCCTGCCATAATCCCATCTAAAGTTAAGGAAAAAATATATGAGGACTCTGGGAAACAGATCATAAACCTGGTCCAGAAATATAATATTGTAATGATAGGAAAATATTTGCCATATAGATACCAGCTCTCTTTCAGTCAAAAGTAGAACAGTTAAATGGCATTTTTTTTAACTAACCTTAGTCAGAATTTTGTCTTTGATATTTTGGACCAGCTTCCAATCAACAAGAAGAAAATCATTATTGAGAAGCAAAAATGACAGGAATTTTGGGCAGACATGGCAACTTCCTTTCAGAGTTAAAGATAAAGATAGGGAATCTGAGTTTGGCTTGAAATACAACATAGGTTTGGGTAAAGTAGATTTAGAAGAGTTCAAAAAAGGTCAAATACTGCAGTATCTATGGCTTTGAATTTTACAAGGAAATTCAGTCATGGATGAAGGCATTTCCCCTTTGCCTTCTGTCTTTCTCCTTCCCCCAGCCCTGGTTGTCATAGAACACATCTGGTATTGCTGGATATTGGGAAGACTCTCTATAACTGCTCTTTTTTCCTTTTCCCTTTGTCCAGTATGCTTAACTGTTCATATAATATGCATGAGATATTTTGCAATGACTCCATTTCCTTCTAATTAGATAGAAAATCACTTCCAATTAGAAGCTTTTTTATTTGCTCTATTATTGCCTCCAAAGGTTCTCCAATTCTTACCACCTACCCTTCTCCTATGCCCTACTGTCCCCTGGCACTGACATCTGACCTGCTTATGTAACCTAGGAACCTCTGGCCCTTACCATTCATTCAACACTTAGAACTTTTAGGCTTTTTTATTCCCTGTAGCAGAACTTTTTTTATGAGTAATCTCCAATTAGAGTGTGGGCTTCTTGAGAGGAAGTCTGTCTTATATTTTCTATTTATCCCTCAGCTTTTAGCATTGTGCTTGGCATGTGATTGATAAATGTTTCTACTCCATTTATTCAGGAGGAATGAAAGAATGAAATTATGATACAGAGATGATAATAAGGAAGAGATAAAGAGCTATATGAAGAAAAATATAGATACTCAAAGAACTTATCAAATATAGATTTTGGAAAAAAAAAGAGTAATATATGGAAACAAGGAAGACAGAGAATCTTCCTTGAGTGGTATGGTCCTGTAAGAATGGTATCAGAAGTACTAAAATTCTATGAGAAATACCATAAAACACTTAAGAACTGATGAATAAGCAATTCAGAGAAAAACATTAGATTTATATGAATCAATGCAAATAAAATAAACAAAAACAAGATATAAGATGCATAAGAACTATGAGCATGCAAATTAAAAGTTCACTAAATGGAAATTGAACTAGTGAGTAATTAGAAATCAAATGATGATCTTGGAGAAGAGATAATAAAATATACATCATCCCCTCACAATAGATAAATGGGAGACTTTTAGGATGTAAATTTTCAGATGTGAACACTATATCAATTATTTTCCTTTAATTGTTTTTCTTTGTCATAGGAGAAAGTTTAATCTTGGCGAGAGTGAGAATTAAAATTACTGAAAAGACAAAAGGTATATTTTTATTAAGAAAAATAATAGAGAACAAGATTTGTGCCACAAGATTGGAAATGGGCAAATGTCCTGATTTTCTAAAAGGGAAGAATGATAACCTACAAAATGTGATCAAAGATCACATATCTGAGAAAATTTCTAGAAACAAATTATGAGAAAAATTCTAGGTGGTATTTTTAAAGGCACAGAGTCTGAGCACTAAGAATGGGAAATTTGGATCATTAAAAGGCAACATGGCTTCACCAAAAACAGGTCTTGGAAGATTAACCTAATTTCAATTTTTAACTGAATGGTGATACTTGAATGTAGGGAGAATTCTATTGACATAACCTATGAGCAGAATATTTGACAAAGTTTCTCGTATTTATTGAAAAAATTGGGGGGAAATAAAGTAGAAAATAATACAGTTATATGAATTCAAAATATGTTGATGTATGGACCCAAAGAGATTTCACTAATTAGTCTGTATCAACTTGGAAGTAAAGGTCTAGTAAACTATTAGAGGGATATGTCTATTATCCTGCTCTGTTCAATATTCTTATCTGAAATATATATGAAGACTTATGTGTACCCCTCAACAGATTTCCAAATGATACAAAATTGAGAGGCTTAATTAACCTATTGGATACTAGAATAACAAAGACAAGATCTGAAAATATCTTTGAATGTTGGTCCACATATGATAAGACAAAATGATAATAATATATAATATTAATAAAAGTTAAAATTATAAATCATATTCATGTACTTCTTTGAAAAAGTCAATTGCACAAATGCCACGTGGAGGAGGCATGGCTGGACAAAAGTTCATCAAAAATACTTGGAGATTTAAATTGACAGTTCATTTGATATAAATCAACAGTAACCTCACAACCAAAAAAAAAAAAAAAAAAAAGCAAAGTAAATTTCTATTACATCAAGATAATCACAGTGTCCAGAACAAAGAAGTTAAATTCCAATGTGAAATTTATCTCAGATAAAGAACACTGTGTTCATTTTTCATGCATTATTTTGGAAGGATATTGACAATTGGAGCATGCCCAAATGAGGCCCACTAAGATGATGAGTGGACTAGAAACCATGGTTTATGAAACAACTGGAGGAAATTTAGCTTTAATAAGGGAAAAGTTTTAAAAGAATATTATTGTTACTTTCAAAAATTTGAAGAGTTTTCATCTATAAGAGGAAATAAACTTGTTTTATTTGATCACAGGAAATAAAACTTGAAAAGAATAGTTGGAAATTTGGAGACAAATTTGGATTTAATAAGAAAATTAAGTTACCAATAATTATAAATGTTGAGATATGAAACAGGTTGGCTTAAGAGGTTATGGTTTTCTTTCCAGTGAAAATCTACAAACAAATACCTTGTCAGGGATATTATCAAGGGAATCCCTATTTAGATATTAATTGGACTAGACCCTTTCTGAGGTTCCTTCCAACTCTAAAATTCTACAAGTCCAAATTCAATGACTAAAGCAATCTTTAAGATGTCTTCTAGCTCTAATATTTTATAACTCTATGAAATACACTATTGCCTGAGGCCAAAGTTCCACAGTCATATCCTACTTACCTGAATTCTTCCTTGGTTACAAACACCACTACTTAGTCCAATGCCTTGGTATATTAATTATTTAAGCCAATTCTTCTCAAATCCCCTTCTTCATCTTTCTTCTTGCTTTTCATTGAAGAGTCTGTCAGTAATGGACAGTTTCCCTGAGTTCTCTTATTATTATCATAATTTAAACTAGATGAGGTCTTTGTGATTTTCCTTAGCTAGCCTAGGCAAGAACCAGTGTCATTCTTACTTCTGTGATATATTTAATCATACATAATCGGTTATGCTGCTATATCTATAATATCTATCCTGCTAGATGTGAGCTCAAAACGGCCAGAACTGAATGTTTTTTTGTCCAGAACTGAGGTGTTTAACAAATACCTGAAGTTAAAGTTACTTTTTATTATTTAATTCTGTGTCAGAGTATTTTAACAGAACCTGGAATTACTTTGGCTAGAAACTGACTCTTATAGAATAAAAGCCTTTGAGAGCAGGAATTGTTTTCCCAAAATTAAACCATAATAAGCATTTGATAAATGTTTCTTCAGTTGAATCATTCATTCTTTCAATAAGCATTTATCAAGAATTTTTAATACAAAATGTACTGAAGTGTTGAGAATTTTAAAAAAGGGGGAAGGAACTTATCTACTAGAGCATTGAATTATTTACACTTGATTATCTCTAATTCTTCCATTTTTCTTCTTTGGATTCAACCTGAATTCAGTCAAAATCATTAAAAGAGCAAAGGCAATCAAAGCATTTTGGCGCTGTAATATGATGGTAAGTATCTTTTTTTTTTCTTTTTTTGGAAGGGATTTATTTTATTGGTATAGATGACAAAAGGTTAATGTATTTTTTATGTGATTTATATATTTCATGATAATTTACTGAAACTATACTCTAAGCAAGAGAGATACAGTGACTTAGTTTATAGATAGATGGTTTGCTTTGGAGTCAATATGACTTGTATTCAAGTTTCACCATTTCTGACACATTTTAGCTATGTAACCCTAAGCAATTCAGTTAAACTCTCAGTACTAGCAGATAATTTTAAGACTTCTAAACAAGCTTTAATGGAGGGAGTTTTCACTCAATGTGTTCTCTAAATTGCTGCAATCACAAGCCCATGCCAAAAAAAAAAAAAAAAGGGGAGGGAAGAGGGTAACCTAAGTTGATCAGAGTAATTTGTGTCATATAGGATGTCTATTTTAGACTGAATTACAAAAGGCAGCCACTGGTTTTTTCCCTGTGTTCCCAAAGACTACTGAAGTGCTTTATATATAGCAGATGCATTAGAAAGTTTGTCTAATTAAAGTAAAAGGAGCTTAGAAATCTTTCTTAGGACCTGTGTATTACATGAGACTATCTTATCAATTAGATGTTGATACTTTACAAAATTTTGTCTTTTTAAATTCTGAATATCAGTCACCCCTTATATATCTTCTACTTTTGATGGTTTATAATTTGGATACTTATCAACAATTTTTTAAACATCACACCTTCTGTGAGCACTTTCTTCTAGGTATATTGAAGTTGCCAAATGAGGGTGAATACAATAAATTCTGGCTTTGAAGGAAGCGGTGACAGTTGCTGGAGGGATACCCTAACTACTACTGAATTGGCTTTCTACTGCTAATCACAGTGATGTTTATTCTTTCTCCCTCCAAAGTATAAAAAAAATTTACTCATTACTCATTAACCCAAGGCCCCTGGGGTTTTGCTCAAAATCTTAATTGTAACAATCAAGTCAAAGTAAATCTAGTAAGCAAAAGTTAAGCTCTCCTACAAAAGAGAAGATGGCAGCCAAAAGACTTGATGTGACAGGGAATTCCAAACCCATAATTTGGATTTTACACCATACAAGAGCTGTGGTGGAATTAGGATTCTATCTCAGCCTCTGTTTCTCTAGATTTCAGTCTGGGTATCATTAGAAAGAGCTGCCATTGATCTTCATTACAGATTTATCTCCAAAACTGGTATAAAGTCATATACAATGTCTTTCTACATCTGTTTCCTATCTGTATAGTACGATGATTCTCCTTGCATGCAACTCTGCAGAGTGTACTCGTATAAAACCATTGCAAGAATGTTTCTGGGAACTTCTGACAGTTCCTAAAAATCAACCTCTCTTCTACCTATGGGAGGTAACTGACATGGGTTCTTGGCATTACAGTTGTATATGGTCATTCCAGCCTAGCTCCTCCATATTACAGAGGAAAAAACAAAGGAATAATTGTATCATAGATTTAGAGCTAGAAGAGAATTTAGAGGTCATATAATATAACTCCTTTATTAAAAAAAAAAAAAGGAAATAGGTTTGCAGACATCATGGAATAACATGGGGAATAAATCAAAAAGCTGGAGTTTAGAACCAAGTTATCCAATTCCCAATCCAGTGACTTTTCCTTTGTACTACATGATTTCAGTCATCGTGATAGGACTAACAAAAATAACAACAGTAACAATAGCTAATATTTCTATAGTCTTCAAGGATTACAGCATATATTCCTCATAACCTTCTAAGATAGGGGGACAAACATTCTTATGCCCATTTTTAGACACTCAAAATAGTGTCTATGTAGCTAAATTATACTATTTACTAATGAGAATGGCACATATATAATGGTCTTTGTGTTCTTAAGACTGTCACTTCAGTCAACTTTTCATAAATCCACAGCCTCAGAAAGAGGAGGAAGGCACGTTAAGAGGTCAATTTACCCAGTCTTCTGCTTTAAGATGAATAAGTAAACTAACTCAGACAGTAAAGAATTTATGTTATTTTTAAGGTCTTCCAGGGAAGTGGTTTACAGAGCCCTTTTCAGTCACTCTTTCCAGCATTGTATAACCCTCACTGTAGGAAAATATTTTTTTCCTTTTGCTTAAACTACATGCTTCCTGCTAGAGCCAATTGGGTTAAGACCAAAGAGTTCCATCACAACTATCAATGGCAAAAGTCTGGGGTTGGAGTGTATCTCTTTTTGGTCCCTTTGCATAATTGCAAACTGAAAACATCCATATATTCCAGAAGAAATTAATTAAATTTGTGCCTATTAGATTTTTATGAGTACAAGACCAATCTATGTTTATTGTTTGTCCACTCAAAAAAGGGCAATTGATTTGGTAAAGCAAAGTAACACCTTAAATTGATTCTCTTTATACAAAGTTTCTCCCTTGCCTAAATCAATATTTCAAGATATCTTTAAAGTTATAATAACTAAAATAATCTTATTCAACAATTCTTGATCATTAGTCTCAAATGAGACACATGTTTATCAAAAAGAGCTTCCCACTGATAGCAAGGAGAACTACTCTGGAATCTGAATTAAAAAGGATTTCCCTAGTGCTGATGAGTTCCCCCTGATATACCTATTGGTCGATAGTATCATTCTGGTTATATTAAGCCCATAACACTGTCTACTACTAAAAATTCATAACTACTCAAGAGTTTGTTTTGACCATCCATGAAGGAAAGCATAATGGATTAAGAATGTCTTTCTACATTGACTACATGATAACAACATCAATTATATGTATATATTATCCTAAGTATATACTCCTTGGACAGATTGCAAAAGAATGCTAAGGTGGAGACAGAATTAAATAGGAGACTAACTTACCAAAAATTCTGAAGCTTCTTTACTAAATTCAAACTTCTCCCTGAAACAAGATTCATCCTTTTAATTTATTGTTATTTGGTTGTATTGGTAATCTCCAACTCTTCATATTTCAGTTTATTTAATAGATGAGACACTGTGGCAAACAGGGTTAAGTGACTTGCCCAGGTTCACACAGATAGCAAATTTCTGAGATCAGATTTGAATTCAGGAAGAGTTCCCAGAGGCCCAGCACTCTATCCATTGATTCACTTAGCTGCTCCCTTTTCTTTTTTTAATGCTATTTTATTTCTTTTCCCCAATTACTTATCAGGAAAAATTTTAGCATTGATTTTTACAAGATTTTGAGTTCCAATTTTTTCTTCCTTTCCACCTCATCTCCCCTCTTCTTGAAATGGTAGGCAATTTGACATGGGTTATATGTAGTTATCAAGTAAAACATATTTCAATATTAGTCACAGTTATGAAAGAAGAAACAGATCAAAACAAAAAAATTTTAAAAATTAAAAAGTGGTATTTCAATCTTCATTTAGAGTTCTGGATATGGAAAGGATTTTTTTGTAAGTCTTTTGTACTTGTCTTGGATCCTTATGTTGCTGAGACAAGCTGAGTCATTCATAGTTGATCACTGCACAATATTGCTGATACTGTGGACAATGTTTGTTCTGGTTCTACTTATTTCATTTTTCATTAGTATATCCAAGTCTTTCCAGGTTTTTCTGAAATCCATCATTTTTTATTACACAGCAGTATTCCATTATATTCACATACCACAGCTTGTTCATCCATTCTCCAATTGATAAGCATCCTCTCAAAATCCACCTTTTTTGTCAACAAAAAAAGTGCTGCTAAAAATATTTTTGCACACATAGATCCCTTTTTCGCTTTTTACAATCTCTTTGAGATACAGACCTAGTAATGTGATTCCTGGAATAAAGATTATGTTTGGTCACCCTTTGGGCAAACTTACAAATTGTTCTCCAGAATGATTGGATCAGTTCTCAACTCCACCCATAATGCCTCAGTATTCCAATTTTTTTGACATCCTCTCCAACATTTATCACTTTCCTCTTTTGTCAAATTAGCTAATATGATAGGTGTGATATAATATCTCAGAGATGTTTTAATTTACATTTTTAATCAAAAGTTATTTAGAACACTTCTTCATGTCTATAGATAGTTTTGATTACCTTGTCTGAAAACTGCTTGTTCATATCCTTTGATTATTAACTGGGGAATGGTTTATATTTTTATACATTTGATTCGGTTCTCTATATATTTGAAATATGTGACCTTTATCAAATACACTTGCTGAAAAGATTTTTCTCAGCTTTATTCTTTCTTTCTAATCTTGCTTGCAGTGGTTTTGTTTCTATAAAAGCTTTTATATTTAATATAATCAAAATTATCTATTCTGTATTCCATAATGCTATCTCTTATTTGATCATGAACCTGTAACCCATTTAATCTCTCCTTTAAGAATTTGGATGTACTTTTATTATTGATATTACTTTATATCAGTGGAACCTTTTAGCAAGATGTAGTTTTCTTTTTTTGCTTTTTTAATTAGGTCTGTTTCTGCTCTTTTTTTAAACTTCAGCTCAACCATAGGATTTACCTTTACTCAGTATATGTCTCCCCTCTTTAACTGTGTTTTTTGTAAACTACTTATTGTAGGATTCTAGTTTTTGATCCATTCTGCTATCTGCTTCTGTTTTGTGAAAGAGTTTGTGCCATTCACATTCATAATTATGATTACTAACAGAGTATTTCCCTCCATCCTATTTTTCCTTCTGCTTGTCCTCTCTCTCTCTTTTATCCTTTCCCTCACCAGTATTTATTTCTGTCTACCACCTTGCCTAGTTTGCCCTCTCTTCTATCAGTTTCCTCCCTTCTTTATTTAATCTCATCTCTACTTCCCCTTAGAGTAAAATAAATTATTATATTGAATTTATTATGCGTATTATTCCTTTTTAAGCCAATTTCAATGAGAGTAAATTTCTAACAATGCTCATAGCTCATTCCCCCATCTTTTCTTCCACATAACAGGTTTTTTGTACCTCTTCATGTGAAGTAATTTCCCCCATTCTATCTTACCCTTCTGTACTACTCCATAAACTCCTCTTTCTCATTCCTTGATTATTATTTATATCATTCCCTCTAATTCCCCTAAATTCATATCCTCTATCTGTATATATCTTTCTAACTGTACAATTAGTGGTACAATTTTTAAGAATTATGAATATCATCTTCTTATGTAGGTATGCAAACAGTTTGACTCCATTGCATCCCTTATGTTTTCTTATTTCTTTATGCCTTTTTAGGCTTTTCTTGAATCTTGATGTTGGAAATCAATTTTTTTATTCAATTCTGATCTTCTGTTGACCAAAGCTTGAGATCTTTTTATTTCATTGAAAAGTCACCTTTTCCTCGAAATATTATGCTCAGTTTCATCAAGTAGATGATTTTTGGTTGTAGTCTTCCATTGCCTTTTGGAATATCATATTCCATGACCTCCAGTCCTTTAAAGTTGCAGCTGCTAAATCCTGTGTAATTCTGATTGTAGCTCCCCAATATTTGATTTTTTTTTCTTTCTGGCCACTTGTAGTATTTTTCCTCAATTTGATAGTTCTGAAATTTGATTATAATGTTCCTTAGAGTTTTTATTTTGGAATCTGTCTTCTGAGGATATTGGTGGATTCTTTCAATGTCTATTTTACCCTTTGGTTCCAGGACATCATGTCAGTTTTCTGGATAGTTTTTCTTGAAAGATCCTGTCCAACTCCTCCTTTTAATTATGGCTTTCAAGTAGGCAAATCACTTTGCCACAAGGACCTCAAATTAGGTCACAAAATTTCAGACATAACTTAAACAACTGTTATTAAATTAACTTAAATTAAAAGTTATTAATTGTCAGAGTCAGGATTTGAATCTGACTCCCTGTCCAATATCCAGTCCTCTTTCCACTAAATATGTGCTTTGTGAAAATTTTTTAATAATAAAAAGTTATAAAAAACCCTACATTATATCATTTTTATTTGTGCAAATAAGAGAGTATATAAATTCAAATAAATTTTCATGTTGTTTCATAAAATTTCAGAGGACAAAGAAGCTTTAAAGATTATCTAATACAACTGCTTAAGTTTATAGAGAAACAAGTAGTGTGGGGTAATGGAAAGAAAAATGGGAAAAGGCAACAAAATTTCATTAAGTACCCACTATGTTCCAGGCACAGTACTAAGTGCTTTACAAATGTTGTTTCATTTGATCCTCACAAGATAATAATAAACAACTAATAATGAATGTTGGATTTGGAGGCAAAAAACTATTCACAACTAAGGCTTGTTAGGTGACATTACTGAAGAACCCAAACTTTTTTTACTTCAATTTCCTTATCAATACAATGAGAATAATACCTTTCTATATCCATCTCAGAGGGATTCTAAAAAGAATAGAATAAGAAAATGTAAATAAGGTACTTAGTAATTATAAATTACTATATATAGGTATAAGTTTGATACTCCTATAAAAGACATTAAAACCCAAAGAGATTGACTTGCTCATCTGTTGAGAGAAGTTAGAACAAAGCCCAGGCCTTCATTATTATTATTATTTTTTTTTATGGCAGACACTCACTCTGAGCCATCAAAACCTGAACAATGAGCAAGGAAAACTTGGGTTGCAATCTATAATTGTCTCCATGTTCAGTGAGAGAGACTCAAAGTTGGTTAGGTTTTAAATTTGAATCCTAATGAGTTTTATTCAAGTCTGCTTTTACCATAACTGGATTTCAAAATAATCAAAAATGAAAACTGCATGAGCTAATCATCCTAATTTTTCAAAAAACAAAACAATGTTAGTTCTGACCAAAAGCTCTGAGGATCTTCCTCTCCAAGACTGATTCTTTTCTGAAGACAAATAAGGCCATCTTTTGCCTCGTTATTATTGCCTAGCCTTAAGCATTGATTAGGTGTTGCCTCAGACAAACAGACCTGGAAAAGACTTTAGCTTAAAAACAGCACTGCCTCTGAGCCACTGACACTTGTTCTCACCTATGTCTTGCCCCTGGATTCCAAAGACTCTGGAGGAGAGAGTGAGGGTGATGACTTTGTTCTGCTCTTAAAATCCAATTCATTTGCAAATGAAGACATCATCTTTTTGATGTCATCAGTTCTCTTCAAGAATGAAAGGGAAACATCAATCTATTATAGTAGACTTCTTCCTCTTTATAGAATCTTTAACATATTTGTGTTCCTTATGTGAAGGTTAGGAGCATCATATGCCAATTGAGTAGGTGCTCTTCTATGCACTTGACCTTCCTCACCTTATAAAGTAGAGAGAAGGGACGGTGGGAGGAGAGTTGGATTTGCAGGGGTCATAGAGGTAACAGAATTAGGTGCAAGATAGAACCTGTAATTAAAATCTGAGTTCCATCCTCATTTAATTTTCTGTGCCTTATTCACTTGTAAAATAGGGATTATAATTGAACCTACTTCATAGATTGTTGAAAGGAGTAAATCAGTCAGCATTTTAGTAAAAGTGCTTTGTGAACTTTAAATCATTATGTAAATGTGCTGCCTAATATGTTTACTATTATCTCTAAGACTAAATAATTCACAAAATCACATGTTGGGAGGGCTCTCAGAAGTCATCTAATCCAGTTCTTCTTTTTAGATACATTTTCATCACTGGTAGGAAACTTCAGATAAAGAAATTCCTTCCAACAATGAAATTTGGGTTTTTTCTATAAGTTCTAGTCTTTGAGAGTTAAGTGGTTAAAAAAAAGAGTAAGTAATTTGCCGAAGAAAAATCAGTATGTCAGAGTCAGGATTTAAATCTAGGTCTTCCCAGTTCCATGGCTTGCTCTCCATGTATTCCATCATGCCTCTCAATCCCTGCCTAAATAGAAATATTATTTACAATATTCTTAACACCTGGTCATCCAATTTCAACTTGAAGACTTCCAAGAATGTGAAGTCCACCATTTTGTGACTTTCATGGAGCACAAATCATGAGGCCCATTGTTCTTTCCTGGAACCAAAGTCTGCTTCTATCCTCTGGGGCACAGCAGAAGTACCACACACAAAGCCTGTGCCAGTTCAGAGATCTAGAGAACTGGCTCATCCTGGCAGTAGATTCCCTACTCTCCTGTCCATTCAGTTTTCAGTTAGCTATACCTCTTGACCCACTCCTCGGCTCACACTCGATGTCCCACTTGCTGAGCTTCCCTGTGGTCCTTGCACAAATTGAACACATAGAGTCAGGCCAAACCATGTCTCTGGCAGAAACAAAGTGCCAGTTGGGTTTGAAAAATCCAGCAGGCACTAAGCACTAAGGCTCTTTCTGGGTAGCTTTCAGGCCATTGAGGAGTGCTAATGTTAGCTCCTTGCATCACCTAGAGAAGGCTTCAAGACTCACTTAAATGATTGACCTACTTCTGTACTTTCCGTTGTTGCAAATTACAAGAATATACTGTGTGCACTTTCAGGCAATTTGATACTATCACCTTAAAATTCACTGATTCTGCCATCCCTCCTCCCCCTGCCTCCTATGTTCAAATGGAATATCTGACCTTTTTCTTTGGCAGCAGCTTCTCTTTTCCAGGTAACCGATGATGATTTTATACCCTGGATGATAATCAATATGTAGAAGCTGTCTTTATTGATCTGGATAAAACCACCAATTACGGCTTTTCTGAGCAAGGCTCAGTGGGATTCAGTGTGATTACACTGCAGTGGGGGAGTTATCACATAAGTAATCAAAAATGCCACCATAAGGGTATTTAATTGGATTTCGGGTGAAATGTAAATGGTTATCCATTAGATCAGCCTTTTGGGTTTTTCATTCATGAGATGGAGCTTCCTCTCCTTACCAACTGGATCATTCCTTCTTTGCAGATTAAACCATCACTCCCTTCACCTCCCCCAGACCTTCTGCCCTGCAGTCTCAGAGATGAAGTGTGATTTAGAGCTACAAGTACAGCCAAGGACTGTCCTGTTTCCATGAGCTGTACAGTAGACTTTATCCAAAAATCAAATACTATACCTACCTCACAGTGTGGTTATGATGATACAAGTAGACAATATTTGTAAAACTCTTAGCACCATGTCTGGCATCGAATACATTTATATTATATAAATAACTAATTTTTAAAATTATATAAACATTATATAAAATGTTCTTCTTTCCATTCCTCTTCTTTCCCTGCATGCAGTTGGCAACTGTGAATTATGGGAGATTTTTCAAGCAGGAGCAATTTGATTGGAGCTAACAGTTCATCAATTAATAATGCAAAAAAATTTGAGGATAGTATGAGAGCAAGGAGATGCTATAAAGCAACTGCAATGGTTGAGATGCTAGTGAGGAGAGAAAGGAAAGAATATGTGAAAGATATGAGAGAGAAAAAGATAACACTCAAAAACAGATAGAAGAGAAAAAGGAGAAGGGGGGTCAAGAAGAAAGCAAACCAGCAGAGGAGATAGAGAAGGATCATTTAGAAAGGCTGCAGCAAAGCCAGCAGACTACAGTAAAGCCAGCAGACTACAGTGACTTTGAGAACTATAGAGGAAAGAGTATCTGGTAGATAGATATGATCAATAGTGCCAACAGTTGCAGAAGAATCAGGACATGAAGACTGAGAAAAGCTATTAGATTCAGTGATCAGAAGGTCATTGGAGGTGTTTGAGGGAACAATTTCTGTAGAATTCTGGGGAGATAAGCTGATTTATAAAGAACTGAGGAAAGAAAATAGAGGAGCAAGTAGCTAAATTGAAATGAATTAAAGGAAGGGTTTTGGTTTGGGGTTGTTTTTTATTTTCAGATTGGAGAGGCCTGAGTATATTTCTAAACAGCTGGGAAAGAGTCAGCCAAGTAACTAGTCAGCTGGTTCATGGTTTTCTTTTGCACTCCAAACTGATCCCAGTCTTTCCAAATAACTAAGCCAAATACTTATAGTGCCTAAAGTTAATAAGCTTGAAGAAAAGACAATCTCTTTGAAGGATTCTAAGGACCAGAAAAGACAAAGGGGAAGAGTCCTTGTAACCATCTCAATGGAGGGTCTCTTGGCTAGATTGGTTTTAAACTAAATGGAGACTGCTCATCTGGAATCAAACCATCTTTGGAAATATAGAAAGTCAAAAGAATCATGAACACTTAGACCAAACCTGATCAGTTCAGAACTATCCTTCAATAATAACCATACCTTTGTACAAAGCCCCTAATTGAGGTCATCTTAGCATTGTAGTCACAGCTTCAGAAAACAAGCATCTGAAAGAGCCATTGAAAGCTTTCAATACATTTTTTTGTTGTTTTTTTTTTTGCTTTTTGCTTTTCATATTACTCTGAGCCAACAAAGAACATTCCTGAGACATCAAAGAAAATATCAGTATAGGTTGTCTTATTGTGAAAGGATTTTTATAAAAGCAGCAAGCTTTGTCAGAACAGAAAGACAGCAAAATTGAAAACTCAAAGGGTGATTTCTGGTCTCCTCATTTCAGGCTGAATGCTCTTCTCTAAGTCACAGGGTCAGCTGCCATTGCATAATTTGTGCCCATAGCATGCACTCAAGTTCCATTCATGTGAATAGTGGTTCTGCATGCAGTGAGGACAGAATATGCAATAGCTTCTGCCTTGATGATAAGAACAGCACCGATGAGAAAAGAATTTTCTCGTTAATCTTTGGTCTACCATTAGGTATGCATGGGGTATGGGGATAGATAAAGGATAGAGCTATATAAAGTGGACATGAATATATAGCAATATATATTCAACTCTGAATTCTTAGATATGACTTCCATTAGAAATATATCAAATTTTATACCTAAATTATGTATAACTTCAGAACATCTTGCCAAGGGTCATTCAAAATATATTTAACATACTAGGAGACAATGTGTCCTAGTCTACATAAGTTAAGCATTACCAAGAAGTAATCCAACACTTTTAGAAGGAATTTCATGGACTCAGGACACAATTAAGTTTGTTTGTCCATTCAACTACTAAAAAAAATTTTCAAATTACTGGGAAGAAAAAAAGATGGAAAGAGAGAGAAAAAGGAGGGAGGGAAGGAAGGAGAAATGGAAGGAAAAGAGAAAGAAGGGTGAAAAGGAGGAACAAAGGGAAGAAAAAAAGGAATAAATTAGAAATAAAGATAAAGCATGTAAAATAATTTAAAGTGGTATGAAGTAAATAAGTTTGTTAAGCTAGATATGTTTTAAAAATATTACACACCTATGGCACAAGTAAAACATCTCACATCTATTGGAGTAACATTGACATCATTATTTCAAGTTTTTAAGATAAAAAATAGTATAATAAGTTAGTGTCAAAAGCATTTTAGACCTTCCACATGACTGAAAGCAGAAAACTTCTTGTTATAATGAAAACAACTATGTGTAAATTAAAAGAAACTAAATTTGAATCCCAACTCTGTGACTTTCAGCAAGTCATCTAATTTCTCTAAGGTTCAGTATCTGAAAGGAGGCTGGACAAGATATTAAGGTAACTTCTAGCCCCAAATCCTGTGAATTCAGGAGAAAAGCAATGTGAAGAGTCTTAGAAGAAAGAGAGAGAAAAAGCAAGAGTAGAAGATCAGTGCCATCTAAATAGAAGACTTTCTGTAGTTAGCCTAAACAGATGCAATTTGGAATTCTTCAATTTGTTCTGTCTCAGACTTAGTGGTTTCACAGATCAGATATCTAAGGAACTAGCTTATTGTAGATATTCTGCATGGTCATCCCTTGAGATCATCTCTATTGTCTAACCAATTATAGAACTTACTGGAAACTTCTAAGGTAAAAAGTCCTTAAATTTACTGAATCCATCATCCATATGCAGGTTGTATTTGTATAATATGGAGGTTAATTTAACATGAGAAGGCAGCATAATGTAGGAAATAAGCATTAATATTTGGAATTTGGTCAATTCTAGTCTGAAATCTGCCATTGATTTGCTGTGGGCCCTCATACAAGTCACTTTCTCTCTCTTGGACTCAGTTTCTCCATGTGAAAATGAGGCTGTTACAAATTAGTGAGGGAGTGATGAAAGAGGTGGAAATATTAAAAAAAAAAAAAAGAACATATAAAAGATAGCCTATATACTTGGAACAAGAGTTCTACATTAAACCTGCTCTTGGAATTTGGAGAAATATAAAGAAGTTCCTGATTTGAGAAGCATTTTCTCAGGCTTATAACTTCCTGTGAATTTCTCCCATTTTTGTCTTTTTTTTTTTTTTTTTTTTTTTAAGGCATGTTGCTTTGACAGTTACTGTCTATACAGCACGTGACAACCTATTTGTTGTTTGTTTGAGATATCCTGCCTTAGATACTTCCTAGCTGGAGACCTGGGCAAGTACTTAAACTCTCTTACCATCAGTTTCCTCATCTATAAAACTAGAACAATAAGAACATAAAACATTAAAAAAAATAATAATGAGCATTAAAATCAAATGAGATAATATATGAAGTGTGCTTTTAATATATTAAAACATAGCATAAATGTTAACCTTTATTATAAAATGAATTTCCACATTTCCCTACCACCCACAAATTGACTGATTTATACATTTAAGAGAGAGGAAAACATAACCAATACTTCCTCACAGAGGGTGACTACAGTTTTATATGATTTCCATTCTGTATCATGCTGGGAATAAGAAAAGAATTTAGAGATTATGCAAATGATGACAATCCTACAGTCAGTCATCTAGTTAGTCTCTAGCCAAAACAAGAATTTCCAGAAAGGAAAGTGTTCCATCAGATTCCCTATCTGTGCAAGTATATTTTATGTTAGGGAAAATAAGGTAGCATAGTAGAATATCAAGAATAAAATTCCAGAGAATTTGGGAAGGAAAAAAATAAGAATTTTTAGGAAGTTGAATCCCAAAGAAAATCACATAGGAGGAGACTAGATCCCAAACAACTTTGATTTTTTATTCTTGAAGAGGACCATGACTTCATGGAAGTGATCCCATGATTTGCAAGTGAATTGGATTTAAGTAAGGGAGGTCACCTGCCTGACTCCAGTGGCCAGATAAATATCAAGTTGATTGGAGATGGCCTTGGATGCAATGGGAAACATCAACCTTTTTAAGCTAAGGTCTTCAACAGGTCTCAGTCTGACTGAAGTCACACTCATTTAGTGATTAAGGCTAGGTAGCAATTGAGGTAAGAATCTTCTCTTTAGCTTAGTCCAAAAATTTAAATAAATTAATACATATATGAATGAATCTGGGAGGGGGAGACTTTTCTGGCCAAATAAAAAAATCACTGCTATTTACATTCAATATGAGTCAATGAGGACCCAAACAATGACCAAATGAGGCTTGGCCTAAGACTTATTGGTGAACAATTAGAATCAGATTGGTTTTGGTTTAAGGTCCAGTTCTTAAGAAAGAGATCTATCTGGTAAATCCCAAGAAAGTTAAGAGATGTAAAACACAAAAACAAATTCTTTTAAGAACAACTGTAAGTAATACCCTATGTGATCAGAGGGAGGGAAGGGAAGGGAAGGGAAGGGAAGGGAAGGGAAGGGAAGGGAAGGGAAGGGAAGGGAAGGGAAGGGAAGGGAAGGGAAGGGAAGGGAAGGGAAGGGAAGGGAAGGGAAGGGAAGGGAAGGGAAGGGAAGGGAAGGGAAGGGAAGGGAAGGGAAGGGAAGGGAAGGGAAGGGAAGGGAAGGGAAGGGAAGGGAAGGGAAGGGAAGGGAAGGGAAGGGAAGGGAAGGGAAGGGAAGGGAAGGGAAGGGAAGGGAAGGGAAGGGAAGGGAAGGGAAGGGAAGGGAAGGGAAGGGAAGGGAAGGGAAGGGAAGGGAAGGGAAGGGAAGGGAAGGGAAGGGAAGGGAAGGGAAGGGAAGGGAAGGGAAGGGAAGGGAAGGGAAGGGAAGGGAAGGGAAGGGAAGGGAAGGGAAGGGAAGGGAAGGGAAGGGGGAAGGGGAAGGGAAGGGGGAAGGGGAAGGGAAGGGAAGGGGGAAGGGGAAGGGAAGGGAAGGGAAGGGAAGGGAAGGGAAGGGAAGGGAAGGGAAGGGAAGGGAAGGGAAGGGGAAGGGAAGGGAAGGGAAGGGAAGGGAAGGGAAGGGGAAGGGAAGGGAAGGGAAGGGAAGGGAAGGGAAGGGAAGGGAAGGGAAGGGAAGGGAAGGGAAGGGAAGGGAAGGGGGAAAGGGAAGGGGAAGGGAAGGAAAAGGGGAAAGGGGAAGGGGAAGGGGGAAGGGGAAGGGGAAGGGGGAAGGGGAAGGGGGAAGGGGAAGGAGAAGGGGGAAGGGGAAAGGGGAAGGGGGAAGGGGAAGGGAAGGGGGAAAGGGAAGGGGAAGGGAAGGGAAAGGGGAAAGGGAAGGGGAAGGGAAGGGAAAGGGGAAAGGGAAGGGAAAGGGGAAGGGGAAGGGGGAAGGGGAAGGGGAAGGGGGAAAGGGGAAGGGGAAGGGGAAGGGAAAGGGGGAAGGAGAAGGGAAAGGGGGAAGGGGAAGGGGAAGGGGAAGGGAAAGGGGGAAGGGGAAGGGGAAGGGGGAGGGGAAGGGGAAGGGGAAGGGGAAGGGGAAAGGGAAGGGGAAGGGGAAGGGAAAGGGGAAGGGGGAAAGGGAAGGGGAAGGGGAAGGGAAAGGGGGAAGAGGAAGGGGAAGGGGGAAGGGGAAGGGGAAGGGGAAGGGAAAGGGGGAAGGGGAAGGGGAAGGGGGAAGGGGAAGGGAAAGGGGGAAGGGGAAGGGGAAGGGGGAAGGGGAAGGGGAAGGGGAAGGGGAAGGGGAAGGGGAAGGGGAAGGGGAAGGGGGAAGGGGAAGGAGGAAGGGAAAGGGGGAAGGGGAAGGGGGAAGGGGAAGGGGGAAGGGGAAGGGGGAAGGGGAAAGGAAAGGGAAAGGGGGAAGGGAAAGGGGGAAGGGGAAGGGGGAAGGGGAAGGGGGAAGGGGAAGGGGAAGGGGAAGGGGGAAGGGGAAGGAGGAAGGGGAAGGGGAAGGGGGAAGGGGAAGGGGAAGGGGAAGGGGAAGGGAAAGGGGGAAGGGGAAGGGGGAAGGGGAAGGGGGAAGGGGGAAGGGGAAGGGGAAAGGAAAGGGAAAGGGGGAAGGGAAAGGGGGAAGGGGAAGGGGGAAGGGGAAGGGGGAAGGGGAAGGGGAAGGGGAAGGGGGAAGGGGAAGGAGGAAGGGGAAGGGGAAGGGGGAAGGGGAAGGGGAAGGGGAAGGGGAAGGGAAAGGGGGAAGGGGAAGGGGGAAGGGGAAGGGGGAAGGGGGAAGGGGAAGGGGAAGGGAATGCAGCGCCTAGCCCAAAATGGATGGTATAAAAATTCTTATTGCTTTTTTATTTGGCTGCTTTAAAAAAAAATCTGGACTAGTAATTTCAAAAGTATAGAGAATTCTCAGAGAGGACATTGTCTCTATTAATGTAGCTCAATTACTAAAGGTTTTAAGGAACTGTCTAAGGCCTGAAGAATTAAGGGTTTTATACTTGATCTTAGTACCACTAGTGATCATCCTAAGCTCAAGTCTTATCCTCTATTTGTCTTGTCAATCTGCCTGTTGTTATTGTATAATTATCATATATTTGTATATGGATTATAATCAGCTTATTATTTTGTAAATTTCATGTGTGCAAAGATGGTGATGGAGTTCTACCTGCCCATTAGATCATAATTCAAATGATACCCCTCTATAAAACTTTCTTTGAACCCATCCAGTAATGATCTTTCTCCCTAAGACTTGGAAGAGTATTTTGATTTCAAGAGTATTTGATTCATTAATAAGATGCTGACATACATTTTTGTGTATCTTATTTGTACTATATGGTCCTACTAGACTATAACTTTCTTGAGGGAAGAATTGATGTCCTAAGTTGTACATCTCCCCTAAAAAATTAGTTTAGCACTCTGTTCATAGTAAATGCTTAAGTGTCTATTGCCTTTTTAAAACTGAATTATTTTTATAATTCTCCCAGACTCAGTGCAGAATTTTTCACATAGTAGGTACTCAACAAATTGTTGCTGACTGATTCATCAATATGTGCAAAACTGAATTTGACATCCAACTAAGCTGTAGGCAAAATGCAAGCAATTGTCTCTATATTCCGAAAAATTCATGTTCTTGCTGTTATGGATATTCATTCCATTAATTTATATAGATCTTAACAGCTTCACACGCCATACATAGCATTTGTGAGTTCTTGTGGCCAAAAAAAAATACATGAGGATGGCTAAGCCTCTGGTAATGTACCACTCTAAAACTTAACTAGATTAGTCTTAATATGAGTGACCTCCAGTCCATCATTATTTCAGTCCATAAGAAAATGACAATAATGAGACATCATACCAAAATGTGTGGGATACAGCCAAAGCAGTAATAAGGGGAAGTTTTATATCTCTAGAGGCCTACTTGCATAAAATAGAGAATGAGGTCAACAAATTGGGCTTACAACTAAAAATGCTAGAAAAGGAACAAATTAAAAACCCCCAGACAAACACAAAACTTGAAATTCTAAAAATAAAAGGTGAGATTAATAAAATTGAAAGTAAAAAACTACTAAATTAATAAAACTAAGAGTTGGTTCTATGAAAAAAACCAACAAAATAAACAAACCCTTAGTAAATCTGATTTAAAAAAGGGAGTACAAGAAATAATGTACTCCCTTCTGTTCCAAATTTTCCCCCTCCTTCCCTCCATCCCCTCCCCTAGATAACAGGCATTCCTATACATATTAAATATGTTATAGTATATCCCAGGTACAATATACATGTGCAGAACCGAATTTTGTTGTTGTTTGTTTTTGCAAAGGAAGAATTGGATTCAGAAGGTAAAAATAATCTGGGGAGAAAAACAAAAAATGCTAACAGTTTACACTCATTTCCCAGTGTTCCTTTTTTGGGTATAGCTGATTCTGTCCATCATTGATCAATTGGAATTGGATTAGCTCTTCTCTATGTTGAAGATATCTACTTCCATCAGAATACATCCTCATACAGTATCATTGTTGAAGTGTATAATGATCTCCTAGTTCTGCTCATTTCACTCAGCATCAGTTGATGTAAGTCTCTCCAAGCCTCTCTGTATTATTCATCCTGTTAGTCATTTCTTACAGAACAATAATATTCCATAACATTCATATACCATAATTTACCCAACCATTCTCCAATTGATGGATATTCATTTTCCAGTTTCTAGCCACTACAAAAAGTGCTGCCACAAACATTTTGGCACACACAGGTCCCTTTCCCTTCTTTAGTATTTCCTTGGGATATAAGCCCAGTAGTCGCACTGCTAGATCAAAGGGTATGCACAGTTTGATAACTTTTTGGGCATAATTCCAGATTGCTCTCCAGAATGGTTGGATTCTTTCACAACTCCACCAACAATGCATCAGTGTTCCAGTTTTTCCACATCCCCTCCAACATTCGTCATTATTTGTTCCTGTCATCTTAGCCAATCTGACAGGTGTGTAGTGGTATCTCAGAGTTGTCTTAATTTGCATTTCTCTGATCAATAGTGATTTGCAACACTTTCATATGAGTGGAAATAGTTTCAATTTCATCATCTGAAAATTATCTGTTCATATCCTTTGACCATTTATCAATTGGAGAGTGGCTTGATTTCTTATAAATTAGAGTCAATTCTCCCATAGACAGGCAGTTCTGTTACAAGATGCAGTTGCTGATGATTGGGGAGAGAGGAGAGAAAAATCCCTTTCTTCCTCTTGAACAAGTGAGTCCTCAAGAGGTGAAAGTGTCCCTAAGTGTTGAATTCTTTCTCCATAAATGGCTCCCTTCCTTATAGATTTAGCAGTATTAGCTGTCTTCATTTGTGAACTCTCACTATCTCCTGTCTAATGGGCAGAATAAAGGCACCAAAGTGATCCATGCCCAGGGCGAATCAATTGATTTTGCCTATCTTCACCCAAATGATCTGATTATTTTTATGCAAATAGGCCATTTAAAGTCTTCTTAATTTCACCGAGTAGATTGGGGGACTCAAATGACCAGAGGTCTCTGGATCATTTTGGCTCCATGAATGAAGTTGAAGGAATTGGGATATTTAGAATGGAGAAGAAAGGAAAAACATAGTTGCTGGCCTTAAGCAGCTGAAAGGCAATCACTTACAAAAGAAATTAGTTTTGGTTAGAATTGGGAGTGATGGGTTACAGAAAAAAAATTTAAGTATCATACAGGAAAATAAATTAGAACTATTTCATAGTACATGTACCACCTTGAAAGACAATGGGTTTTCTTTCTTTTTTTTTATTAATTTTATAATTATAACATTTTTTACAGTACATATGCATAGGTAATTTTTTTACAACCTTGGAATGTGAAGATAGAAAAAATCAATTGATTTGCCCTGGGCATGGATCACTTTGGTGCCTTTATTCTGCCCATTAGACAGGAGATAGTGAGAGTTCACAAATGAGTCAAATAATTGGAAGGCATTAAGTGCTCTTGGATAGGCCAAGCAAATGTAATCAAGATGACAATACTCCCTAAACTAATCTATTTATTTGGTGCTATACCAATCAGACTCCCAAGAAACTATTTTAATGACTTAGAAAAAATAACAACAAAATTCATATGGAAGAACAAAAGGTTGAGAATTTCAGGGAAGTAATGAAAAAAAAAATCAAATGAAGGTGGCCTAGCTGTACCTGATCTAGAACTATATTATAAAGCAACAGTCCCCAAAAACATTTGGTATTGGCTAAGAAATAGACTAGTTGATCAGTGGAATAGGTTAAGTTCACAGGGCAAGAAAGTGAATAAAAATAGCAATGTAGTGTTTGACAAACCCAAAGATCCCAACTTTTGGGATAAGAATTCATTATTTGACAAAAACTGCTGGGAAAACTGGAAATTAGTATGGCAGAAACTAGGCATGGATCCACATTTAACACCACATACTAAGATAAGATCAAAATGGGTCCAAGATTTAGGCATAAAGAATGAGATCATAAATAAATTAGAGGAACATAGGATAGTTTACCTCTCAGACTTGTGGAGAAGGAAAGAATTTGTGACCAAAGGAGAATTAAAGATTATTATTGATCACAAAATAGAATAGACATTGTTTTTGAAACATCAATCTGTAATGAAAATATTCAAATCATAGCCAAAACTCTTAGGGAGTAAAACATTAGGAGATTTTTACTGTCCACAGTGTAAAGATTTTTGTTCATTCTGAAAGAATTAAGTACTATTCAAAATTTATATATGGAAGAATAACCAGAAGAGACTATAGGGCTAAATTTAATAGAAACAATGAAATGAGAGATGGTCCTACAATCCTTCAGCAATAGACCTATGAGATACTCTTCCCACACATCTTTATCATATATGTTTCCTATTTATTTTTCTTATCTTATTTATCTCTTTGTGTGCCCGCTCTCTTGCCTAATGTTGGATGTTTGTAGGACAATATGTCTTAGATTTTTATGAGGATTCATTTAATATGAATCCTCCATGTTCCTCCAGTAAATATTTTTTTTTATCTAAACGAAATATATCCTCTGGATTACTATTCAATGATAAATCCATTAATGGGGACTTAAACATGATGGTTTTAAAAGTACAGACAGACCCACAGAGTATCTCTAGGCAGGACAATCTGTAAAATAAGTTGTGTAGCTAGACCACATTATATGAATATGTAATAAACTATGTATAATATGAATTTAAGGCTTTTCACCTACCTGAATTCCCTTTTCCAGACATTTTCTAACTTATCAGTAGCAAAAACTAAATGTAATACTCCAAATGATGGGAAAACAGAAGAATTATCATCTGTTTTTCCTTGAAAGTTTACCTCTCTTAATGTAGCCCCAGATTTCATTATCTCCCCTGTTCAGTGACTTCTAATTGGTTATCAAATAAAATCCAAAATTTTGGCATTCAAAACCATTTAACATCTGCCTCCATTTCATTCTTCTTTTCTAACACTTATCCACTTTCTAGTTTAATAGACTATTTATCATTCACTGTACATGGCCAGCACTTTTCCATCTTCATACCTTTACTTATTGTTCACTCTCCTGAGAATGTTGGTCCCCATCTCTTACAATCCCACCCAACCTTCACAATACAGTTCCAGTAAAATCTCAGTTATGAATCCTCCTGCTGGTGGTCATTTCTCCCTCTCCAAAATTCTTGTAATATTTTCATTCACTCCATTTCCTGTAATAGAAGATCAAGCCTTGAGTTCAGGGACCAAATGTTATTTATTATCTTTGTATTCCTCAAGAGTTTGATATAATGCCTTGCCTGTTCACATAGAATGCATGTAGTAAATATTGAATGAATCAATATGTTAGAGATCATATGGTGAGATAACATGGCAACTTAGAATATGCTCATCTGGGAAAGAATACATATCCAAAGTTCATTCTGGGATTAACTAGAATATGATTTGAAGCTAAACTGTTCCCCCTCCAAAAACAAGTTTTATTTTACCAATCAAAAATGTTAACCATTATAATCATTAATTGGCTGAAAAAAAGGTAGAGATCTTTAGGATAATAACAGGTAAATGTATACATTTATATGTACACATATTATTTGTGTGTTCACAAACAAATGTACACATAAATAGTAACAGATGAAATATACACAAATGTTCTATTCTACTAGAACATTATCAGAAATAATCTATCAGATTAAGAAGGTTAACATTTTGGGATCTTAAAATATGAGATTAAAAGATGAGTTCATTTTATTAGAATAGGCATGGTAGTAATAGGGGACAAAAAGAAGACACTGAACAATTTCACTGGGTAATAGAAGGCAAGAAAAGTATAATGGAACATTTGAGTAGTTAACATCTTAGGGTAGGAACTAGGGAAAGAAAAAACCTTATTTACTTAAAAATCTGACCTAAGCCTATCCCTCATAGCAACAATTAATATAGAATTGTAAGATTTCAAACACAGAAAGGACCCTAAAAGCCATCCAATCCAAATCTCTGTTTCAGAGAAAGAAACTACTTTAGGGATCATCTCTGGGTTAGCTAGATCTCAATTCAAATCTCTGCCAGGAATTCTTTGTCTTGTGAATTCTCAGTCAGCTTCCTTTTTAAAGCATTCTAAGTGCCATTTCCCTTGAATGTCATGCCTCTTCATTTGGAAAAAATATCAAGTATTTGCTGGTTGAAAAGATTTTCATGTCTCATTCTTGTGAAGAAGATGTCAAATCAGATTCAATATCTTTACTTATGTCCATTTCCCATTTTTGAGAGTTAATAACTATTTTTACAGGCACAGCTAGAGCTGCTATCGTTATATAATATATCTCCTTATCTTTGTCTTTTTTGTTTTGTTTTGTTTTGTTTTTGTAATTTGATATTTGGCTTGCTCTAACCAGCTGATGATCTGACTACAAAGAGACAGATAGTCCTGAAATAACTACTTCATCTGCAAATAAGTCATTTCCTGTCTTTGGGATCAGTTTTCTTTCCTTTTTCTTTCTTTCTTTTTTATGCCTTTTTTTCTTCTTCCTTTCATTCTTTGCTCCTTCCTTTATTTCTTCCCCATGCCAACCATACCTGAGAAAATAATTCCTGATTTGATTGCAAGCCTGAAAATTCTTAATAATCTGCAAACATTTGGCCACTCTCATTTCTTTCTTTTTTTGACAGGACACTCTAATTTCTTGATCCAGAACTATATTTTTAAACATAGTTTTTGCTACACTTCTTTGTATCTCCCTTGACACTGTAGTCAGTAAATAGCAAAATATGTGTTGAATTGGATTAGGAAAGAAGGTTAAATTCTATATAGACTATTTCTATTTTGTCTTCTGCATTTTATGTTGGTGCATAAGTTGCAATATTTTCATAGTGATATCTTTGTTCATGGTCAGAAGACATGGATAAATTAATCCTTCTCTTGTACCCTCCATAGAACCAAGTCATTAATGAACATACAGTAAAAACTAATTCAATATTCACTGCTGCTATATTGATTGATTAAATTAGGATCTTCCCAATCCAATTCACTTTCAGTTGATCAATGATGGACAGAAACAGCTACACCCAGAGAAGGAACACTGGGAATGTAAACTGTTTGCACTACTGTCTTTCTACTGAGGTTACTTATACCTTCGGAATCCAATTCTTACCGTGCAACAAGAAAATTGGATTTACACACATATATTGTATCTAGGTTATACTGTAACACATTTAATATGTATGGGATTGCCTGTCATTTAGGGGAGGGAGTAGAGAGGGTGAGGGGAAAATTTGGAAAAATGAATACAAGGGATAATGTTGTAAAAAAAAAATTACTCATGCATATGTATTGTCAAAAAAATTATAATTATAAAATTAATAAAAAATAATAAAGTAAGATCTTCCCTACCTCTAAAATTGCAATACAAGTCCTTAACTACACATGGGATATAAGGAGGCTGAATAGTTTTGTAAGATGATTGTAAAATAGTTTTAATTTCTATGGATAATATTTTTTCCTAAAACAATCTTTCAACTAATGTCATTTCTGTCAGAGCTTATATTCCTGGAGATATTCTCTGGCAAAAAAAAAAAAAAAAAAAGAGAGAGAGAGAGATATGAGATTCTTTGGCATTTTTGAAAATATTTCATGGAAAACAGGGTCTACTGGCAATAAAAGGAAAATCAGGAAACCTGGATTCTAGTCCAAATTCTATTATTTGTTCATTATGTATTCTGAAGCAATAACAATTGTGACAAGAAGAATTGTTATTATTTTACTTAACTAATCTGTCTCTTTTATAGTCTAAAAAATAGAGATAAAAATCAACAATACATACTGAACTACTTCACATAGTTGTAGTGAAAAGCAATGAGAATATACATTACTACCTCAATGTCTTTGTATATGTAATGTGTTGCAGCTTCTTTCTTCCCTCAAAGAAACTATAATCTCCCACTTGAGGACTTTTTTTAATTCAGTAATTAACACCCTCTCCCTATTAATGTTATTTTAGATTAATTTGTATATACTCTGCATTTTTTCTTTTCATAAGTAACTTGAATCTTTTGGGTAGATTATAAATTCCTTGAGGGCAGGAAGTGTTCCACTTTCTTTTTTTCTCTTTGTTTTTGTCTCAGCTCCTAGCACTAGGTCCTGAACATAGGCATTTACTGTTTGTTGAATGGAATATTGTGGGGCAGGAGGGAGGGGGAAAGTCAATACCTACTATAACTGATTTAGGTGACAAGAAAAGTGTCCAGGAAGTCAACTATGGAGAATGACCACAAGATATAAGTTCTAGCCACTTAGAGGTACAGCAGGGAGCCATATATCTTCAGAAAAATTTATAGTTTTTTTCTCCATACACTGAGAGGAATATATAGCATAAATTCCTAGGGATAGAAGGCACTTCAGAAATTTTAGCCTTCCCCTCCTACCTTGAGGTGGATGATGATAGCATATTCTGTAGCAAAATGCTTTACATTTCACATACTTTCTTGCATGAACTTCACAACAATATTGTAAAGTAAATAGGACAAATATTATCAATCCCATTTTACTGATGAAGAAACTGAGACTCAGACAGGTTAGATGAATTGGAAAAGATCACAAAGTCAGAAAGTATCAGAAATATTCTGACCAATATGTCAGTATGCCATTCCATCAGGCTGCTTTCATTTCATCAGGATGAGAAACCTAGAAGAAGAAGAAAAAAAATAACTTGACTTATCAGCTAGGATGGTATTTCCCAGTTACAATAAAATCAATTCATAGTGCTTTTCCCTATACCTCAGACTTTCTTCAAAAACAAGAGGAAAACATAAGATAGTTTCCAGGAGACATTCCTTTGATTTGGGTCTTATATCATTGTTCAGGATTGCTCGCATGCTTTACCATGCAGTAACAATTTCAGCAGATATTGCAGTGATGTTTATCAGTATTTGGGTACACACTTTCCTCACAAAACAATTGAGTAATCTTTGCTTGGATTTAATGTAGCTTCAAGCTTACAGTTAGTGAGGAAAAAGTTGATTACAGGATGTGTCCCTCCAATAGATATTTTGCTTTGTTCCTCCCCTCACACAATCCAGTTTCTTTTCTCTTCTCTTCCCTTGGACCTTTCCATTGCAGTCTAGTCTCCTCAAAGATTCCATTACTGTAAATACTCACAAAGTCTATGTTTTTTAGAGTTGGGTAAAGAACTGCAATAATATTTCATGATAATTAAGATATTCTGGTGTTCTTTTGGTGATTATAGAAATCTGGGTGGGATTTACAGGCAGCACAGAGAAAGTTCTTTCTTAAATATTCTTTCCTTTGGGATCTAATAGATCTCTTAAGAATGTCTTTACAGGATCCAGTTTTGGCAGGAGACAAGAAAAGTGGATGCATATTTGCAAATCAAAATGTAAATAGCAAATTATATAGATACCTTTGTTGTTTTTAGTAAGTTTCAGTCATGTGACACTTTGTGATATTCTTGGTAAAGATATTAGAGTGGTTTGCCATTTGCTTCTCCAGCTCATTTTATAAATGAGGGTACTGAGGCAAACAAGTTTAAGTGCCTTCCCAGAGTCATAAAGCTAGTAAGTGTCTATGTCTGAGGACACATTTGAGCCCAGGTTTTTCTAAATTCAGGTCTTGCACTCTAACCATTGAACCATCTAGCCATTTCTGAAAGGTACCTACTATATATGTATATCTATTCTAATTCTTCTGCCTTCAAAAAACATTTCTTTTTCTTTTTAGCCTGTATCTGAATTCTATGCTTGTTGAGCCATATGGCATCAGAATAAAGTTGTAAAATATGTGATTGTCTATAATTGAAAGATAAACACAGTCACTCATTATTTGCTGATAGCATGGTGTAAGGGAGATTTAGCTATGGCATAGGAAAAATTTGCATTTAAATCTCACCTCTGGCATATATTATGAGTGAATCTGGACAAGTCTTTTACCCTCTTCTCAATGTTCCAGGGAAATTTCTAAACTATATTTGCAGAGCAGATGCTAATATGCACTGGGAAAAGTAGTTTCCTTCTTAGAAGTCTAGAGGGAAAAAGTCTATAGTTGCCTAATTTTCATTGATTTTCCAATCTTTCTCTTACATTTTGATTCTGGTTTGAATCAGAAGTCATTCATGCATGCATGCATCAAATGTGTTCATTTCTATCTTATGTAATGCATTGATCTAGATACTAAAAGATATTCAAAGATGAAAAGATATTCAAAGTTCTCACTAACTCTGGCCCTAAAGTGCTTACTTTATTTCCTAGTAGATGTCATAAATCAAATGCAGATAATTATAATGCAAATTAGGATTTGATAAGTGGCATTTAGTCCACTGGTCACTTCTTGATTATCATTTATAACCTGATCAACTCAGAATTTTAGGGGTAGGTGATATTTTATTTGCACTATATTTTGAAAATTGTGGACAAGCCCAATGATATCTAATTAATAATGTTGTAGAAATCTCCTGGGCCTGAATACTAGTAGACCTTTTGGTACTTTGAATCTCAGCAACCTAAGAAGGTTGGGTTGATTCAGGTTGCTTGTATGTCAGAATTTCCCCTTTGTTCGGGATCTATAAAAGGAAGTTAACAGGATTTCAGCAGTCTGGTCATAGAGAACTAGAGAGAGATAAGGACAGATTACATGCCAGGGATTTAAAAAATGAGCCCAAGTCTGGGGTAGTGGAAGGAGTTAAGTAATTGGGAAGTAGACAGTTATATATCCCTGTTTATTTCCTTCTTGGCTGTGAGTGAGTTGCATGTTGTCTCACTTACACAGCCTAAGAAATGACAGGTAAAAAGTTTGAGTGCAACACAATCACATGGTCCAACTATCTGGGAGGAGAAGGGAAGAGTTCCAAGAGCCTAAAGTAGTAGACTGTCATTTCAAGAGATTACATCCATGCACAAAAGAAACACAGTTAAGTGATAAGAATTCCTAATCATCAGCATCTTAGAGAACTACAAACATTTTTGGACTAAAGAATCTGGCCTGTGATTGGGAGATAGAGAAGCAATAAGGGACTAATCCACATTATGCAAGAACAGAAACTTGGATTTTTCCCTTTGGCCTACAGTAAATTATCAGGTCTGGATCGAGTGGGAAGAATGATTGCTTCCAGTAATCCTAAATTAGTTTCTTTTCTGAGGAGAGTACCATATGTCTGGAAGTCTGTGTGCATCCTTGGAGTGAAGGTATTGTTTATTGGAACAACAAGGCCTTTCTTTAAAAACTTCAAGTCTGGAAAGGTGGAGTCAAGATGGTGGAGTAAAGGCAAGAACTTGCCTGAGTTCTCCCCAAACCCCTCCAAATACTTTTAAATAATGACTTTAAACAAATTCTAGAGGGGCAGAAGCCACAAAAACATGGAGTGAAACAATTTTCCATCCCAAGTCAATTTAGAAGATTGATAGGAAAAGTCTGCTGATGAAAGAGAAGTGGACCAGCAAATCTTTCCTACTGACCTTCTAACCAGCACTGGCTATAGCAGCTGAGACTGGGCCCCAGCAAACCAGGAACCAGCCTCAGTGTGACTGAATCAGTGGCAACAGTGACTGTTTCCAGACCTCTTAGGCCTCAGATGGTAAAGGGACTTGCACAACATGTCAGAAGTAGATTTAGAGGCATCCCCTTGGCTGGTGCCAGGGGCAGGGTCATAGTATTGCCTTTAGTTGGATCTGGATCATAGTCCTGGGTCTTAGTCCCAGCCCAAGGAAGAACACTAGCACAGCAGAGCTTGTGACCCCAAGGAAGCAGGGACCCCAGTTACAGTTCCAGGGTTGAAAAGAATGCTTATGATTGCTCATAAACCAGTGCACAGTACAAAAGAGTAGTAAGCACACATCTCCCTAGATCGTATCACCTAGGAAGAACTAAAATCTTACTAGTCCCCAAAATTACCATTGAAAACAGCTGCCCAAAAAGCCTAAAGCTTGGGACAGTGCCCACTTCACTTGGAAAGCAAAGCCTCATTTTAGCATAGAGTTAAAAGTCAAGACAGGAGCTAGAAAATGAACAAACAACAGGGGGAAAATATGATCACAGAAAGTTACTATAGGGACAAGGATGATCAAAATAGACACTGAGATGAAGACAACAAAGTCAAAATTCTTGCATCCAAAGGCTGAAAGGAAAAAATGACTAAGTCTTAGGCCATGGGAAAACTCAAAAAAGGATTTTAAAAATCAAGTAAGAGAGATAGAAGGAAAGTTGGGAACTGGGTTGTGGGATAAGGAGGAAGAGATCAAGTGATGAGAGTCTTGTACTGGTATGTATTATTGTCTTGAATGTTTGCATGGGAAATGGGAACCCTTTTATGTACTTCTATAGAGATGCAGGCACCAGTTATATTATGAAGTTGTTCAACAAAATTCTGGATAGGCTAGTAGAGAGAACACTGCATATGAGGAACAAGAAGTAAGCTAGGCTAACTGGAATATAGAATTTGTGAAGGGAATTAAACAGTAATAAACTTGGAAAAATAAGTAAGGGTTGAATTGTAAATGACTTTAAATGCCAGACAGAAAAAATTTATATTTTAATCATAATCATAGGGAATCACTGAAGTTTCTTGAGCAAAAGAACAAAATAGTCAAATCTGCACTTTAGGAATAAATCCCTCTATCCAAAGTTATCAACCAATACAAAATTTTTTGACTTTTCAAGGTGTTCAATATATAATTTATAAGTTCTTACCATTCAAGATCTGCCCATAAACTGGAAGATTTTTTTAAGAGATTGGGAGACATTTTTTATTAATTTTATAATTATAACTTTTTTTGACAGTACATATGCATAGGTATTTTTTTACAACATTATCCCTTGTACTCCCTTCTGTTCCAAATTTTTCCCCTCCTTCCCTCCATCCCCTCCCCTAGATGGCAGGCATTCCCATTCATATTAAATATCTTATAGTATATCCTAGGTACAATATATATGTGCAGAACCGAATTTTGTTGTTGTTGTTGTTGTTGTTGTTGCAAAGGAAGAATTGGATTCAGAAGGTAAAAATAATCTGGGAAGAAAAACAAAACAAAAAAATGCTCACAGTTTACACTCATTTCCCAGTGTTCCTTTTCTGGGTGTAGCTGATTCTGTCCATCATTGAACAATTGGAATTGGATTAGCTCTTCTCTATGTTGATGATATCCACTTCCATCAGAATACATCCTCATATAGCATCATTGTTGAAGTGTATAGTGATCTCCTAGTTCTGCTCATTTCACTCAGCATCAGTTGATGTAAGTCTCTCCAAGCCTCTCTGTATTCATCCTGTTGGTCATTTCTTACAGAACAATAATATTCCATAACATTCATATACCATAATTTACCCAACCACTCTCCAATTGATGGACATCCATTCATTTTCCAGTTTCTAGCCACTACAAAAAGGGCCGCCACAAACATTTTGGCACATACAGGTCCCTTTCCCTTCTTTAGTATTTCCTTGGGATATAAGACCAGTAGTAGCACTGCTGGGTCAAAGGGTATGCACGTTTTGATAACTTTTTGGGCATAATTCCAGATTGCTCACCAGAATGGTTGGATTCTTTCACAACTCCACCAACAATGCATCAGTGTCCCAGTTTTCCCACAGCCCCTCCAACATTCATCATTATTTGTTCCTGTCATCTTAGCCAATCTGACAGATGTATAGTGGTATCTCAGAGTTGTCTTAATTTGCATTTCTCTGATCAATAGTGATTTGGAACACTCTTTCATATGAGTGGAAATAGTTTTAATTTCATCATCTGAAAATTGTCTGTTCATATCCTTTGACCATTTTTCAATTGGAGAATGGCTTGATTTCTTATAAATTAAAGTCAATTCTCTGTATATTTTGGAGATGAAGCCTTTATCAGAACCTTTAACTGTAAAAATGTTTTCCCAGTTTGTTGCTTCCTTTCTAATCTTGTTTGCATTAGTTTTGTTTGTGCAAAAGCTTTTTAATTTGATGTAATCAAAATTTCTATTTTGTGATAAATAATGGTCTCTAGTTCTCCTTTGGACACAAATTCCTTCCTCTTCCACAATTCTGAGAGGTAAACTATCCTATGTTCCTCTAATTTATTTATGATCTCATTCTTTATGCCTAAATCTTGGATCCAATTTGATCTTATCTTAGTATGTGGTGTTAAATGTGGGTCCATGCCTAGTTTCTGCCATTAAAATGGAGAGATTTAATCCTATGCCTTATTTCTTCAAATACCCTAAATGCTCAGTTCCTTATCTGATTCCATTCTCATAACCTACTCCTCCTCACTACCTCAACTAAACATAAAGATGGTCATACCCTTGATCTCATCATTATGCACAAATGTTCTACTTCCATGATCAATATCTCTGAAATTCCTGTAACTAATAATTAACTTCCCATCATCTCTGCTTTCCCTGTGTAGTACTGTTCCTAATCCTGTTGGTTGTCCTCACCATGATTTTCAATCCCTCTGCCTTTCAATATTTTTTTCCAGGACATCAGTGATGCTTCAATTTCCTTCCTGTCTATTCTATGCTATTATTGTTATTGTGTTGTTCAGTCATTTCACTCATATCTGACTTTTCATACTCTATTTGGGATTTTTTTGGCAAAAATACTGAATTGGTTAACCATTGCCTTCTCCAGCTCATTTTCCAGATGAGGAACTTGGGTAAAGAGACTCACATTACTAGTAAATACCTGAAGTCACATTTGAACTCAGTTCTTCCTTGCTCCAGATCCATCACTCTCCTGCTGCACCATCTAGTTGCCTAATCTATACTACCTCTATGTTCAAATATGTTATTCTTTTACCCCATCATCTCAGTCTTGAATTATTCCCATTATCTATTTCTCCAACTCCTACTCACTTACTGCTAAATAGGGCTAAAAAATATCACACAGTGGTATTTTCAGGGGCCATTATAAATTTATGGTATCTACTCTTAATCATATCTTTAATTCAAAAAGTTAATCCTTTTACTTCTTCCTATTTGATTCCTCATAGAGTCTGTCCCAAGCCTTTACTTCTCTCCTTAAACTTCTTATAACGCTCCCTTCCCAAATCTCCCAAAGAAAATAGATCATACATCATGAGATTCTTTTTTTCCCCTTCACTTCATCTTACAGCTCTCACTTCCTCCTTCTTTTCTCCAGGCTCTGATGAAAACAGGGCCTTCCTTGGCAAGGCCACCATCTCTACAAGAGATCTACCCTGATCCCTTCACTTTTCATCTTCTCCAGAAGACTGATTCCCCCAATCATGGCATTTCTCTCTCATTGACTCCCCCCATTTGACTTGTTGAATTGGATGTACTGTAGACATCTTAAACTTAATCGATACAAAACAAAATTATCTTTCTTCAAAATCCTACCCTTTTTTTTGAATAACTTTTTCAAAGATATGACCTTTCTTCTAATTACTCATATTCATAACCTGTGTTATCCTCAGCCACCCATTCATACTTACCCTATACATTGTCAATTTCCAAATCTCCTGATTTCTTCTTTCAAAATATCTTTTTCATCTATCTCCTTCCCTCTATTAAAAGAATCACAACCATAGTTCAGGCTCTCATCACATGTCATTTGAATTAGTGTAAACCTACTAATCTGTGAATTTATCACAAGGTCTTCCCTCCCCCTGCAATTCTTTCTCCAGTTAGCTGTCAAAGTAATTGAATATTTATATGCTGACCATATCTCTCCCTTACTTAATAAGCTCTAACGTTTCCATATCTCTTCTAAAATCAAATATAGGCTGACTTCCGGCCAAGATGGCAGCGTGGAGGCAGACAGCTGCTTGAGCTCCTCATTTTCTCTCAGAACTTACTTCATGACAAGCCTCAGACTTAATGCTTGACCCAGAAAGAAATCCACAAATAATCACCAAGAGAAGCCATCCTTGAAAGTCGCCAGAAAAGGTCTGTGTTTGCTCAGGGGAGGGTCAATCAGACTGGGCGCAGACTGAGGGCAGGCAAGCCAGAGCAAGACAGGCAGTTCATACAGCTCAGACCGGAGGGGGAGGGGTACGATCTCTGCCGTTTCTGCAAAAAGACTTTTTCCCCAGTGTGGATACTCCGTCTTGGCAGCAAGTTAGGAGCAGCGGAGAGGGTGTAAACACCGGAGGTGAAGATTAAAACCCCAGAAAGTCAGCATCTCTCAGAACCCGGCCACCCCCAACCCCAACCTGGACTGACTCAGTGCTTTTTCAGAGCCTCAGAGCGCAGACTCAGTACAGTCATTGCTGTTCTGTTAGTGGCTCTCTGCTGCCCTACTCACAGTCTGTAGAGGAAGCCCATTAATACCATCCAGCCCCATCCCCCCAAAAACAGACCTATTGTTTCTCTTGTCAATTTGTTTTCTTCAATTCCTACTCTGACAAAATGAACAAAAAATTCAAAAGGGCTCTAACCATTGACAGCTTTTGTATGGAGAGAGAGCAGACTTCAAACACTGAGGAGACTAAAAACAGACTGTCCCCAGAGGAATCCCCTAAAGGGGATATGAGCTGCTCCTCAATACAAAAGAATCTCATAGAGGAAATCAAAAAGGCTCTCACAAGAGAGCTGGAAGAGAAATGGGAAAAGGAAAGGGAAGCTTGGCAAGAGAGCCTGGAGAAGTCATCCCATGCATTCAAAGACAGAGTGGATAAAGAAATCAAATCATTGAGAAACAAGATTAGTGAGCTGGAAGATGGCGGCGTGGAGGCAGACAGCTGCTTGAGCTCCTCGCTTTCTCTCAGAACTTACTTCATGACAAGCCTCTGACTTAATGCTTGACCCAGAAAGAAATCCACAAATTATCACCAAGAGAAGACATCCTTGAGAGTCGCCAGAAAAGGTCTGTGTTTGTTCGGGGGAGGGTCAATCAGACTGGGCGCAGACTGAGGGCAGACAGCCAGAGCAAGACAGGCAGCTCACACAGCTCAGACCGGAGGGGGAGGGGTGTGATCTCTGCAGTTTCTGCGAAAGGGCTTTTGCCCCAGTGTGGATGCTCCGTCTTGGCAGCAAGCCAGGAGCCACGGAGAGGGTGTAAACACCGGAGGTGAAGATTAAAACCCCAGAAAGCCAGCGTCTCTCAGAGCCCGGCCACCCCCAACCCCCACCTGGACTGACTCGGTGCGTTCTCGGAGCCTCAGAGCGCAGACTC
The DNA here is from genome assembly GCF_048593235.1 of Sminthopsis crassicaudata. NCBI lineage: Eukaryota > Metazoa > Chordata > Mammalia > Dasyuromorphia > Dasyuridae > Sminthopsis > Sminthopsis crassicaudata. The sequence continues at coordinate 652,505,653 of NC_133617.1, forward strand.
AGTACAGTCATTGCTGTTCTGTTAGTGGCTCTCTGCTGCCCTATCCCCAGTCTGTAGAGGAAGCCCATTAATAACATCCAGCCCTATCCCCCGCAAAACAGACCAATTGCTTCTCTTGTCAGTTTGTTTTCTTTGATTCTGACAAAATGAATAAAAAATTCAGAAGGGCTCTAGCCATTGGCGGCTTTTGTGTGGAGAGGGAGCGGACTTCGGGTGCTGAGGAGACTGGGAACAGAGTGTCCCCGGATGTGTCCCCTGGGAGGGATGTAGGCTGCTCCTCAATGCAGGGGAGCCTCATAGAGGAAATGAGGAGGGCTCTCACAGGAGAGCTGGAGGAGAAATGGGAAAAGGAAAGGGAAGCTTGGCAAGAGAGCCTGGAGAAGTCATCCCATGCATTCAAAGACAGAATGGATAAAGAAATCAAATCATTGAGAAACAAGATTAGTGAGCTGGAAAAGGTAAACAACTCCAAGGAAAACAGGATTAGTGAGCTGGAAAAAGAAATCAGCTCTCTAAAAAATAAAATGGATAAAATGGAAAAAAATTCCATAGAAGATAAAAACTCAATTGGACAATTACAAAGAGATATAAAAAAAGTGAGTGAAGAAAATACATCATTGAAAATTAGACTGGAACAAGTAGAAATGAATGACTCAAGGAGAAACCAAGAGGGAGTCAAGCAAAACCAGAGAAATGAAACAATTGAAAAGACTGTCAAGTACCTTACCAGAAAGACAACAGACCTGGAAAACAGATCCAGGAGAGACAATTTGAGAATAATCGGACTCCCTGAAAAATGGGAGGAAAAAAAGAGCTTGGACACCATTTTCGAGGAAATTATCAAAGAGAACTGCCCAGACGTTTTGGAAACAGAGGGTAAAATAGACATTGAGAAAATTCATCGATCACCTACTGAAAGGGACCCTAAAATCAAAACGCCAAGAAATATAGTGGCCAAGTTCAAGAACCATCAGACAAAGGAAAAGATATTGGAAGCTGCTAGAAAAAAACAATTCAGATATGGAGGATCCACAATAAGGATAACACAGGATCTAGCAGCGTCCACATTAAAAGAACGCAGGGCCTGGAACATGATATTCCGAAAGGCTAAGGAACTTGGTATGCAGCCAAGAATAACTTACCCAGCAAGAATGAGCATTGTTTTCCAGGGAAGAAGATGGACATTTAACGAAATAAATGAATTCCATCTATTTTTGATGAAAAAACCAGACCTACATAAGAGGTTTGATCTTCAAATACAGAACTCAAGAGACTTCTAAAAAAGGTAAAAAGAAATCTTGAGAACTATACTTCTGTCAAAAAAATATGTAAAGAACATATGTACAATTTGTCTTAGAAAATAGAGGTGGAAAGGAGATTATATCATAAAAAAGTACAAAGTGGTGGTACTACATCTCATGAAGAGGCAAAGGTAACCTATTATATCTGAGAGAAAGAAAGGAGGGAGATGAACATAGCATGTATCAATAGACATATTCGATTTATGGTGAAACTTCTTCCACTTCATTGAAAAGTGAAAGGGAAGGAGTAAGCTAAGGGGAAGGGAATACAGTAATTTCGAGGAAAAGGGGTAAAATAAGGGGAGGATCTTTAAGGTGGGGGAGGGATCCTAAAAAGGGAGGGCTGTAAAAAGCAAGTGGTGTTTACCAGTTTAATACTGGATAGGAGGGTAAAAGGGAAGGAAAGGGGAAAAGCATAAGCAGGGGTTAATAGGATGGCAAGCAATATAGAATTAGTCCTTCTAACCATAAATGTGAATGGGGCAAACTGCCTCATAAAGAGGAAGCAGTTAGCAGACTGGATTAAAAGTCAGAATCCTACTATATGTTGTTTACAGGAAACACACCTGAAACAGGATGAGACATTCAAACTAAAAGTAAAAGGGTGGAGCAGAATCTATTATGCTTCAGGCAAAACCAAAAAAGCAGGAGTAGCCATCCTCATCTCAGATCAAGCAAAAACAAAAATTGATCTAATTAAAAGAGATAAGGAAGGGCATTATATCCTGCTAAAGGGAAGCATCAATAGTGAAGCAGTATCAATATTAAACATGTATGCACCAAGTGGTGCAGCATCTAAATTCTTAAAAGAGAAATTAAGAGAGCTGCAAGAGGAAATAGATAGCAAAACTATAATAGCGGGAGATCTCAACCTTGCACTCTCAGAATTAGATAAATCAAACCACAAAATAAATAAGAAAGAAGTCAAAGAGGTAAATAGAATACTAGAAAAGTTTGATATGATAGATCTTTGGCGAAAGCTAAATGGAGACAGAAAGGAATATACTTTCTTCTCAGCAGTTCATGGAACCTATACAAAAATTGATCATATACTAGGGCATAAAAACCTCAAAATCAAATGCAGTAAGGCAGAAATAGTAAATGCATCCTTTCCAGACCATAATGCAATCAAAATAACATTTAATAAAAAGCCAGGGGAAAATAGACCAAAAAATAATTGGAAACTAAATAATCTTATACTAAAGAATGATTGGGTAAAACAGCAAATCATAGACATAATTAATAACTTCACCCAAGAAAATGACAATAATGAGACATCATACCAAAATGTGTGGGATACAGCCAAGGCAGTAATTAGGGGAAGTTTTATATCTCTACAGGCCTACCTGCATAAAATAGAGAAAGAGAGGGCCAACGAATTGGGTTTACAACTAAAATTGCTAGAAAAGGAACAAATTAAAAACCCCCAGACAAACACAAAACTTGAAATTCAAAAAATAAAAGGTGAGATTAATAAAATTGAAAGTAAAAAAACTATTGAATTAATTAATAAAACTAAGAGTTGGTTTTATGAAAAAACCAACAAAATAGACAAACCCTTAGTAAACCTGATTAAAAAAAGGAAAGAGAAAAAGCAAATTGATAGTCTTGAAAATGAAAAGGGTGAACTCACCACTAATGAAGAGGAAATTAGAACAATAGTTAGGAGCTACTTTGCTCAACTTTATGCCGATAAATTCGATAACTTAAATGAAATGGAAGAATACCTTCAAAAATATAGCTTGCCCAGATTAACAGAGGAAGAAGTAAGTAGTTTAAATAGTCCCATCTCAGAAAAAGAAATAGACCAAGCTATTAACCAACTTCCTAAGAAAAAGTCCCCAGGACCAGATGGATTTACAGGTGAATTCTACCAAACATTTAAAGAACAACTAACTCCAATGCTATGTAAACTATTTGAAAAAATAGGGATTGAAGGAGTCCTACCAAATTCCTTCTATGACACAGACATGGTACTGATACCTAAACCAGGTAGATCGAAAACTGAGAAAGAAAACTATAGACCAATTTCCTTAATGAATATTGATGCTAAAATCTTAAATAAGATATTAGCAAATAGACTTCAGAAAATCATCCCCAGGATAATACACTATGACCAAGTGGGATTTATACCAGGAATGCAGGGATGGTTTAATATTAGGAAAACTATTAGTATAATTGACCATATTAATAATCAAATTAATAAAAACCATATGATCATCTCAATAGATGCAGAAAAGGCATTTGATAAAATCCAACATCCATTCCTACTAAAAACGCTTGAGAGTATAGGAATAAATGGACTATTCCTTAAAATAATAAGGAGCATATATTTAAAACCTTCAGTAAACATCATATGTAATGGTGATAAACTAGAACCTTTCCCTGTAAGATCAGGAGTGAAACAAGGTTGCCCACTATCACCATTACTATTCAATATAGTACTAGAAACTCTAGCCTTGGCAATAAGAGCCGAGAAAGAGATCCAAGGAATTAGAGTAGGAAATGAAGAAATCAAATTGTCACTTTTCGCAGATGACATGATGGTATACTTAGAGAACCCCAAAGACTCTGCTAAAAAGCTATTAGAAATAATTCAGAATTTTAGCAAAGTCGCAGGATACAAAATAAATCCACATAAATCCTCAGGATTTTTATACATTACCAACACAATCCAACAGCAAGAGATACAAAGAGAAATTCTATTCAAAATAACAGTCGATAGTATCAAATATTTGGGAATATATCTACCAAAGGAGAGTCAGGAATTATATGAGAAAAATTACAAAACACTTGCCACAAAAATAAAGTCAGATTTAAATAATTGGAAAGACATTCAATGTTCTTGGATAGGCCGAGCGAATATAATAAAGATGACAATACTCCCCAAACTAATCTATTTATTTAGTGCTATACCAATCAGACTCCCAAGAAACTATTTTAATGACCTAGAAAAAATAACAACAAAATTCATATGGAAGAATAAAAGGTCGAGAATTGCAAGGGAACTAATGAAAAAAAAGTCAGAGGAAGGTGGTCTAAGTGTACCTGATTTAAAGCTATGTTATAAAGCAACAGTCACCAAAACCATTTGGTATTGGCTAAGAAATAGACTAGTTGATCAGTGGCATAGGTTAGGTTCACAGGACAAGATAGTGAATAAAAATAGCAATCTAATCTTTGACAAGCCCAAAGATCCCCAATTTTGGGATAAGAATTCATTATTTGACAAAAACTGCTGGGAAAACTGGAAATTAGTATGGCAGAAACTAGGCATGGACCCACATTTAACACCACATACTAAGATTAGATCAAAATGGGTCCAAGATTTAGGCATAAAGAACGAAATCATAAATAAATTGGAGGAACATGGGATGGTTTACCTCTCAGACTTGTGGAGGAGGAAGGAGTTTGTGTCCAAGGGAGAACTAGAGACCATTATTGATCACAAAATAGAACATTTTGATTACACCAAATTAAAAAGTTTCTGCACAAACAAAACTAATGCAAACAAGATTAGAAGGGAAGTAACAAATTGGGAAACAATTTTTACAGTTAAAGGTTCTGATAAAGGCCTCATCTCCAAAATATACAGAGAATTGACTTTAATTTATAAGAAATCAAGCCATTCTCCAATTGATAAATGGTCAAAGGATATGAACAGACAATTTTCAGATGATGAAATTAAAACTATTTCCACTCATATGAAAGAGTGTTCCAAATCACTATTGATCAGAGAAATGCAAATTAAGACAACTCTGAGGTATCATTACACACCTGTCAGATTGGCTAAAATGACAGGAACAAATAACGATGAATGTTGGAGGGGCTGTGGGAAAACTGGGACACTGATGCATTGTTGGTGGAGTTGTGAAAGAATCCAACCATTCTGGAGAGCAATCTGGAATTATGCCCAAAAAGTTATCAAAATGTGCATACCCTTTGACCCAGCCATACTACTACTGGGCTTATACCCCAAGGAACTACTAGAGAAGGGAAAGGGTCCTGTATGTGCCAAAATGTTTGTGGCAGCCCTTTTCATAGTGGCTAGAAGCTGGAAGATGAATGGATGTCCATCAATTGGAGAATGGTTGGGTAAACTATGGTATATGAATGTTATGGAATATTACTGTTCTATAAGAAATGACCAACAGGAGAAATACAGAGAGGCTTGGAGAGACTTACATCAACTGATGCTGAGTGAAACGAGCAGAACCAGAAGATCATTATACACTTCAACAATGATACTGTACGAGGATGTATGATGATGGAAGTGGATTTCTTCAACATAGAGAAGAGCTAATCCAATTCCAATTGATTAATGATGGACAGAACCAGCTACATCCAGAAAAGGACTGGGAAATGAATGTAAACTGTTATTTTTACCTTCTGAATCCAATTCTTCCTGTGCAACAAAAAATTCGGTTCTACACACATATATTGTATCTAAATTATACTGTAATATATTTAACATATATAAGACTGCTTGCCATCAGGGGGAGGGGGTTGGGGGAGGAAGGGAAAAAATCTGAATAGAAGTAAGTGCAAGGGATAATGTTGTAAAAAAAATTACCCATGCATATGTACTGTCAAAAAATGTTATAATTATAAAATAAAATTAAAAAAAAAAAAAAAAAATCTTAAAAAAAAAAAAAAAAAAAAAAAAAAAAAAAAAGATTAGTGAGCTGGAAAAGGTAAACAACTCCAAGGAAAACAGGATTAGTGAGCTGGAAAAAGAAAACAGCTCTCTAAAAAATAAAATGGATAAAATGGAAAAAAATTCCATAGAAGATAAAAACTCAATTGGACAATTACAAAGAGATATAAAAAAAGTGAGTGAAGAAAATACATCATTGAAAATTAGACTGGAACAAGTAGAAATGAATGACTCAAGGAGAAACCAAGAGGTAGTAAAGCAAAACCAGAGAAATGAAACAATTGTAAAGAATGTCAAGTACCTTATCAGAAAGACAACAGACCTGGAAAACAGATCCAGGAGAGACAATTTGAGAATAATCGGACTCCCTGAAAAATGGGAGGAAAAAAAGAGCTTGGACACTATTTTCGAGGAAATTATCAAAGAGAACTGCCCAGACATTCTGGAAACAGAGGGTAATTTAAACATTGAAAAAATTAATCGATCACCTAATGAAAGGGACCCTAAACTCAAAATGCCAAGAAATATAGTGGCCAAGTTCAAGAACCATCAGACAAAGGAAAAGATATTGGAAGCTGCTAGAAAAAAGCAATTCAGCTATGGAGGATCCACAATAAGGATAACCCAGGATCTAGCAGCGTCCACGTTAAAAGAATGCAGGGCCTGGAACATGATATTCCGAAAGGCTAAGGAACTTGGTATGCAGCCCAGAATAACTTACCCAGCAAGAATGAGCATCGTTTTCCAGGGAAGAAGATGGACATTTAATGAAATAAATGAATTCCATCTATTTTTGATGAAAAAAACAGACCTACATAAAAGGTTTGATCTTCAAATACAGAACTCAAGAGATTTCTAAAAAGGTAAAAAGAAATCTTGAGAACTATACTTCTGCCAAAAAAAATATGTAAAGAACATATGTACAATTTGTCTTAGAAACTAGAGGTGGAAAGGAAATTATATCATAAAAAAGTGTAAAGTGGTGGTAGTACATCTCATGAAGAGGCAAAGGTAACCTATTGTATCTGAGAGAAAGAAAGGAGGGAGATGAACATAGTGTGTATCAATACACATATTCGATTTATGGTGAAACGTCTTCCACTTCATTGAAAAGTGAAAGGGAAGGAGTAAACTAAGGGGAAGGGAATACAGAAATTTGGAGGAAAAGGGGTAAAATAAGGGGAGGAACTTTAAGGTGGGGGAGGGATCCTAAAAAGGGAGGGCTGTTCACAAGTTTAATACTGGGTAGGGGGGTAAGAGGGAAGGAAAGGGGAAAAGCATAAGCAGGGGTTAATAGGATGGCAAGCAATATAGAATTAGTCCTTCTAATCATAAATGTGAATGGGGCAAACTGCCTCATAAAGAGGAAGCAGTTAGCAGACTGGATTAAAAGTCAGAATCCTACTATATGTTGTTTACAGGAAACATACCTGAAACAGGGTGAGACATTCAAACTAAAAGTAAAAGGGTGGAGCAGAATCTATTATGCTTCAGGCAAAACCAAAAAAGCAGGAGTAGCCATCCTCATCTCAGATCAAGCAAAAACAAAAATTGATCTAATTAAAAGAGATAAGGAAGGGCATTATATCCTGCTAAAGGGCAGCATCAATAATGAAGCAGTATCAATATTAAACATATATGCACCAAGTGGTGCAGCATCTAAATTCTTAAAAGAGAAATTAAGAGAGCTGCAAGAGGAAATAGATAGCAAAACTATAATAGTGGGAGATCTCAAACTTGCACTCTCAGAATTAGATAAATCAAACCACAAAATAAATAAGAAAGAAGTCAAAGAGGTAAATAGAATACTAGAAAAGTTTGATATGATAGATCTTTGGCGAAAGCTCAATGGAGACAGAAAGGAGTATACTTTCTTCTCAGCAGTTCATGGAACCTATACAAAAATTGATCATATACTAGGGCATAAAAACCTCAAAATCAAATGCAGTAAGGCAGAAATAGTAAATGCATCCTTTTCAGACCATAATGCAATCAAAATTACATTTAATAAAAAGCCAGGGGAAAATAGACCAAAAAATAATTGGAAACTAAATAATCTTATACTAAAGAATGATTGGGTAAAACAGCACATCATAGACATAATTAATAACTTCACCTAAGAGAATGACAATAATGAGACATCATACCAAAATGTGTGGGATACAGCCAAAGCAGTAATAAGGGGAAGTTTTATATCTCTACAGGCCTAGTTGCATAAAATAGAGAAAGAGAGGGCCAATGAATTGGGCTTACAACTCAAATTGCTAGAAAAGGAACAAATTAAAAAACCCCAGACAAACACAAAACTTGAAATTCAAAAAATAAAAGGTGAGATTAATAAAATTGAAAGTAAAAAAACTATTGAATTAATTAATAAAACTAAGAGTTGGTTCTATGAAAAAACCAACAAAATAGACAAACCCTAAGTAAACCTGATTAAAAAAAGGAAAGAGAAAAAGCAAATTGTTAGTCTTGAAAATGAAAAGGGTGAACTCACCACTAATGAAGAGGAAATTAGAACAATAGTTAGGAGCTACTTTGCTCAACTTTATGCCGATAAATTCGATAACTTAAATGAAATGGAAGAATACCTTCAAAAATATAGCTTGCCCAGATTAACAGAGGAAGAAGTAAGTAGTCTAAATAGTCCCATCTCAGAAAAAGAAATAGAGCAAGCTATTAACCAACTTCCTAAGAAAAAGTCCCCAGGACCAGATGGATTTACATGTGAATTCTACCAAACATTTAAAGAACAACTAACTCCAATGCTATGTAAACTGTTTGAAAAAATAGGGATTGAAGGAGTCCTAGCAAATTCCTTCCATGACACAGACATAGTACTGATACCTAAACCAGGTAGATCGAAAACTGAGAAAGAAAACTATAAACCAATTTCCTTAATGAATATTGATGCTAAAATCTTAAGTAAGATATTAGCAAATAGACTTCAGAAAATCATCCCCAGGATAATACACTATGACCAAGTGGGATTTATACCAGGAATGCAGGGCTGGTTTAATATTAGGAAAACTATTAGTATAATTAACCATATTAATAATCAAATTAATAAAAACCATATGATCATCTCAATAGATGCAGAAAAAGCATTTGATAAAATCCAACATCCATTCCTACTAAAAACGCTTGAGAGTATAGGAATAAATGGACTATTCCTTAAAATAATAAGGAGCATATATTTAAAACCTTCAGTAAACATCATATGCAATGGCAATAACCTAGAACCTTTCCCTGTAAGATCAGGAGTGAAACAAGGTTGCCCACTATCACCATTACTTTTCAATATAGTACTAGAAACTCTAGCCTCGGCAATAAGAGCTGAGAAAGAGATTCAAGGAATTAGAGTAGGAAACGAGGAAATCAAATTATCACTTTTCACAGATGACATGATGGTATACTTAGAGAACCCCAAAGACTCTGCTAAAAAGCTATTAGAAATAATTCAGAATTTTAGCAAAGTTGCAGGATACAAAATAAATCCACATAAATCCTCAGCATTTTTATACATTACCAAAACAATCCAACAGCAAGAGATACAAAGAGAAATCCCATTCAAAATAACGGTCGATAGTATAAAATATTTGGGAATATATCTACCAAAGGAGAGTCAGGAATTATATGAGCAAAATTACAAAACTCTTGCCACAAAAACAAAGTCAGATTTAAATAATTGGAAAGACATTCAGTGCTCTTGGATAGGCCGAGTGAATATATTTAAGATGACAATACTCCCCAAACTAATCTATTTATTTAGTGCTATACCAATCAGACTTCCAAGAAACTATTTTAATAACCTAGAAAAAATAACAACAGAATTCATATGGAACAACAAAAGGTCGAGAATTTCAAGGGAAGTAACGAAAAAAAAAATTAAGTGAAGGTGGTCTAGCTGTACCTGATCTAGAACTGTATTATAAAGCAACAGTCACCAAAACCATTTGGTATTGGCTAAGAAATAGACTAGTTGATCAGTGGCATAGGTTAGGTTCACAGGGCAAGATAGTGAATAAAAATAACAATCTAGTGTTTGACAAACCCAAAGATCCCAAATTTTGGGATAAGAATTCATTATTTGACAAAAACTGCTGGGAAAACTGGAAATTAGTATGGCAGAAACTAGGCATGGACCCACATTTAACACCACATACTAAGATTAGATCAAAATAGGTCCAAGATTTAGGCATAAAGAACGAAATCATAAATAAATTGGAGGAACAGGGGATGGTTTACCTCTCAGACTTGTGGAGGAGGAAGGAGTTTGTGTCCAAGGGAGAACTAGAGACCATTATTGATCACAAAATAGAACATTTTGATTACACCAAATTAAAAAGTTTCTGCACAAACAAAACTAATGCAAACAAGATTAGAAGGGAAGTAACAAATTGGGAAAACATTTTTACAGTTAAAGGTTCTGATAAAGGCCTCATCTCCAAAATACACAGAGAATTGACGTTAATTTATAAGAAATCCAGCCATTCTCCAATTGATAAATGGTCAAAGGATATGAACAGACAATTTTCAGATGATGAAATTAAAACTATTTCCACTCATATGAAAGAGTGTTCCAAATCACTATTGATCAGAGAAATGCAAATTAAGACAACTCTGAGATATCATTACACACCTGTCAGATTGGCTAAGATGACAGGAACAAATAATGATGAATGTTGGAGGAGCTGTGGGAAAACTGGGACACTGATGCATTGTTGGTGGAGTTGTGAAAGAATCCAACCATTCTGGAGAGCAATCTGGAATTATGCCCAAAAAGTTATCAAAATGTGCATACCCTTTGACCCAGCCATACTACTACTTGGCTTATATCCTAAGGAAATACTAAAGAAGGGAAAGGGACCTGTATGTGCCAAAATGTTTGTGGCAGCCCTTTTCATAGTGGCTAGAAGCTGGAAGATGAATGGATGTCCATCAATTGGAGAGTGGTTGGGTAAATTATGGTATATGAATGTTATGGAATATTATTGTTCTGCAAGAAATGACCAACAGGATGAATACAGAGAGGCTTGGAGAGACTTACATCAACTGATGCTGAGTGAAACGAGCAGAACCAAAAGATCATTATACACTTCAACAATGATACTGTATGAGGATGTATTCTGATGGAAGTGGATATCTTCAACATAGAGAAGAGCTAATCCAATTCCAATTGATTAATGATGGACAGAATCAGCTACATCCAGAAAAGGAACACTGGGAAATGAATGTAAACTGTTATTTTTACCTTCTGAATCCAATTCTTCCTGTGCAACAAAAAATTTGGTTCTACACACATACATTGTATCTAGAATATGTTGTAATATATTTAACATGTATAAGACTGCCTGCCATCTGGGGGAGGGGGTTGGGGGAGGAAGGGAAAAAATCTGAACAGAAGTAAGTGCAAGGGATAATGTTATAAAAAAAATTACCCATGCATATGTACTGTCAAAAAAAAAGTTATAATTATAAAATAAAATAAAAATTAAATTTAAAAAAATAAAATCAAATATAAACTTCTATGTTTAACATTACAAATTCTTTACAACCAGTTCCCATATCTTCCCAGACTTATTACACATTACTCCCCTCCACTCATACTATAATCCAGACAAACTGCCCTGTTTATTGTTTCTCACATATAACATAACATGTTCCATTGACATACCTTTTTCCTAGCAGTCCTTCAGGCCTAAACTGTACTCTCTCCTCATTTCTTTTTCTTATTATTACTCACTTCTACCTTTAAAAATTCAACTCAAGAACCACTTTTCTCATGAAGTTCTTTCAAAACCTCTCCCTCCCAACTGCTATTGCCTTTCCCTATTATCTATTTTATATATTCATGTTATTTTACTGATTCCAAATCCAGCATTTAATCCCCTAAAAGAACAATTCTGTGTTTAGCATTTGAAAGGTTATAAGTAGGAATTTTATAATTTCTGAGCAGGAAGTTGCATGAACAGACTTGTGAGTTAGAAAGATGTCTCTGGCATGTTTTCAGGATGGATTACAGAGAGAAGATTGAAAGTGAGTAATAATTTAATATTAAAACAGCCTATATTTATATTTTTTCTTTTTCTTCTGTTGTAACTTATCTTGCTAAGAAGTACTAGATTGTTCCTATTTTTTTTGTTCCCAAACTCTATTTTTGTTCATCCCCAAGTTTTTGTTAACCTTTCCATTCCTTTGAGTAACAAAATAAATAAAAGGATATATTTCTAATTTTTAATTAGCCACAAGCCATAACTTTCCTCACATCAATGGGCAAGTAGCTCTTCAGAATCTATAAGCATTGAATTAACCCATTTTCTATCTCTTGTAAATAGGAAAGGAATCTATACTATACAAAAAACAATCAGTGCCACATTAGATAGCAATCTCTACCTGGAAATTTATATATGAATGCATACAGTTATAATTACATATGCAAGTATGCACATATTGATACATACATGTATTATCCAGATAGCTAAATATGTATAGGTAGACATATACACATATGTATGTGTGTATGTGAGTGTGTGTATGTATGTGGGTATAGATAGATCTATCTGTGTGTACACATATGCAAGTATATGCATAGAGAGATATGTATTAATAAATATATAGTTATATATCTGTATGTATTTATGTGTGTCTGCATAAAGATATCTATATATATATGTGTGTGTATATATATGTATATATATATGCTTATATGTTCACAGCAAGCCTTAAACAGTTACTATGTATGTCCTTAGATTTAACCTCTGACTCAGTTTCTTCGACTGTAAAATGAGATAATAATAGCACATAGCTTGCAAGGTTATTTTGAGGATCAAATGAGATTATATTTTTTAAATGCTTAGCACAGTATGTGGCATATACTCAAAGGTACATAAATGTTTGTTCCTTCCTTTGAAAGCTAGAGTCACTGAGGTAAAAAGAGGTCACATATGTTTAAGTGCAAATGTAGGCATTAAAGCCAACTGCTCATATGTCACCCCACCCAGGTCTTGTCTTAGCTCTAAATAGCTCATCTGACCCTAGTCTACAACAAGTGGGGCCACACTTAAAAGTCCATTTTCCTTTCAAGGCAAGGAAGCAATAGTTCAAAAGTGAGGCTAAGGAGCTACTTGGTGCAGCTGGTGATCATTAACAACAATGAAGGTCAGGCATAAAAGGGCTAATGAAGAAGCTTTTTCCCAGCTAGCTTCTTTTTCTCTAAGTAATAAAATCATTCTCAGAATAAAATGAAAAGAATTCCTTGTGACAAAATGTTTTGAAGAAATTTCTCTACGATTCAAAATTCTCTAAAGTTTTTTTTTTTTTAAGCAGAAAAGTTGGAAACCAAAACAGAACAAGAAACATATTTTGAAAAGAAGCCATGACAAATATCTCACCTTTGCTATTGAAAACACCTGTTAGTTAATGGGTGGCTTCTCAAGCTACTTCGGGGTTCTGGAAAGAATTTATTGTTTCATATCCTGTCCCAATGTGTTAGTTACCAAAAAGCTTTGGAGTCTCATCACTGATCCCCATCTTTGTTTCATCCATTAGAACATAAACTCCTTTAGGGCAGGTGTTCTTTCTGTTATTCTTTGAATTTATATAATTAATACAGTGCCTGGCACATAGTGTACACTTAATAAATGTTTATTGACTAAGTATGCCTATGTATCCTGATGTTCAAGAATGGGATAAACAACTGTTGGTATAGAATGATTTAGGTGCAGGACGGTAAACTATATGGCCTTTGGAAATCTAATCCAGATCCATGATTCTTTGATCTCTCTCACTTTTGTTTAAACAAATTTGATCATCTTTTTGTTGTAGAGGAGAATATAACTGGCATACATGTCAATTCAATGATTACAAGAATCGATTTGGTTGGTCATTGTGATGCCCCATTCTTCCCTCTATGTTCTATGTATACCTCTTCTAAAAATGTATACTCAGTCAAAGTTGATCTTCCCTGATCAAGACATAGTTTCTTCAAAGTTACCTTGTATGTTTTGTTTTTCTGTGTATATTATGTACACAGCTTTGTATATGTTTTAAGATAATTATATATGCACATGTCTCCCACAGGAAAATATAAGCTCCTTGAGGACAAAAGTTTCACATTTGTCTCTGGATCTCCTGTGCTTAGCACTTTCTGGTACGTAGTAGATGTTTACTAAATGGATGTTAATTGGTGAATGTCTAAATAATAACTCACGTTATTATAAATACTTATTGACTGACAATGACTTAAAGAATTGCAATGTATTTCCCTTCTAGCAACTGTACAATTTATGTATTACAAGTTGTATCATCTCCATTTGGCAGCCCAAATCAATGGTTTTATTGGTGTAGGGAATTCCTAGTAAGAAAATTACTGCCATTAATGTATTGGCAGGTATTCTGAAACTTGGAGTATCAAGAACTTAAGTCTTACAGAACTTACAGAACTAAAAGATTGTGACTTGCCAAGGATTAAATAACCAGTATTCTTTTGCGATGGAACCATTGTACCATATCACCTTAACTATCCCTTTACAAATAAGAAAACTTGAGACTTAAAGAAATGATTTCACCAAAGTCATAGATACAGTAAATGAAAGGACCAAGATTTAAACCTGGGCCTCCCATCTGCAAATCCAATGTACTCACTAATGCTACCATTCTTCATGCTACCATTCTTCAATGAACAATGTGATGAAAATACTCTTGAGTGATAACCTCCAAATTATCCCTCAGATAATAATCTGAAAACTCCTTGTGATCTTTTTTTGTAACCTAGATTTGACTGATAAGTACAATAAATTTCCCAGAATACTACAAATAGCTAGAGCCCTTGAAGCTAGTATAAGGTATTATTCCTGTGGTTCCATTAGTATAGCATATTCCCAGAGAGGAAACACTCCCTTACCAATTTACATTGGCAGGATTACCATAGGTATTGATAGTATCAATGACTCATCCAAAGCAATGAAGTCAATATGTATCAGAGTTCAAAATTCCCAACTATGATCAGTTCTCTAACTACTGACAATGTTCTCTCTCTAAATGGGGTAGTATTAGGAGAAATTATCCAAGTGCTACTTTACACCATGAGTACTAAATATATGAAGTTTATTTCAGAGAGATGTTGTAGATAGATAGATAGATAGATAGATAGATAGATAGATAGATAGATAGATATAGATATACCTATACCTATATAGATAGATAGATATAAATATATAGATAGATATAAATATAAATCTATATATGAAGAGAGTGTACAAATTGATGAATGATAAATTAATAGCTGTAGCGAGCTGTCGTCTCCAGAAGCTGCCAGATCGCTCTCTGGGAAGAGATCTGCTGTGTCTACTCAAATCTTTCAGACATATTCTTCTTCCTGTAGTGAACCGTTGTCTCCAAGCAGTTGCTGTTAACTCTTGTCCAGAGAAGTGACTTCCCTTCCTGCAGAGAGCCCCGTCAGGCCTGATGTAATGCAGACACTTCTCCTTGAATCCTGGCTCTGAATCTCCTCCAGCTCTTATTCTTCTCCAGGCAGACTGACTTTCCAGGCCCACTGTTGCCTCTTTTATCCTCCCAGAGAATGGGCATGGGATTATGCAAGGGCTTCTGGGAAGAACCACTTCAGCCAATGAGCTTGCTCCTTCTATCAAGTCAACCTGAGTTCTCACCTTGTAATTGTCCAGACAACCTGAATTCTCACCTTGTCACTGTCCAGACAACCTGAGTTCTCACCTAGTAATCCTAACAAATAGCAGGCTAATAAAAGAAAGTTCTGGATTCTGGAAGTCCATGTCTTGCTTTTGGCATGAAGTTTATGGACATGATAACCAAATTTTACCACAAACCTCTATTAACATCAAAGTTACACTGTTGGATTGAATTGTTCTGAAGTGTCATTTCCACATGGTCCCATAACAAATTTGATCATTTTTGATTTGACAAATAATATTTCTTAATGATAAAACTCTCCAAAATGATAAAACTCTCCATCATCTATAATTCCTACATGTCATAATTTATTGTTTTCATGGTTTGTGCCTACTCAATATCTCAAAAACTGTGTCATCATTTGGTGAATATATTAAAAACATAGATAATTCAGTCACATTATCACAACTAGACCAGAATGACTACCTACTATTTTCCCTTTATTGCCTTATTTTCTTGCACATGACTGACTAGAAATTAGAACTAATTAAAACTTTCTGGAACAAATTTCACTAGAATAACTGTCCAAACTATTTAAATTCACTGTTAACTGCTAAGATTGGTTCTCCCAAAATGTGGCATGTGCAGAGTACAATATATGGGAAACAGTACCCATGGCTTGATGCCCAACTATTTCCACAGTTAGAAAAAGCACCATTGAATCAGATTTTTTAATACAAAGAAGGATATACCTGTAAAATGTATTCTTCTATTTAAAAATGGTTTCAATTACTGTCATATGGATGGATACTGCCTCAAAACTCGTTCTCTTGAAAATTTTGAATCACTGCCCCCATTAAGATAAAATTTATAGCACTAAAAGGCTGTGTTCTCCATCATTATCATCAAGGGTCAGCAAGTGATTAAGGCAGAAGAGCTACTCTGATGATATACTTGGACATTAAGTTTTGAGAGTCCATATTATGTTTTGTCATATTATACTATTATTATAAATTATACCACATTATATTTACATAGAAGAAAGAGGCAGTATAGTGTGGTGGATAGAAACTAGGAAAAAAAAAAAAACGGATCTGGTTTCAAATCCTACTTCACTTCACCCTTATTGACTGCATGATCCTGGACACGCCACTTAATCTTTCAGTGTTCTAAGTGATTCAATCACACTATGTAATATGCAGGGAAGATTCCATCCTAAATTAATAGAGGGAGTTTCCTGATTTGAGTTCCTCATATTAATAAAATTCTACATTCAGTTCCTAGCCTATGCGGTAGCATGGCATTGCTATGGCATTATAGAGAACAGAGAATAACCTGTCAGCAACTTACTATAAAAGCCCTAAAGAGTTTGACTTAGAAGCAGTGGTTACCAAAACCATTTGGTATTGGCTAAGAAATAGACTAGTTGATCAGTGGAACAGGTTAGGTCCAAAGGACAAAATAATCAATAACTCTAATAACCTAGTGTTTGACAAACCCAAGGACAGCCTTTGGGATAAGAACTCAATGTTTGACAAAAATTGCTGGGAAAATTGGAAATTAATATGGCAGAAACTAGGCCACACTTAACACCATACACCAAGGTGAGGTCAAAATGGGTTCATGAACTAGGAATAAAGAATGAGATTATAAATAAATTAGAGGAACATAGGATAGTTTATCTCTCAGTAAGATACATTCCTTTACCTGTGGAAGAGGAATGAATTTATGTCCAAAGAAGAACTAGAGATCATTATTGATTACAAAGTAGAAAACTTTGATTATATCAAATTGAAAAGTTTTTGTACAAACAAAACTAATGCAGATAAGATTAGAAGGGAAACAATAAACTGGAAAAACATTTTTACAGTCAAAAGGTCTGATAAAGGTCTCATTTCCAAAATATATAGAAAATTGACTCTAATTTATAAGAAATCAAGCTAATCTCCAATTGATAAATGGTCAAAGGATATGAACAGACAATACTCAGATGAAGAAATTGAAACTATTTCTAGTCATATGAAAAGATGTTCCAAGTCATTATTAATCAGAGAAATGCAAATTAAGACAACTCTGAGATACCACTACACACCTGTCAGATTGGCTAGAATGGCAGGGAAAGATAATGCAAAATATTGGAGGGGATGTGGGGAAAACAGGGACACTGATACATTGTTGGTGGAATTGTGAAAACATCCAGCCATTCTGGAGAGCAATTTGGAACTATGCTCAAAAAGTTATCAAACTGTGTATATCCTTTGACCCAGCCATACTACTACTGGGCTTCTATCCCAAAGAGATCTTAAAGAAGGGAAAGGGGCCTGTATGTGCAATATTGTTTGTGGCAGCCCTCTTTGTGGTGGCCAGAAACTGGAAACTACGTGGATGCCCATCAATTGGAGATTGGCTGAATAACTTGTGGTATATGAATATTATGGAATATTATTGTTCTGTAAGAAATGACTAACAGGATGATTTCAGAAAAGCCTGGAGAGACTTACATGAACTGATGCTGAGTGAAATGAGCAGGACCAGGAGATCGTTGTATACATTAACAACAATACTATATGATGATCAATTCTGATGGATGTGGCCATTTTCAACAATGAGATGAAGCAAATCAGTTCCAATAGAGCAGTAATGAACCTAACCAGCTACACCCAGCAAAAGAACTCTGAGAGATGACTATGAACCACTACATAGAATTCCCAATCCCGCTAATTTTGTCCGCCTTTTGTCTGCCTGCATTT
Organism: Sminthopsis crassicaudata; assembly: GCF_048593235.1. Taxonomy (NCBI): domain Eukaryota; kingdom Metazoa; phylum Chordata; class Mammalia; order Dasyuromorphia; family Dasyuridae; genus Sminthopsis; species Sminthopsis crassicaudata. The sequence continues at coordinate 652,524,012 of NC_133617.1, forward strand.
TGGATTTTCTTCACAGGTTAATTGTACACTATTTCAAAGTCCGATTCTTTTTATACAGCAAAATAACTGTTTGGACTTTATATATATATATATATATATATATATATATATATATATATATATATATATATATATATATATATATATATATATATAGTATTTAATTTATACTTTAACATATTTAACATGTATTGGTCAACCTGCCATCTGAGGGGCGGGTAAGGAGGGGAAAAATTAGAACAAAAGGTTTGGCAATTGTCAATGTTGTAAAATTACCCATGCATATATCTGGTAAATAAAAACTATTAAAATAATAATAATTTAAAAAAAAGAATTTGACTTAGAATCAGAAAGACCTGTATTTGAATCCTTTATCTAATTCTTACTAGCTGTGTGTCTTTTGGGAAAGCCTCTTAATCTATATGTGTCCTTTCTAATCTTGTTTGCATTAGTTTTCTTTGTGCAGAAACTTTTTAATTTGGTGTAATCAAAATTTTCTATTTTGTGATCAATAATGGTCTCTAATTCTCCCTTGGACACAAACTCCTTCCTCCTCCACAAGTCTGAGAGGTAAACCATCCCATGTTCCTCCAATTTATTTATGATTTCGTTCTTTATGCCTAAATCTTGGACCCATTTTGATCTAATCTTAGTATGTGGTGTTAAATGTGGGTCCATGCCTAGTTTCTGCCATACTAATTTCCAGTTTTCCCAGCAGTTTTTGTCAAATAATGAATTCTTATCCCAAAATTTGGGATCTTTGGGTTTGTCAAACACTAGATTGTTATTTTTATTCACTATTTTGCCCTGTGAACCTAATCTATGCCACTGATCAACTAGTCTATTTCTTAGCCAATACCAAATGGTTTTGGTGACTGTTGCTTTATAATACAGTTCTAGATCAGGTACAGCTAGACCACCTTCACTTAATTTTTTTTCATTATTTCCCTTGAAATTCTCGACCTTTTGTTCTTCCATATGAATTCTGTTGTTATTTTTTCTAGGTCATTAAAATAGTTTCTTGGGGTGTCTGATTGGTATAGCACTAAATAAATAGATTAGTTTAGGGAGTATTGTCATCTTAAATATATTCACTCGGCCTATCCAAGAGCACTGAATGTCTTTCCAGTTATTTAAATCTGACTTTATTTTTGTGGTAAGTGTTTTGTAATTTTGCTCATATAATTACTGACTCTCCTTTGGTAGATATATTCCCAAATATTTTATACTATCTACCGTTATTTTGAATGGAATTTCTATTTGTATCTCTTGCTGTTGGATTAGAAGGGAAGTAACAAATTGGGAAAACATTTTTACAGTTAAATGTTCTGATAAAGGCCTCATCTCCAAAATTTACAGAGAATTTACTTTAATTTATAAGAAATCAAGCCATTATGGTATATAAATGTTATGGAATATTATTGTTCTGTAAGAAATGACCAACAGGAGGAATACAGAGAGGTTTGGAGAGACTTATATCAACTGATGCTGAGTGAAACGAGCAGAACTAGGGGATCATTATATACTTCAACAATGATACTGTATGAGCATGTATTCTGATGGAAGTGGATATCTTCAACATAGAGAAGAGCTAATTGAATTCCAATTGATCAATGATGGACAGAATCAGCTACATCCAGAAAAGGAACACTGGGAAATGAGTGTAAACTGTGAGCATTGTTTTTTTTGTTGTTGTTGTTTGTTTTTTGTTTCTCTTCCCAGATTATTTTTACCTTGTGAATACAATCCTTCCTTTGCAACAACAACAACAACAACAAAATTCGGTTCTGCACATAAAAAAAAAAAATCTATATGTGTCTCAGGCAACTCTTAGGACTTAACTACTGGCATTGACAAACTGTTCTGAATGATGGAAAGACTTCCCATATTAGAGTTCTCTATACTGACAAATCTCAGGCCCTTCATGCATTTATATTTCATACTGAAGGTTCAGCTTTCAAATCCTCTCATAGCAAAGAGACTATAAAGCACTAAAAAAGATTACAGACAATACATTTTCTCAAAAAAGCAACCAAGAGTTCAACAACTACCAACCTGCATGCCTATTTTCTCATTTATATAAAGCTTTTATAATAATGGTCTACTCTTTGAATGAGGAAAGACTGAATAAGTTATGGTATATAAATGTTATGGAATATTCTTGTTCTATAAGAAATAATCAGCAAGATGATTTCAGAAAGACCTGGAGAGACTTACATGAACTGATGCTAAGTGAAGTGAGCAGAACCAGGAGATCATGGTACATGGTGTATGGTGACAACTAGATTATGCAATGATCAATTCTGAGGGACATAGCCCTTTTCAATAATGAGGTGATTCCACGTAATTCTAATAGATTTGTGATGGAGTCATCTGCTTCTAGGAAGACTATGGGAACTGAATGTGGATCACAATATAGTATTTTCACCATCTTTTCGTTGTTTGCTTTCTTTTTTTTTCTTTCTCATTTTTTCCTTTTTGATCTGATTTTTCTTGAGCAACATGATAAATGTGGAAATATGTACAGAAGAATTGCATATGTTCAACCTATATTGTAGTACTTGCTGTCTAGGGGAGGGAGGTGGGGGAAAGGAAGGGATAAAAATTTGGAACATAAGGTTTTGCAAAGGTGAATGTTGAAAACTATCTTTGCATAAATTTGGAAAAATAAAATATTATTAAAGTAGAAAAAAGAATGATTTTTTTGTAGTAGGGTAATAAATTAAACTTTTAAGAAAATGTGTGGCTCAATGTTGAAAAATCTTGAAGCACTGGTGTGATGGAATAAATGTTGGGTGATATCTTGGTCCTTTCCTCACACCTATCTCATATCAATGATAAGGGGTAATGGTAAGAACAAAGCACAATGCTGAAGGAGAGATTGCTCTGTTCCTCTGTCTGGCCCTTCCCCTTCTCCCTCACTTTGTCCTTCTCTCTTTCACACATTCCCTCTCTCTCCCTCTTGCCTTCTATTCTCTTCCAATTTATAGAATTATGATTCTTTAAACCTCTCCCTAGAGGAGTGAAGGAATGATGAATGTCTTCGCCTATCCTGGCAATATGGTAGTAAGAGCACATGGAATTTAAGGTATATTATGGACTTAGCTCAACTTAAGTCTGGGTCTTAGGCTCCTGTTGATCTTTTCTATTTTGCATTCTTTCCTTGAGCATAGTGATTTTATATGATAAAAACCTCCTTCAAGGTGATCTTGTAAATTAAAGTAGTTTTGTAATTCTTGGAGAAAATTACTACAGAAGGAAGGATGAACTTAAGCCTTGCATAGCTTGCCAAAATGTAATGGCAGTGTTTGTTTGGACAGTGCAGAGCTGAGTTTTACCTTTGGATGAAATGCTATTTTCATAAGAACTAACATTCCTTCCAAATCACTACTGATCAGAGAAATGCAAATTAAGACCACTCTGAGATACCACTACATACCTGTCAGATTGGCTAAGATGACAGGAACAAATAATGACAAATGTTGGAGGGGATGTGGGGAAATTGGGACACTAATACATTGCTGGTGGAGTTGTGAAAGAATCCAGCCAATCTGGAGAGCAATCTGGAATTATGCCCAAAAAGTTATCAAACTGTGCATACCCTTTGACCCAGCAGCGCTACTACTGGGATTATATCCCAAAGAAATACTAAAGAGCGGAAAGAGACATATATGTGCCAAAATGTTTGTGGCAGCTCTTTTTGTTGTAGCTAGAAACTGGAAGATGAATGGATGTCCATCAGTTGGAGAATGGTTGGGTAAATTGTGGTATATGAAGGTTATGGAATATTATTGCTCTGTAAGAAATGACCAGCAGGAGGAATATAGAGAGGCCTGGAGAGACTTAAATCAACTGATGCTGAGTGAAATGAGCAGAACCAGAAGATCACTGTACACTTCAACAACAATACTGTATGAGGATGTATTCTGATGGAAGTGGAAATCTTCAACATAAAGAAAAACCAACTCACTTCCAGTTGATCAATGATGGACAGAGGTAGCTACACCCAGAGAAGAAACACTGGGAGGGGAATGAAAATTGTTAGCACTAATATCTGTCTGCCCAGGTTGCATGTACCTTCGGATTCTAATGTTTATTGTGCAACAAGAAAATGATATTCGCACACATGTATTGTACCTAGACTATATTGTAACACATGTAAAATGTATGGGATTGCCTGTCATCGGGGGGAGGGAATAGAGGGAGGGGGGGTAATTTGGAAAAATGAATACAAGGGATAATATTATAAAATATATATATATATATATATATATATAATAAAAAAAAATTTACACAAAAAAAAAAAAAAAGAACTAACATTCCAAAAATATTTTAGATTTTGACATTTTAAATATCAATCTCCTGAGAGTATATGATAGTGGTTGTAATTTATTGTATCCTGTTTTGAATTCTTGTTAATATCTACTAATTGTTAATGTATCTGTCCTTTGTGTTAAGCATCTCTTTTATTTAGAGGAAATAAATAGCTACCCTATACTTGATTTACATGATACATTGAGTGCATTTCTCTTTCTACTTTTAGATAGACCCAATTTGATATGAGACAAATCAAGCTTTTATTGATTCCCCTTGGGGTTCCAGGATGAAATTAGGAAATTCAAGAAACTAACATCTTCTTTTAGTGGCAGGTCCTCAATAACTGAATTCAGTCCAATTGTCTATAGTTACAGAGCTGAAAAAGTCTGCTTAGTGGAGAGGGAGAAGTTGAGCAACCACCCCAGTTCCCTGGTACTCAGTATCAAGAATTTAAAGATCAAAGATTTAAAATATTTTGATGAAAATATGAAAAAGAAATTTAATATCATTTTCTACATTCAACAACACTTTCAGTAACATAAGAAGTTAGTCCAGAAAAAAATAAATACTATTATGTTTAATGTTTACTGATTACCAGCCCCCAAATGTCTCAATAGTTTAAAATGTAGCTGTAAAAATTTCTTCAGGCAAGTTTCCCCCCCCAAATATGTAAATATCTTTAATAAAAAGTTCTTGATAGAAGTAGTCAGGCATATGTTTATTCAATTGTGCTCTGATTACTGATCTCAAAGAAGGAATTAACAAAGGAAGACAAGCTCAACATAAGTGTTCACTGCTGTCATGGAGAATATCCTGCGCAGAGGCCAACAAGAAAGCAGATTCCCCATAAATAGTGAGATACTCCAGATGCTGTTGTTTTCAGATGACATTGTCCTGATTGCATCAAGCTTCCAAATACTGGTGGCACCCTCAAGGAAATTCAGGAACATTCAATAGAGAATAATTTTAGCCAGCCACAAAGGAAAAATCAAGTGGATGAAAAATGCTTATTTCCCCTTATTATGAGATGCAGTTGAATGGACAGCCTATTAGATTAGTCCATCAGGACATAGCTTAAGCAAGTACTGCAGATGGATAATGATCTAGCCTTAGAGTTGAATAGGAGAACAGAATCAATCTGGGTTGCATTTTAGAAATTTTGCAGTATTTTCAAAAATCATAAGCTGTTATTTGATACAAAACTCCATCTTTTCTATACCTATATATTCTCTCAGTGATGCTACATGGCAAAAAAAAAATCATGATCCACCACAATCTCAAGAGTCAAAATTGAAGGCAACACAAAGAATGATATAAAAGGTTGGGATGACTATGAGTAGGATACAGCATATTCCCAATGGTTAAAAAGCATGAAAAAAAAAAGTAACATAAAAGATATCAATTCAATGAAGGTTCATAGAAAGATAGTCAGACAGGGACATAAGGAGAATCAGAGATTCCTGATAAACAATTCAAGTGCTGTATTGGCTAGCTCCTTTAGGGAGTACATTTAGAAACTAGAGATAGCATTGTTAGAATTGGGTCTTTTTCCTAAAATCACATTTATCCATTAACAATTCAAAAGATCCATTTTTATCAGTGTATTACAGTTACCAATATAGATAATGTTTCTATGCTTTAGTAGAGAACTTTATCAATTTCCTTTGACCAAAACAAATTTCAACCCATTGATCAAATGTGGCAATGATTAGATGAAACAGAGACAGAGACAGAGAAACAGAAACAGATAGAGACAGAGACACTGAGAGATAGAGAGAAAGAGACAGAGAGACAGGGGGGAGGAAGAGAGGGGAGGAGGGAGAGAGGAAAAAGAGTCAGAGGTGCAGGAGGGGAATTTCTACTATACTTTTATGATGTGAGTTAACCTTGGATATTTTTCTATATCTTTTCTGAGCCTCTGATTCCTTGGTTATAAAAAATTTTTTAAATTGTATTGGCTGGGTTTTTTGGTTGTTTTTAAAGATTTCTTCTAATTTGATTCTATGATCCTAAGTGGTCTATCTACTGGGATGAAAAACTGAGTTTGTGGAGAGGAGATATCAGAAGTCTCCTCTTTTTGAAGGCTGATGATTCATTGTTCACCATAACCAAGGCTTTGGTTGAGATGTGTCAACTCATAGGTACAGGCTACTATCCTTATTCTAGGAAAAGATGTCACAGTTAAGAATTTAAAGGTCTTCGTTTCACTCAGGAGCAGCTTGTCCCTAATTCTATATCTAGGAGTTGAGATAACAAGTTAGATTGCTTAGAAAATGTATACCCAATCCTATGGACTTCAAAATTGATAAAACAAAAACAAAAGTTAAATCAAAAACAATCATCCCTGATCATTATAACTAGACTTAGGAACAAGCTAAGTTTCTGGTCCATTGTGCAATGGCAGAATTCACTTTCATATTTATTTACATTTAGTCAATGATATGGGTTGATTGGATGGATATGTCAACAAATAAATTTGAAAATATATTTTCATGACTTGAACCAGACAAAGAACAAAACTGAAGGGCTCAGCCAAGATGATCACCTTTAGTAATACTGTAGAAATTCATTCATTGTGGAGGAATTTTTATTCTGAGTCTTTCATCTTTGTGTGCATAGATCATATTTTAAGAGATATGAAAATGTAACTGATATAATATTTATTGAACCTGCCTTCTCACATACCCCTAAGACTTCCAAGAAAATTAAATGTGACATTTCTTGATGTATGCATTAATTTTATCTTGGGAAGTAAATATTTTTCAACAAAAGAGTAAATAAATACCAGATTGACTTGTGATTTTTTTTGTTTTGATAGTCACTGTACTCTAAGTCGCATTCTTCTTTTACATATATCATTAACATGTGATTATTCATTAAATGTAGTGAAGAAGAATATTTCAAGGAGAGGCTTGACTACCTACCTGTGACTATGGTGATTATTTATGTAAGAGGAAGTAGACTTAAGAGAAAGCAGTTGTTTTCCATACTATTTGTATTGTCTTTTACTACTGCTTTGTAATGGGATTTTTGTCTTTGTTCTAAATCCTCAGGACCTTATTGCTCCATGGAAAATAAAGCAGCATACCAGAGCTTCCTGTATACCTATTTGCTACAGAATAAAATACAGAATAAAATGTTTCTATCTTATAACACACCCAAGAGGTCCTAATTATCAATACCAAAAACTTTAAAATAAGGCAGTCTTACTTCACAGTAGTATGTACCATCCTTAGTTTCCTTTGCTAACTCTTCATCCAAATGGCAACCACTAATTTTGGATATCTTCCAAAGCTCTTTCCTAAGCCCTTTTCCCTTCTTCCTTTTTAGTATTTTACTTGGCAATCTCATCAGCTTCCATGTATTCAACTATTATACCTATAGAGATGATTTTTAGATCTATTTGTTTAGTCCTAATCTCTCTGTTGTCCTCTAGTCTCACATTTTCAATTGTCTGATAGACAACTTGAATTGGATATCTCAGACATCTTAAAGTCAACATTTCCAAAATAGAACTCATCTCTGCCCTCTTCTTAACCTACTTATAATTGTCTAGGGAACCACTTTCCTCACATCATCCCGATTGGCAACCTAGGTGTCATTCATAACTCCTCACGCTCTAACTCCTCATAGCCAATCTGTTGGCAAGATCCCATGATTTCTATATTCAGAAAATCCTTCAAATATGCTCCCTTTTTTCCTCTGACATAGACACCACTGTGGTTCAAGCCCTCATGACCTCATGTCTAGACTTAAATAATAGACTACAGGTGGGTCTTCCCTATCTACAATCCTTTCCCACTGTAGGCAATCCTTTGGTCAACTATAAATTCCATTTTCCTAAAATTCAAATCTTCTATGTCACACACACACACACACACACACACACATACACACTCACACACACACATACATGCCCTACCTTTGTAATCAATTCCAGTGGCTTTATTGACTCCAAGACCAAAATAAAATCCTGGCATTAAAAACCTTCCATAATGTAGCCTCTTCTAATATTTCTAGTTTTCTTACACCTTACACTGTCCCCCATGTTTTCCAACCTACAGTGACAGAGGTCCCCTTTCTAGTCCTCAAACACAGAAATATATCTTCTAACCCTAAGCATTTTACTCACTGTCTCCCACATCTGAAAGTCTAGTTCATTTCTGCCTCCTGACTTACCTTCTTCCTCCAAAACTCAGCATCTACAAGCAAACATTCTCTTTAATATTAGTTGTCTTTTCTCTGAAGTGATCTCCAATTTAACTTATATGCATATTATTTGCACTTAGTAGTTTATATATTGTCTTCTTCATTAAACTGTTAAGTCCATTGAGGATATCTTTCTCTGTATTTCCAGTACTTAGTACAGTGCCTGTCATATAGCAGGAATTAAATAAATGCTTATTGATTGACTGAGTGACCCTTACACAGGATGCTGTCAAAATATGTGCTTTTTTAGATGCTTTGAGAAAACTTGAACTGAAATAGTTATGAGTGTTCAAACTTCTTACAGCAGTGATGATTCCCATTCCCTTATCTCCTTCCCTCTCTCTTTTTTTTTTTCACCTTTCTTGCCATGTGTATCTGTTTGTACTGACTTGCTCTATGTGAGAGAAGGGGAAAAAATCCCACAAAACTATTCTATTTATCCTCATTCCAGAAAAATGGGCCAATTCACAGCTGCAATACTTGGGAGAGTTTCCTGTCTGGGAATTTAGAAACTGCCAAAAGTGGAAAGCAGCAGCCAGAGAGGCCCCTGTTGTCATTGGCCCAAACAGCAACAATAATAACAATAACAACAACAAAATATGTATGCATGGACACACATAAACATACACATACAAGTCAACACAATCCAACAAAATTGACCAGGTTTAAAATAGGAGCTTCTGTCTTACGTGTCCTGTGGCTAGATACATTTCTTGGAAATCTTCCAAGTCAGCCCACTTCTCCCCCACCATCTGTCATCAGTCATTCTGCCTACTGTAAGTGTGCCGACATGGTACAGAAAGATTAACAAGTATCAAATGGGAGGGGAAAAAATAAAGTCACCACAATCAGTGTTAGAATGTGGCTACAGTTTTGACATAAGGTTACAGATGCCGGGAAATTTGAATTGAAATTTTGCCCTCTGAATCATGAGCATGAGGGAGGACAGAACGCAAAAAGTATTATATTGTTATACCGAAGATTTACTAGCCTGAAGTGGGAAGTATTGGGCTTTTCTCCTAGGTCCTCAGAAAATCAAAAATTATTTGAAGTAATTTTCTATTTTTCATTCATGGCCAAAGTGTTTTCCTTTTAAGGAACTGGAAGAAGATAGGAGAGGAGAGGAGAAGAGAGGAGAAATTTCTAAGAAAAATTCTGAAATAATCAGAAGCACCAAGAAAATGTCCACTCATAATTTTTACAAAAGTTTTAGATAAGTATGTATATCCACAGGTTGGACTACATTGCTTTTCTTAACTAAGAAGATATTTTAAGTTTTAGACTGTTATTCTTCCAAGCAACCTTCAAGCAAAATTCGGCTGCTAACACTATTTATTAAATGGATTATTAGGGCAACATCAGAACTAGACCCGGCAATAAAAATTTCTAGAAGTTATATCCAGATTCATATTTGAATATTAAATAACTAACTCCTAGGCACTTAAGAGGGTTGGTAATTTCTTTGTAACCATTGCTATCTTGTCACTAAAGGATTCATATTGCCAAATCAACTCACAAAAATGAATGAACAGTTTGTGAGGTATACCACAAATTACTTTCATAAACTTTTTTTCAGGCTCAACCAAACAAAATTCACTAATGTTACTATGGACTATTATAATTCTAAACTTTTTAACTCACATAATAAAAGCTGAGGATTCCAGCTAAAACTGTGGTCTGTCTTTGTTGGTTGGGAATTTTAAAAAGAAGAGACTGGGGAAGGATGCAATTGAATTTTACTAATAGCTTGGTAATACAGAAAATTTCTATTAAAAACAATTATGATCGACAAGATAGCAGCAGGGTTCCCTATATGGAATCTACATAGCCTACATGTATCAGTACACACCAAGGATTATGATTTTGAAAATGTGTTCTACTCACACCAAAGCTAATCACAACTGTCTACAAATTCAGCTGCAGACACCAACAAGCTGTGTGATTCTGGGCAAACCATTTAAACTTCTTTAATGTTAGTTTCTTCACCTGTAAAAAGGGATAATAGCAACTATCCCTCCCCAGAAAGTTGCTGTGAGAGTCATGAGATAATTTATGTAAAGCACTTTGCAAAGCTTAAACACTTTAGAAGTGCTAGTGATGTTGTTGGTGGTGGTGGTGGCAGTGATGATGGTGATGATGATGATGATGATGATGATGATGATGATGATGATGATGATGATGATGAAGATATAGCATTCCAGGGTTACTGTGTCCAAAGTTTTTGTCTCCCTGTAAACAACTTGGCAATGAATGTTTCTGCCTGGGCTTCAAATGAACAGCAAAAACCTGCTGTTCTCACTGTCTTGCATGGTATCTAGCACGTTTTTTTTTCCCCATTTGGGCAGGGAGAAGAGTTTTTAGAGTTGTAATTTATTGGTTGTAAGGACCCTTAGCACTTCTTTGCACACATATTGGTGTGCAAAACTTAAAGTTCTAAAGAGTGTGCTGAGGTACTGAGTGAATAAGTCATTCGTCCATAGACACATAGCTAGTATGTGTCAGATGTTAAACTTGAACCCAGGTTTTCTGATACCAAAGCTAATTCTCTATTCAATAGGCCAAGTTACTTCTGATTTTTCACAATAGGTCCTTAATAAATGTTTGTCAAAATAGGTTAATGGATATTGACTAGTCAAAACTTTTCCAACTTGATAGGCCTTACCAAAGCTATTCTGTGTACACTAACATAAGTTACCTTCACAGCATTTTGAGGCATCAGATTAAGATTAAATGAAGGATAATATCTACAGCTTTGCAAATAACACCTTTATTTTACTTCTATTACGTTGTGATATGGTTATTTTTAAAAAGAGTTTGCTCAAACTGTTGATAAGCCATTTTTTTTTTATCATGTTTGCCTCTTAACAACCACATTTGTGGTTTTCTTGGGAAATACTGAAGTAGTTTGCCATTTCCTTCTCCAGCTCATTTTACAAATGAAGAAACTAAGGTAACCTCTTAAGTGACTTATCTAGGATTATATAGCTAATAAGTGTCTGAGGCCAGATTTGAATTCAAGAAGATGAGTTTTTCCTGATTTTTGACCCAGGACTCTAACCACTGTGTCACCTAGCTGACCCCTTGCTGAAATACCCACGAATTATTTCACCTTCAGTATATATAATTGCCACATGCCATCATCACCTACTTATAATGCTATTATTTTCTTTCATAGGACAATTTCCTTGGCAGTTCTCCAAATATTTTGAAAAATCTATAGGAGATCATCAACCACATAACCATTGAGACATATGCCTAAGAGAGTTTCCCCACTTCTGTTCTATTCTGTGACTTAGTATTCTTTGCTCTGATGGCATCTGTGTAAGATGTGTCCTCTGGCCAAAATGGTGCCAGATTCCTCAAGATCTGAAATGGAGTCAAGAGAGGACAGAGCATATGGAAGGGAAAGGCAGCCCAGCCAGCCTCGCCACAGTCAAACCTCACAATGATTCCAGCTGTATCTGAGGACATGCCAGGAAGGCTTGAGCACACTGTCTGCCAAAGAGTCATTCTCCCGAAGGGAACTATCCACTCTTATTACATACATACATTCTAGTGACGGGAAAGGGTGAAATAATACTGATTAGCTGAACTGCTTCACCATTCGTGCATTAAGTTTCTCTGGTCCTTGCACTTCTCTTCCAGCCCTTTGGCTGCACAGAACCATAAGACCATTCCATAGAAAGTAAGCAAAACAAAAGACATTCATCTAGTCACTGCAAACTTTTGCCAAAGGAATGAGCTTTTCAATTGCCAGCTGAATCCCTTGTGAGACTGGATAGAAGACTACTGCAATATCACTCAAGGAGAGGAACAAAGAGGAAGGGAACTGGAAAGGGTCGTGCTCATTATAATTAACTGCATGGGTATGAGAAACTTATAGTGTTACCAGAAAGCTGGTGTCTGGGGTTTTCCTCTCTCCCAGAAGAGCTTGAAATGGGAGAAGGGAGGGAGAGCTTCGACCAACTTTTTGTGGCCAAAATCTCTTGCCAAAATTCCTCCACAGAAATGTCAGTGTTGATATTTGGACAATTACTTTTGATCCAGCAATGCTCAGTTCCAGATCATCAGCATCATTGCTGCCTCTCAGTGATGCTTCCATCCCACTATGCCTGGATCATCCCATCTAAACTCAGACCATCCTACCTATGCTCAGACCATCCCACTTATCTCCAGGCCATCTTACCTATCCTAAGGTGTCTAAAAAAGGAATTTTTCTGCCTCCTTCTTGACCATTTTGCTCAGAGAAATAAAGATGGAAAACACACACCAAATTTCTGCCATTGGCTCATCTAAGACTATTGCTTATGATATCTCCGCCTGAGTTAGGTCCTTTCAGATTCCAACTAATGGACTTGCCATCATTCCAAAGGTGGAAGGTTGATTTCAGCGGAATAGTCCTGCTTGAAATGTTATCACAGCTGCTTTTAATCTTCTTGTTCTCTTGCAGAAGGAAAGGTTACACTATGGTAGCCAAATTCTTCTCAGAAGACTTTGTCTACTCCACCTTAGTAACATTAAAAATAAGATCACTATAGTAATGTAACTGATGCTTGGTTCTGTTTAATTTTATTTCCAATCATCACTCAAATCTCAGGATTGGATCAGACTTTGAGAAATCATGCAATCACGCATTATATTGAATTACACTTACCAAGCTGTAAGCAGCATGAGAGTAAGATCTTTGTTTTAACTATACTTTACATACAGAATAAAATACAAAGCTCAGCACACAGTAAGCTCCTAATGCATGTTTGCTGAATCAAACTGGGCTGCATAAAAATAAATCTAAGATTTTCTCAAATATCCATAAGAATTAAGCCTAATCATGAATCATCCTATTGCAGATACTTAATAGCTATATGACTATGGGTAAGTCACACTCAGAACCTCAGTTTTCCCACCTTTTAAATGGAAATAATGTTGGCATATTTTTGAGAGGACTAAGATATTATGTGTATTGTATTTTGTGCTGTGTAATTGTCATGAAAACTATGTTGATGAGAAATTAAGTATCCTAGTCTGTTCTTATAGACATCCAAGGAATACTCCAATTCAACTTTTAAAATTAATATTTGTTAGGCATCTATTAGTGCAAGGTTATTACCATGCATAGCCCTAGGTATGCAAAAAAAAATTAAATAGTCTCTATGATCACACAGCTGACATTATTTCTACTGGTAGAATTGGGACTTTGCCTCCACAAAAGGAAATTATTTTTTTTTATACTTTAAATTTACTTTAAAACTACAAGGCAAATTTTTGAAGGAGTGAGCACTAATGATGGTGAAGGTTTTGCCTTGGTCTGAAAGACTTTGAGTCTAAATTAAATATTATTGAATGTAATTGAAGATATACATTCATTTTTGTCCTGCCTTTGTCAAAGAGCATGGTCTATTCTTCTGGTCACCAATCAATCAGTATCTTTTCATAAACTCTATCCAAAATGGGTGTTTTGTTTACTAAATGGTTGCAACATTAACATTAGAAGAAAAATGGATCATGGGATGAAAGCCAGTGAAGAGGGCATCATGTCATATTGGTGATTTTTGCTTCTCCTTGAGAAAACAGGGCAAACTTCAATTTCCAGATTAGCTCAGGATTCTCCTCTGGTTTTCTTCTAATTTTTTCTTCAGATTCTTTGCGACCTACTTCCTTCTCCATGGAAGGGCTTTGTCTCCTGGTGAACTACCCAGGTAATGTTCAGCTTGTCACTGAAGGAGCCAGCTGCTGCAACCTTTCCCTCTCTCTTAGCAGTAAAGCAAAGGAAGTAGAAAGGAAAATCAGGTTTTCTGCCAGCCAAACCTGCTTTTCTCTTCTGGCAAAAGGTCTCAAGGAGAAAGTATATTTTTCCACCCAAGACAGTAAATAAAAGAAAGAATGTTGTGGGTGTGCAAAGTTCTGAACTCAACTCTCATAATGGAGCATTTGAAACTTTTTTTTTTTTTTTTTTTTTTTTGCGATTATATGTCAGAGTTGAAAGCCACCAGGGGACATTAGTCTTTACAAAGCAAGGAGGGATTACTGTTTAGGCTTAGAGCTTAGAATGTGTGACCTTTAGTCTTAGGGTTCTAGAGTGAAGTACTTTAGAACTCCAGGAACCACTAAGTGCAGGCAACCAGCCAGGATTTTCTCATGACAAGTCCTGGAATGTATGCTGGCAGGCACATTTATTTGCAAGGTGTTTATAAAGTTTCATGATTCTTTTCCCACCTGGTTTACTTTGATCTGCCACCAGGAACAAAGAGATGTGGCAAACACCAGGAATTCTATTCCTTCTCTCCCCCAAACTATCATGCTTCTTTTGTGCAGATTTCTATTAGGGGAAAAAAAGAAAAAAAAAAAAAAAAAAAAAAAAAGGCTGCCTGCTGTATATCTGTATATCTCAATGTGCTTGTCTCTCTATCTCTGTCTTATTCTATCTGTCTTTCTATCTCTGTATCTCTCAGTCTCTGCTTTTCTCTATTTCTCTTTCCCTTCCTCCTTCTCTCTGTCCCTCCTTTCGACCCTCCCTTCTCCCCTCTCTCACTCTTTCTCTCTCTGCGTCTCTTTTTCTTTCTCTCTGTCTGTTTCTGTTTGTTTTCCTATCTCTCTGTTTCTGTGTCTCTGTCTGTTTCTGTATGTCTCTCTGTCTCTCTCTGTCTCTCTCTGTCTCTCTCTCTGTCTCTGTCTCTCTGTCTTTCTGTCTCTCTCTCTCTCTCTCTCTCTCTCTCTCTCTCTCTCTCTCTCTCTCTCTCTCTCTCTCTCTCTCTCTCTCTCTCCTTTTTTTTTCCCTCTGGATGTCTCTGCTTACACAGTTTAGAGATTGGGAACATTTGGGTAGTTTTCCAGCTGCTTATGCACAAGTGTAATTGAGTCATTTATTTTTAGTGATGTCAAGACTTTGAGAACAGGCATAAAAGGAACATTACACACTAACTAACTGAAATGTAAGAAATTCCTTGTTTTGAGGATAAAGATACAGTAAATGCTATGTTTCTAAAACTGGAGAATCTTCACATAGAACATGAGTTCAGGACAGACCAGTGTTATTTTCAGCTAGTGGGGGTTACTGACTGCAGCAAAAGAAGCAGAGACATGGAAACTATTTGGCCTACTGATCTCTACAATATCATAATCTTCTTATCATTTTCATCACCTTCCTGCAGAATAAATATGCTCAGGTAATTTGCTATTGGA
Source organism: Sminthopsis crassicaudata (assembly GCF_048593235.1). Lineage (NCBI taxonomy): Eukaryota > Metazoa > Chordata > Mammalia > Dasyuromorphia > Dasyuridae > Sminthopsis > Sminthopsis crassicaudata. The sequence continues at coordinate 652,539,717 of NC_133617.1, forward strand.
GAAACAAGGAGACAAAGTAAAGTGCTATAAAACACTTAGAGATTCTGGGATGAAAGGACTTTGGAGAACCACCAATCCTTTAGAATGAGGTTAATGGATCTGATTGTCAACATATTTGATGAACAGACATTAAAGAATATATAAGTTCAATTTCTCCAACCCATCCAATCCTCTCATAGATAGAAGTAGGGAGGGGAGTAAACCTAATCAAGGAGTGGCCAAGGACTGATGGCACTTCATAATTCTAGTTCAAGAAAGCCACTAGGATAATGCCATGCTGTGGGGGAGAAATTCCCCCCTTCCACTAGTTTCTATTCAACAAGCATTTATTCCTCTCCAAGAGGTAATTTACATGTTGCTAATGCAGAGGGCAATGTATTATTCAATCCATTTAAACAAATACTATCACTATGTGGCATAAAGGGAAAAGGATCAGAATTTGTCTTTAGAAAACCCAGGTCCAAATCCTAGTTCTGCCACTTAATGAGAATGCAAGTAATTTCTTCATATCTGAGTCTCTAGTCTCTAGTACCTCATCACTAAAATGAAATGCTTTAGCAGATAACTTATAAAGTCATTCCCACTTTTCCTCTATACTGTCATCCTTAGGTGGTTCATTGTTAGGAGGACTAGTCTGGAAGACCCAAATTCAAATTCAGCCTCATAGGCTTAATAACTGTGTGACACTGAGCAATTGATTTAACCCTCTAATTTAATCTCTGCCTGCCTCAGATTCTTCAACTGTAAAAATGAGGATAATGTATTCCTAAAATTGTTGTGAGGATCAAATGAGATGACATTTATAAAGCTTTTTGTAAACTTTAGTGTCACTTACAAAATGCTAGTTATAATTATGCCCATGATCCAAATAATGTATAAAACTTTAGGAGGTAGAACTATGATTATAAGTAGTTTGCATTCTAATTGGGAGATAACATAAACTTAAAAGGTTCAGGTACAAGGTGACTAAAAAAGCCCAGACTGCCAAAAGATGCAATGATGGAGGATTGTAAGGTCTAGATATGCCTTTTTGTTGTTGCTTCATTTAGTTGTGTCCAATTCTTGTGATCCCATTTGGGGTTTTCCTGGCAAAGTAACTGCCATTTCCTTCTCTAGAGTTGGAGTTAGAAAAATATGAGTACTAATCCAGCCTTATATACTGTTATATGATCCTGGGCAATTCATGTAGTCTGTGTCTGCCTCAGTTTATTCATCTGTAAAATGGAGGTAATAGGATTTCTGGCCAAGATGGCTGTGTGGAGGCAGACAGCTGCTTGAACTCCACTTTTCTCTCAGGACTTACTTCATGGCAAGCCTCGGAGTTAATGCTTGACCGGAAAAGAAACCCACAAATAATCACCAACAGAAGACATCCTTGAAATTCGCCAGAGAAGGTCTGGGTTTGCTCTGGGGAGGGTCAGACGGACTCTGCACAGACTGAGGGCAGGCAGTGAGAGCAAGACAGGCAGCTCACACAGCTCAGACCAGAGAGGGGAGGGGCACAATGTCTTCCATTTCTGCAAAAAGACTTTTACCCCAGTGTGGATACTCCATCTTGGCAGCAAGCCAGGAGCAGCAGAGAAGGTGTAATTACCAGAGGTGAAAAATAAAACCCCGGAAAGCTAGCATCTCTCGGGACCCAGCTACCCCAACCCCCACCCAGAGTGACTCAGCACGATCTCAGAGCCTCACAGCGAAGACACAGCACAGCCATCAATGTTCTGTTAGTGCCTCGCTGCTGTCTCCCTCAGTCTGTAGACAGGCTCGGTAACACAATCCAGCCTGATCCCACCAAGAAACAGACCAATTGTTTCTCTTGTCAATTTGTCTTGAGTTTTGCTCTGACAAAATGAACAAAAAATTCAAAAGGGCTCTAACCATTGACAGTTTCTGTATGGAGAGAGAGCAGACTTTAAATACTGAGGACACTAAAAGCAGATTGTCTCCAGAGGAATCCCCTAAGGGAATATTAGCTGCTCCTCACAAAAGAATCTCATAGAAGAAATCAAAAAGGCTCTCACAAGAGAGCTAGAAGAAAAATGGGAAAAGGAAAGGGAAGCTTGGCAAGAGAGCCTGGAGAAGTCATTCCATGCATTTAAAGACAGAGTGGAAAAAGAAAACAAATCATAGAGAAATAAAATTAGTGAGCTGGAAAAAGAAAACAGCTCTCTAAAAAAATAAAATGGATGAAATGGAAAAAAATTCTATAGAAGAAAAAAAACTCACTTAAAAACTCAATTGGACAATTACAAAAAGATATTTAAAAAATGAGTGAAGAAAATACATCATTGAAAATTAGACTTGAACAAGTAGAAATGGGACACTGATGCATTGCTGGTGGAGTTGTGAAAGAATCCAACCATTCTGGAGAGCAATATGGAATTATGCCCAAAAAGTTATCAATATGTGCATACCCTTTGACCCAGCAGTACTATTACTGGGCTTATATCCCAAGGAAATACTAAAGAAGGGAAAGGCACCTGTATGTGCCAAAATGTTTGTGGCAGCCCTTTTTGTAGTGCCTAGAAACTTGAAAATGAATGGATGTCCATCAATTGGAGAATGGTTGGGTAAATTATGGTATATGAATGCTATGGAATATTATTGTTCTGTAAGAAATGACCAACAGGAGGAATACAGAGAGGCTTGGAGAGACATCAACTGATGCTGAGTGAAACGAGCAGAACTAGGAGATCATTATACACTTCAACAATGATACTGTATGAAGCTGTATTCTAATGGAAGTGAATATCTTCACCATAGAAAAGAGCTAATCCAATTCCAATTGATCAATGATGGACAGAATCAGCTACACCCAGAAAAAGGAACACTGGGAAATGAGTGTAAACTGTGAGCATTTTTTGTTTTGTTTTTCTTCCCAGGTTATTTTTACCTTGTGAATACAATCCTTCCTTTGCAACAACAACAACAACAACAAAATTCGGTTCTGCACATATATATTGTACCAAGCATATACTATAAGATATTTAATATGTATGGGAATGCCTGCCATCTAGGGGAGGGGATGGAGAGAAGGAGGGGAAAAAATTGGAACAGAAGGGAGTACAAGGGATAATGTTGTAAAAAAAAAAAATACCTATGCATATGTACTGTCAAAAAAAAGTTATAATTATAAAATTAATTAAAAAATAAAAAAGAAATAGAAATATAAAAAAATAAAATAAAATAAAATAAAAATGGAGGTAATAATAGCACCTATCTCACAGAGTTGTTGTGAGGATTAAATTATAGTAATTGCAAAACACTTTGAAAACCTACCTTAGAGATACAAAGAGAAAAAACTAGATATTTTCTAGCCTTAGGGAGCTTATATACTATCAGAGGAAATAGCATGAACATGGGTAATTATATTTTTTAAAATCCAAAATTATTTCAGAGGTAGCTTCAAGCATCAGAAAAGTCCACAAGCTAATAGTGACTCTTTGTTATTGTTCATTCATTCAATCATGTCTGACTCATTACCCCATTTGGGGTTTTCTTGGCAAAGCTACTGGTGTGGTTTGTGATTTCCTTCTCCAGTGTGTCGCCCTTTTACAGATGAAGAACTGAGGCAAATAGGAATTCAATTACTTGTCCAGGGTCCCATAGCTAGTGAATGTCTGAGGCCTTAGAGCTTCCTTACTCTAGATCCAGTGCTCTTTCCACTGTATCACCTAGTTTTTTTGATGACTCTTACAAACAAACAAGAAAAAGAAGATTCTTTTGAAGGCAGCAATGAGTAAAAAGTAGAAATGAGAATGAAATCCAAGAATGGGGGACAGCCTGTAGAAAGACATAAAAATGGAGAATGAATAGTTCTGTATGAGAAATAGCACAAAATTAGCTTGTCTGGCCACATGATGGTATGTATGGAGCTGAGCAATGTATAATGTTGGGGAAAAAGCTGTAATAAGGAGATGAAATGTCTTAAAATACCAAAGAGAGGAATTGATATTTGATTCTGAAAGCAATGGGAGCCCCAGAAATATATTGAGTAATGGAGTGGCCTATGCTTGGGAATTTCAATTTAGCAGCAGTTTGAAGGTTGGAATGAAATAATGGGATACTCAAAGCAAGAGGACCACTTAAGAGGAGGATCACCTTGAAATGAGAAACTCCAATGAGGGAGGAACTTACTACATCATAGAGTATCCCATTCTACTTTGAGATAGTTCTAATCAATAATTGCTTTCTTTGCAACTTCTATCAATTGCTCCTTTGGGGTCAAATAGAGCCTATGTAATACCTCTTCCACATGAAAGCCTTTCAGGTCCCTTAAGGCAGCCATCTGACCACGCCTGAGTTTTCCTTTCTTCAGGACAGCCCTCTTACTCATTTGCTTCAATTAGTCTTCATATATATCATGAACTCAAGTCTTTCAGCATTCTGGTGGCTCTCCTATTAATATTCTCCTATTTTATAAATGTCCCTTCTAAATTGCAGACATAACAGAAGACTTCTGAGAACTTTGCATCAAACCATACATCTTAAAGCCTGGAATGTTAAAACTGGAAGGAACTTTAGTTGTACAATGGAGGAAAAAGTATAATATGGTCACACAATTTGATGTTTCATTTAAAATTGTTATATTCCTATCTTATTACTTGTATGTAATCTGTACCCTAAAAAGCCTCCAAAGTAGCCAACCTGAATTTGCTCTTTTAATTATTGCATGAGAAAATCAAATCAGAACTTCGTTCATTCTCTTCATTTTGCAGATTTGAAACAAAAAAAGTTATAAGAAATGAAAATTATCCACAGTCAAAAAAAAGTGACCTGAGTTGAACTTTGAATCCAGATCCCCTAATTCGAAATGGAGGGATCCATTCTCCACATGCCATTGTTCCCTCATTATAGGTGAGAAAATTGAGCCCCTGGAAAATTACATGAGTTGGTCAAGGTCATAGAACTTATTTAATCTAGGGATCCCAAATCCATTGCTCTTGCCACTATGCCAGATTGTGTCTTACTTGATGGTGCAATCAATTGACTCCAGAAGGACAACAATGTCATGTAGATGGACTGCATTGATTGTTTTGACCAAAAATCACAGTTGGAATGCTTCCCAGAGCTGTCCCATTCATTTTGTGCAGACAATGACTTCGTCTGGATCAGAGAAAGTCAGGACCTGGCTAGTGAGCTAAATATTGAAGTAAAAAAAAAAATGATTGCTAGCTTTTACTTTAAGATTCACACAGCATTGAACATACTTTATCGCATTTGATCCTCACAACAACCTTATGGGATAATTACTATTTTCCCATTTTGCATATGAAGAAACTGAGGCTAAACAAAGAAGTTAATCTCTGACCTAGCAAATATCAGAGGCAAGATTTGAACCCAAGATTATCTTGTTTTAGAGACTAAATTCTTCTATTATACCAATGCAGATGATCAAATGAGTCATAGATATGATTTTTATTCCATATATTAGTTGTTATCATATTGCTGTCCATTGAGTGCTTCCTTTAGGAAAAAATCTAGGAAATCTGCTCAAAATTTTTTTTGAATATCTAGCTACTTTAGAAACTTTTTGGATACAGATTACATAAATATAATAAGATAGAATGTTATGTTCTTACTAAGTGCTAATGAGATAATGAGATATTAGGTTCTTACTAAGTGCTAAGTCGGTACTTGACAATTCTCTAGTTCCGGCCATGACTGGTTTACTTGTGAATTTCTGGGGAAGAGCTTGCATGCTTAGGAGGAGCAAGTTCATTGGTTGAAGTAATTTTTCCCAGAAGCCCTTGCATTATCCCATGCCCATTCTCTGGGAGAATAAAAGAGGGCATCTCTAGAGGAAAAGGGAGTCTCTGCTCTAGACCAGATTTAAGGCAGCTCTCTGCAGGAAGGGAAATCACTTCTCTGGACCAGAGTTAACGGCAACTGTCTGGAGACAATGGTTTTCTACAGGAAGAAGAATCTGTCTGAGAGATTTGAGTTGATACAGCAGATCTCCTCCCAGAGAGCGATCGGCAGCTTCTGGAGACAACGGCACATTACAATAGAAATACAATATAATTATTTTAAATGAAACATCCAAATTGTACAACCAGATTTTAATCTTTTCTTCACTGCACAATCACACCCTGCCCTATGGACCATCCATGAGATTGATGTTATAGTCTTTCATGCCCTAAAATGGCTTAGAAGTAGAATCAATAACTTAGTTACCATAAAATGTGCTCATCAAAAATGTAATACTCAACTAAATTATGAAATCTAATGCAGCTTGTTCATTTCTTTCTCTCTCTTCCATTCTCCTGGAAAGAGTAGTAGAATGAAGGAGCACTTTACTCAGAGTCAGAATAACCAAGTTTAAGTCCTGTCATCACAAATTCTAGTAATTGTGTGACCCTGAACAAATCACTAAATGTCTTTGAATTTCAATTTATTCATTTGTAAAATCTAGATGTTAATACTTGCTCTCCCTATTTTGCAGAATTTTCAGAAAAAAAACCACTCAAGTGCTATTTCAGTGTGAGCTGCTGTTAGTTTTGGTTCCCATGCTTGCTATAATCAGGAGCTAGAACCAATTAAAAGGTATCTCTGTAATTACAAAGGTGATAGAGAGCCTCACCCTGTGGAGTTTGGAGGAGTTATAATAATCAGTGAAGTCAATAAGTCAACAAGCATGTAATAAGCACCTATCATGTGCCAGTCACTGTGCTAAACACTAAAGATGACATCAAATAATAATATCAACAATTCCTGCTCTCAAGGTGTTCATAAGCTAATGAAAAAGACAAAATGCAAGTAACTATGAACAAGCCAAATTTATATGATTTGAATTGAAGGTAATGTCAAAACAAAAGTACTATCAATAATAGGGAACAGGAAAGGTTTCTTGCAGAAGGTGGGTTTTCACTGAGATATGAAAGAAATTAGAGATACCAAAAAGCAGAACTAAGGAGAAAGAACCATCCAAGAATGAAGACTAGGAAGTGCTCACAGTCAGGAAATGGAGTATCTTGTTTGAGGGGGAAATAAGGGAGCTACTTTCCATGAGTCATACAGTGTGTGGCAGCAAGGGATAAGGATACTGGAAATAACAGAAATAGTCTTACAAAAGGCTGTAAAGCTAAGCAGAGTGTTGTATATTTTATACTAGAGGAAACTGAGAACTACTGGAATTTCTTGAATATCAGGAATGACATGGTTAGAAAGATCCCTTCAATAGGAATGGAAGAGGAACTGAATCCTATATAAATACATAATTTCTAATAAGCAATTAGCTGTATTTAACTCAAAAACATCTAGACTGTTTCTCCAGAACTCTATAATTCACTCCAACTTCAAAGAGATGAAACTATTCTATTGACCATTTCAATACATAATAATATCATCCACAAAACTAATCATAGAATTTCCAAGTTGGAAGGGATCCTTCAATTAAATGACAGGGGAATCCCTTCACATGAAGCATTAATCTCCTCTATAATGTCCCTGATAAGTAACCATCTTTCTTTGGCTTGTGGATGTCCAGTGGCAAAGACATCCTTTCCTTCAAGGAAATGCATTTTTACAGTTAAGGATTATTACATTTAGGAATAATTCTAATTGTCAGAAAGTTCTTCCTTGTATTAAACTGAAAATTGCTTCCCTATAAGTTTCATCTATTGATCTTAGAGAAGTTCTGGCCTCTGGTCTATGATAGGACCAATATCTACAAGAGATTTTCCTACTCTCCTCCTACCCCTGCATAAGGTAAGCTAGTCCCCACCCTACACTAAAAAAGCAAAAAAACTGGGACATGAATAAAAGAGGACAGGGCAAGGTCTAAGCTGTACATGATTAAACACAGTTTCCCAGAAGCATTTGGATATATCAAGACAACTTCTTGATCACATAATGGCATAAAAAGGTCCACCCTTCAGACTTGGTGGCTATCTACCACAGCCTATCCTGATGACCAGACATATTCTCATATGGTACCATCTATCCAAGTCAACATCCTCAGTATGTTGGGGATATGTTGATTTTTTTATTTGTTAACTATCCAATGTCTTTGAGGGCTTATTTTATCTCAGCATTACAGTACCAGCCTAAATTAAGCCTTTACCAAATAAGTTTTAATGAAACAGATCTAACCCATCTACCTAATGCAATATGCAAACTATATTCTGTATAAAAGATCTGAAGAGCAGATTGCAACCTCTCTCTTCCAAGTCTTCTCTTCTCTAGGCTAAATATCCCCATTTATGTTGAGCAGATATATACATGGCTTAGACTGAAATCACTTCACTAACCTGGTTACACCTCTCTTCTTTAAAAATATTACCATTTGCCAATATCCTTCCTAAAATGCAACAACCAGAACTGATCATATTTTTCTAGAGGTGATCTGAATAAGGCAAAGGAAAGCAAGTTCATGCCCTTCTTGTTCTAGTGGCAGTTTCTCTTAATGTAACCTAAGATCTCACTGATGTTTTTGAGAATACTGCTTTCTTTTTCTTTTTCTCTACTATATAGATGGACAGACAAAATATTTTTGACTAGAGCATTTGATTTGGTAGTGCTGTGTAAACATGACCATGGTTAGTAGCACTAGAGACCTGAAATTATCCAGATCCAATGAAAAACTCTTCATGCAATATTTTCACAAAGTAAATCAAAGCTTCTGCTACACATCATAATGGAATGTTGTTCCCAATAGCATCCCCACAAGAGGCTACTTCAGTGTGAGGAGCCAATCTCAGATGCTATTCTAGACAGGTTTTCTCTTGATCTCACAGAAGAAAACTTAGATAAAAAGGAGAAAAATTCCCCTTATTCCAATATTTCAAAGAGATAGAGGGGGGTATTGGTTTTTAGTTGCATGGAATAAGTATAGGACACTCAAGAAATACCACAACATATGTACAGAAGAGAAGCATTCAGCAATGGGGGCCAATATTCCAAAATTGAGCTAGAAGCAACAGCAAGAGGCAGTAGGCAGTGCAGGTGGGAAGGAGTAGGAAGACAAGTCACTTGTGAAAAAGAATAGCGTTCTAAGGAAAATCTGAACAAAAATCATACTGTTTTCTGAAATCATAAAGATTCTTAGCCAATTCTCCCTCCTCCATGGAAGCAAATAGTCACAAATGAATAGTCACAAAACAAATGAAATTTATTTTCTGAATAATAATACTTGAGTGAATCAAAGAATGAAAAAAAATATTTATTGTGTGCTTACTATGTGCTAAGCACTGTGCTGTGCTAGGAGTACAAATGAAAAATTGAAACACTATCTGTTGTCAAGGAGTTTATATTTTAATTGATGGAGACATCACAGATACAGGGTGATAGACATCTTAAGGATGCCACAAAAAGTCAGATGCCAATGCCCAGGAGTCCTTGGGCCACATCATCAGATTGATGTAAGCACAGAAAGGAAACTCAAGGCAAAGTGTAAGGGCCTGAAGAACCATAGGAGGGTTGTCATTCATCTCTCCAGAAGGGATAAAGTGTTGATTCCTATGTCATCCAAGCTGTATGAGCAGTCAGGAAACACTGATAGCTTCAAAGAAGGAAGACAAAAGGGATAAATATCCTCTAGCAATGAACAGCAGGTTTTCCAATCCAACCAATAATGATTGATTCTGAGAAGGCTTGGGGCCAAGATATGAAATCCAAACAGAAAGATAAAGAAGAAATGGTAAATCCAGTGGTGAAAAGTTAGTAGTTCAGTTTTGATGAAGCAAGTGAGCAGCTTAGAAATAAAGAGTTCTGGACTAGGGGTCAGAAGTTCTGGGTTCAAATTCTCCCTAGTAACTGTGAGGATGATCAAGTCATTAAGCTCTCTGACTCTCAAATTCCTTGTAAGTGAAATGGGACTAAATATATTTGCACTATTCACCCAACAGATTATTATGAGGAAAACATTATGAAGACCTCCAGTACCATATAAATATTAACAATTAGATTAAGTTCATGACTGAGATTATGATTATGAGTTCTAATTATTTCTATAGAAAGACCTTGGTCAAATGTTGCTTATAATATATATTGGCTGTGAGATGGTAGTTAACTACCCAATTAAGAGAAATAATTCTAGATTGCAGGAAAGCTTCTTCATTGGCTTACAAAGTTCTGTCCTAGATCCTCTCCAAAACAATGTAATCATAAGTCAGCCAAAAAGCAAAGGAGTACTGTGCTGGTAGTCACCATATCTCAAAAGAAAAGGGAAAGACTTTTAGCATTTCTAATTATAGGCCTCAGTTTCCTCCTCAATAAAATAGGGATGATAATTGCTCTTGTTACAAGCATCAAAAAAAATCACTGTGAAACACTTTGGAATGATTAAGTTCTATACAAATACAAACCATAATTATTTCTTAAAAAGCTCAATGACTAAATATTTTAAAGAGGTACTCTTTTATTACTTTCCCCAGAGCAGATCTACTAAAGTATCTTAGTATAAGACCAACTTTATTTAAGAGATTAAGGAGAGAGAGAGGAAGAGAGAGAAAAAGAGAGAGAGAGGAAGAGAGAGAAAGAGAGAGAGAGAGAGAGAGAGAGAGAGAGAGAGAGAGAGAGAGAGAGAGAGAGAGAGAGAGAGAGAAATGAGAGCACTTTCCTAATTACAAAGTGGGATTGTGTGCCTCCTTGGTATCATGTCATTTAGGTATAGCCTTAAAAAGAGAGTTCTGTCTGTGTGATTTCTTGGAAGAGCAGAAACTCCCATGTAGGCACTGGGCTAGTCTATTTATGTCTGAGTTGTGGAAAGGAATCAGACAACTGGCCTCAGCTGGTCAGATTACTTTGGTATCTAGTAATAAGAACTGGCTATAGACTAGATTAACAAAGCTTTAGTCTGAGACTCTGGCTTTTAGTAGTCCCCAATAACATTTATAAAATGATAGTTGCTTGTAGAAGGCTGGATTGTCAAATTCTGATAATGACATTGCTCTGATCCAAAATTTTCAATGACTCCATCAAAGAAGTAAAATCCAAACTCTTTAACTTGTAATTCAAACCTCTACATAATTTGGTCCCATCTTATCCTTACAAACTTATTTTTTACTACTTCCTTCTTATCCTTGTTCAGGTAAACTCAACCACTTGCTATTAGATTAAGAGACTCACAATTCCCCAGAATCTATCTTTGCTCATGCTTTTGTCCTCACCTGTTTTTCAATCACATATAGACACTGTGCTACCTAACCTAAACCAGATGCCAACTTATTCAGAAATATTTTCTAGATATCCCCAACTGAGTCTCTCCTCTTAAATCCCATAACCCTTTCTTTATACCTTTAAAGAGATACTCTTTATGAAAATTAATCACATGCTGCTTTATATTAGACTTATTTATATACTTATCCCTTTTCTACACATTGAGATTGCTTTGTAAGGTTAGGGACTATATCCCTAAAATATATTTGGACTTTAAACAGGTCATGTCTCTGAGCCTCAGTTTATTCAACTCTAAAATGAAGAGTATAGATATTTTTAAGTTCCCTTGCAGCTCTAAAATCTGATTAATTACTGAATTAATAATCTCCCCATGTCCCATACTTGGCATAAATGTAATAGTTGTAATAGGTATGTAATAAACATTTCTTTTGTTCAGTTGATTTAACAAATTAATAAGTTGATGTTTTGGCCCTATTAATAAATAAGCCTTTGAGAATTTATACTAAATGTTCCACCATACTATGGTCTAGGTATTTATTTAGGCATCTATAGACATAGCCACATCTTGAGTGGATGAAGAAAGGGAAGAAAGAAAAAAGATAGTAAATCCAACCAGTTCTCTCATTCTTAATCTTTGTGTATGTTTTTCTTTCTCTATCTGCATCAGTCTCTCTGTACCTCTCTATTTGTCTGTCTTTATTTATCTCTTTTTTTCCCTGTCTCTGTCTCTCTCCATCCTTTTACTCTTCTCTCTCTGTGTCTCTGTCTGTTTCTCTGTCTCTGTCTCTGTTTCTCTGTCTATTTGCTTCTCTGTCTCTGTGTGTGTTTCTCTTTCTCTCCCTATTTTCCTTTCTCTCTTTTTCTCCTTCTGCTTCTCAGTCTTTCTCTCTCTCCATACTCCTTCCCCTGTTTCTCTCTTTCTGTCTTAACTGTCTGTCTCTATCTTCTCTATCTCTTTCTCCTTTTCCCCACAGATGAATCCTCCTTTTCTTTCCAAATGCCAATATACAATGGCAAAGGCTGTAATATTTCTAGCTTGATTGGCAGAGAGGAGTGCTGAAAATTTCACAAGAAAGCCTGTCCTCAATCTTTCCAGCCCAATTTTGCAGACCCAAGAGCTTCAGATAAAGATCTAAACTTCTGGGTGCTTATCCAAGCCAAACCTCCAAGTCCTTGGCATTTTGCCCATGCTTTAGAGGAATATGCAGAGTTGCACTTTTTTGCACTGTCTTCAAAGTTCTTAGAGCTTTTCAGCAAAGCCAACCAGTAGATTCAAGCACATATATACTCAAATCCCTCCCATGTTGGAACATGATAGCAGGCTCTCCCTATACTTCCAGAATGTTAAAATGAAGTTAGTGCTCTGCAAACTAGTGGCTGTCAGTTCAAAAGCAAAGAAAGAAATTATGTCTCCAAAGTCATTCCAGTGATTGCTTTAGAAAGAAATACCCACTAGATGATTTCACCAATATTCTAATCATGAATAATCACCTTTATTTATGCTCTAAAGGAACTAAGCAAGTAATCAACAAGCATTTCTTATTGCTGTTGTTAAATTTAATACTGTCTCCTTATCTTGCATAGCATTGAAGCATATGGATTATTCATGGACTCTATCCCAATCCTGATTGGGACTGGAGTTTTGACCTGTTCCATTTGCAATCTGGATGGATCCCCCCCCCCCATCAGACATTCTGATAGTTCCTCATTCCCAAGAGCTCACCATTATTAATGATTAACTTAATGCAGATACCCAGTCTACTTAGATACCTTAGTCTACTACAAATCAGAACTCTTACGCTCAAGAAATCTGCTAGATTCAGTCTCCCCAGCAGTTGGAATTATAGCTCTGTATCTCCACAAGTCTAAACCTTTTATTCTACACAAGAGCTGTGGCCAAAAGAGCTTCAGTCATTCATCCAAGATTACATGTTGAGTAAGTGTTCAAGGTAGGATTTAAAACAGGTTTTCATGACTCCAAGTTCAACATTCTCAGCCTTTGCAATCTAGCTACCTTTATTGAGTGCCTAGTAGATATCACATTTTGTGCTGGGTATTAGGGAAACAAAAACAAAATGGTACCTGTCCTCAAGAAAGTCACGTTCTATGAAAAGAAACAATACATAATGTTGAGTCAAGGGTAACTAGGAGGCTACAAATCTGAGTGAATGCATAGATGATGGAGCCTTGCCCAAAAATAAAAAAGTCAAGAAGAGCAATAAATTTTGAAGAAAAGAAAATGGGTTTTCAAAAGTTAAGTAAGTTCAGCATAGTTCTTTCTAAACAATTTAATTCACAATTAGACAAATGCATTTCTCTGGATTTTAGAAGGATTTTAGTTTTGCAACCATGTAAGAAGCTACCACAAAGTCTACATGTTCTACCCAAAGAATATTGTAAAGAAATGGAACAAAAAGAAATGAAAATGACTGGTAAAATTGAATAATCAAGTAATCAACAATTTTTTATCAGCACTTATAATGTACCAGGCACTGTGCTATGCACTGAGTATATAATAAAGCAAGCAAAAATAGCCTCCATCCTAAAAGAGCTCACATTCTAATGCAGAGACCACATACATAAATCAGATTGCATAAGGTAATATATTAGATAGGTGGAAAGTAATTGACACTAGCATCTGGAATAATTAGGAAAGGCCTCCTGAGAAAAGTGGGGTTTTTTTTACCTGAGATTTAAAGGACCTCAACTATTCAAACAAAGAGAAGTTGGGAGAGAGAACATTCTAAACATGGAAAATGCCAATGCAAAGGAATGGAGATGGGATAGGGAATATTGTGACCAAGAAACTACAAATAGGATAATAATCTGTAGCACAGAGGTGATTAAGAGTAGAACAGAATGCAAGAAGACTAAAAAGATAGAAAAGGTATAAATAGTGAAGAGCTTTAAATGTCAAATAAACTTTCTGGTACTTTGCAACAATATAGCTAAGAGAGAATACTCTTTCTTCACTGAGTCTTCTTCTGATATAGTAAAGATAGAGATGACATCCTTAGGTACAAGTCTGAATAGAATAGCCTAAAATCAGTTGTGCTCATCAACTATTACTGTCCTCAGCAACTTAACCACCTAAAAAGCTCCCCAATAGGAATTAACCCTGCCATAATAGTAAAGCAGCTCCATTTGCCTCCAAATACCAGTCTCTCAGAAAGACAAATCTATGGCCATCTTCCTTAGACATTTGCTTAAGAAAGCATAAAGAAGAAACAAGAAGAAAGGAACCTCTATTTTATAGAGTTAGAGTTCTAAGTCCTAAATTGATTTCCCCCCCCATACACGTACATCCACATATATACATTCACAAAAAGAATCCTCATTCTGCAGCTACCATAAAAGTATTTTGGAAGAAAGAAGTTGGCGAAGATAGGAGAGGTGAGGTGAAGATCACCAGTACACACTAGGGGTTAATAGGGCTTTAGGCTAACTCCTTCCAATAGAGCAAAAGTTGACAAGTGCATAGTTCCTCTTATACTAGATTTCAAACTACTGTTAGAGTACCACGTACCTATATCTTCACTCCATTCCAGCATCACAGCTATGATGGCTAGGTTTAACTGATAATAGCTGAAAGGTGAATTTGACTCTAAGTGCAAGGCTACTTATTGATCTCTTTCCCTTTTTATTTTCTGCATTTCTAAGGCTTTTCCCTATAGTCATCTATAAGAAAATTAAGTTTTTGATATGCTAAATTTTCATTACAGTTTACAAATTTTCTAAAATTTCCCCATCAATTTTATATACTCCAGTATCTTATGCAATCCAAAATTTGACCATGTTTCATTTATATATTCATCAATAAGTATTTATGAATCACAAAGTACTGTGAGAGGGGAAAAGATAAGAAAATCATCATTGTACCCAAAACTTAAAATCTAGTGGGGACATGAAATACACATACACATAAGTGCAACACAAGTGTCAAGTAAGTTATGTACACAAAGGAGGTTGGAGAGGAAGAGAACAATTTATAAGGGTAAATCAGGGAAAGCTTTCTAGAAAAGATTGTAGTCACACTGTATTTTCAAAGATTTAGACAGTATGAACAAAAGCATGGAAGTAAGAAGATTCAAGGTATACTGGGGGAATGGAAAACTCACCAGCTTGACTGAATAAAGCATGGCAGTAGTTGAGCAGTGAATCCAGATAGGTCAGTTGCATGCAGATGACTAAAGACCTTAAATACCAGACCCAAGTAATTTGGACTTTATTGAGTAGGTAATGGCAAATGATTGGAGTTCATGATCAAGAAAGAACATAATCTAAGTGTTGATGTGGGGATAAAATATTGTTTGGTTATGTGTGAGATGGATTGGTATCAAAAAATCTGGTGAAGAGGGAGGCTGGTTAGTTGGCTGCTACCATAGTCTGAGCCATAGAGATTTAAATTAAGGTACAAAAAAAGAAAAAGAAAAGAGAGGACAGAGACAGAAGAAGAAGCAAAGGAAGAGTTGGCAGATATGGGCAATTAATTATTTATGAGGTAAGAGGAGAGAGGAGAAAAGAAAAGGAAGATGGAGGAGCCAAAGAAGGCAATTGAGTTTCAGAATGGCAATACAATGAACACAATAGGGAAGTTAAGAGATGGCTTGTGATACAAGAATGTATGTTCCCCTTTAGAATTTAGCTGGGGAGCTTTAAAAAACACATTTATCTGCGTATTTTTGAGAAACTATCTTTTTCACACATAGATGGGAGTTAGTCAACATTAAAGTTTGTTGGCATCTTCCCCTTAGTTTTTTGCACTTTCATTCTGGAATTGAAGTACAAAAAGAAATGGGAGTCCTACATGTTTGTTTGGTCTAATCACCAATAAAACTGATTATCCAACACCCATTCAATTATATTGCCCATTCACATTACTAACAGTAATAAAAACTGAACACAAAATGGGCCCACAAAACATATTCAGTTCCTGCTTCTATAAAACTACAAATGATAACTCTAGAATGCCTCCCACTTGGGGAAAATGTGACAAGACTGGATTGGGTGGTTCTCAGCATCAGGCACAGAAAAGGAGTTTCTTTTCTTTCAGTAATTATGGGAATAAATGTTCCCCCAAGACATGATGAGTTCTCTTTATAGCATAAGCAGAATCCAGGTTAGTTTGATCAAGTGGAACAAAGCTGGCAGCAGGTACAAATTACTCAGATGGTTGAAATGACAAAGTTTCAATGGGAAAGAAAATTCAGAATGCAAGAGATAAAAAGGCTTGGGTTTTATTTGTTTTGTTTTGTCTTGTTTTGTTTATTTGTTTGGATGACAGAAAGCAAGCAGCAGCAACAACAAAAGAGAGGGTGGAGAGAACTACTGGACATCTGTCCTTCTTTTAGTACATTATAGAAAATTAAAGGTTAGGGCAACTCTTAAAATCCTGTCACTATAGCTGCTCTTCTGTATTCATCTCTGAGCCAGGAATCTTAATTTCCATGAGAGACTCATATTAAAATAAACCCAAAGGGAATGAGAACTATTCCTTACCTTCTGCCTGCCCCATCACCAAACCTCTGTGAGTGTCAGAAACATACATTTCTCATCTTTTATTTGTGCCCAATTCTAGAAGAAAACTTACACACATGGGTGAACTGCAGCTCAGGCAAGCAGCTCTGCTTGGCACTAATGAACTACCCTGGTCTCCATGGCTAGTGGTTGGGTACCCGACCCTCAAGTATATCATGCTGGGCATGAAACTGGCAGACATTGCTCCCAGGGGCATTGCTGACCAGAACTGTTTTCCAAGTTATCCTAATGGCCATGGGAGAGAATGAGACATCCAGTCCAAATTGAATTCTCCATTTAGTACAACCCTCAATATTTTGTACAATACAACCCTCCTCCATCCTCACTGTTTGGCTTGGTTAAGAAACAACATGAGGCATGGCTTCCTTCTGACTCTTACAGCATGCTTCATCTATAATTTCACATAGACTACATCAACATGACACCTAAAAGCAGTCAATTCATTTAGGAAAAATCTATCAAACAGGTCTTTTGGCTAATGAAATATAAATTAGTCCATTGACTAAATTCCTCTTTTTTCAATGGGCTCTTTTGGCAATGTATAACCAGTACTAATAAACAGCATTTCAGATCCAATAGGATGGGAGGGGAGGTAGTAATCCAACACTCTTCAGTGTTTATCTCTCCTGGAGCAGAGATTAAGTACAGAGGGTCCAAAGATGCTGACATCTTTTTTTTTTTTTTTTCCTTTCCAAACAAGACTATTAAATTAATCATTCTATGTGTTGTTAATAAATCTTATTAAGTTAGTTTATGTTGTGTGTGTGTGTGTATGTTTTTAGACTTCATGTGTGTCAACTTCAATAATTCTAGAATCTGGGATTTACTCAATGTGCATTTATTTACTGCTCCCCACACCCCAACACTAATGCACTTACCAGCCTCTCCAGATTTTGGCAGAGAGTATTCAGGAGTCGCTGCAGCCAAAAAATCCACCACCCTGCAGCCAACCTGGTGATAAGCCTCTCCAAATCTAGCTGAGCTGGTCCTCAGACAACAGATACAGAGTCTGTTGTGGGGCCTGTACTCAAAGCCTTTCCAGCTTGATAGGACCTGTCAGAATCTGTACCCTACTGGCATAGGTTCCAGAAGCCACAATCACCTCCAACTCACAATTTTGCATAAAAGAAGGACTTGGGTTTAGAAGTCCAGACCAACACAAAAGTCTACACCAACACAATGCCAAAACAAAAAGGTCTAATTAGATGGATCCTCCCGTTCCTTCCAGCTCTGAGATTCTATGAGCCCAAATGCTTATGTTTAATTCTTTATATGAAAATAAAAGCTCCTTGAAATCTGTTTCTCTTCAGAATTAAATCTTAGGAGCACACATTTTCTTCTCAGGTGGCTCCAGTGATTTTTCAGCTACATTCATTTTCAAGATCTCCTTAGTCACTGAAGAAGGACACTTCACCCTCTGTGGGTCACCCTATTAATTACTATTACAAGAAATTGATTTACACTCAGGCCTTCGCAAGTGCCTGGGTCTGTGTACCACACTGTAAAATGGCAGTGAGATATTCCACATCAATAAAATCCTGAGACATACACTTTAAGATTTTAAGGCTGACCTTCAAAATGTGCAGGAGCTTTCTTGCCTATACTTCTGATGATTGATCATTCTGCCAGCATAGAATCCTGTGGGAGAACAGGTAAATATTGCTTTTAGACATAGCTTAATAGCAAATGGCACAACAAGGAGATCAGTATAGACATGTCACCCAGTACTTGAACGGTGAGGGTAGAGAAGACGATAGAACAGAGATCCAACACTCTGGCATTTTCAGTTTCATCTCCCCACTTCTGAACAGGTGCATGTAGTCCAAATTGTCCATCAAACTTCCTACTTCCTGTCCTTCTTTCTTCTTCTCTTTCTCTTCCTTTTCCCCAACATTTCATATATCTCTCTTACCTTACCTCTAAAAGTCAAAGTCATAATGGCTAAAGATTACAAAGTTGACAAAGGTTTGATTGAAGTGATGATCTACTTGCTTTCTCTTCTTATATCTTGAGTCTTGAGACAATCATGTCCACATCAGAGTCTAGATATCTATTGTGATACAAACTGGAAATAAGATCCTTGATTAAAGAATATCAAAGAGAAAACCTGACAGTTTAACCCTAATGTGCTGGTTGAAGAGTGGTTATTGCACTTCCTTAAATACTCTAACCACAGAGAATCTTAACATTGAACCCTGCTGCATTTTGAACTAACTATAAACTAGAAATAGAAGAAACAGGAAGAGTCACTGAGAGACTATATCAATAGCCCCAATGTTAGAGAGATCACAGGAGGTGGGCCTAATGCTTTAGCTGCCAGAGTGGCTCAGCATTTTCTAAATTTAGCAATATTAAATAACTGATAATGACATGACCTTGTTAGAGGACCAAGTTGAAGAGGGAAGGGCAGTGTCAAAAATAGCTTCCAATCTCCTGGCTGAAGGTCCAGGTGAAATGTGGGTTCACCCCCACAAAATGGGATGTGGTGATAAAATGCCAGATACTACTGCCAAATGTCCAAAGCTATGCTCAAGCCATCATTCATGTCACTAGCATCAGATACTTTGGAATACTTCCCTTTTAAGCACTTAGCAATAAAACTATTGAACTCCCTAGGAAAGCAGAGGAAAACATACTAGGCTATGGCTGAGTCTACATGCACAAATTAGTTTGAAGGAGAAAAGAAAGAAAGAGAAAAAAAAAAAAGAAAGGAAGGGAAGGAGGGAGGGAGAGGAAGGAAGGAAGGAAGGAAGGAAGGAAGGAAGGAAGGAAGGAAGGAAGGAAGGAAGGAAGGAAGGAAGGAAGGAAGGAAGGAAGGAAGGAAGGAAGGAAGGAAGGAAGGAAGGAAGGAAGGAAGGAAGGAAGGAAGGAAGGAAGGAAGGAAGGAAGGAAGGAAAGGAAGGAAGGAAAGGAAGGAAGGAAAGGAAGGAAGGAAGGAAGGAAGGAAGGAAGGAAGGAAGGAAGGAAGGAAGGAAGGAAGGAAGGAAGGAAGGAAGGAAGGAAGGAAGGAAGGAAGGAAGGAAGGAAGGAAGGAAGGAAAGGAAGGAAGGAAAGGAAGGAAGGGAAGGAAGGAAGGAAGGAAGGAAGGAAGGAAGGAAGGAAGGAAGGAAGGAAGGAAGGAAGGAAGGAAGGAAGGAAGGAAGGAAGGAAGGAAGGAAGGAAAAATCAAAAGTCATCTTGTGGAAACAGACTTGATGGAACTCAACTACTTGTTTTATTTTTTATAAATCAATTTAGAACTATAGACCTAAGGTGAGTCTCATTGGTCCAAATCGACATAGAAAACCTTTTAATTCAAATCAGTATCAGAAGGAGCAAAAGATGATAATTAGGGCTAATGGACCCAAAACTGAAGTAAGAAACACAAAACAATGCATCACATCAGAATGTTTAAAACTTTACCTTAGCATAATGTGCAAGGAGATAAAACCTGAGCCAGAGAGGCACAAAGTAGGAAGACAGAAAAATGATAAATGAGGATGTGCTAGATGGTCGGCAGTAGCCATAGTTGTCTTCCCATACAGAAAAATCAAGGCAGATATGGATCTCCATGGCTTGGCTACCAAAAAGATCATTAAATGCTTTTAGCAAAGCTGTCTCAGAGGAGCAACCAGCTTTGAAAGCCAAATTGAAAAGGGTCCATCTGATCATGTAATTGGAGAAAATGCAGGATCTATGCCATGATAACACATTAGAGACATTTGGAAATGAAAGAAAGTAAAGAGGTAGTCTGATAATTAGCAATGGTCTGAGAGTTAAGAGACATGGAATTCTAGAGAAGCAAAAGTGGAATCCATTTAACATCAAATACCACTCTTTCCTGCTCTCTTTGTAACCCCAAACATAGAAAGAATTCACTGAACCATCATACCTTGGATTAAACTCAACCTGAATTTCTATATGTCTGAGGGACTTTCTATCACAACAATTTAAACTAATGTTTAACATCCAGGAAGGATTTTTTTTTAGCTCTTCTGTTTTCAGGCTATTTTTTACAACTTGAAAAGTGACACTATGCCACTATAGTGAGAAAGAAATCTGTTTACCTCATCATCATTACAGTAAATGAAGCATTCTCAGCAGTCGAGAAAGTGTTCGAATGATGTTTACTCATTTCCATTAGGGGTCTCATGGAAATGTAGGTTTATGAGAGAAAAGCATGGGATGCAGCACCTCTATTACAAGCAAAGAATTTAAAAATTCATTAAGTTTTTGTGTTTTCAACTTCTCCTGGACCCCATTAGACCCTTATAAGACATGTAAACTGCATGGACCACTGATTTGAAGGATGCATATGTTGTGCAATGATCAAAGATCCATGTTTTTGCTAAGAATTGATGGGTAATTATCTATCTGGATAATTAAAATTAAAATCTTTTTTATTTAATAATGTTACAAAGATTTAATTATCTATGTAGTAATCTCAATTCTCCATTTCAATTTACCCAATAACACAAAATCATACTGTGAGAGGAGGTCAACTAATCCATCCCTTTCTTCCAGGTAAAAATGCCCCAAGCCATTCAAGACAAATGGCTATGCATTCTCTCCTTTTAAAAAAATCAATCTTAAAGGTGATTTATTATGAGAAAATTTCTTTGGCTACAAGAAGTACCTCAAAGTCAAATGATAATGAATTTTATATAATTGGATACCTGCAAATGTCTGCTCCTGTATTTCACTGTTACAGTCCTTTTAGCTATGCATTTAGAGAATTATATGTCTGTTTATTTAATATTCTAATGAAATTGTAAGTTCAATAGTCAGGGACCTTGCCTGTGACGTGACTATAGTAGATGTTCAATAAATACTTATTGAATTGGTGGCCAGTTCAGTGTTGGGCTCATTGTCAACCCCTAGCAAACAATGCATAGCAGTCATAAAAATAGCAATGAACTTATAAAGGGTATCTCAGCTTGAAATCATTATAAAGGCTATTGCAACATAAAACCAAAGGATCTGGTCAATTTGGGTTTAAAAAATAGAGTGAAAAATTTGTTCACTAAACCATTCATTTGACATTATATAGATAAAATATCACGACTGAATTTCTGACAACAGCTTTTTGTATATGACTGATTAAAAAACTATTTTGGAAATGAAGTTAGAAGTGGTCATTTGATGGTCATGAAGACAACAACATTGTTTTCTCTGGAAACAAAGGATTTAGTCACATTGAGAATGTCAAGCTAGTTTAACTAGTTTGACTAGTTTTCCCCTTTGGGATGAGAGTCTTGTGTTTATCTTCTGATTGTCTAATACAATAATTGTCATCCTGTGTGTAACTCTTCCTGGATAACTTTGGAGTTTTCCAAGACCTATAATCTCTATGCTATGTTATTCTAGTATATTAAAATCAAAATATTAGAAACAGGCACTGGGAGCAGAAGGATAGAGTTGAGAGTCGTGTGCTAAAATGAACTCTGGTAACCTGGGTTAGAAGAGCAAGGGTTTTAGGTGAAATCAGCACTGTAGAAATACATTGGCATGCAATTCTTAAGTCAGTCAGTCTTTGAAAGCATAATATTTACTTGCAAGTTAGAAGAAAGTGTGAGAGTGGACAGTCACTCCAGGAAATACTAAAGAGGCTTTCCTGCAATGGTCTGGAGTTTCTTTATATTCTTTCTTATTTATTATGTATCATTAGTTATTGATCCTCCAAAACAACATACCTAAATTCTCTGGTTTCTCACATATGATTTAAAGATCAAATACTTTGAATTTCAGAAATTCATTTTTAAAAGTATGATACAGATTTAGCCAAGAGTTGTATATATGATTTTCTGTGACTATCCTTGAGTCCCTAGCGGAGTATACAGAGCTGGGTGTTTGGTCATGATATACTGAGTATATTGGAGTTAGGTGGCCCACTGGGGCAATAGTTGGTATAAATACTGATCCTGAAAACTGTGAGATCCACTAGTTCAGGAATTGGTACATTGTTCAGTTTGGAAGGGACCTGTGATTTCATTTCTATAAGAGAACTTTAAGTGAAGAAATTCCCCAAACCAATACAAAATAGTATGCTCTCATTAACTTATAATATTAAATTGTTGCCTGGAGAACTTAGAGATTTAATGTTATACCCAGGGGCCCACAACCACTATACATCAACATAGGACTTGAACCCAACTCTCTCTAACTCTGAAGCTAGCTCTTTTTTCCCCTTAAATCATATTACTTATTCTGGCTGTGATCAAATGATAAGAATAGCAATCCTCACCAACATGGTCCTTTGGTAAGGGAATTAATGTAAATATAGTGCTTCAACTTAATCACCCTTAAGCATGCTACCATTAATTTTAAGTACTCCCAGCTTGCTCCTCCAGGCTCTAAAATTTACTCAGAACCCAAAGAAATGAGAACACTAATTATACCTTTTCACACTGAAGATAGGTCTTCCCACAAAGTAGGCAATGCCCTTGAAAATATCTCTATTGACAACTTGGGGATGGGAAGGGGGGAAAGAGGAAGGAAAAAATTGACCAAAATGTTTGGATCTCTATGCAGACAGACCATGAATTGTCTATTTTGTCTGTGAAAGATAAAGTCTGAATGTGGCCTTAAATCTCATCATCTCCAATAATGGTTTTTCTTGCATATCTTTCTTCATTTCTTCTACTAAAAAATCTCCTCCAGTACTTCATCATGCCATATAGGTAACCCTAAATTCTTAAAGACAGTCCCAGGAGAACATAAGCTCTGGAAAAGCCTACCACCTTATCAAACTTCAGAAACTAATACTGTTTGTGTATGTGAGAGAGAGCGACAGACCGAGACAGAGAGAGAGAGAGAGAGATGGAGAGAGAAAAAAAAAAACAGACACAGACACAGACACAGAGACACAGACAGAAACAGAGACACAGAAAGAGAAACAGAGAAAGAGAGATTCAAGTGCCAGTCTAAGTGTCTCCAGAGCCTCAACTACAGAAGTGTGTGTGTGTGTGTGTGTGTGTGTGTGTGTGTGTGTGTGTGTGTGTGTGTGTTTGGGGGAAAATCATCTGTTACACTATGGAGGCTTTGTGGTCTTGTTCAGTAGAGATATTAGTCACACTGATAAAATAATATCATCTTCTGAAGTCATGAAAGTATTCCTGATTAACACTTTAGATACTTGGAAGTGAACTGTGATATAAAGGAAAGCATGTTAGATTTAGAGTAAGAAGTGTTGCATTTAAGAAGCCTTTTACACTTCTTGACTATGTGGTCTTAGACAAGTCCCTTGGCCTCTAAAAAACTGTTTTTTTTTTTTCCTCTTTAAAATGTGATGATTCATGTTTACAATATCTACTTTACCTAATAATGAAGTGGGACAGCCAAGTGTGATAATTTTCATAAAGCATTTTGTAAATCAGAAAGTGCTATGTAAAATGTTAACTACTTAGCAAGTTACGCATAGATAGGACCTGGCCTCTGTCTCTGAAGAAGAGTTCCTGCTATAACTATCCCTGTAAGGTTCCATCAAATATTCCCCGTTTCAACCTCAGGAGTTGTCAGGGCTATATTTAAGCCTCAACAATCCACTGCTGATATGTTGACTTGCCTATCACTGCTTTAAAAAGAACATGCCTTTATAAAGAACTCCTCCCCAAGAAAAACAAGAGAATGAGATGAGGGGACCGATCCATAATAAAGGACTTGAACACAGAAGTAAACTTGAAAACAGAGAATATTTATGCAAAAAAATCCATTTACTGTGTCAGTAATTTTCAACATTTCCCCTGCTGTTACTGCAGATAATTGAGTAAAAGCTTTTCCTTCTTCAAACCAAGCATCAATTTCCAACTGATCCCGTTAGAAATTCAGTTTTGAGATGTCGCGTCAGGATCATGTCTGCTGAGCTGACAGGAAATACATATGCGTATGGGGAGATAGAAACAGTCCCTTGTCTTTAGGGAAGACACTTAAGACAACTAGAAGAAGCCAGAGAACTCTGTGGATCCTTGAACCAAATATTAACAGAGATCCTTTGTGACCTCCTTGTAATACACAAGATGACAGGAATCCCAGACTGGAATCTACATACTACCAATTACCATGCACTGGCTCTTTAAGATGAATTATATATTAATTTATCTTTCTGCTTTTTTTTTTTCATCTCCAAGTGAGGGCTAAAATCAAAAAATGTATTAATATTCACCACTGAGTAACAAAATGAGGAGATTAGATCTGTACAGACATTTTTTTTTTCTCATACTAACAATTCCTTCATGTACTAATGCTTGCTTTAATTTGGAAACCAGCAATAATAGCAATAATATTAATTAAATTAATCATAGAATTTATATAATGCTTTCAGTTTTGTAAATACTACAGTTATCAATTTAAAACTGAATTGTGAACATAGTGATAAATCCACCCATATGGTGATTAGTATGGCTATATCTTTTGCCTGTCCTATTTCTTACATTATATTGGAAGATTAGAGCAGGGAGAGTGTTTCTTAGAAAAGACAAGGTGAGTAGGTGATCAAAAACAGATCTGACCAACATAAGAGAAGTATTTACTTAGGAAACCTAGATTGGAAAATGGTTTAAATGTGTTTCATATTCAAAGAGCTAAGGTAATTTAAGTTGTATTTTTCCACAATTTTTCTCATTTGATATACTAATATGTAATATACTAATTATATTATGTATGTTATATAATATAATTATATACTAATATATTAATGTATTATAAAAAATATACAACAGTAAACTGTTCCTTCTTCTACTACTACCTACTGTGCTATTCTACCTCAGCTACACACATAGATAATTATATCTTTGATCTTTCCATTACCTACAAAAGTATTCTACTTTTCTTTACCTTATCATAATCTTTTATTATTCCATCTTTCCTTCTGCTTTATTACTCTTAATCCTATTCTTCATTTTCACCTTAACTTCTAAGTCCTCCCATTCCTCCCTAAAATATTTTCTTTTCTAAGTAACCATTTCTCTAAGCTATGGTTTTAAGTGGTAGAATTCTTAAGGCCTTTTATAAATTCTGCCAAGGGAAACTATATTATTTCCTATAAACATACACATATTCCACTACACCATTGACTATTATTGTTTCTAGTTTCAGCTGTTTCCTCTGAAAAACAAAGGTTTCCAACTACTCCTATGGACTAATGTGAAAATGGCCAATAGAATAGCTATCTCCCTTTTTATGTTATTTTCCAAGTCACTCACTCTTCCACTGCTCCTGCATCTCTCAGTGATCAGGTAGTCTCCATGAATGGATACTTTTCTCAAGTACCCCCTTGTGTTATTACACCAAAAAAAAAATTGTTTTAATTTCAGAAGATGCTTCATGTTTATTTGTGTTTCCTTGATCTATATCATGAATAACAACCTTTTTGAATGCATAAAATACTGAGGATTCTTAGGTAGTATAGTAGAAAAATGGATTTGGAATCATAGGACTTGGGTCCAAAATCCTGTCTCTGCCACTTACTATTTATCTGTGGCATTTATTGAACAAGTCACTTAACTGCTTAGCCCTTAATTTTCTCAGCTGAAAAACAAAAAGATTTGACTATATAACCTATGAATCTCAACTATCTCAAAATACACAATACAGCCAGTACCTTTAGAATGTAAAATCTTAGGAAGTAGGCAAGTATTTGTTGAGCATTGTGCCCATGCCTATCACTGTGATTATATTGTGAATAACGTTATCCAGCTTGAAGAATGACATAGAAACTCTGTAGACTTTAGAGGAAGGAGGAAACCCAAATTTGTGCAGTGTCAATAGAAACCAACAAAAGAGAGTTTCAGGAAGCATAAGGAAAAAACAATGGCAGAACACTTTTAAATGGAATGAGATCTGAAAAAAAGATGTAACTAGACAGAGATCAGAGAGATAAGTGGAAAAGTGGGTACAGAGGCCAGCTTTGGAGTCAGGAATATCTAGTGTCAAGCCCTGCCTCTGACACATACCCTCATGGCACTTAACCTCTCAGTTCCTTTCCAGCAACTCTTTTCAGCTTTAAGTTACTCACAAGTTACTGTATAATACAAGAAATATACAGTACACTACTGTGTACTATGAATAATATATAGTACACTACTGTATAATACAATTAATATATAATACACTACTGTATAACATAAGTAATATATAATACACTACTGTATAATACAAGTAAAATACAATATAATACAATACATTGTATAATACAGGTAATATGAGATGATATGTATAAGTGGACACAGTTGCCGCACCAGGAATTCCCCACAATGGTAACATCACAAATTCAGAGTAAAAATGAAAAATGAAAAAAAGGAATTCTGTAATGATCTTGAATGAATATCTTCAGAAAAAAGAATGTTGTGGAGAAGGGTAAAGGAGGGAAAGAAACCTAATTAAAAGGAATAAGAAGAGATTTGGAGGAAAGGAATGGATGTCAAACATCTTATTTCGGGAGTTTTGTTTTAAAAGAAGGGGGAAAAGGCAATAGCTAGTAAGAAGCAAAAGCTTGCTTTTTGTGTGTTATTTGAGAGCTAGGGATACCTTCTGTATGTGTTGCTATGGGCAAAAAAATAAATCATCATCACTAGAGACCAATGTTCTGAAGATGAACTTCTCTATACTTAGACTGAACCTCCATAAAAGACATGGAATCTGCCTTGGAGCTCATTCTGGAAAGCTTTCCAACCTGCTATGACATACCTATGATGCCCTCTACTAGCATTGCCCTTGAGATCCTAGGGTCAACCATCCTCCAATTCTGCCTAATTTTTCTTAAGTGCAAGTCTGACTACATCATGCTTCTACCCTTTAAACTTCCAAGAGCCCTGTCAGGATCAAATATGGAACTCAAAGTATTTATCACTAGTCTCTCTCTTGACCTCTTCCATCTCACACTTATACTTACCTTATGACTGGTCTCTTGGCTGCCCCTCAAATAAGAAACTCCATTTCCTGGCATCTGGAATTTTCACTGACTATTTCTCATACCTGGAATGCTGTCCTTTGCTTCACTGGCTTCCTTCAAGTCCCAGATAAAATGCTACATTCTATAGGAAGCCTTCCCCAATCCTCCTTAAATAAATAGCTCTCTTCTTCAGAGAGCCACTAATTTTTAAAAAAATTTAAAAATTAAAAAAATACTTCATTTTTTTTCAGCTTATCCTATTCATTTTTAATATGTTTGAACCTGGTTATTTGCATATTGTTTCCCCTCTGAGACTATGATTTCCTTAAGAGCATGGGCTATCTATTACCTTTTTTTTTTTTTTTTTTGTATTCATAGCACTTACTACAGTGCCTGACACACCATAAGCCCTTTTTAAAATGTTTATTGACTAAGTAATTGACCCTTTTATTATGTAAGTCCTAAAGACTTTTGTGGAAGGACATTTGGATGCATCAAGGTAGAAGAGAAGAAATCTATGGAAAAGGAAGAATTGAAAATATTATAGAAAAAAACATTAATCAGAGGATTGAGATGGCAAAGAAAGTGAGAATAATTGACATCAAAGGTGCAACTAAAAACAGTTTAAGCTTCTAACATATTTAACATGTATTGGTCAACCTGCTATCTGGGGGGGAGGGGAAAATTAGAACAAAAAGTTTGGCAATTGTCAATATTGTAAAATTACCCATACATATATCTGGTAAATAAAAACTATTGAAATATATTTAAAAAACAGTTTAAGCTTTAAAGAAGAAGAAATTCCACTTTGAATTTGAAAAAAAGATGAGAATCAGTGAGAGAAGGCCAGGCTGATGGCTTCATTCTTCTCCATGAAGTACAAAGGGGAAGGAGGAATATAATCATTTATATAATGCCTACTATGTATGCTTGTCATTTTGTTAAGCACTTTTACAAATATTATCTCATTTTAAACTCATAGCAAGCCTGTGAAGTAAGAGCTGTTATTATGCCCACTTTACAGTTGAAGAAACTGGGGTAAAAAGAAATTAAGTGACTTGCCCAAGATCACACAGCAAGTAAATTTTTTAAGTCTGGATTTGAGTCTTCCATACCAGGCTCAGGGTTCTATCCAGTGCTCAATCAGGAGCATTTAGGCAGAAAAAAAGTCATCTGCTGAGAATGATAAAGAGAAGAAGGGAATTGAAGTTTAAGGAATGTAAAGGAATTTTAGAGCCAACTATGCACCTAATAATAAGTAACATGAGGGCTATGATAAATTTGAGCAACTTGAGTTTATAATAAGTCCAGTTGTTATGTTTTGCAGCTTCCTCCAGAATTGTTCTATTGTCCTGATCCAGCAACAAAGGAGATAATGTAAGAATTGATCAAAGAGCAAGGGAGTCAAAATATTCTGTGTTCTCCATTGTCTAACCTTGACTCTGCCCCATCATCACCACCAACAAGCTCTCCTTCTGAGGTTTACTTAATTCAGAGCTATCAGTCAATCAAGATTCTGCTTCCTTCCTCTGGGAATTCACTGTCTGGCTTATACTCTTTCCTCCCCAACCCTAGATCTCATACTAGAAAATTCAGCAGGAATATTGTTATTCCCAGAAACATCCTATTTTCTCAGTACTTAATCTACTCAATTACCATGCCCTGCTTCTCTACTGTATCTCTGCTAAAGACAGAGATAATCATATTATTTATATTGCTATCACCCTCAAAGTGTTCCACCTCTATATTCATGGACTCTAAAATACCTTTATCTAATCATAATCTTTTATTATTCCATCTCTCCCTCCCATTTATGACCTCTAACCCTGTTCCTTATCCTTATGTAGGCATCTACTCACTCATCCTTTCAATTCATTCATCACCTCTTGTCTCTTCTCTATTTGGACTTCTTGGAGAACCAGTTCAATTTTATGCTATCCTCTCCATTCAAATCCCTTGTGCCCTTTTCTTATCACCAATGATACAAAGCCAAACCTCAGCCTTGGATTACCCCCATGATCTTTTGCCTTTATTCCTAACTATATACTATTGAAATAAGATGAAGGAGATCACATATACTGACTACATATGCTACATAATCTCAAGCGAGCCTTCACAGCCCCAAGTCAATCCTTTTACATTTCCCTAATTAATTTACTATCTTATTCACCATAGCAGCAGTACCAGATCTTTTCATTTCTCCTGTCTTCTCATGTTCCTTCCATCCCTAAAAACCTTCACTTGCTTGATTTGCCCATCCTTAACAAATTTTGCTGTTTACCTTCCCTCTCCTCTTCTATGATGATATTACTTGAGAAAGCCATCTACAATTGATCTTACACTTTCTTTCCTCTCATTCTTTTCTAAACCTTCTACAGTTGGGTTTTCAATCTCATCATTCAACTAAAACTCTCTCTCTCTCTCTCTCTCTCTCTCTCTCTCTCTCTCTCTCTCTCTCTCTCTCTCTCTCTCTCTCTCTCTTTCCCCCCCTCTCTCTCTGTCCCTCTCCCCCTCTCTCTCTCTGTCCCCAATGTTCTTTCATTTTCTCTCTCTCTTGTAAAGGATAGCATATAGCTACTAATGATTTCTTTATTGCCAAATCATCCAAAGGTCTTTTTTCAATAATCATTTTTTTTTAACCTCTCTAAATCCTTTGACATTGTTTATATCCTTTTTCTCCTGGATATTCTCTCATTTTTTAACTACCATTACTTCTTCTTTATAAGATCTTCCAGGTCTTGCTCACTAACTGAGGGTGTTCTCCAGATATACTTTTTTTTTTTTTTGGTTTTTGTCTATAGTCTTTCATTTGATTATCTCATCAGTTATCATATAACCTTCATGACTGGAATGGTCTTTGTCTTTATGTCCACCTTCATACTTCCTGATTTATTTCAAAACTCAGCTCAAATCCCACTTTCTACAAGGAAGCTTTCCCCGTATTACCACCCCAACACTCCTCTGATGATATATACATTTTTATTGTGTATATCTTGTATGTACATAGTTATTTGCAATTTGTCTCCAGGATTAGAATTTCAGCTCTTAAAGACCAAGAAGACTTGTGTGTTTTTCTGTCTTTCCAGTAAGTAAGACAATCCTGTAGTAAGTGCTTCATAAATGCTTGCTGACTCCTTCACTGACTTGAGGTCTAAGCATAGAAGTAGGTGAGCATTTGTCACAGTTGAAGCAGAATGTATTACTACTCAGGAAGTAATTAGACAAAATGACCTCAGAGATCCCTGAGATTCTGTGCTACAATATCACTTATAGAGTACCTGCTGTGTATGACATTAAACTGAGCACGATAGGAGTTGTCCCTTTACTCAGAGAGTTTACAATTTTATCAGAGGATAATATGTTAAATTTAATTCAATGAACATTTAAGTACCTAGTATATGTAAGATTCTATACTTGGAATTCCTGGTACAAATAGAAAACAAACAATAACCCCTACCCTCAAGGAACTTATAATTTAATAGGAGAAATAAAACATATTGTATTGCTTCAGAATTTCACCAAAGTGGGAACTCTCCTCAATAGTTCAGATTCCAAGACATCCCAATCTTCCCATTCAATATGACTCTTATTTATGCCCTCTTAAAAATAATCTACCAGACATTATACTAGCTGTGTGAACCTGGGAAAGTCACTTGATCCCACTTGCCTCAAGAAAAAAAAAAATCCATCAGGAGTCTACTCATGGAAATGAATTCTTTTCATATTTTGAAATTCCATGGCTGCCAATATAACACACAGCTGTCCATCTGTTTTCCATCCCTCTTGTTATATGACTAGATTCCTTTTTTTCTGATCATATCTTTTTTTGTAATTATTTTTTTATTATTGTTTTAAAGATTTTTATTTTCAAAATATATGCATAGTTTTCAACATTCACCCTTGCAAAACCTTGTGTTCCAATTTTTTTTCTCTTACTCTCACTCTCAATATATGTTAAATATGTGCAATTCTTCTATACATATTTACATAATTAACATGTTGCACAACAAAAGTCATATCAAAAAAGAAAAAATGAGAAAGAAAACAAAATGCAAGCAAACAACAACAAAAAGAGTGAAAATGCTATGTTGTGATTACACTCAATTACCACAGTCCTCTGTCTGGGTGCAAATGGCTTTCTTCATCACAAGACTATTGGAACTGGCCTGAGTCACTTTGCTGTTGAAAAGAGCCACATCTATCAGATTTGATCATTGCATAATTATGCTGTTGCCATGTACAATGATCTCCTGGTTCAATTCACTTCACTTAGCATCAGTTCATGCAAGTTTTTCCAGGCCTTTCTAAAATCATCTTATTGATCATTTTTTTACAGAACAATAATGTTCCATAACATTCATATACCATAACTTATTCAGCCATTCTCTAATTGAAGGCCATCCATTCAGTTTCATTCCTTGCCACTAGAAAAAGAGTTTCTACAAACAGTTTTCCACATATGGGTCCCTTTCCCTTCTTGAGGATTTATTTCTTTGGAATACAGGCCCAGTAGAACATTGATAGATCAAAGGGTATGCACAGTGTGATAGCTTTTTGGATATAGTTCCATATTGTTCTCCAGAATGGTTGCTGAACATATCTTTTTGATGATATTCTTTATGCCATTTTGTGTGCATAATTCATTTTTCATAATATGTTGCAGCCATATGACACATCATGTGTCTTTCTTTTGTCTTTTTTTGAGATGTACAATTTTTATTCTTTGGAAACTACAGATTTCATGACTTAGCAACAGGCAGCAGCATCAGAAGAATATAAGAGTAAATAAAGAGTTTTGTTTCAGAGAAAAGCTTTGGAATATTGAAAATTTTGTTGTTTCCCAAATGTAATCTAATTTTGTCTCTTCCTCCACTTCAATTATAAGCCCAAATAATTTTCCAAATACAGTGGTTGTCCAAAACATTTTTTCAACAAATTTTTTAGACTGCCTATCTGAATGTCATACTTTGAAAAATAATCATTCTTTATCCACTTGGTTTTTCCTATACAGATAGGTACAACAAAATCTCTTGAATTATTATGGAACTCGTGTAGTAAGCCCTACAGTGTTCCATATATTTATTAGTTAATAAGTTTTCATTAAGTGCTTACTAGTACCAAGAACAGTGCTAAGTAATGAGACTACAAAGGAAGTGAAAAACAGACTTGGCCCTTGAGTTTACATTTTCATGAAGGTGACCACATATGTAAAGAAGTACATACAAGTTACATACAGATTAAATGAAAAGTTGTTGTAAGCAATCAGCATGTTTTATGGTAACAGGAACTTCTGAGAGTCTTGATCACTTATGGATAACTCTTCTATTTATACTCTGAACAGGACATCTTACATATCTTTGGCTGATACTTTAATGAATATCTACCTCCTTGGTTTGTGCTTTGTTTTATATTTATAGTCGGAGGATTGTTAATGTTCTTTCTCTTTCTATGTCTATCAAACAATTCTGTTTGTTCTTAATATACAGGAAAAACACTTTATTCATGAATTCTTTGAAGTTTCATTTTCCCTATCAAAGTAAATCTTTTTTTTATATACAACAATAAACGTGAATATAACTAGCTATAATAAAATCTTTAAAACATCAACAAATTGCATGAGAAATTCAAGGAAAAAGAAATTGCTTTAAACTATTTTCCTTAGAAAATAGAAAAGTTTCCATGAAATAAACTTAAATTATACACAGAAAATATATGTGTGTGTATATGTGTGTGTGTGTGTGTGTGTGTTTGTGTGTGTGTGTGTGTGTGACTTTAGGAAAAAGAAATAATATGGGAAGAGTCTGTTCTAAGATCATATTATCTCTAAAATATTGAATAAAAACATAAAATGACAAGATGACAATGGATGATGATGATAGCCTAAGCTGACTAACACTATCAAGTTCACCAAAGTGCATGTAATGAAACTTGAAAAGTAAGATGAAATCAGATTGTAGATTTCCTCAAATGCCAAGCTAACGAGCTTGTAGTTTATTCTGCAGTCAACTGAGAGACACTAAAAGTTTTTAATCATGAAAAGTTTGGTTTAAATGGTCAATTGGCAGAATTTCTTGAAAAATATAGATTCATGTAGAGAAGCCAATTAAGAATTCATAACAATACAATAGGAAAGAGATAAAAAGCACCTAAAGTAGCTATTGCAATGTCCATAAGAAAGAAAGAATAAATTTAAAATTGGTAGTAATAGGATGTGGCAACTTATTGGATAGCAGTGATGAGGGAGAAGGAAGAGTCAAAGATGTCTCCAAACTTTCACATTTGTGTGTCTGGAAAGGTAGTGTTGCCATTAAAAGAGATAAAGATGAAAGGACAAGAGATATATTTTGGGAAATAGAGAATAAATTCAGTTTTTATACCCATTTATTATCACAATCAGGAAAATCAGGTAAAGCAATTACTTTTGAAGAAGGAAGGCAGAGATCTCACTAATAAACTTAAGAAGAACATCAAACTTTCTTCCTTTTTGAAACTATCTATACACAGTCTATAAAATAAAGGCTATCCCAGACTTCCAAGTTACTATGTTGAAACTAGCTTTTAAATTACAGCACTGATGACCTTGTCAAGAGGAAGGGCAAAAGTACCAGTTGAGACCTTTGTTTGACTGAACAGTAAAATTCTGAAGCTCTTGATTCCTGGATAGTTTTTTTTTTTTTTTTTTTTTTTTTTTTTTTTTTTTTTTTTTTTACTGGGTATCTGTCTTTGAGTTTCTTCTGTTGTATATATTCCTAGGGAGAGACTTATTAAGTAGGATAAACTGTGGACTGCTGAACATCTTAAAGCACAGTGCATGCTGATAGAATTGGACAGTCATAATACCATGTAATAAAGATCAACTATATATATATTTTTTAGATTTTGAGTTTTGATTGTTGTTTTTTACCCACTAAAATATAATTTGAGATCTTCCATTTTCTCTAGGGAATACTTATTCTAGAGAAGGTGGGATTGTGGTGGTCACCAGTGAGAAATTAATAATGTTAATTTAAACATGCTAATAAGATAACAAACAGACTGTTGAAAATATAGAATTATAGTCACAAGATGAGACTGGTGCTGGAAATAGAAGTTTAAAAGGCATTTGCATTAAATGTATAATCAAAACCCTGGAAGTGAATGAAGTTACCAAGGTATATTATAAAAAGAAACAAGAACAGAGCTTAAGAAAATGTCAAAGTATAGGGTAGAGAAAGAAAAAGATTTATCAATAAAGTAAAAAAAAACACTCAGAAAGGTACAAAGAGAACCATGAGAAAGGAAGGACAAACTATGTAGAAGGATTAAATGGTTAACATCAAAATCAAAAAGAATAAAAGCAAGGAAACAACCACTAGTTATTTATTGTTCAGTCATCTTTTCAGTCATGTTGGTCTCTTAATGACCCCATTTCCCAATTTGTGGTTTTCTTGGCAAAAGAATTGGAATAGTTTGTATTCCTTCTCCTGCTCGGTTGACAGATGAGGGAAACTGAGGCAAATAGGATTAAATGACTTGCTAGGGGTCACACAACTATTAAGTTCCTGAGGCCAGATTGGAACTAATGAAGACAATAGTTCATTAGGTTAATTTCGTGAGAGTTTTTTGTTTGTTTGTTTGTTTTGTGTTTTTTGTGTACTGATGGTGGAGGCAAAAGCCAGATTGAAGAGAGAGCAATGGAAAGTTGGGAATAAATTGTATAGGCAATTATTTTTCCCCAGAAATTTGACTCTAGAAGGAAGAAGAGAGAATGTAACAATCCAAGAGGGTTATTGTTCATCCTTCATTTTCAAAGTAAACCAATGACATCATGAGATAAAAATCTTGATTCATGTATAAATTGGATTTAAGTGAGGCAGAGCTATACAAAATCTTGAGCCTCACTCTCTCTTCCAGTCCAGTAGTAAGACAATAGTCAAGAAAACTAATGATTTTGGTATCTTGATATCTGGCCAAACTCTAAGCACTCCTCAGCTTCTGCTTCAGTCGTCTTCATGGCCATTGGAACAAATTGTTCTCATCCACACATTCTTCTAGAGGAAGTCTTCACATGCTTGGTTTAGACATTCCCTAATCCGAATGAATTTGAAATCTGTTGGTTATCTCAAATAGGTTTAGCCCATCTGTGAGACAGTTTTACGAGATGTGGCCACTACACATATTACAGCTTCTTGGAACCACAAGTGAGAGTTGGAAGGGAATATGGACACCAAAAGTAGATGAGCAGCCCTGAAAAGGATTCAGCAAGCACTCATACCAATGAGTTAGTCCTCCCTGAATACTCCAAACACTCCAGCTTAAAAAGGGGGTTAGGAAAGGGATTAGAAAGGTGAAAAGGAAAAGGTAGTAGTTGGGTGGTCCTGATGGTGATGCTAAATGGTCTTCCTGCTAAATGTCTTGAAGGGAAAAAAGAGGGATGGGAGGCAGAAGAAGAAATATAAGCTTGAAAAGATAATATCATTATATATTTAAATGGAATAACACATATATAATAAACTTGCAGTTTCATGTGCATTCATTTTTCATATACTGTGTTATGGAAATGCTTCTTTATTCCACAAATTAAAAAATAAAATAAATTTTTTTTTAAATTTAAAGAGGAACAGTGAAGGGATGGGAAGAGTTGTTGTTATTGTTGTTGTTTAGAGATATTTGTAAAATATGGGGGAGAGTCAAGAGTGAGAAAGATGCTGAAAATGTGTGAATGCATGTAAGAGCAGTGGTAATTATAGGATCAATAGTACATATGGAGAGGGTAGCCTTGGAGAAGAGGAGAGTCATCACATTCTCTGAGACTGGAGAGAAGAAAGAGAAAATGGTCAACAATATCAAAAACCTACAAAAATGTCAAAAAGAATAAAAGGAAGGAAATGACCACTAGTTATTTTTGGTTTAGTCATTTTTTTCAAGTCATACCCAACTCTTCAAGACACAGAAGAGCAAAAAGAGTTGAAAGAAATAGAGGAAATAATATGAAAAAGGCTCACATCTTTATAGTTCCAATCAAATTAGAAGAAAGGAAAGAGGTGGAAGTTTTAAGGGTCATCAGTAAAGTGGATTGCCTGTCCTAGAGCTCCTTAGATTGTGCAAGTAATAAAGTTGACAATAGTTGACAATATAACAGGACTGCAGGGCATAGAGGCAAGACTAAGGTGGTAGAGTAGATGGTAATACTGGAAGGTCTTCCATCTCATCAAAACACATGGCATTGTTTGTTCTCATTTCATCTAAGCTCTGTGAGAACTTAAGCAACTTCTATTAAGGAAGAAGGAAAAGGTGGTTGGGTGGTCCCGGTGATGATGCTAAATGGTCTTCCGGCTAAAGGACCTGAAGACCCAGAAAGGAAAAAAGGAGGGGTGAGAGGCAGAAGAGGAAATACAAGGTTGAATCCCTATCTCTGACTTTTATGATCTATTTAATAAGTGATTTACAAGTCAGATAACCTCTGAGCCTCAAGTGTCTCATCTGTAAAAAGGGAATAATAATAGCTTTATCATTTACCTTCCGGATTTCTTGGGAGGATCAAATAAGACAAAGTATGCAAAGATCTTTGCAAGTTATTTTCACTAAATGCCATATGTAAATATATCCCATTTAACTATATGATTCTATCAAAGGTTGTTAATGAACAGTATAATACATGGGTGAAGCACATGCAAGATAATTATAATGAACATGGACTGTGCAAAGAAAAGACTACTACATTTACAATCAGAGGACCTGGATTTTAACCTCAGCTCTGTTCTTTCTATGACTTTGGGAAAACAATTTAAGCTCACTGGCTTTCCAATTTCGTATTTGTAAAAAATGAAGGAGATGGATTCCATTATCTTGAGGGAGCTCTTCCCACTCTAAATCTATGATGCTGTAATGATGTGATTCAAAGAGGCATTAAAAAGTTCTATGTGAGATCTGAGGAAGAAAAGATTTTAAGTAAAGGTGGCCAACAGCCATGACTCAAATACAAACCAAGATAGAGCAATAAAATAGAAGACTGAACACTACATATTCATCATGCCCCCTTAGGGATATGTCCTTAACATCCCACTTACTGTTCATGTTACTTACCCTTCTAGGGCCTCAAATTTTCTTCTATAAAATGGGGATAACAACTCTTTCACTATCTCCTTTACAGCACTGTTGCAAAGATCAAATATATTCATACATATAAAACATCTTATAAACTATAAAGAGGTAGATAAATGTTGGCTATTATTATACATAAAAACAATTTAGAAAGAAATGTACACTCATTCTTCTTCAATTCTCCTTAATGTTGTTATCATATATGGACCGATATATGCCATCTCTAAAGTAAGATACAATTTACAATTTGGGAAAACATGGCCATAATAAAACTGATGGATGGGCTTTCCTTGTCTCACTACAATAGATTCTTGTTCTGGAAAGGAGCTGTCATTCAGTTACATTTCCATAGACTTCTGTAGAGTGAGAAACTGGCCCTTTAATTTTGGTTGTTCACCAAGACACTATTCTTTCTGTGGCCTAGAGAAAGAAGACTTGTTTTTAAGGAGCAGATTTTCTCCTGATGCTTCAAGGGCGATGTAAGCCCCGAGGGGCAGATTTATTATTTTTCAAATGTAATTGTCCCACATTCCTGTAGCAAGAATTATCCTTTTTCTAAACACATTCAAAGATACTACTGATCATCTGAAAACATATGTATTTAAAATGCAATCATGCTGATTTTTTCTTTCTCTAAAAAAATAAATTAAACTAAAGGTCAGCTTGGATGAGAAGGAAAAGCAAAAACAACTGAAATGAGTAGCTCCCTGGACTTGAGAGATGTGAATTTTCAGAAACACCCCCTCCCTCTTTTTTCCCATTAATCCTTCCTTTTTTCCTTTATCCATTATGTGGGATTAGTTCTTTGTAAATTTGGATTTGGACTGATGAATTAAATTCTTGGCAACCGCTGTTACTGCTGACTGGTTGCTCCTTTGTCCTCTTTGTGAGATCTATAACTCATTGCACCTGTTGCATCTGAATAGTCTACTCCAGTGTTTGTGTGTGTGTGTGTGTGTGTGTGTGTGTGTGTGTGTGTGTGTGTGTGTGTGTGTGTGTTTCTTTAAAGCTTCTAGAATGCAATTTATAAGGATGAACTTCCTGACAGTAGAGGCTGCTAAACACTAGAAAGAGTTATTTGTGCATGTGAAGATTCTCTTTCCTCGGAGGTCTTTTCAGAATAGTTTTGATAGAGTTCTAACCAGAAGCACTGAAGGCCAAAAGATAGACTATATAATTTACTTTTGAAGTGTCTTTTTGGCAATAAAGTTCTTTCGTGGTTTTTCTGCTTGTTTATTTGTTTACTATAAATATGGGATTATTGATCTGAGAGGGACCTATGTCCTTAGGCAATCCAAGATTTCTGTTGAAAAAAGATGAAGACACAAAAATAGCAATTTGCTCATAGTTATCTAGCTAGTTAGTGGAAGCATCAAGCTTGGAATTGCAGGTCTCTTAGTTCCCACCCTTACCAACCCTCTCCCGCTTCCTACTTCCTCATTTTGCTTCTCTTAGTTTGTTCTTTTGAACAGTCCAACTATTTTGAGAGGAATTTGGAAATTTTTTTAGCCTTCTAAAGGAGGCTCTATTTTCCTTAAATTTCAAATTTATGATGAATTAAGTTCAGGATTTGTTTCAAATATAGAAAGATTCCCTTTTTAAAGAAACAAATTTTTAGTGAGAATCTACCTATACAATTTGGCTGCTGAATAAACAGGATCACAAGATAGTCATTTATATGTATGTATACATACATATATACAATATTTATTTATTTATTGAAGGTTGTTGAACTTTGTTCTCGAAGAAGACCAAAATGGCATCATTATATTAGAGTTGAGTTACAGTGTGCCAGACTATGACTGATCAGACTAATCTGAACTCAGAATGCTCTGCCACAGATGAGACACAAAAAGTCCATATCAACATTTAAGGTAGCATCTCTAATTTTGTATATCTCATGTTTCTTCTGGGCTAATTCAATTCTGCTTGCTCATAGAGCACCTTCTCTGATAATGACATGTCATGCTGGGCAGTCCTGTGCTGATGTCTTCCATGCCATACAACCAATTCCAAAGTTTTTAAGAGAGACCTTGAAAGTGTCTTTGTATAGCCTTTTCTGACCACCTTGTGACTTCTTACTCTGTGTATATATATATTTTTTTTTTTTGGTAAATGTACATTTGGCATTTGAACAAAGCAGCCAGCCCAACAAAACTGTGCTCTCTGTAGTAGAGTTGGAATGCTTGGGAATTTAGTTTGAGAAAAGACCTCAGTGTCTGGAATCTTATCCTGCCAGGTGATCTTCAGAATCTTCCTAAGACAATTCATATAAAAGCAATTCAGTTCCTGGTACAGTGCTGGTATCCTCTCCAGGTTTCACAGCCATACAACAATGAAGTCAGCAAAATGAATCTATAGACCTTCAGTCTGGTAGTCAGTCTAATACTTCTCCTCTCCCACACTTTTGTTCAGAACCTTCCAAACACTGAACTAGTTCTAGCAATGTGTGTGTAAATCTTATTATCACAGTGGACATTCCTGGAAAGTGTAATGTTCTGATTGTTTCTCAATTGTAATCCTTCTCTGGGAGAAGGTTTCTTTTCTGTATAATCTTTTCCTCTGTGAGCAGGTTTCTTGGGAGGCTTCTGTAACCTTCCCCTCCAAAAGTGTGGGATTCTCAGCCTGTCTTCTCACTCTACATTGAGCTCTTAGATGTCCAATTTTTCCACATTAAAAACATCGCCAAGTTTCTCTACAAGTCCTTTGCCAAGAGGGACCCTGTCTTTCCATGTTCATCATAGTCTGGGTGTAAAAATTATTTGTTCCCACTGTAGCACAGTGTCTTATGATCTCCTCTAAAGAAGCTTCTTTGTCTAGTCCCCATATAATTCTCTTGCAAAACTCATTGGCATTCTCCATAGCCAGATGTCTGGTCATTATTTCTGTAGCTGCATTTTCTCCAATAGTTCTTTTGACATCAGTTTGCAAACGTCCCACAAAATCTGCAAAAGGTTCATTGGGACCTTGCTCTATTTTAGTGAAAGCCTCCTCTGGATCTTTCTGTCTGGGGAGGGAACCCCAAGCTTTTACTGCAGCCTTAGCAATTTGCTCATACACTGTCATGGTATAATTAATCTGTTCTGAATTCTCTCCATACTGACCTTCACCAGCTAATTGCTCAAAAATGAATTGTGTGTTAACATCTGTTTCCAAATTGCATCTGACTTGGATCTTACATAATTCATGAAACTTCGCAAGCCACAACAGATTTTGTCCAGGTTCTAGACATGTCCTTGCTATGGATTTCCAATCATTCGGGGTTAGGACTTCATAAGACAAACCATCTAGTAACATTTTAACATAAGCTGATATAACCCCATAAAGGGTACAACCTTTTTTCAAATCTTTAATTTTATTCAAATCTAAAGGTGTATGTCTTCTCCTTTTTTGACCTAAAGAGTCAATCTCTTCAATCACAGAATGTGCATGTATAAAATCACTTATAGAATCACTTACAGGATTGTCCCTCTCTCTTAGCCTTAATCAATACTTTTTCTAATCTTGTCATAGGCTGCTTAACAGGAATTCTGCTTGTGTTTCTGCCTCTTTCCCTCCTCCTTTTTGCTCCACCCCTGAAGGGTTAATTGAGGGAGGAGATGGGAAATGCTCCTGTTGCTCAGAATTGTACTTAACTCCATTGTTATCTGATTCATCCTTTTCACCTAATTTAGTTGGATCCTCCCCCTCTGGCTCTTTCTTCTTTTTCTTTAGTCTAACATTTACATAATATCTTAAAGCCAGTTGAATTAAATTGTATGTATAAAGTATATCTTTGGAAATTGAGTTTGGTTTGGAATTGTAGTGTTCACCTAATTGCTCTCCTACTAATTTCCACTCATCTGGATCCAACTCTCCTTCCAGACTGCCGTCCAAACTCAATCTCCCAGTCTAGACTGCTCTTCAGACTCAATGTTGCCTTCTTTTATCCTCAAAGAGAATGGGCTTGTGAGAACTCCTACAGCCAATGAACTTGCTCTTTTTAAAGGTGTAAACTCCTTTAAATATGTAAACTCCTTTTCATAAGTTTAAAGGTGTAAACTCCTTTTAAAGGTTTGAACTAAAGGTGTGAATTCTGAGCTAGAGAATTGTTTAGACAACCTGAGTTAGTACCTTGTAATCCTAACAGGAAAGTATACTTCCAAGAGCAGAACAGAGGTCTGGATACAACATTTATAGCTCTGACCAAAGCCTTCAATACTGTCAGATGCAAAGCCTTGTGGAAAATTATGTCAAAATTTGGTTTCCCAGAAAAGTTCATCAATATAGTATGTGAATTTCATTATGAATTGTTTGCCCTGGTTCTGGACAATGGACAATGTTCTCACACTT
Organism: Sminthopsis crassicaudata; assembly: GCF_048593235.1. Classification (NCBI taxonomy): domain Eukaryota; kingdom Metazoa; phylum Chordata; class Mammalia; order Dasyuromorphia; family Dasyuridae; genus Sminthopsis; species Sminthopsis crassicaudata. The sequence continues at coordinate 652,581,658 of NC_133617.1, forward strand.
CACCAATGGCATGAAACAAGGCTGTTTGCTTGCTCCCAAGTTTTTTATCATTATGCATGTTGTCAAACTCTTTCAATGAAGACAAACGTGGACTCCAAGTCAGCTGTTTTACTAATGCCAACTTCTTCAGTTTGAAAAGGTTACAAGCCAAAACCAAAGTGGAGGGAGTGTTGGTACATGATTTTTGTTTGCAGATGGTTGTGCACTCAATGCAGCCTCCAAAGCAGAGATACCCTGAAGTATAGATCAATTATCTGCTGTTTGTTTGAATTTTTGCCTAAAAATTAACAAGAAAACATAGCTCCTCCATCATCCAGCACCAGACATCCATATATGGAACCATCAATTACAGTAAGTGGTGAAGTTTTGAAAAGTAGATAAATTCACTTACCTTGGCAGTATAGTTTTCACAGTATTCACATTACCTTACCTTGGCATATTATTTATAATGTATCATTCAATATACTAATATTTGAATCAATAGTTTCATAACATATTACATTCCCTCCTTTTTTCCTTCTAGGATTTTTTTTGGACATAAAAAAGTCAACTAAATGAAGTCCAAGCATTTTTATTTGAGGTTCAGGTATGCTTCTCCCAAAGTTTTTCCTTTCCTTGGAATTTCCTTGGACTCATCATTTTTCCATCATTCCCCCCATGTCTCATAAATATCAGTTAGGCACCTTGCATACTCAATTAAGCATAACTTTGACCTTGAGCCTAAAATTAGCCTCATATCACATAGGTAGATTTGAAAACCACCTATGAAACATGATTTAATGAAAAACAAAAAGACTTCTCTCCCTTTTTGGAAATAATAATCCCCCAAAAATTCTTTCACTGGCCTTTTATGATAATTAAAATGGCAAAAATTTACATTGTACCTTAAAGTCTTCTTAAGAAAAACATTTTTACTAGGTTGCAATACCATCTTATCCTGACTTCTGTTTCTGAGATATCTTTTTGCCTGAGAGTAATATTTGTAAAGATTAATTTATCTGTTCAACCATTTAAACAAATTGTCACATAGTCCTAAGTAATGTCTTCAAGGAATTGGATATCTGATGTGAAAGGAAGTAGGAAATGTAAGGTATTGTCAGGAGCTAGAATGATGCTACTATTTAGAGCTCGAGTGAGGGCCCTAAGAGCCTTCATAGAAACTTGGTTAGTGTCAGACTGACAGAGACAAAGACAATCTACTTTATAATTGTGTTAATCATAACTAGGGTGAGGTAACAAGTGCTTTGTACTAGAGTGACAAATTTAGAGGGTGCTAACAGCACTTGAAATCCTTTAGCAATTCAAAAATAACAGCATTTACCACCTAATTGGCAAAAATAATTAGTTTTAAAAGGAAGCTCTTCTCCTTTTCCACCTGGTTATCTCACCTCCAATAGAGAGTATACTTTGTATTACTTACCAAATACAATTTATCTTAATTGCCCTAAGGTAAAAAAAAAAAAAATTCTAGATACAACTCTGTTACTAGTAATTCCTTCTATTAGGCACTTTTAAAATAAAACATTTGGCCATGTTTTTGGTCTCAGAAAAAAAAAAATCACCTTGAACTATATAACCAGTGACTATATCTTAGGCCAAAGACATTCAGTGTATCACATAAAATTATTTTTTCTACCTTTTAATAATGGGTGGAGAACATAGTCTTCTATAAGAGGATTGCAGGTTTCAATTTAATCTGTATGGTCCCAGAAGGCAGATCTAGAAAGGATGGGTGAAAGATGAAGGGAAAGATCTGAATTTGTTATAACAAAGGATTTCTTATCAGAGCCATCAAATAATGAAATGTGCATCTTTGGATAATAACAAGCTTTCAATCACTGAAGATCCTCAAGAAGAAACTGCAGGACTACTTGTTTGTGATAATGTAGAGAATTTATTTTTAAATTTCAGACTGGGACAAAGTGTTCTTTGAGGTGAGTTTCAACTAAACTCTGATTAAAGCTCTTTGCTCCAAAAGAAACTCAATAAATTGAGATTATCTGACCTGATTGCCTTATAACACCTCCTAATTTCTTCCATTATGCCTTATATTCCACATTGCTGATAAGTACTTGGCTTCCCATTTGGGGGTGATCCAGCTAACAAGGCAGGAGAAGAAAAAAAAACCTTACATCTACTTCAGGGAATATTATTTTTTGTTAATGGGTACATCAAGATCTATAACAAATGGGAAAAATTCCATGTTTGTGTCTTAAACAGGATCAGCTATTCATCTACCTGGTTTGAGGAATCCATATATTTATTCAATGACTTGTATAGCCCAATCTAAAATCTTTGACATAACTGTTAAAAGTTGACTTCCCTCCTATTTCCAGATCCAGGTCCATAAACAGGTCACATATTCTTCTTGTGAGAACACTGAGCTAAGATCAAGTCCCAACAGACAGTCACATGGTGACCTCTTCAGTTATTCAGAAGTGAAATGGAAATCCCAGATATACTACCTGTTCTTCTCCTTGCTTCCTTTTCATTAATTTAGGTTTGCTATTCAGTCGCCTTCACAATTCTCCTCATTTCCTTAAAAAGATGAGAGGCTTTCACGGTTTTATGAAAGCATCTCTAGAAACATTTCTAAATATCTGAAGTGAGAGGGACTGGATATGGGGACTTTAGTCAAAAGAATTCGGGGCCTGGAGTCAGCAGAGAGCTTGATTTCCATCCTCTGATATTTGTTAGCTGAATGCTCTTTGAACCTTGGATGCTTCAAATAGAAAACATATAATAACACCTATAGTATCTAACTAATAAAAGCTATAGGGAGGATCAAATGAAATAATGTCTATAGGAGTGCTTTGCAAAATTTGAATGAACTATATAAATGTCAGCTATTTTTACTTTTTAATCCAAGATAATGGAGGATTACAAGGAACACTAAGAGGTTAAGTGACCTTACCCAGGGTCACACAGCTAGTATATATCAGAGGCAAGACAGGTGTTCATGTCTCTGATGGAATTTCTCTTTCCCCCACACTATACTGACTTTAAGGTAATTCTTAACTGAGATAATATTTGTAAAAGACTTAACTCAGTCCCTGACATATAGTAGGAGCTCTATAAATGTTTATCCCCTTGCCTTCTCTTAAGACTATATAGATGGTATATCAAGTGCTGAGATAGATTGAAAGAGGAGAGTTATTTATCAGTTCTTTATACTAATGAAATCACAGGTTCAGTAGGAGGATGAGGAAGAGTAGAGTGGGAAGTTAGTATTGCTATGGTTAATATAAATAACCTTAGCCAAAAATTTTGGCTAATAGATAGATAATAGACAACTTTTAAAAAATTAGAATTAGTACTTTTAAATCTGTGTCTTCCTAAAGTCTGTGCTAGACATATTTCATAACTTTTATAAAGCATTAGCTAATGATAAAGACATGCAATTGGCAGTCTTCATTATCAATTGATGTCAAAAGCATGGCATGATAAAACTTTATGAAAATGAAGGGTGAAACATACTTATCTCATTACTTCATTGATCATATTCTGAATTTAGAATGTCTTTCTCCTATTTAAAAGCCCTCAACTAAATCAAATTCAATCATTTTACCCCTGAAGGTTGGTCCTGGCCTGGCTTAAAGATATAGATGCCAGTATTTTTAGTTAGAAATTCTAAGTAGTAAGATGCCCCTAGATCCATGTCATTTCCCAGTCCAGACAACCCACACAAAAACTGTAATAATTCTAGGGTTGATCTTCTATTTATAGAACTTTTATAAAAGTGAAACCTAAATCCTTTGAGATTGTACTTGATGCAAACTCTTCAGATAATCCCAAAAATGAGCTCTGACTTCTGCTACCATCAGGTGGCAGATGAACTGAGGTCAGACCAGAGATTAGGAACCCATTCCAGAAATGTACAAACCCACTTAGTTCTCCCTAAGAAAATTCCACCACACAAAAGTGACCAGGACTCACCCACTGGATTGTATTGGATTGGAATCAGAAAACACAGATTATACACCTTAGTAATACACTTAAGCCCATGTGACCTTAGAAAAATCCTATCATATCTTAAAGCCTCAATATTTATTAATCTCTAAAATGAGGCAGTTGGACTAGAGATAATTTCTTTAATGTCCATTCTAGCTCATGAAGAAGATAAATCCCAGAGCAATCAACAGAAAACATTGGGATTTTTGTAAAATTATGGCTTTTTTTCTTTCCTTAGGTCATTTCTAAAATAAATATCCTCAGTATTTTTTTGATGAAAGCATATGGTATTCCCCCAAAAGAATGGAGTGGTGTCATATAGTTTCATCTAGTATCAAGAATAAATCAGAAGAGGGGGAATGATTCATGGGCATCAACTGAGCAGAACACACTGACTCTTGATATTGAAATAATTCATGGATCTTGACTTGAAGCACTTATCTAAGAGTGCATTAGGAAAGAGCAGAATAAAATATTGCATGAAATTTGGTCAGGATTGTCATCACGGAAGAGTTGGTGATTGGGGAATTCTTTCTGGAGGAGGTGATAGTTTAATGGAGTTTAAAGGACAGATAAAAATTCAAAAAAAAAAAAAAAAAGGAAAAGAGGGAGGAGAACTTTTTAGTACAGGATGTGTTCAGATATCAAAGAATATTTTCCCTCCTTCCCTCTCATTCTACTTAATTCCTAAAGTTGCTAGAGAAAAATAATGACACATTTAAAATCCAAACTTCCATAATTCAAGGAATTCTGAATGCACTGATATAAACTACTTCCACCTACCCAAACCATAAGCCCTCCATGCTTTAGTAAACTCTCTTCATGAGTTATTGTGGCTGAAGAAAATACATCATTTGTTGGTTACCCTCTAGTGAATTAATCTAGTTAGTTGAGGCTATAAGTTCCTTGGAGGCAAGAACTACATTATTTTTGTCTTGGTAATTTTGGTACAAAGTAAGAATTCAGTAACTGCTAATCAAATAAAAGAATGAATGAATTGGTGGATGGATATACAGATGAAAAAATGAACAACAGTTGGTCTCCTGGCAGCCAAGAAATCTAGCATAATCTTGGACTGCACTAATAAGAGCATCATTTCCAAGAAAAGGTAGATGATAATCACACTGAATTCTGTTCATTAGATCTAATTTTGAGTGTTGTATTTAGTTCTGTCTTCAATGAATTAAGGAAGACATTGATAATCTAGAGAGGGTCCAGCAGAAAGAAAATAGGATAATAAAGTCTTGAGTCCATGACTCAATTGAAGGAACAAGGATTATGTAGCCTGATGAAAAAGAAAAGAAAAAAAAAAAAAAAGACTTCGGGAACTAAATAACTGTGTATAAGTATTTGAAGGGCCTTCATGTGGAGAAGAGATTCAACTTTTCTGTTTTGTCTCAGAGGGCAGAGCCAGGAGCAATGGGGAGAAAACTTCAAAGAAGACAGCTTAATGTTAGACGGAAAAAAAAATTCCTAACAACTAAAGTTAACAATCCATTCCAAAAATGGAACAGGCTGCTTTGCAAAGTGGTTTATTTGCTTTCTTTAGAGGTCTTTGAGCAAAATCTGGATGACCACTTATTGCATATGGTAGGTATTTCTTGGGATGGATTAGGTGGCCATAGAAGTCCCTTCAAATTTATGTTTTGGAATTCTAAGAGTACAGACATTAAATGTAGCTCTGGGTCTATGCAAGGTTTGGCAGCTTGGTAGGACCTGCCAGAGCTTGTCCTTTTCTGGGATCATATTCAAGAATTTAGGGTCACATTCATTTCATGATGAAGCATTGGAGCAGGACTTTAGTGAGAATATTTATCTGTGGCTACAGAATATATGTTCACCAAAAGGGAATTTCTCCTGGCCATACTTGGATTTTAAATGAGGTGGGGTATGATGGAGGGTGCATTTGATAACCTGAACTTGATAGCAAATTGCTATCTGGTTGCTGACTATGTCACCTCAAGCAAATCGTAAATTTCTTTCAAGCTCAGTTTTCCCATTTGTAAAATGGAGATAGTATTTGCCATAGAACTTCTGTCCATCACTTCTTTCTCACGACTGTCTTTGCCCTTAGAGTGAATTTCACATTTCATTGTTGTCTAGTCATTCATGTTTATATCTACCTTCTCTCCCTAAGGAAGAGGGGGGAATAAAGGACAGGAGACAAGTTCTTCATAAACTAGTAGACATGTAACTATCAAATTTGTGTCTGGGACAATATTACAAAGCATATCCTCAGATTAGATTTTTTTCTTAATTTTTTTAAAAAATTTTATAAAGGTAAAGCATTATCTATTCACTTCAGGACAGCTGTCTTGTCATTCCATTGAAGATTCTTGTGGGGAGGAGCTCACTTGGAATGTGGTGATAGAAGGAAGGAAGCAGACTATTGGCAGCATCCTATTTTAATTAGTTTTTCTAGATTTGTATTACTCTTGAAAGGATGGAGGTGCTCTCAAGAAGCCTCTAAATTTTGATAGCCTAGGATAAGTCACTTCACACTAGTTTCTGTTCTCAGACTAAGGGTTATGTTTTTGTTGTTGTTGTTGTTTGGTACTTCTGTACTCCATACAGCACCTAGCAATATGTGTTAAATAAATTCTTGCCAATTTGATTACTTGTTTGATCAACTACATCCACATCAAGGAGCTGCCCCTTGAAATTTCTAAGGTTTTTCACAGTTTTAAAATTGTATGACATATGTACATCATTAGAGAATACATTCATTTGAACAGACATGTAGTAAGTAGCTGTTAGGTATAAGGAATTGTGATAGAATAGTCTCTTCCCTGAAGTACCTTAAGATGTGTTCTTGTTGAACCATGGTCCTGGCTTAAAACCCAGAAAAACAAAGAAAGTGGGGTTTTTTTGTTGAAAATATGGAGGTTTTGCATTTTTACAGTTAAAGGTTCTGATAAAGGCCTCATCTCCAAAATATACAGAAAATTGACTTTAATTTATAAGAAATCAAGCCATTCTCCAATTGATAAATGGTCAAAGGATATGAACAGACAATTTTCAGATGGTGAAATTAAAACTATTTCCACTCATATGAAAGAGTGTTTCAAATCACTATTGATCAGAGAAATGCAAATTAAGACAACTCTGAGATACCACTATATACCTGTCAGATTGGCTAAGATGACAGGAGCAAATAATGATAAATGTTGGAGGGGCTGTGGGAAAACTGGGACACTGATGCATTGTTGGTGGAGTTGTGAAAGAATCCAACCATTCTGGAGAGCAATCTGGAACTATGCCAAAAAAGTTATCAAAATGTGCATACCCTTTGACCCAGCAGTGCTACTACTGGGCTTATATCCCAAGGAAATACTAAAGAAGGGAAAGGGACCTGTATGTGCCAAAATGTTTGTGGCAGCCCATTTTGTAGTGTCTAGAAACTGGAAAATGAATGGATGTCCATCAATTGGAGAGTGGTTGGGTAAATTATGGTATATTAATGTTATGGAATATTATTGTTCTGTAAGAAATGACCAACAGGAGGAATACAGAGAGGATTGCAGAGACTTACATCAACTGATGCTGAGTGAAACGAGCAGAACTAGGAGATCATTATACACTTCAACAATGATACTGTATAAGGATGTATTCTGATGGAAGTGGATATCTTCAACACAGAGAAGAGCTAATCCAATTCCAATTGATCAATGATGGACAGAATCACCTACACCCAGAAAAGGAACACTGGGAAATGAGTATAAACTGTGAGCATTTTTTTTTTTTGTTTTTGTTTTTCTTCCCAGATTATTTTTACCTTCCGAATACAATTCTTCCTGTGCAACAACAACAACAAAATTTGGTTCTGCACATATATATTGTACCAAGCATATACTATAAGATATTTAATATGTATGGGAATGCCTGCCATCTAGGGAAGGGGGTGGAGGGAAGGAGAGGAAAAATTCGGAACAGAAGGGAGTACAAGGAATAATGTTGTAAAATAATAATAATAATAATAACCTATGCATATGTACTGTCAAAAATGTTATAATTATAAAATTAATAAAAAAGAAAGAAAGAAAATATGGATGTTTTGGCTCAAGAAAAATTCAGTTATATAGGATCTCCAGAAAAATAGAAATGCAATATAAAAATGGTTATTAGATAGGTGCTATTATCAAGAAGGTTATCATCAGGGAAAGGAAATATACACAAATGGCTACAATAAAAGATAATTTAAGATCTGCAAAAAAGAGGTCCAAGCAAAACTATATGAAAAATTGGAGGAGGGAAAAAAAGCACTTTTATGTGTGTGTGTGTGTGTGTGTGTGTGTGTGTGTGTGTGTGTGTGCTTCTATTTACCATTTTTTTCTATAAATCCTGAATAACTGAATTTTTCCCTGGCTAAAATCTAAGTATTTCAAAATTTTCTTTGTTTTGAGTCAGGATTATCTACTTAACTCAAATGTAAGCTCTTTTGGGACAGGCCCTACCCATATTTTGTACTTAGTTAAGTAAAGTGTCTTAAACTTAAGAAGTGTTAAATAAATGTTAGCCTTTGAATGAATGAGTGAACAAATGAATATGAATGAGGAACATGTTGGGACAATCAATACAGCTAACAACCATAGGAATGTCATGAGCCAAAAGCATCTCTCTGCTTCCAGTTGAAATCCTGGATGAATGCTGGGAGAAAGGAATCTGTTTAACAGGTGTGTTTGGAATCTGCCAGGGAACATTGGGTCAAGTCCAGTACCACTGAGCCTGTCTGAATGTCTTCTCTGTTGATTTTCTGTGACTGAGTAACAAAAGTTAAAGAGAAGGGGAGTAGCTGAAGCAAAGACTCATTCCCTACAACAGACATACAATGGCTGGATTATTGCCCAAAGTGACATGGGGTCTGCTTCACCACTCTGGGGAGGACTTTAATGGACAGGCTTTGCCCAGATCCTCAGGATCATGCAATCATAGAAAGAATCTGAAAACAGTCCTACATCCTACTTTCCTTTCAATAGATATTTTAAAAATATATATATTTACATGTGAATGAGACTGCTCCAAATATCCACAGGCAGATCGATGTATGCTAATGGTTTAGATTTTCTAAAATCTGGGATTTATATAACAGTGCCTTTCTCTCTCTAGTCACTAGCAAAAATGCCTGAATTATCTTAATTCCAGAATGTAAATTATTCCAATTTCTAGGTCATCATTTTAAAGCTGTCAAAGTCAATACTTTTAAAAGTCTACAGAAAAATTACAACTGGGAGATGTCTAAACAAGTTGTACTTGAGGTCTTAAGGCAATTTCTGGCAAGAATCTAGGCTGAGGTAGAAAAAATGCCTTCAATTGTCTTCATTCTGATGGAAAAAACATCAATTCATCCCTTTATCCATTTGTCTAGAAGAAAGCAAATGAACTGTTCTGCTTGTATTGATCACTTTCAATCTGTTATTTAATGGATTAATCATTTGTCTTTTCATCCCAAAGTTTAAAAATAACTTAATTTCTTAATAAAAGTTCAACATTTATTCATAAAAAAAGAGATAAAGCTTCCCACAGTTGCTTCCCCTAAGTTCCAAATTCCAACTCAATGAAAAGTTAGTTTCTAAGGAATTGGTAAATGATGAACTACTTGCACAGAGTAGAAGGAGTTTCTTGGCTTAGTGGGAAGAACAATAGCTTTGGAATCACAAGACCTAGATTCAAGGCCGACTTCTGTGGCCTCTGCCCTGTGCAATCTTGGCAAGTTGGTGCCAGTTCCTGGAATTCAATCTCTTTTTTTAATTCAACATATATTAGTTCCAACTGTATGACAAGCACTTTGCTAAATGCTGGACATACAAAGACAAAACAAAACAATTCCAACATTCAAAAAGCATGCATTCTATAGGGGAAAACAAAGAATACATAAACAAATAGGGATAGGGGAAGGGAGAATAATAGGGTTTTTTCTATTATTTTAATTCATATTTTGAAACTTTTAAATTCTGAATTCTCTCCCTTCTAAACCTCCCTTATCCATTGTGAAGGTAAGAAGTGTGATGTAAATTGTACATATGAAATTATGCAAATCCTATTTCCATGTTAGCCATGTTGCAAAAATAAAATAAAATAAAGCTAGAAAAATACAGAAAGTGAAAAAATATGCTTCAAACTTCATTTAGACTGCTTTCTTTGGAGGTGGATAACATTTTTTTTTATCATAAATCCTTTGGAACTATCTTGGATGGATACATTAATAACTGAAAGTACAAGGAAAAATCTCTGGAAGGAGATAGCTTTGAAGTGAGTTCTAAAGGTTGCTTGGGATTCCAAGAGACAGAGGTGATGGAAGAAAACATTCCAAAAACAGGAAACAGATTATGAAAATGTTTGGATATAGGAGGTGGAATGTCTTCTATGAGGATGAGCAAGTAGACCAGTTTTGATATATAGGTTATACAAGAGAGAATTATGTGATCCCTATGTATAACAGGGGTTCTTAGGTTAACTTTTTTAATGTATTATGAATCTCTTTAGAAGTCTGTTGTCTATGATTCCCCTTCTCAACATAATGGTATAAAATGAATAAAAGACAGAATTTCAAAGAAAAGTCATTATTTTGAAATACCCTTATCAAAAAAAAAGTTTGGGTTTTTTTTGTTTGTTTGTTTGTTTGTTTGTTTGTTTGTTTTTTTAATTCATAGGCCCCAAGTTAAGAAGCCTTGGCCTAGAAAGATAGGCTGGAGCCAATCTGAGACAGACTTTAAATGATGAACAATTTTTTAAAAATTTTTTGCTTAGAGGCAATAAGCAGCCACAATTAAACTTCTTCAGCAGGGGAGTTACAATGTCAGGCTTGTGCTTTAGGAATACCAATTTGTCAGTTCTGTGTAAGACTCAGAGGGAATCAGATTAGTTGATCACTAAAGTCCCTTCCAGGTCTTGTTCCTGTGAAAAAGCAACGTAAGTCTTATCCCTAGAGATCCATTTCCCTCCAGATAAATAAAATTCAACAGTCCTTCCCACTCACCCTCAATTTCCCCGCAAAAAAATCTACCATCAAAGGTTTGGGTTTAGAGAAAATAAGAGGGTATAAAGAAGGAAAGATGAAATGAAGAAATAATTCTAATATGCCTTTGGTGTATGATCAATTAATTAGTCCATGAGTGGCAAGTACTAAGGTAAGAAAGACTGAAAAGCTTCACTACCAAACCCAGCTGGAGGCTCTGTTAGGTACCTCCAACTGACATAAGTCTCAGTAAGTAGATTGGTAGTGCTGGAAAATCTCTGTTATGGGCTCATCTTCTATTCAGAGGATAGAAAACATCCCATTCCTCTAGCTCTGAAGCAGGATTAATTGATTGGTCTCATATGAACCTGAAAGCCATTAAGAGCTCTGAGATGAAAAGCAATTCAAATTGCTTTATTACCATTTTCTAGTAAAGTACCAGTTTAGAGTTTGGACCCACTGTGAAGCAGCAGGCTTCCAGATATTGGCTGTGCTGGCATGCACTCCTGGAAGAGAGGAAATGACTGGATCTTAAAACAGAAACATCTGCTCCGATCTTGAACAGGCTTGTCACTGAGACCAAACACCGGGGGGCTTCTTCTTCACACAATTGCAGGAGTCCCACCAGTTGGTGTCACTGCAAACAGGACACAAGAAGGAGCTTTATCTTGACTTCTAACTTTCTGGACTCTGCCAGAATGGTTTCTGAAAATTTGGATCTTATTTATTAAATTGGGGAGGGGAGGTCACAGAGAAGGGGAAAAGAGAGGTCTAAATGTCCTTCTGAAACATATATATCACAGGGATGTCTGATAAGGCAATCAAGGGTGGAGAATATTCTGTCACCCAAGTGTGTTATATTCCTAAATCACAAACATCATGAAAAAAGCAATACATACATGAAGCTTAATTAGAGATAACTATGTGAGCTTTAATTACTCTTTGAGCTTCATGGGTAGGCTAAAGTTCTTAACCTTTTTGTGACATGTACCCCAATGGCAACATGGTGAAGAAAATGGGCCCTTTCTCAGAATAATGTATAAAACTAATGAGTTTAAATGTACAAAATAAAATACATAAAATGACAGAGACAGATAAGAGTACTGGGTCTGGCATCAAGAAGTACTTGAGTTGATATCTAGCCTTAGATCACCGCTAGCTGTGATCCTGGACAAGTCATTTAAATGTTCTTGTTTTTTGTTTTTTTTTTTTGTTTTGTTTTGTTTTTTTCTGAGGCTGGGGTTAAGTGACTTGCCCAAGGTCACAAAGCTAGGAAGTGTTAAGTGTCTGAGGTGAGATTTGAACTCGCGTCCTCCTGAATTCAAGGCTGGTGCTCTATCCACTGCGCCATCTAGCTGCCCCAATTCCTATAATGTTCACTTTCGTTAAAGAAAACTACTTGGCAGGTAAGCAAAGAAATATGATCTTCTTGTTCTTAGACCCCAAACTCACCTATAATAGACCTGAGGGGGAAATTTTCTGCAAAGAATCCCATTGGAAGTTTGTACTCTGGCTCAAATGTTAACTTCATTTTATTTTGAGTTTTATATAATGTCAGAGCTTATCTCGATTGTAACTAATTGATCTTTTCACTAGTTATCATTCAATACATGAAATTTCATTTTTTTAAGAAAAGAGCTTTTATCACGAACTTTATACAGAACTGGATAATCCAAATGCTGTGTCATATTATAACTAGAGACCAACTAAACTGGGCCTGCCACAGTGGAAAGTACACAAGCTCCAGAGTCTAGACAACTCAAATTTGAATCTTATCTAAGTCTACTACTTAGATGACCTAAGGATCTCTGATCCTCTTTTGTTTGGGAAAAAAAAAAAAAAGAATAAAATTTGATGACCTCTAAAATTCCTTTACAAGGCAGTAGGTAGATTATTGAGCCTGGAGTAAAAACTCCTTTTCATGAGTTCAAATATGACACTTCCTAGCTATATGAATCTAGGTGAGTTACTCAATCTAATTTGTCTCAGTTTCCCCATCTGCAAAAGTAGCTGGAGAAGGAAGTGGAAAACTACTCCAGTATCTTTGCCAAGAAATTCCCAGATAAGTTCATGAAAAATCAGACATAATTGAAAATGACTAAACAATAATAGTAGGATCCCATTAAACTCTAAAACCTACATAAGAGTTCTTTTTCTATCTACTCCATTTTTTTTGGAACAAGTAGTAAATCATCATAAAAAACAATCTGGTATATGGTTAAAAAAAGAGCAGCAACAACAATGACAAATAACTTCCATGGTGGAAATTCTGGGAAAGTATACATTTTACATAATCTTTTCTTCCTTAGAAATCCATACATAAAAAGTATAATATTAATTTTGATTTAGAACATGGATGTTGGATCATAGGATTTAAAAGAATATTTATTATCTTATTCAACCCCTTGATTTCACAGATGAAGAAACTGAGGCTCAGAGAGGTTAGTTTGTAAGGCTCTAAATTTTTTTAAATATTCAGTTGCATTTGTTTTATTTCATTTAATGAATCAGAGAAGGAGGATAATAATTTTAGAGAAAGTTTTAGTATCTAGGATTGCAGCAGCAACAAATTAATCATATTATTTAACTAAGTGGAATCACCATTTCCTCAAATATTTTAGTCTAAAAAGATCTTGCTACAGAAGTTCCCTTTTGACAATCTTATAAATTTTGTGTACATGTATACATATATTATCATATTAAGACAGAGAAATTATGGTATAGTTTTATATATAGATATAATTATAGATAAGAGATATTTTGTGTTATAGTTGTATGTATATACACACACACATATATATATAATCACAAACACACATATATATCTATGTATGTATACTCACATGCACATATACACATACACACGCAATGTGGACTGGTCTATGAAAGATCAGTCATTGGAGCACTCATAGATATTCCCTGGATCTGGTCTAAGTGACTATGTAGAAGCTCAGGATGATTCTACTTCCACACATGATGACTCAGAGACTAACATATAATAACCAAGTCATCTAATTGGTTACAACCAGAACTAATGACTCTGTGGTATATATAAAAGGGACTTCTTACCCCTTCTTCCTTTTCTTTCCATTGTGGCTTTTTGAGGAGATAGAATGACTTTGAGTTGTCTCTGAGAGGTGAGTCAGGGGACACTGACTACCCTGTCCCTTACCCCAGCTAAGGAAGCTATGAACACATGGTTACCTCAGTCTCTGATGGTTGTTATATTCAGAGCTTAAATAAATGAATATTACAAAATGAAAATATTCAATCAACCTTGTTAGAAGAGGAGATCTGGAAGCTCACCAGAGATCTCACCACTGCCCAGAGAGGATAACAGTGGCTGCTGGAGCAATAATAGCAAACATGAGTGAAAATGCCTATAATAAAATGTAGGGGAAAACCTGAATATACCAATAGCTTCAAGAAACATGATCACTTGCACTAAAGAAGAATACCAGCTTTGAACCCTAAGAAGGCACCAACCCTCAAAGTCCAAAAGACTGTAATACACACATATTCCACAAAAGGTTTTCCAGGGTCAGGAGTGGGGTATATCCTTTTGCCACATGTGTTTTCTACATATATGTCTCATTACCATTATGATCTAAGCTTGTCATTCTACCTCCCTCTAAAGACATAAGATATACTTATAGTATATAGTAAAAAAAAAAAAAAAAAAAAAAAAAAAAAAAAAAAAAAAAAAAAGTATACTTAGGTTTACAAAACCATATTTATGGAAATGTTTTTTATTCATCATTCTTATTATATATGTTTAGTAAATATCTTTTGTAAAAACTAATTAAGTCAAAATGACTGTTTATAGAGAGCCTTCAAATAGAGAGGTTCAAAGAGTATGGTTATCTCTCTAATCTTGAGAGGAGGAATTGTTCCTTTGGACCAGCCTAGGAGTATATATGGCATTCAGGAGGGTGGGTTCAACAAGAGCCATACCATTATAACTAAGATATCTATGTAACAAGATTTCCCAGACACAATCAATAAGAGCCTGATCATTCAATACAATATTTCAATACAATAGATTAACCCTTACCACTTGTTACCATTGCCTTTTACTGCATGGTACTTTATACATGGTTGCCCTTTGTCTTCAAAAGCATAATTACTTCTTATATAATCTTTAATGGACAGCTATATGGAGAATGGATAGAGTCAATAAAGATAGTGGGGGATGACAACTTCATTTTAGGGTCATGAAGAGGCAGACATGACTGAACAATAACAAAAATTATCTCCAGTATCATAAACCCTCATCAAATATATGAGTTTTAATGGAAGCTATTTTCATTTTGCTGCCTAAAACCTTATATAGCACCCTTTTTGGCTTATTTCCCAAGAAAATCTACCACCTCTAGTATTAGAGGAAGCACTATGAGATCTGATTCCTAATATTATAGATCAAAAACCCCTCAGAGTGACTACTATTAACAAATAGCCAATAGACATCATGCTCTTGGCACAGACGTTTACTAAGATGGCATAGTTATTTAAAAAGTAGTTACAAATATTCCTCCTATATAAATCTAGGGTTCATTCTTTCTCAGACATACATAGCACCTGTGGGAAGGCACAAATGTAAATACAATGGTAATAAAGGAAAATGTATAAAGAATATATGTGACCAGAGGTAGTTCACATTTCCTGATTCTACAAGTTTGGGGGGGTCCTTTTTTTTCCTTTGAAGAATCCTATCAAAGTACAGCATCTCTGCTGAGTAAATCATTAAGCTAGATTCCCTGGGTCTACTCCATTCCACAATCAGTTCTGTCCTCTGTGTCTAGGGGTCTTATTCCTCAAAGCTGTTTCTGTTCTCAAGTTAACTGATTTTCTGTATCTGTTTCTGTCTTTAGCATGTGTATCTCTGTGCCTCAATTGTATCTGAAACTCTCTTGAACTGAAATCTCAAACTGTTACATGGGTGTCTCTAGTTCTGCTATTAAATGTCATGACCAATAGGGAGAAAGAACAGAGAAATTCCTTCCATGCTCCTGCCTCCTATACAAATCATTCCTGAATCTGTAATACCTTAAACTGACCAATTGTATTTATCTAGGCTTAGATAAATACACCCAAACCCAAAAAAGATGTATCCATTTTTTTTGCTCTTCCAATAAAGTTATTCCCTTAATTGCTTTAGAAAAAAAAAAAAACTATCCACATGTCATAAAGACATTAGGTAGCAAATAGTTACAATTTAGTTTAATACTTCATTAACATGTTGTTACTATATTCTGGGATTTCAATGATTGTATCAACTGAGGCAGAAAGGGAAGGAAGATCCTTATCCTAGTATCTTATAGTAGAGGCAGAAATTGGTTTATAAATGATAAGCAAATTAGATTCCTAAAGTTAGAATAATTAAGAATTGGGGGGCAGCTAAGTGGCGCAGCGGTTAGAGCACCAACCTTGAATTCAGGAGGACCTGAGTTCAAATCTGGTCTCAGACACTTAACACTTCCTAGCTGTGTGACCCTGGGCAAGTCACTTAACCCCAGCCTCAGGGAAAGGAAAAAAAAAAAAAAAAGAATAATTAAGAATTGGTCTGCTTCCTTTACCAGCAAATAGATTAGGTCTTAGGGCTTGCATTTTTTTATATTTTTACTATTGAATAACATGTCATGTAGATGTTCATAGCAGATACAGTGGACAGTAATTTAATACTGTTTGAGCTTAATTTTTATGAAGATTAAGCTAGTGATGATCCCCAGTAGGATATGAGCTTCGTTTTATCATGATATGCAACTACTTCATTCAATGTCTTCTCATCCCCAACAGCACACATTTGCAATTTCAAGATTGTTATGAATACTAAGAAAATTATTTGCAGATCTCTCTACCTCTAGGTCTTTTAACTGGGGCTGAAAAACTTCTTGTTTGGGGATTTCATAGAGGGGGTTCTTGTTCAGATACTAAATGGATCATATAACTTCCATCTCTTAGACTCTATGCTTCTACAAAATGGTTGGATGGATCTCAATCAACAGGCAAGAATCTAATAAAGCAAGAGGCAAGGGCACACCAAGTTCTTGGCCATATGAATTAGAAAATGAATAAGTCATATGGTAGTGTTTCCAAATCACAGCTCTGGAACTAGAATACTATCTGATCCAATCAATTTATTTTATAGGTGAGGAAAATGAGACCCAGGGAGATTAAGTGATTTTTCCAATGTTAGAAGTAAGATTTGGATCCAGGTATTCTGATTACAGAGCCAATGTTCTCCCTTTTTATTGTACTATATTAGCTTTAGGGTAAGAAAGAAGCTTTAAAAACAGGATAGATATAAAGGCCTAGCTGGTGTGATAACTTCTGAGAGCACAAATATTGATTTATTTATTCACGAATAACAATAATAGTATTAACAGCAGCATTAGTAATAATGGCTAATATTTATATATCTTTGAAGTGTCCAAAGCACTGTATAAAATTATTTCATTTCCTATCAGCAGTATCTTTCACCTCCAAAAGCTCATCATTAGGAAACTTCATCAGAGTTTGCTTTAGCACTTATACCTCCTTGGTTCCCTAAGTTACCTCTGTTTTTCTCTTTGGAGGACTGAAAGATAAAATATAAAAAGCTTCCCAAAACCACTTTTTAAAGAAGACCTAGATGCTGCTAGGTATATTCTGCCACCCCATTCTAGATTTTTGCCTTCCTTTTCAGAATTGTCTTTCCATCATTAGATTTTAAGCTTTTTGAGGGCAGAGAAATTTTTTAAAATTTGTTCTTGGCATAGTGCCATGTGCATAGTAATCACTTAAGAAATGTTCTATTAAAAAGTTTCCTATTGCTTTGTATTGTATTATTTGATCCTCAGAGCCATTCTGAAATTATATATAAATGCTATATATTTTTTTCTAAATAGACTAATATTTATCATTTAATAAAGCAAACAATAAAGTATTTTTATAAATTTTAAAAGTTTGCACAACTCTTTCCTTACAGTCCTTGGAGTTATATTTTGATTCATATTTATTAGAAAAAAAACTCAGATAGGCTTAATCATTTGAATGTGACTTGACCAAAGTCAGAAGTGGGATTCAAATCTCCATCTTAAGTGCATTTTCACTATTCCTATGACCTATGTAAATTGACTATCTCACAATCTCATATTTTCACTAAACCTATTCCTCAATCAGAAATGTTCATTACTGCTGAGTATATTCTCATACTACCAGAAATAGTGAAGACATACATGAAGGCAAGGTCAAGGAAACATGAAGCTCTGGTCTATGATTTTTTTTTAAGGGCAGATTTCTAAGTTGAAGTCTTGGCTAAAAGAGATTGGGGGAAAAGAAAAATCATAGAATGTTTGTGTTTTGGTATTGTGAATCTCAATTTTATAGTTAAAAAAAAAACAATTAAAAGAAAAGAAAAAGGCTCCACAAATCAACAATCTTTCTCCCCCCATAGACTCCTCACTCCTTGTGCTAGTCCAACTTTCAGTTACCTAGTAAGAAGAAATAGAAGATGGGGACACAGATAACAGGTAATAAACAATAGACACACTCTCATTATGAGTAGAATAGAAAATAAAGAAGTCAATGGATATGAGCAAACTGTTTGAAAAAGAAAGTGAATACCATTAAGAACCATAGAAAAAAAGGATTCCAAATCCATACTAAGCAGAGAGGTATAAATAAAAACAAGTCTAAGATTTTGCTCATTGTCAACAAAATGGAAATGACAAAAGAAAGAAATAGTATGGGAGAGGCTATGAAAAGATAGAAAAATTAATGAGGTGTTAATTGAGCTGAAAATTAGTCAAATATTGTGAAAAATAACTATAACTTATTAAAGAAAATCAATGAAACTGTTTATACTCTCTGACAATTGATCTCACTAATAGAACTGCACAAAAACATTCAAAGACAGAAAGTACAGTGTCATAAATAGAGACATTCATAACATTTTCAAAATAGAAAAAAAAAAAAAAGAAAGAAAGAAATTGGATGTCCCTTAATTGGGGAATGATGATATAATTTTTTGGTATATTAATGAAATAAAATTTTATTATTCCATAGTAAAAAAATGACTATGAGGAATGCAAAAAAAAAAAAAAAGACTTTTATGAACATAGAAGAGGAAATCCAGAGCTATATAGTAGTATTGTTATAATGAGGGGCAGCTAGATGGCACAGTGGTTAGAGCATTAGCCCCTAGGTCAGGAGGACCTTAATACTTCCTAGCTGTGTGACCCTGGGCAAGTCACTTAATGCTAATTACCTCAGCAAAAAAAAAAAAAAATCACAATGATGTAAATGAAAATACTAAAAGACAGTTAGTTACAGATTAAAGATGATGAATAATATAGGCTCAACAGATGGTGAAATATATCTTCTTTTTCAACAGTATTGAGGTAGGAAGACTATGGGTATTAAATGTCTCATACACTGAAAAAAAAAGGATAATTAATTGATTTATTTTATTTAATAGTCTTTCTTTGCAACAAGTGAAAGCTTTATGGTGAAGAACATTAATAGCAGAAGGTCTCCAGTGGAAAGCTCCAGACACCTGTGTGCTGTTTAACATTTTTGCAATGACTCAGATAAATGTATAGATAACATACTTCTTATATCTGCAAACAAAAGAAAGTTGGAGGTATAACAGCATCAGGCTCCAAAAGGATTTTAATGGATTAAAGCAAAGATTTCAAATATATGGCTGCAACCTTCCTGAGGATGAACTGAATGAGCTTAAAATATTATTGGGAAATACTTAACAAAATAACTATTAATAATAAAACACAGATGATGTTAATATGTTGTTTTCTATATTAATACAAACCTGAAGAGATTCTTATAAAAGTTATGGGACACTTATTTTTATTTGAGTTTTGTATCATTGGGTAAGAGCACAAGGCTAAATTTTAGAAAGTGAAAGTCAATAAAGATAAATGCAAATTTGTACTAGAGGCAGCTTCTTTAGCTTACAAAGGCTAATTGTTAAATTTTTACACTTATACCTCAAAAATAAACACTACACATCAGTATTTGATTTGTCATTGTATTGGTTTCCTACTTTTAAGAAAATGATGGAGAAAATGTTAATGAAACTTAAAACTTAAAAATGTATTATAGCTATGATTAATTTTTTTTCTTTTTTCTTTCTTTCTTTTTTTTTTTAATAATGAGATCCAGTTGCTAACATTTACCAGCCTAACTCTGGATAAATACAAAGAATTGTACTTGGATAAAAAAATTCATCTCCCAAGAAAGACAGAGAAGATATGGATAGAGTCAATCTCAAAAAAAGAACTAGAGGTTTAATTATACTATAATTTCAATATGAATGAGCACTATGAAGTTGTTGTTTAATCATTTTTCAGTCATGTCTGACTTTTCATAATTCCATTTGGAGTTTTCTTGTCAAAGATATTAGAATGGTGAGCCATTACCTTCTACAACTCATTTTACAGGTGAGGCAACTGAGGAAAATGGGACTAAATTACTTGCCCAAGGGCACATAGCTAATATTTGAATTCTGGATACGAACTCAGGAAGATGAATCTTCCTGATTCCAAACCCAGTGCACTATTCATTGTGCCAAATAGCATTCAATATAAATGAGTACTATAAAGTGCCCCAAAAAAAGTTAATATGATAATTTATTATTCAAGAAATATGTAGGTGTGAGTCTCATTGAAATTTGCCTTATTAAAACTTAATTTGGAGTATTTGTTCAGTTCTAAGTACCATAGTTCTTCAAAGAAGGGTTATAGAATACCCAGAAGGGGACCATCAAAATGATGATATATATAAAGATCATGATGGTATATGAGGATCCTTATGGCATATATTGAAGAAGCTGAATATGTTTAGCTTGGAGAAATGAAAATTTGGGGAAAATATGATAGCTGTCTCTAAGTATTTGACGGATGACTGTCTTGCTGAAGAGATATTAATTAAACTTGTACTATTCAGCCCCATAGAAAAGAACTCAGGGCAATGAATCAAAGTTCATTTAAGTTCACTTCAGAAAACTTTTCCTTATAATTAGAGGTTTCCAAACTATTTTATTTCCCTTCAATTGCAGCCCCAATGCTTGGCACAATGCCTGGCACATTGTAAATACCTAATAAATCTGTATTAACTAACTTTATTTCTGTAACGTGTTTTATAGTTATATTAACAATTACTACATGTGTTGGTAGATGGCTTTCAAGTACTTTCAAAATTCTCTAGTTAGTAAGAGTAGAATTTCTTTTTATATAGCTCTTCTTTGTGACTTTTGTTGGTAATATATACAAAGGATTGTTTATATAGTTAGGTAGATAGATCCTGATATTTTATTAGTTATCAATTGGTTCAATTAATTTTTGTTTAATCTGTCTTTAAGTAACCTTTCTATTGTTGTTGTTCATTTCCATCAGACTCTTTGTAACCCCATAGACCATGATGTCAATAGAGTTTTCTTGGCAAAGATACTGGAGTGAATGTTTCCTTCTCCAGTGGATTAAGGCAAAAAAAAAAAATTAAATGACTTGTGTAGGATCTATTTAAACTCAGGTTTTCCTGAGTCCAAGGTTAGCTTTTTATCCTCTGCCTAGTCTTTAAGCAGACTATTATATTATTTATAGAAAATAATAATTCTCTTCCCTTTTCAGCTATGTATATGCCCTCAATTTATTTTTCTTGTCTTATTGCTATAGACAGCATTTCTAAAAATGATGTCAAATACTAATAATGACAATGGACATCCTTACTTTATCCCTGATCTTATTGCAAAGATCTCGAGCATTTCTCCATTATAAATAGTGCTAACTTTAGATTCTATGCAGATATTTTTGATCTTAAGAAAATATTAATTTCTTATGTTTTGTAAGGCTTTCATAGAAATAAGTATTATATCTTTTCAAAAGCTTTTTACATCCAAAGATGCATTTATTTGATTGGATTTTCTATTGTTTTTATGATTTTTTTCTCAATACTTTAAAAATTAGTTAAACTCTATTTCAGCTATCTTTCTTCAAAGGTCATTTATTTATTTATTTATTTTTTGTAATTGGTAAAAAATGTATTTAATATTTTTGCTTTTCTGCAATTGTTTACAAGGTACTTTTGCCCTAGAACATTGTTAGTTTTTGTAAAGTACCAAGAAGAGATGAGAAATGTTCTTATTTTCTTTGATTTTTATTCATTGATTGCAAAAGATCCATTATACTTAACTTTTCTAAAATTCTATTCATGTATTTAACTTCTTCTTATCCCTTTATAATAATTTTCTATTTCTTTAATTTAATTTTGTTTTTTAAGTATTTAGATGAAAGAGACAGAGAAAAGAGGAGCAAAGGGAGAGGATAGATACATAATTAGAGATGGATATGTGATAGTCTAATGTTATTATCTATTGCCTTCAAGCATTATGTTGTTTCCTTGGCTTTTTTGAAAATCATGTCTACTTCTTCTGTTGTCTTATTTGAGACTAATTACTCAGGTATTTTTTTTAGTTCATTTAAAGCATAATATATTTTGTTTCTGTCTTTTTTCTGTTTCAAAAGTTTATGTTTCCTCTGCATGTGTTTTGTAAACAACAAAATATTGAATTCCACTTTTTAACACATTCTATTATTCTCCTCTGTTTTAGAGTAGATTTATACCATTCACATTTATGTTATAATGATCAATTATCTATTTCTCTTCATCATGTCATTTTATACTCTTTTTTCCTTTCTCTCTCACTTGCCTCTTTATAAAGCAGAGCCTAGTAAAAGAAGAAATATGATCAGCATTAATGACTTGTAACTGAAGAAACAATCTATTTCTATTCTCCTGCCCTTGTTTCTTTCTCTTTACACATTCCAATTTTCTTATATTTTCTTTCCTAATTTTTAATTCCCTCTATAAAATCCACTTTCATTAGTCAAAGTTTTTCCCACCCCAACCATATGTCCCTCTATTCTTTTTCTATATCCACCTACTGACTTATTGAATTTAAACCAAACTCTTTGGTATACATATAAATATATATTTTTATTCAACTCTCCTTTATCTTGTTCAGGAAGAGTGTCCTCCCCCTTCCTACTTGCTTGTACACTTACTTCGGGCTTACCCTGAATATGAGATATGGTAAGTTCAAGTCCTTTCTTCCCTCTTCTCTAATGTACTTCTTTTCTCACCCACATTCCTCAGAACAGATTCATCCCCAATCTATATATATATATATATATATATATATATATATATACATATTTTTTTTTTTTCCTTGTGTAACTGTCTCTGAGACCTTCAAATACATTAGGATTTTGAAGGAAGACTTTTGTTCTCCCTCCATTAGAATGTCAGTTTTATTTAGTCTCTTCTGATTGCTCAAATGCATTTTTCCTTTCTAGGTTGCTCTTGATTCCTGTGTTTGCAAATGAAAGTTTTTACACAGCTCTGGTCTTTATCAGGAATGCTTGGAAGTCCTCCATTTCTTTAAAGGAACTGTGGTTCCTTGGTACCTAAATTCTTGTTTTCTGACTTTTCACAGGTTTTTCTGCACATAAGTCTAATATTCCCAGTTTTCATTTTGGGTTAATCTCAAGAGGATTTATTTTTATTTTGCCCTCTGGTTCTATTAAATTTTCATTTGTAATTTTTAGAAATATAGTATTACTTATTTTGGACTTCTTTGACTTCATCATGCCCCTGCAATGGGTCCCTCAATTCCCCCCCCCCCATATTAGTTTTTGTGTGATGACTTCCCCAATTACATAGTAAAATTCTTGAGGACAGAAACTGGTTTGGGTTGGTATGGGGATTTGGGAGGTTTGGGGGTTTCCGTTTTTTTTGTTTGTTTTTTTTTTTTAATTTATACCTAGCACCTAGTGAATATTGAATATAAACTGTTCTGATCAGAGCTTTGGATCCAATAATTCTTCCTTGACCTATTTTTGAGGTTAGTTGTTTGTTTTTTTCCATAGAGAGATACCTTAAATATTCTTCATTTTTTTCAACTTTTTTATTTCATTCTAATATTTCTTGATTGTAGAACTACCAAGTTCTATTTGATCTCTTAAACTTTCGGTGAATCTGCTACTTGGGTAAGATTTCCTATCTTGTAGTCTAAATTATTTTTTCTTCTAATTCTTTTTTCCAAATCTTTCATAACATTTGTAAATCTACATTTTGTCTCATTCTATTTCTTCCAAATACTTTTGTAGTCTAGCCATTTTTTGTTGGCATTATTTGCAACTGTCTTCTTCTAGCTTTACCTCCACAGTACCTCTTAACTGATAACATTTCTTTATGATATTTCATATCTTCTCTTTACTGATATCTCTGATCTTAGTTCCTGAATTTTTAAAAAAAAATTTTTTTGCCAGGGTCAGATTCTTCCCCTTCCTCTTTATTTGGATAGAATAGTCAGGTTCTGTTTGATCCTTACCACATTTTCCTGGGCTCCTGTATCTGATCTATCAATGCTCAGAGTTCTGACAGACTTCAATGTTCCTGAGCAGAGCTTTTTCTTTAGTTTCCCTAGTCAAGGGGTTGTTGCAGGTTTCTTCTATGCCCACTTGAGTTCACAGTGGCTTTCCTGGCTGGAGGCCTCTAGGGCTCATGACTTCTGACTTTCTTTTTTTACAATCCTGGGCTGGGTGAAGAAGCTCACAAAGGTTTGAGTTTCTTTATCATTATTTAATTTCTTCCTTGTTATTTGGTCCTGTTAATTTTTTCAGATCATTACTGAAGAATACTTGGAACTTTTTATGACCATTTTTGACACCATCTTAACCAGAATAAGCCTCTCATTTTACAGCTTTTG
Source organism: Sminthopsis crassicaudata (assembly GCF_048593235.1). Lineage (NCBI taxonomy): Eukaryota > Metazoa > Chordata > Mammalia > Dasyuromorphia > Dasyuridae > Sminthopsis > Sminthopsis crassicaudata. The sequence goes on from NC_133617.1 coordinate 652,606,332, forward strand.
AGAAGAGCTTAAAAGAACATAGGGTTCTAATCAATCAACAAGTATATTGTGTGCCTACTATATGTCAGGTACATATGTGTGTGTTAATATATACATATACATATTTGAAAATACATGTATACATACTTATATATACTTATACATATATATATATATATATGTTTACATGTGTGTGCAGAACAAATAACAAATACATGGTAGTTAAATATAAAATTAGGAGGGAAAGCAAAGCAATGAGAGAGATAAGAAAAGATTTACATGTAAAAGATGCTATTTCAAATGAGTCCTGAAAGAGTTAACAGATTCTTTGGGGTAAAGGCAAGGAATAGTGCATTCCAGATATGAAGTGATGGCCTGGATAAAGTCACAAAAATGAGATATGAAAAATCATATAAGATGAAGAGAAAAAAGTATAATTTGGATGAACAGCAAGATACTAAAGTCTATTAATAAAATTAATTATTATTTTAAGTATAGAAAAGACAGGTTAGGAAGGAGGAGAAAGTAAAGTAGGGCCATGAGGTATATTTAACATGTAAATTCTAAATTATTTCCCATTTGGGTAACTTTAAATTATCATCTACTCTATTATCTTACATTCCAATCAACATGAATACTGTCTGTCCCATCTTGTTCTATTGCTTGGTGCAAATGTAACTCTTCTTATTTCTTGTTCAAGCACAAAATTATCAAAAATTTCAGATATGAAATAAGTTCAATAAATTAAAACATATTATATTCTTAAAATAATGTTTTCCTTTCATCCCCTAAAAAAATAGAAAGAATTACAACTAATGTACAATGGGAATTTTAATTGTTTCATTCTTCCATAACAATATAGATATCTTTATTGATTTTTCTTAAATTCAGCTTAAGTGTTTGAAGTGATGGGAAGCTTCAATGTTCTTCCCCCCACCCTTCCACTTGGATTCTGCACACCTTTTGTCCATTAAGGATGCATGTTAACTATAAAGAACCTCTACATTATCAAAGTTCAACTTTTAAAAAATCAATTTCTATTAAAAAATGTTCAAGATTTTTCATTAGAGTTTAAAAGGAAAAGAAAAAACTTTTATCTGTCATATAATTCTGACCAACTATTAATCATTTTTATTCTAAAGATTTGTTCTTTTCTGTTTTTTTGAGATACTGAACTCAGAGACTTAGAAATCCCTCCTGGTTCTGTGTACACTTCAATTTCTTATTCCTTTTCTATCCATGAAAAAAAAATGACCTATTAATTTTAGCTTTACAAATTTTGATCCACTTCTTATTGACTATATTTATTACTTCTGAAAAATCAGAGTAAGATTATCTGCATAAATGTTGTAAACAGATAAGAGAAAGATTATCTAAAAAAACTTTTCTTGCTTACTCTCTCTGAATGCTATGTGAGATCACATTCTCTCCTCTCTGTACCAAATATTAAAGTATTCATGTTCATTTATCCAGATGTTCTGAGCACATAATATTTTAATAATGTTCTTCCAGTTTACTTATCAACCACAGTCCAAAAAGAAACACTTCCCTAGAAGTGCTGCTTGTAAATGCTGGCACAAGGTAAGAGTAAAGAATTCCGTCTGTCTTTGAGACACACATAGTATATCTGAGAATTTTCCTATATCCCTTTCTGTCAGCACGGAATAGTAGATAATAAACTAGATTGGAAATCAAGAAGACTGAGGTTTGACTCTGTCTTCCAGCACTTACTAGCTCTTTGACCCCAGACAAATTACTTAACCTCTCTGAGTTTCATTTCCTCATTTCTAAAATAAGGACAATAATAGAATCTATCTCATGGTATTATTCACCAGCCAACCACCAAGCCATCACTTCATCTTCCAGATACCACTGTCCTGCTTTCTCTGGTCCAGATCAGAACCTTTTATACTCTAGACCTCAAGAATCCACACCCCCAAATCCTCAGGAAATTAATCCATAACTTTTTGGAGTGTCTGCTTTAGTATACATCTATGTTGATGCATAATTGAATAAATATAAAAGAGTCTGCTTAACCCACTTTTATTGATTAGTCCCAGACACCAGAATCAGCTTCACCTTCACATGTCGTCCAGACATCACTCAGGACAACTAACGAATTGCCTATCACTGAGCACATATTCTCTTTTTTTGCCCCCATTACCCCACATTTTATACCTCTTCTTCTAGGAATAATGTTTGAATCAATAGTACAATTACTTCTTAAAAGGGTGTTATATATTCAACATTTCTGAGACTCCCAAGACCAAAATAATATTTCCTGACTATCTTTCCTTTATATCCATTATCTTTCCCTATAAAAATATAAATTTCTCAAGAATAGAGATTGTCTCTTTTTGTATTTGTGTCCCCAATGAGGAAGAGGAAAGGAATAAGCATTTATCGGTCACCTATGTATCAGTCATTGATACTGAGAAGTACAAATTGTGATTATCCCCATTTTATAGTTGAGGAAAGCAAGGCAAACAGAGATTATATTTCTTGCCCAGGATCACAAAGTAAGTATTTGAGGCTGGATTTGAATTCGGATCTTCTTGACTCCAGCCTCTAGCATTCCAGCTTCCCATAGTGCTCCATAATGATTCCCCACTTTCTTCCCAGAGGTATCTGCATGTAAATTCAGCACTTCCAGAGAATCAAAAGAGTAATCTTAATGGTGCGATTTCAGGCATGGTGAGGAAACCATCTTTGAGTCAGAGTACCCAAAGAAGGGTGACAGGGTGGGTCTCTCCAAAGGAAGGGACTTTGGAACCAGGCAAAAGACTAAGACAAAGCGTTTAAACCAAAAGGGAATTCTGTGAATCAGCAGTTTTCAAACTCTTTGGTCTCAGAACCCTTTTATAATCTTTAAAATTATCAAGGACTCTAAAGAACTTTTGTTTATAATGATTATATTTATTGATATTTACCATATTAGAAAATCAATAAAAAATAGCCCATATAAACAAAAGTTCTTTGGCTTTGTATTATTATGAAAATACATTTTTCTTTGCAGACTCCATGAAAGAGTCTCAGGGATCCATAAGGGTCCTGGGACCACATTTTAAGAACAGCTGCTTTAAAGAGTCCTCACTTCCTGCATACCCCCAAGTGGGTTTCCTGGCAGCTGGGTGTACAGCAACACTATAGGGAACCTGCCTCCTTTCCACAACCCTTTCTCCTCCCAGGAGAAATCCAGGACAAAGTCTGAGGGGGCTTTACACAGAAAACAAATCTGCTCCTACAAATATTTCTCCAGTCTCCGAGGATTCTTTGCCCAGCTTTATTCTGTGCTCGTTCCCAGGGAGGACAATATACTAAAGCAGCTGTTTAAACACCAGAGACTACCTGCCCCTAGAGACCCAGGACAACCTCCAGAGATGTGCCTTATGTTTCTATCAGCCAAGTAGCTGGTTTTGTATAAGCTTTAATTCCACCTACTCCGTGTGGAAATCACATGCTCAACCAAAAATTGTGGAGTCACTAAAAGCTATTCATCTTTTCCAAGTGAAGGAGAGGTTCCTCTATGGCCCCATTAGCCTACAATCTCTTTCTGATTTTTGTGACTGTTTTTTAAACTAGTTCCAGGGGAGTAGGATTGTGAGAAAGCAACATATGCACTAATTCCTAATACAATGATAGCCAAGATTAAAGGATTATGTCATTGGAAAGAAAGTACTGGACTTGAGTCCAGTAGTTAGGAGTCAGGACTTCAAGAATCAGAAGAACCTGGATACAAATCTTTACATGGATGCTTCTTTTGTTTTTATGTTAGGAAGTCCCTTACCTTTTTTGAACCTCAGTTTTCTTATCTTTAAAATGTAAGGAGTGGACTAGATAGTACTTAAGGTTCTTTTTTTTTTTGCCCCTAAATCCATGATTCTATCAAATAAACTTATACCCTAGTTCATGACTTATTGATAACTCTGGGCTAAATGGAGTAAATGGAAAACTAGAGCTCTTTCGCTTTGAAAAGTGAAGAGCCAGGGGATCATGATACCTCTCTTTAAGAAGCTGAAGGTAGTAAAAGGAATTTGACTTTTTTTTGTTTGGGCCCAAGGGAACCAAGAGTAAGAGACTGAAGGTACGAAGATGTAAATTTAGGTTTGATATCAGGAAAAGCTTCCCAATAATTGGTGAAAAGGACTGCCCTAAGAAGTGGTAGAGTCTCCTTATTGGGCATTTTTAAGAATAGACTAAATGACCATTTATTAGATGAAACATCATGGGAATTCTTTTTGAAGCTGAAGGTGGGTTTGATATCTGCTAATATTCCTTCCAAAGCAGAAATTCTGTGATTGGATATGAGTATATTTTGGGAGTTGGGGGCTAGAAAAGGGGACTGATGTTCTAGATGAGAAGCAACTGGATAGAACAGAGTGGAAAAAGCAAATTGTAACTAAAGATGAAGGTATCTTTGGAGACTTCATTTTTTAAAATTTATCTTCAGGCAAAACCAGCTTATTATATTAATGCTAAGTACAATTCATGGAGAACATCACTTGATGACCACTTATAAATATAATTTTAATTAAACACGTGTAGAGAATCTAGCATAACTAAGTCAACCTTTATCGTCTCCCTTCACCCTCTTTCTATGTCTGTCTATATCTTTGTCTTTATGTTTTTATCTGCCTTTATTTCTCCCTATCTTTTTCCAGTGCCTCTCTCTCCCATCCTATGAAAATAAACATTGAAATCTCTCTCTTTAAGGTTAGGCCAGAAAAAAAAGGTATATCTCCTAGAAAGCATTGAGCCAATGCCTGTTTAATGTTCTAATTTCAGGATATCCAGGAATATTTGCTGCCCTTAAATTCATAGTACAGTTTTCTATTTTTAAAAAAATTCTAAAAAAATAGATTGTAAATCCTGAAAATTGGTCTTGACTTGAAATTTAAATGACAAATATGAATAATAAAAATGTGGAAAATATGGAAATGGCATAGTATGGAAAACCATGAGAGAACAAAATAAAATGGATATCAGAATATGGACAAACAGAATATCAGAGCTAGAAGAGTTTTTCAAACAATGACAGGCTAGAAGGAACTTTGTATCATATTTTCTCAAGCCCATCATTCTTCAGATGGTTTCTTAGCCAATTAAACCATTTATATCTTTATGCAAATCCAAGCATAACACTTAAAAGTATCTATATTTGGTCCATAATCCTTGTCAGAGCCTCTACTAAATGATCTCATTTTCTCTATGGACAAATCTTTTGTAGAAAACCAGAACATCACCAGATGTCCTAAGACAGTTCTGATCATTGGGAACAGAGCTGCAGGAGCTGTATTTTAACTGACTAAGTCATCCCAGTGTAGGCTTTCATTGCCTCTCATTCTCACTAATGAAATAAACTTCTAAAATGACTCTTAGATTCCTTCTCAATTCTACTCTCCACATAGCTGCTGAAATAATCTTTCTCATGTACAAGGCTGACTTTGTCACTATCCTACTCAACTACTACATGGGAAGGGAGTAAGTAAGCCCCTACCATGTGCCAGGTGCTGTGCTAAGCACCTTATTTATTTATTTATTTTTACAAATATTATCTCATTTGATCTATATCTACCTATGTATAGAGAGATGTATTATGTGTATATATAATGTGTGTATGCATGTGTGTGTGTATATATATATATATATATATATATATATATATATATATATATATATATATATATATATATACTTCTCAGCTTTCCCTTTAAAGCTCTTCATAGTGGAATTTCAATCTACCTTTGCAAAGTGAATTCTCTTCCTAACTATATTCTAGTTAAATTGTTTTACTATTCCCCGAGCTTAGAATTCAACTTCTTGCCTCATTGTGCTTTGAACAGACTACTCTATTTAATTCTTGGAATGCATACCATCCTTTCCATTCTTGCAACTTTTAGAATTCCTAACATCATGGAGACTTGTTTGCCATCTCTTGTGAGAAGCCTAATGCCTTTAGTTACCAGTGCTCTCTCTTTCCTCTTTAAATGGTTTTATTTATTTATTTATATGTTTCTTCATGTATAATCTGCAAATAGTATGGAAGCTTTTGGAGGAGAAGTGTCTTTTATTCTGTCTTTGTATCTATTACACATAGTGAGTGCTTAATAAATTTTTGTTTGGCTTGAATTGGATTAAATTTCCAAGTTGTTATATTAGTCATTCCCCTGAACCTGGCTTAAAATAAGCAACCATGTGTAACCCAGTAATCATAAAATGATAAGAAAGCTTTTGATATGTCTATATGATATCACTGAAATTATCTGCAGCCTTTAAGAAATTCTGGGAAAGATTCACATCTTACTGCTTAAACTATATTCAATAAGCCTCTCTTGCTAAAAACCATTGGAGAAAAGCCCTAGTATCTGGCTTTCCTCAACATTTGGTTGCTGCTGCTTTCCACAAACAAGATTGCATAAATATGTGCAGAGATGGGCCACCCACCCAGTAGTGCCAACAATGGAGCTGTTCTCATCCTTATGGTTGTGAGCTACCTGAATGGCCCCGTCTGACTAATAGGCAAGTTGTCTGCAACTGGGATTCAGGTCTACCATATTTCCCAAATACTCTCTATTTCTTTCAGTCTATTTCCCAGGAAATGAGACATCTCACAACAGGTCTGGAGATAATATTGATATCGTGGAAAGACCTTTGAATTTTGAGTTAGGTGTAACCCTGGTTCAAATCCTTACTGTTACTTACTATCTATCTGTATGACATTTGAGAAACTACAGCTTCTCTGACCTTACATTTTTTCATCTAAAAAATAAGATGTTTAGCTTAAATAATATCTAAGAGTCCTTTCAGTTCTATATACTATTTAGTTTTTAAATTGTCTCACCACTAGTTGGTAAGACCAGGTCATGTACATACATGTTATATGGTGATCACTTCCCAACTAAGACAGACTCTATTATTCAGGGTTGAGAGGAAATTAAGAGATCCTCAATTTTAAATTTTTTTTCTAATTATATATTAAAATATTTAACATTTTATTAGAGCCCTCTGAACGTCTCTCCCTTCCCTCCTTTCTCCCTGAAACATTAAGCGATCATATATAGGTTATACATATGTAATCATGTAAAACATTTCCATTTTACTAATTTTGTACAAGAAGACTAGAATAAAAAAGGTAAAAATAGTAGATCAGTGTTAAGGACCATGTCTAGATCAAAGAATATAACTGCCTCTCAGTCTCCTTGTATTATTATCATCTTCTTCTCACATGAAGAGATCCACTCTACAGGTCTGAGTTAGACCTCTAGCAGCTACTGGCAGATGGCTCCCATATCTCAACAATCATCACTTTTAGGCAATGTCACTGAATTATTACTTTTGGTTGTCATAAGGGAGGTCTCATTAAAGGAGAATAATCTGAATTTTGATGTCCCCATTTGAGATTTTCTTGGCAAGATACTGAAATGCTCTGTCATTTCCTTCTTCAGCTTATTTTATAGATAAAGACACTGAGGCAAACAAGGTTAAGTGACTTTTTTAGGGTCATATATAAGTGTCTGAGGCCAAATTTGAACACAGGCTTTTCTGATTTCAGGCCTGATATTCTATCCACTGTACATATCACCTAGCTGCCTATAGAGGCAAATAAAAACATAACATATCAATGTATTTGAGGATAACCAAACAAAAACAAAGACATAGATCATTTAGCCCCAAAGTTCTTAACTTGGGGGGAAGGTCCATGAACTTGATTTTTAAAGTGGTTATTATATTTCAATATGATTGATTTTCCTTTAATCCTACACTTTGTATTTTATGCAGTTTAAAATATCATTTTAGCAAGTATTCAAGGCTGAATCTGAGTCAGGTTATTCCCTTGGTAGCTTAGATTCAATACTGGAACAAAATAGGACATTTGTATATCATTCAATATTTTATAAAAGAAAATTTACTCAGCTATAGGTTAAGGATGCTGGGAACAGCTTGCACATGTTTCAGTTGAGGAAAGTTTCTTTGCTTGAGTTGCCTATCATGATCTACCAGTCAAGCATTAAAGGGTCCCTGGTGCTCCTCATGGCTACTTTGTACTCTGGCAACCAGGAAATGAAGCTAGCAGCCTGACACGTTAGTCCCCTGAGCTGACCAACTCTTGAAAATGGTCTCAATACTTTTGCAAGGGAAAAATGGACAAATGTGCACAGAGGGAGAGGTAATGATATAGATTCTACTACAGCAATGATCACAGCAAAGTGATGCAAAAAGAAGTTAAGAATAAATGTTCTAGTTCATTTCCTTCATTTTATGGAAGAGAACAGAGAATCAGAGACATTAAGTGATTTGTCCAGCACTGCCCATTTGTTAATGGCAGAGCAGGAGCTAGAAGCTGCATATCCAGTATTGTTTTGTTGTAATCGTTGTTTTAATATCAAGCTGCCTCCTATTATTGTATAATGAACTGCAATTTGCCCTCACACTTTGCTTGTGGTCCTGGTTCCACCCACTCCATAAATAAATTTATGATTAGGTGTTAATGGATGGCTATATCATAATGTAGTTCCATTCCTAGATAGCACTGTGAATTTTAACATTTATAGCCTGTACTGTAAGCCAATGGGAGAATCTCAAGCAGAGCAAAGAAATATTTGGGGATAGAGATCTCTTCCTGATGTTCCTGAAATCATACTGCTATACTGACCATATCACAAGGTCGGGCTTGTGTATGTGATTCACATGGATTAAAGACTTAACCAGAAAACTATGGAGAGAAGAGAGTTTACCTTCATAAATATTTTTCCTAGGCTATTTTCAATTTTTTTCCCTTAACTGCATAAAAGCTTCATAATTAAACCTAGCATTACAAAGATAGCAGAAATACATTGTAATTATTTAATTTTACCAATGGCTTGAGAAAGCCATATTTTGCTTGAGAAAAAAAGTAATTTCTATATTTCACAGAGTTATTTTAAAAATTAATCCAAAATTTACAATACTTGAACACATCAGAACTTACATCAAGAAAGTGCCTACCTTCTAAGTGATATTCAATTAAATAGCATTTTTGGATCTCACACTTAAAACTCATTATAGGAAACTGAAAGAAATCCTTTACTGTTAGTCAAAAATAGAAAACTGACAAGAAGAAAGAAAGGACTATAGAATCTACCTTGCACTCATCCAAAGTGTGATGTCCAACAATCTAGTCACTTATCAATCATTCATAAAAATGAAAGACTAAATACTAGAATCTGCTATACATGCCTCAAGTAGTCAGGGAAGATATATATTTTTTAAGTTGGAATTTCTCTTTAAAACTTTAAGTTGGAATTCTCTTTAAAAGAGGAAGTAATTTTTAGGACTTAAAAATTTAGGAATTCATTATGTATCTACTCTGCATTTAATTGAATAGATTTACATTCTCCCAATAAAATGTGAACAATTCTTGAGCTTGTTACCTATGTATTTCTATCACTTAGAACAGGTGTGGGGAACATCCCACACATGGAAATTATTGGCTAAGGCAAACAGAAGCAATGATGAGCTGAAAGATAGGTATAGCAACCTCACATTGATGGAGTTGTACGAGTCAATACATTAACATGACCCTCAAGTTGTTAAAGTCAGTACTTTAACATGGCCCTTAGCAGAAAAAAGGTTCCCCACCACCTGACCTAGAACAACACTAAGTATATAGTAAATACTTTCAAAAGTTCTTGAATTAAGAAATGATTAATTCTTTCAAATGATACTTTCCTCTTCACTATTTACCTTGAGATGTTTACATAGAAATTTATTAGAGGTGATATAAGTTCTGTTTTTCTCCTCATCAATCCTTTGAAAAATATTTATCTACTACCTACTGTGTGCTCAGCATCATGCTTAAAACTGTGGAAAGATACCAAAGAAATGGTTCTTAATGCCAATTCCTTTATGAAGTCTTCTGTTTTCCCCAAACAGATGGCATTTCCCTATCTCAAATCCCCCTTATACTTAGTCTATATTTTTTGCAATTTATCTATATTCTCCCTTGTCTTTATGAATTTGTTTTGGGAAAAGGGAACCATACCATGGATGAAGTAGAAGGCCTCTTAGTGCTAATGTAGTCATAGGAGTTTACTATGACTAGGATGTAGAATTGTAGGATTCTAGATTTAGAGCTGAAGGATACCTCAGAAATGATGGGAGCACAGATTTATAACTGAAAGGCTTCTTGTTACTAAGAGTCTAGTGCAGTTTAAGCAAACCTAAATTTTACTCCATAAAATTAAATGACGAATGACTTAGTTGACTAATTTCAGGATCAACCTGAGATCTTCTGTTCAGCTTCCAAACTGTTCAGCTTTACAAATTGGCCTCCTCTTAACATTCTGTCTTGCACCTTATTTCCTGACAAAGAGTAACTGTGATCCATTAACACTGACTTCCTTACTGTTTCTCTAACAACACAATTCATCTCCCAACTCTGAAAATTTTCATTGACTGACCCCAAACTTGGAATTATTTTCTTCATTCTCTGTCTACTAGCTTCCCTGGATTCTTTAAGTCCCAGTTAAAATCCCACCTTGTAAAGGAAGTCTTTCCCCATCTCTTTTCTTTCTATTGACTATTTCCAATTTACCCTGTTTGTGTCTTGTACAATTGTTTGTATGCTGTTTCCTCCATTAGACCACATGCTCCCCGAGGACAAACTGTCTTTTCTCAGCACTTAATTTCATGTCCAACACATAGTTAGCACTTAATATATGCTTATTGACTGACTAACTGACTGATTATTCAGTTCACAGATATTTATCACTGTCAGGTTAGGCACCAGTTGAGTTATGTTTTCAGTCATAGTTACTCATAAAAATATCTTGAGAGGTATGGTGAGAGTTGTAAGTTCCGTCAGCAGATAGGTTGAATCTGTTAAGTGAAGAGGATTCAACCAGAGTTGAAAATCCAATTTTTTTCTTTGTTTACCTCAATTTATTTTATTAATTTTTATAATTATAACTTTTTTTTGACAGTACATATGCATAGGTAATTTTTTTTACAACATTATTTCTTGTACTCCCTTCTGTTCCAAATTTTTCCCTTTCTTCGCTCCACCCCCTTCCCTAGATAGCAGGCATTCCCATACATATTAAATATCTTATAGTATATCCTAGGTAAAATATATATGTGCAGAACTGAATTTTGTTGTTGTTGTTGTTGAAAAGGAAGAATTGTATTCGGAAGGTAAAAATAATCTGGGAAGAAAAACAAAAAACAAACAAACAAAAAATGCTCACAGTTTATACTCATTTCCCAGTGTTCCTTTTCTGGGTGTAGCTGATTCTGTCCATCATTGATCAATTGGAATTGGATTAGATCTTCTTTATGTTGAAGATATCCACTTCCATCAGAATACATCCTCATACAGTGTCATTGTTGAAGTGTATAATGATCTCCTAGTTCTGCTCGTTTCGCTCAGCATCAGTTGATGTAAGTCTCTCCAAGCCTCTCTGTATTCCTCCTGTTGGTCATTTCTTACAGAACAATAATATTCCATAACATTCATATACCATAATTTACCCAACCACTCTCCAATTGATGGACATCCATTCATTTTCCAGTTTCTAGACACTACAAAAAGGGCTGCCACAAACATTTTGGCACATACAGGTCCCTTTCCCTTCTTTAGTATTTCCTTGGGATGTAAGCCCAGTAATAGCACTGCTGGGTCAAAGGGTATGCACAGTTTGATAACTTTTAGGCCTTAATTCCAGATTGCTCTCCAGAATGGCCTGATTCTTTCACAACTCCACCAACAATGCATCAGTGTCCCAGTTTTCCCACAGCCCCTCCAACATTCATCATTATTTGTTCCTGTCATCTTAGCCAATCTGACAGATGTGTAGTGGTATCTCAGAGTTGTCTTAATTTGCATTTCTCTGATCAATAGTGATTTGGAACACTCTTTCATATGAGTGGAAATAGTTTTAATTTCATCATCTGAAAATTGTCTGTTCATATCCTTTGACCATTTATCAATTGGAGAATGGCTTGATTTCTTATAAATTAAAGTCAATTTTCTGTATATTTTGGAGATGAGGCCTTTATCAGAACCTTTAACTGTAAAAATGTTTTCCCAATTTGTTACTTTCCTTCTAATCTTGTTTGCATTAGTTTTGTTTGTGCAGAAACTTTTTAATTTGGTGTAATCAAAATGTTCTATTTTGTGATCAATAATGGTCTCTAGTTCTCTCTTGGACACAAATTCCTTCCTCCTCCACAAGCCTGAGAGGTAAACTATCCTATGTTCCTCTAATTTATTTATGATTTCGTTCTTTATGCCTTAATCTGGGACCCATTTTGATCTTATCTTAGTATGTGGTGTTAAATGTGGGTCCATGCCTAGTTTCTGCCATACTAATTTCCAGTTTTCCCAGCAGTTTTTGTCAAATAATGAATTCTTATCCCAAAAGTTGGGATCCTTGGGTTTGTCAAACACTGGATTGCTATTTTTATTCACTATCTTGCCCTGTGAACCTAACCTATTCCACTCATCAACTAGTCTATTTCTTAGCCAATACCAAATGGTTTTGGTGACTGTTGCTTTATAATATAGTTCTAGATCAGGTACAGCTAGACCACCTTCATTTAATTTTTTTTCATTACTTCCCTTGAAATTCTCCACCTTTTGTTCTTCCATATGAATTCCATATGAATTTGTTATTTTTTCTAGGTCATTAGTTTCTTGAGAGTCTGATTGGTATAGCACTAAATAAATAGATTAGTTTAGGGAGTATTGTCATCTTAATTATATTCCCTCGGCCTATCCAAGAGCACTCAATGTCTTTCCAATTATTTAAAACTGACTTTATTTTTGTGGCAAGTGTTTCGTAATTTTGCTCATATAGTTCCTGACTTTCCTTTGGTAGATATATTCCCAAATATTTTATACTATCGACAGTTAGAAAATCCAAATTCTTAAAATATTAAAATATTCTCTCAATACATGATTATGTCTGTGAATTGAAACCAGTCAAATTGAATTGCTCTGAGCCTAACTTGACAAATTATCTATGTTCCAAAAGTTTGTTTTTCAGTTGTTTTGTTAAACCTATTTTCCTATATAAATAATGTTGCTACTAATACTCATAGGATCTTAGGATGTAAAGCCTTTTGATTCTATATAGTTCAAACACCCTTCCCAAGGAAACTCAGACTCAAAGAATTACAAAGGTAGCAAAGCTGTAATTCAAATTCAAGTTCCCTATTTTCTAACTTAATATTCCTTCCACTCTACCAGGCAGCTAGGTGGCTCAGTTGGCTAGAGAGGGTTGGATTTGGAGGAAAGGAAACCTAAGAACAAATCCAGCCTGGGACATTTACTAATTGTGTGACACTGAACAAATCACTTAACCTTTCCTGCCTCACTTTCCTCATTTGTAAAATGAGCTAGAGAAGAAAACAGCAAACTATTCCAGTATTTCCACCAAGAAAACCCCCAAATAGGGTCAGGAAGACCCAGACATGAATGAATAACCACACACTACTTTCACATTTAATACTGTTTTAATTCTATGACATCTTAAATATGCCTCTGTGTGACTTAAACAGATGTCTCTTACATGCTTTCTATTGGAAAATGTATTACAAGTGGGAATTCCTGACACCGGGAATATAAATCACCTCAATTCAATTCTCCAGGGGGAGACAATGTGGTGTAAGGGACAGGGCTGAACTTAGAGTCAGGAAATTTGGTGTTAATGTTGTAGTTGTTGGTAGTCATTTCAGACACTTATTATCTGTAAAAGTTGATAGGGCCTTTAACCTCTCTTTGTACCAGGCTTTTTCTACCACTCTTAGCATTGCACTGACTGGTTTGTCATATGGAGTTAGCCTAGCATGGTGAAAACCAAGCAGGGCTTGGAACTGAGATATCTGAACTGCTGTTTCGGTTATATACTACCCATTGCTGGGTGAAATTAAACAAATAACGAATTATCTATTACCATCAGTTTTCCTCATGTGAGAGGAGAAGGTTATATTTCATGAGTTTTCATATTTCTTTCATCCCTGAAGTTCTGCCATTATGATCCTGTGATTCTCTATACACATCAAGTCAACAAACATTTATTAAGAACTTACTACTGCCAGTTACAATACTAAGTTCTGAGCTTATAAATATAAAGAAAAGGGAAAAAGTCACTACATTCCAGAGAGAAAGAAAGATAGAGACAGAAAGAGATAGAGAGACAGAGACAGACAGACAGAGAGAGAGAGACAGAAAGAAAGAGATAGAGACAGACATATAGATAGAAAGAGAGAGACAGACAGAAAGAGAGACAGACAGACAGATAGAGACAGAGAGGGATGAAATTGTTATGGGTGAGAGGAGAGGAGAAAGATGCCTGTGTAGAAGGAATGGTTGTGAAATCTGGAATAATAATGATTTATCTGGACCATTCCTAAGGATAATATCAGACTAGCCTTCCATAAAGTACCACAATTACTTGAAAATTGCTATAAAGCTAGGAGGGTCTAGAATCCAAAGGTCAAATAATCCAACTGCTATATGAAGTAGTTTCATACAACATGAATTCCTTCCATAGAATCCATTTGTGAATGGTTACCTAGCATTAATTTAAAGAACTCCAGAGAATCTACCTGCTAAGACAAAGTCAGAGACTATATGAACACAGTTATGAAACACTATTCTCACAAATAAAGACAGATCTGCTTGTGGGTAGGTATAATTCTACCTAAGTTAAATTATTTATTCAGTGTCATACCAATGAAACTATCAAAGAATTATTTTATAGAAACAGAAAACATAACAAAATTCATCTGTAAAAATAAAAGATCAAGAATATCAAGGGAATAAATTCTTAGAAATATGAAGATGGCCTAATAGTACCATCTTTTAAAGTATACTATAAAGCATGATCATCAAAACAATATGACACCGACTAAGAAATACAGTGAGAGATCCATGTAATAAATTACATACACAATACATAGTAATAAATGGCCATAGGAACCTAATTTAATAAATCAAACATTCACATTTTGGGGTAAAAACTCTCCATTTAACCAAACACTACAGGGGGAAAACTGGAAAGGAGTTTGAAGGAAATGGGCATGAGCCAGCATCTTATACTATATACCAAGATAAGGTCAAAATGGATGAATGATTTAGATATGAAGGGTGATATCTATCATAAGTAAATTAGCAATGCATAGAAAAATATGCCTATCATTTCTATGGATAAGGGAAAAATTTATGATCAAACAAGAGACTGAGAAAAATATGGGAAATAAAACAGACAAGTTTGTTTATATGAAAGTAAAAAGATTTTACACAAACAAAATTAATTCAGCCAAAATTAGAAAGAAAACAGGATATGAGGGGTGGTTTATAACAAGTTTCTCTGATTAAAAAGCCATATTCTCAAACATACAGGCTATTAACTCAAATATAAAAAATACAAGTTATTCCCCAATTGATGAATGGTCAAAGGATATGAACAGGCAATTTTCAGAAGAAGAGATCAAGAGTCACGTTAAAAAAATGCACTAATTCACTATTGATTATAGAAATACAAAACAACTGTGAGATATCATCTTAATGTCAGATCAACTAACATGAGAGAAAAGAAAAATGACAAATTTTGAAGAGGGTGTGGAAAAACTAGGATATCACTACTTGGTCTGCAGACCAAAGAGATCAAGGAAAAGTGAAAGAAACCTATTTGTAAAAACAAACAAACAAACACACCGTATATGTATATGTATATATTTATATTTACATATTTCTATATGTAAACCTAGGAAGAGTTACATGAAGTGAACAAAAGAGAATACTGCATATAGTAATAGCAATATTCTTAGAATAATCAATTATGAAAGACTTAGCTACTTTGAATTCCAAAGGACCCATGGTGAAAAATAGTATCTTTCCTCCAGAGAGAACTAATGAAATCTAAGTATGGATTGAAGAATGATTTTTTTTTTGCATTCTTTATTTTTCTTGTTTTTGAGGGTATATCCTCCTAGCTCCTTAAATATTATAGCTAAATTCCACCTAACATGGTGGAAATGACAATGTAAATAATTGCTAAATAGCTTCAACCAGCTCCTTACATTACCAATTTTGTGGATTCCACATTTTCCTGATACTTGCCCAGTCTCCTGGGTAAATCGCTAATGTCTAGAAAGACAGCTATGTTTCTTCTACCCCCTTTCTCATTACTATGGTGATACCATTTTTGTTTTCTTCTGGATATGCTCCAAGTTGTCAATGTTCTTCTTAAAATATGGTACTTAAAATTGCAAAATACTCCATTGTCTAGGACACCTTTCTTATTGTGGATTCTATACATTTATCAATGAAACAAACATTAAATAGCTTTTTAGTTGCCACTCCAAGCTACTGTGTTGTATTAAGCTTGCAAAAGTCCACTAAAATCTTCAAGTCTTTTTCAGTGACAATCTCCAAGTCTTTTGCATATTCAAAAGTTCAATATATTCAATGTGTTCCCTGTCTTAGACTTATGCCATCAGGTTTTTTTAACCCAAATACAGAACTTTAGATTAATTTTGGTCATACTTGATTTGATCCATAGTTCAAGTCTAAGAGGATCTTTTCAGATAAAAATTTTATATTCAAGGTGCTAAATAACCATGCTAGTATAATGTCATTGACAAATTTATTATGTTTATTATGTATACTTTGATCCAAGTCATCAAAATAAAGCAAGACTATAATAACCCTCTTTCTCATCCTACTGTCCTTCCCAGGATTTCAACTGAAAACATTTATGAAATGCCTGTGTTGTATAAGGCAGGATTGTGGTAGTTTGGAAAGAGAAGGAATGAAGAAATAGAGTTCTCAAATCCTCCTCTTCAGTGACTTATATCAACATTGCTCTCTTAATCAATCATTTATTAAGAGTATTGTATGGCTGTCTCTGTATTAGATAATGAAGATACCAAGACAAAAATTACAATCTCTGACCTCAAGAAACTTATATTTTGTATGAGATAACATGTATATAAACAACTATATAAAAAATAAATACAAGGTAAAGGACATGGCATTAGGAGCTGAAATTAGTAAAGCTTTTATGTAGAAGATAGAATTGGAGCTGTTTAGAATGAAACAAATGATTCTAAGTGATGAGGGAGAGCCAGTGCAAAGGTAGAAAGAGGGAAAATAGAGGGTCATATGTGAGGAACAATAAGAAAGATAGAACATAGCATTTATATTCTGTATAACAAGGTTGAAAAGACAAGTTGAGATGTTTGTGAAGGGCTTTAAACTCCAAAGAATTAAGTTTATATTTGATCCTAAGACCAATAGGAAATCCATAGAATTTATTGAGTATGAAAAGGACATAGATCCATGATTTGGAAAAAATCACTTTAATAGTTGTGCAGAAGACAGGTAAAGTGGGAGTATAAAGAAATTAGAGGATGGAGAATCATATGAGACTACTGCAATAATCCAGGCGAAGCTAATGAGGGTCTGAACTTGATTAGTAGTTTTGTGAATAGACAGAAGAGGACAAATGCAAGAATACTCCCAGAAAAAAGTATTGCTTATCTATTACATTTATCTAGCAGAATTTCCTTATAACTCTTTTCATTCATTGATAGCTCCCATGCTCAAGGCCTCATTTTGATATTTCCCTCAAAACATTCCCTAGCCTGATGAAATATCCATGACATCTTAAGTATATTCCTCTAAAAATTTAGTTGAATCATACTTTCTTTCTGCTCTTTCTGCAAAGCTCAAGTGAAGCAGAAGAGAAAGGGGAGAGAGAGAAATAGAGAGAAAGAAGAGGGGAGGAGAGAAGGGGAAAGAGAGAAAGAAGGGAAAGAAACAGGGAGGGAGGGAGGAAGAGGAAGAAAGGGAGGACACAGAGAGAGAATCCTTCTTAACTACTCCTCCAACACCCAGCTCATCTTTTAAAAAGTAGAAAGACTATTCAAAGAGCTAATGGGAATGGTGGGAAGGGGAGAAGGGAAACATGATATAATAGAAAGAGAACTGGATCTACAGTCAGAGAGGCTGGGTTTAAAGCCTGGGTATGTCACTTATGACCTATATAATCTTGGACAAGTTTTTCAACCTCCTTGCCTGTCTCTCATAACCCATAAAATTAAAAGTTTTGTCTAAATGACTGCTCTGATCCATTTCAGCTCTAAATCCATGATCCTGAGAGCCAGGACAGAAGCAAAGAATATAGTCTAGGAGACCATATCGCTACAGTTACTCTGAAGTCCATCAGCCCTTAATTGCACCATCACTCCAAAATACTTAGTCCCTTTGTCTCACCATTTTCTCATGAAAATCTTGTTACATATAATGATTAGGTTCAATGGTACTATTAATATGACACTGCATTGCAGGTAAATTATAGGTTAAGTATACTTTTGCGGGGTAGCTTGGGAACCTAAGCACCCTTTATAGCATTATTTCTATGGGAAATGAAGTTCCAAGTTCCAAAAAAATAGACTTCTCTATGAACTTTTGACACATAAGTTCTTTAAAAAGACAAACTAGTAACTAGAAATTCATTCCATGCCATTCACCATGCCTGAGACAAATAGACATCCAGAAACATCATCCATCTTACTCATATGCTATTTGGTGTAACTTTGTTAGGGTTCTATGTCTCTGTGCTCACTACGATCATACTGTAGAGAAAGAGTTCTTAATATTTTTGTGTCATGAATCTCTTTAGCAAACCAATATGAGCACTCCTTATCAGAATCATGAATTGTTCCCTACATTCAAAATTGTGGAAATGACACATTTTAGTTAGAAGACAGCAAAGATAAAGATATATTTTTTCATAGTAAAGTTCACAAACTCCCTGTATGTATCCAGAATGTATCCAGAAACCCTTCAGAAGTCTATGTGTCCCAGATCAGGAGGACTATGTTCTTATTCTCATTTGGCCACTGAATGATTTGTTGGACATTAGAATGTCACTGAGTTTGTTTCCATACCTACAAAATGAAGGAATTTGAATTGCAAACTAAAGTTAACATAGTAGAAAAAGCACTGGACTTGGAATGAGAAGACTTGTGTTCAAATTTTTGCTCTGCTACTGATTGTGTGACCTTGGGAAAAATCAGTTTGCCTCTCTAGAAGTTCTGTCACTTGCAAAATAAGTGGGTTGGACTAAAACATCCCCAGGATCCATTCCAGCTCTAACATTCTATAATTCTATGTTTTTGTGAAATGTTTATTGAGCATCTACAATGCTATGTACAAGGGGATGCAGAGATGAAAAACAACAGCTCTTCACTCACAAGGGGATTTCAATCTCCTAAGTGGATGGGACATGTAAACAAATAACTTTTATAAAATTATTAAGTGCATAAGAGTAGTCAGAGAGTAGCCTGAGAAATTCAAGGAGGACAGGATCACTGCCAGCTTGGGGATTATGGGAACAGAAAATGCCTGCTGGAAGTAGCTACTAAGCTAATTCTTAAAGGAAAGGAAGGAGGTCACTAGGTGGAGACTCAAGGGAGTGGAAAGGGTACAGAGGTGCAAGGGGGTAAAAGAGAGAAGAGGGGAAGAGGAAAGAAGTTTGTTCCAAATGTAAAAAAGTATGTGTGCAAAGTCATTGAGTTGAAAAAGTGTAAGATGAGATCAGAGAACAGTGAAAATTCCAGTGAAGTTAGAATTAGAATGTAGCATGAACAAAGAAAAATATTATGAAATCGGGCTATAAAACTACACAGTCACATTGTGGAACTCCTTAAATTAAGAAATTTGTATAGGGTTTTCTACCCTGATAATTTCTTTTTTTTTTAAATAACACCCTTAGTCTGGTCTCCTCAACAAGCACATAGCATAATATCTTCCATATTGTGTGTGCTTATAACAACCTTAATCTCATACAATCCAACCTTTACCCAACTGCCAGATTAATCTTCCTGCTGTACAAAGATGAAAACTGTTTTACAGCTCAAAGATTGACATAGCTCCCTATTAGCTACCAAATAAAATCTAATCTCCTTAGCCTGACAGTCACAGACTCTAATAATCTATCCTCAACCTATTTTTCCAAAGCTGTCTCACAGTATTCTCACAGAGTTGTTGTTCTAGTTAAATTAATTATCAATAGTCAAATATGTACCTTGCTATCCCATCTCTGTGCTTTTACTCAAATTGTTCTCTATGCCCAGAATATTCTCACATCATCCTGGACCAAGTTTTATTGTTTCACAGATGGATTCTCTTCTGGCCTAGCAGATAAAGATCTCGCAAACTCCTTAACTGTCTTGACCTGTAGCTGTATGTTGATTGACAGAGCTTGTTATTCCATCTACACATACCTGATCTACCTCTCCATATATGCCAAGGTCAACCTCAAAATGAAAGGTAATTAGATTCTCTATTACATTCACAGAACTGTGACACATTTTAATCTATTGTACCCTTCCCTTTGCAGGCAATCAAACTTATCAATAAAAATAGGTTGCAGAAATGCTCTGACGCTACTGATATATTCTTGAGCTGACTTCTTTTCTTAGCAATATAGCTAGAGTATCCTTCTGTAGTGGGGCAGCTAGATATCTAGCACCAGCCCTAAAGTTAGGAAAATCTGAGTTCAAATTGAGAACTCAGCCACTTACTAACTGTATGATCCTAGGCAAGTCACTTAATTCTGTTTACCTCAATTCTTCATCTGTAACATGAATTGGAGAAAGAAATGGAAAACCACTCAGTATCTTTGTCAAGGAAACCACAAATAAGGTCACAGAGAGCAGACAAGACTAAAATAATTCAACAAAAACAAAACAAAAAATCTTTCTATTGGCCCTCTACTTTTAGTACAAGAACCTAGAAATCTTGATCTTGATATATATATATATATATATATATATATATATATATATATATGAACATATATATAGATATATAGAGATATATATGTATATATGTAAAGTTTATGTACATGCTATGGAATCTTTCTAGACAGCTTTGGCCCAAAAAAATCAATCAAGCATTTATTAAGCCTTTCCATGTACTAGGTATTTTGTCTGATGTTGGAGAAATAAAAACAAAAATCAAAACAGTCCCTGGCCCTAAGAAACTTAAAATCTAACTGGGCATACAATCATGAGTATGGCGATATGACATACATATATATGTATATATCTATAAACATCTACACATACCTGACATATTTCACACATGTGTATATATTTACAAATATATATGTTCTGTATGAGTTCATTCACATACAAAAGACATGAAGGAATTTGAGGGGAAAGGCACTAGGATTTGGGGGAAGGGGTCAGGAATGGCCACCAAAAAAAGATGGTGCTTGAACCTACTTGAACTAAGTCTTGAAGGAAGGAAAAAGGGCTCTATAAAATGGAGCCAAGGAGAAAATGGATTCCAGGAACAGGGAAGAGCAGCACAAAGCTACAGAGATTGTATATGAAGGAAGGGCCATGAGAAATATTGAAGTAAACTTGGCTGAACCACATAGTTTTTACAGAAGGAATTATATGTGATTAGGATGAAAAGGTAAAGGGCTTTAAATGCCAATTAGAAGGAGTTTGCATTTGATCATAGAGGTAATAAGGAGACGATATGAGTTAAGAAATTAGATGATTAGTCTCAGGAAGATGGATTCTATCTATGTGTTCTTGGGAGAAGGGAGAACCATGATAGGGTACTCAATTGCCCTTATGTTTGATTGTAGGCAGCAGAAAGAAAGCAGAAATCTAGCCTTACTTTAAAAAATCATACAAAAATTAATTGTGACCCCACATTAGGTAGATTTAGCTCATATCTGGGAGTATATTCTAGATCCTCTCCTTGCCTTTACTTCCAAGGAAATCCACCTGGAGTAGGTAGGAGTATCCTAACAGAAGTAATCTCCCAACTTATTTGACCTCATAGTTCTATTAATCCTTTTATTTTCTGATCATTTTTAATCTATTTTGAATTTATTACTGTATATCTTATTGTTTCTATTAAATTGAATGTTCCTTGAAGGCAGGAAGCACGTCTTATTAATTTTTAATTGCCTGTAACATCCAACAAAATACTACATGCTAAATAAGTGACATGATTAATAATTGTAATATGAATATTTTTCAATTAATAAGTAGATGGTTATGCCATATTTGTCAGGGGATAGGGAGAAGGAAATCAGATTTACTCATCTAGGCCATTTGTTTTTCTTCGTTTAATTTGCATGTGTCCATCCTATCCTTTGTCTAAAATTCATTTGCCCTCCTCAAGTTCAATTAGTTATCACAATTCTCCCATTTCTGAAATACAATGAACAGATATCCCAACTTGTATTATATAAAAGGCGTGTGGGCTTGCACACACATTTATGCACTCAATTATAGGGAATGTACCCTTCTTATATACCAAGATGAACTAGGCGACAGTGGGTCCATCTCCATAATTCTCTCTAAATGATACCTAGTCTTAAATTCAGTACAAAACTTTAAAAATAATCATTTGATAAAGATGCTGATTAAAATAATGGTGATGATGATGAAGCTGTGATGATAAGTAATTTCCCTTCAAAAACACATTCATCCCAATTTCTAATATCTTGTATTTTATAGTAGTCCTTTTATTTCTGTTTGGCTTAAAATAGGCTATAAATAATGTGCAATTATTTACAATTATATATAGCCCTGTTGATATTTTAATGAATCTAATAGAGTTCAAGAACAATGAATTACATAATTATTTAGACTATCTATTTGTATGCCTTAGGGAATAAATATTTGATTGTGGATATATTTCCCTGTGTGTAAAATTTTACAGGGGAAAAATTGCTAGAGAAATCCCTCTGAAATAAAAAGAGCACTAGCCAGAACAAAACTTGGCAAATGAATTAGTTCACAAAAGGTCAAAGAATATTTAAGAGAGCTTGCCAAGATAAACATCATATGTTCAAAGAGAAAAGCTATTATTGAGGTAGCATTATGGAACTCAATCTCAAAACCCCTGTCTTCCCCATTTATAATTTCTTCTACCTTCTAGCATGTTAAACTCTCACTGATGTCAGTAGAAGCCCAGTTTCTATGCGACTGCAGACCCATAAGAACCTAGTGTGGTTCTTGATGGCTGGTGAGGTATTTGGCTTCTGTGACACCCCCAATGGCAATTCATCCTTTTAAACACCCCAAGTGACACTCAAAGCAAAAAAAAAAAATAGTCCATAGCCAGTGGAGGTATCTCACAGCAGTATTTTATTAATGGCCAAGGCATCTCCAACAGACCATGCAGCTTCCCGAAACCATCTGTGAGAAGCTGTTGGGCTCTGTCATCTTCAGCCATTTTTTCCAAACATGATGTTTAATTAGTGCCCACTACGATGGTGCAAAAGGCTTGGCAGCTTGTCCCTTCACCCCTGCTGTTTAGTGTACTGCCTCATTAGCCAGCCCCTGTACAAGTGACCAGCCATCCAGAGCCAACAACTATGCCTTTCCCCACACCCCCTGCTGCCTCCCCAAACTCCCCATCCACTTGGTTTGAGAACCAGAGGGCTTCCAGCTCATCTGAACAGGCTGTTGCTCCTGAGCAGACGTGGATGCTGCTGGTGGGCAATGCTACCTGGTGAAGAGGCTGGGTTGTAGGTGCAAAGATGCCCCAATCAGACAATGCTGCCTGTTGGACAGACGTGCCTTCAGGTCTCAGGAAGAACCCGGAGGCAGAAGAGATGGTGCATTCCTCCTGGGAATTGTGTCTTGGATGCCCAGGACATTTGTCGGCTTGCTAGGCTAACACACCCAGCCATATCTCTTTAAGCAAAGGAAACTCCCAGACAAACTGTAAAAGCCCATCAAAAAGATGGCTTCAGCAGGAAGACAAAGCCTGAATGTTTGTCTTTTTAATGCAGGGCTGAAATGGACATCTCTGACACTTTCCTACTTTAAAACCCTAAAACTGATTCCTGAGCTAACCTAGGAAAAGGAAGGGAACCAGAAAAGGGAGGACGTAGGGGGGCTAGCTCAGACAAGAACTTTACTTAAAGGAAATAGCAGTGATTACTTCTCCTACCTTTCACAGCCAAATAAATATTTACTAAGTAAGGACACACAGCATACATTAAAATTAATGCTCCACACCGCTTTGGAAATGCCTGTCATATCTGTCAATGTTTCAATAGCTCCATGACTGTGGATGGCTGTGTTGTCTCGCAGTGAGAGCTGCCATTTTACCCATACTCTCAGCAGGAGGCTCTTCCTGATTATATAGCTTGAGTCAGAAGAAGGGTAGCTCAGACTATGAAAATTCCTGGGAGGTGGGTGATAAGGCTTCCTGAAGCTGGTGAAGGTGAGATCTGTTACCTTTAAAAGGCCCTTCTGGAGTGGGGTTTAATAGTGATTTCAAATAATAAAAAAAGAATGAGAATATAATAAGGATATATATGTGTGTGTCCTCAAATATTAATAAAAGAATACCAAAGTAACTCAAAAGCTTCTTTCCTCCGTTAAACCACTGAGCTACATCTTTCAGGCGTCAAGTTGTCACAAGCTCACAGGTTTCAAGAAGGAAGGTATCACATTTGAGAGATACTGATGCAAAAGTTTCCCCCAAGTATCATCCTCCTGATGCCATAAGCAGTTTTTGAATGTTCGGAATTTCATTTAAATCCCCTCCCCTCCTCCAGGAAGTGTCAGGTCTGATGTTTGCAAGGCTGGCTGCTAAAAGGATGGCTCCTGGTTTCATTAATGGGATATTTATGATACATAAGATACTTTCAAAATGTCAGTGATCTCCTCTGAAAACACACACTGATATTAGGAACTACACATTTTTAAAACTGTTACTCTTTTCCATTGTCACCTTATTTCCTACAGCTGCAATCATCAGAAGATGGAAGCAAATTTGACCACCTGCCAGGGGGCATGATAGAAACAGATCAGGATAGCTGGGGAAATGGAGAAGCTGAGATGTGAAATAAGAAAGAGGCATCCAACAGAGACTCCTATGTTTCATGGTTGACTACTTTTTTCCAAATATTCAGAAATGAATAAGAGACATTCCTGAATTGCTGGAATGTTCTCACTGAAATGTCTCGCTTCATTCCAACTATGTTTTCACTATGACTCATACCTTGGGGTCCCTTTCCTGTAGCCCTGTGATATAAGTGGTCAGACAGCACTGATTCCTGGTTTACTGGTTCCTTTCTGTAGGAATGAGTGGAGGTTTCTGTTAGGAAAAAAAAAATGAATCTTCCCTATCAAGGAATATGTTCCTCTTGAAAGGTATCTTAAAATCCTAAGACCTCCATTTCTAATGTCTTTTGCAAGATACCTGGGAACTTGAAACACTTTAATAACTTCAATATAAAAAGGCATTGTCACTTCAGAACAGGTTTCCAAAATATGACCTTAAATATCAGGGATTTTGGAATCAATTCAGGAATCTAAATTCAGTGTGTAGCAAGCAAATGTTGTCTACTAAGCCCAGAATAGTCTCAGCAAGTTTTTGTCCATGTTCTGCCATTATCCTCTCTGTTGCACAATTGAAACAAAACACCTTGCATCCTGAAGCCATAATATCTACTTGTGTAAAATACTTTCCTGTGTTTCACATATGCTTATATTCAAAGAAATTCACAGATAAGTAAGAATACCTGAAAGGTTTCAAAATAATTAGGAATTCAATTCTATACAACAATATTTATTGTGTTGTCTAAGTGCAAAGCACTGTGCCTGATGTAGGGTCTTCAAATACACCAAAAGATTCATGATCTTACCAGTCTGGATATTAAGGAACAAAGCCATCTATGTCTGTCACAATTTTGTATGACTCCTGTTCATATCCTCTCATAAATTAGCCTTAAAGGGTTCACCCAACATTGTGAGAACCTTACTCCCTTTCTCCTAACTTTACAAGGATAATATTGAAACATGTAAGCCATTCCCAGTCTCAAGACCAGTCTTTTTTATTATTATATATATTACTAATGACAACTTTTACTCTGGTGCTTTTCTCAAAGTAATTTACATTATATGATGCAGCCTGCTAACACCCACCTTGTGACTCTCCATTGCCCTCTGTTTGATACTCTTTTTAATTCTTTGAAGACTGTATTGTTCCATGACTCAGAGCCATATGACAGCACAAGATTTTTTTTTTTGTCCAGATGAGTGATTTCATTGGTGTAGTGAAATCCTAGCAAAAAAAAAAAAAAAAAAAAAAAAAGACAAAAGAAAAAAAAAAAAATTCTCTACCCATGCAGATTAGCATTTAATTACTATAAACTCCTAGAAATAAAGGTCATATTCTTTTTTCATATCTTTGATATTTTTCTGCCTTCAGATATCTTGAGGATCAATCCCTCAGTACTCTCACAATTATGTCATCTTCAGAATAGATTTCCTCTATGCACATTTGGTCTAATCCTGGTGCTTTTCCCAACTTTATTCTTCACTGTACCAATTTTTACTTTCTCTCTCAGCATTTGGAAGTGTGATATAATAGCCAAAGTGCTGTGATTCTACTGTCTTTGATGATTAAAAATTGATTATGAAAATTTTTAGAGATCTTTTGACTTTTTCTAACTTATTTTGTGAATAACATGAAAATAAGATTTGTAAAGTACTTTACTTTTGAAAGGTAATTGGTACATTCTTTCTATTTCTACTTATGTCCTCTAGTTCTCAGAGATCAAGCCAGTTTTCTTTTAATTTTTCTTGATATATGATGTCTAGGATTTTTTTTTTTTTTTGGCCATGGCATTCAATAATCCAATGCTTCTAAATTTTTTTCTCCTTAATCTGTTTTGCAGGTGAGCTATTTTTCCTATGAGATACTTTATATTTTCTTCTATTTTTTTCAGTCTTTTGACTTTGTTTCAATATTTCTTGTTGCCTCATAAAATCCTGGCTTCTATTTGGTCCATTTGAAGTTTCAAAGAGGTTGCTTCTTGGGCAAAATTTAATACTTGTCATGCCAGGCTATTAATTCTCTTTCCAATTCTTTCTTCTATAACTCTCATTTCTTTTCCAATTTTTTTCCTCAAGCATTCCCATTCCATTTATGAAAAAAAAAAATGATTTTTAACTCTTACTTCATCATTTCCTGAACATGTAATTGAATTTGTGGCCAAACTGTATTTTTCACTAAAGCATTGTTTGTAGATATTTTGGAGTCATTTTCTTCTGTATTTGTGTCCCTAAACAACCATAAGAACTCATTATGGTTTTTTCTTTTTCTTTTACCCATTCATTCAATAAATAGCTTTTAAGTGCCTTCTACTATGTGCTGAGCATTGTGCTAAGCTTTGAAGATTTTTTTAAAAAGAAGTAAAAGACTTCTTACCCTCAAGGAGTTTACAATCTAGTGGAAGAGACAATATGCAAACAAAAATAGACAAACAAAAAATATACAGGATATAGGAAATAATCAAATAACTCAAGAGAAGTTGAGAAAAGCTTCCTATAAAAGAAGCTAAGAAATTCAGTAGGTGGAATTGAGAAAAGAACATTACAGGTTCAGAGACAGCAAGAGAAAATGCCTGGAACCGAGGGAAAGAGTATCTTTTTTTGTGGAACAGTCATGGGTCCAATATCACTGGATGAAACAATATATGGTGTTGAGTGAGATTTAAGAAAGTTGGATTTTGAAAGACTGAATATCAAACAGAAAATTTCATAACTGATCCTGGGGGCAAAAGGGAATCACTGACATTTATTAAGTAAGGAGCTTGTGTTTTGGGGAATCACTTTGGTAATTGAATGGAAGATAGATTAGAGTAGGGAGAAAATTGAGGTGGGCAAATCCACTAGCAGTTTATTGCAATCATTGAAGTATAAGGCAATAAGGGCTTACACTAAAGTGATTACAAAGTTAGAGGACGGAACATTTTGGAAAGATGTTACAAAGATGGAATCAGCAGACCTTGGATATGGAAGGTAAGAATAAGGATAAATACAGGAGGGACTGTGAGCCTGAGGAACTGGAAGGATGGTGTTTCCCTTTATAGTAATAAGGAAGATGGTGGCAGTGGCAGTGGAGGGATTATCAGATTCATTGAATTAAATTAATGGAATTAGTTCTAGATGTCTGGGGGCAATTGGAGATGCACATTGAAAGTCAACAGATTGCTTAGGGCAAGATAGGTAAAATTTGAAAATTATCTGTATATAGATGGTAATTAAATCCATATGAGCTGATAAGATAACCAAAAGAAATAATATTGAAAGAGAAGGGAAGAGAATCCAGGAGAACCCTAAAGAGCTACTTCAATTAAGGAGAATGATCTGGATGAAAATCCAGCAAAGAAAACTAAGGAGAAGTCAGCTAAATACAAGGAGAATCAAGACAGGCTGGTGTCCCAAAAATCTAGACAGAAGGGAGTATAAAGGAGGGGGAGATGATGGACAGTGTTAATGACTATAGAAAGGAATGAAGATTGAGAAAAGGCCACTGGATGTGACAATTAAGAGATCATTAGTAACTTTGGAGAGCATAGTTTCAATTGACTGATAAAGTCAGAAGCCAGATTATAGAGTGAGAGGAGAGAAAGTAGAAGCACCTATTATAGATGGATTTTTAACTAAAAAGAGGGTTGATAGCTGGGATGGAAGGATAAAATGAGGGTTTTTTTCAGAATGGAAGAGACATGGATATGTTTGTAGACAATTAGATAATATAATATGAACCACTAAACAGGGAGAGAATGAAAATAAGTGATATAGTGAGAACAACAGAGAGTCATTCTTTTGGGGGAAGATGGGATGAAGTTAGGTTGCTTGAATGTGAAAGGCATTTGTCTTAGGAAGAAATAAGCCTACCTCATCATATTGGAAAGGAATAAAGGAGTAAAGAAAGGCAGAAAGCATCTTAATAATAGATGAGGAAGGAGTTCATAAGGAATGGCCTCATTTTTGAGGGGGGAGGGTAAAATATGAGCAAGGTTTTCAGCTGAGAAAGAGGTTTAAGGAGAGGTGAAAAGATTTAGAAGAATCATTATGGAGAGTGGGATTATAAAAAGAGTACCTAACAGCATTAAGGGCCCAAGTGAGGATATATATAACATAAATTGTAATAATTTTAACAAACTTCCTCAGTTTAAATCTGGCCTCAGGAACTTGATAACTGTGAGACTCTGGGCAAGTCACTTAATCCTATCTGTCTCAGCTCCTCCTCAGTAAAATGATCTGGAGAAGGAAGAGGCAATTCACTCCAGTATGAGCTGGTACTGACCTGGGACCTTCACTTTCCATGGTACATAGTCTCTTCCTGGTCACTGGAGTGCTTCCAACATGCATGAACACAGTCCAAGCCAGTCTCCAATGTCCCTATATCTTTCTGTCTCTCTCCCTAAACATAGCTGGGATAGACAAATGGCTCACTGTGATTTCTCTATTCCCCCAATAGGATTTGATCTGGTGCATTTTCTACATCTGTTCAAAGGAGTTTTTGGAAACTCACTATATTGCTTTCTATCATTCTGCCATAAATTAGCTCAAACTATTGTAAAATACTCTAAAAACCTTAAAGCATTACATAAATGCTAGCTATTATAATTGTTGTTTTTATCATCATCATCAGTGTCACTAAAATCGGTTTTCATCCTTAAATGGCCTTAACTTAGTTTTGCTTAGTTGAATTTCTTGCCAATCTTTTTTTTTAATTGTTTTTAACCTAACCTCTCTTTCATAAAGCGATAATGCTATTAATCTTCCATCATTCTTTTCTGTAATATTTTACAAATGAGTTTATTTTCTAAACTACTGTTGTCTTTATATGTCATAGCACCAAGTATCAAGTACAACTAAGATTGCTAACAAAGATATTTTGCAGTTCTGTTGGTCTCCTTTGCAACTGATTTTTGTTGCTTAAAATTCTGTTAAAATTATTAACCTTATCTATGTGAGTAGCTTGGAATCACTGAGAATACTGTGTAGTTTTACAGATGCAATCTAGCTCTGCATTTTTCCCTTATTCAATTATAGATCCAGCTCATTATCCATCAGTAGCATTTGTCCAATTCATCCATAACAATGGACTAACTTGAGTAGTGGGCTGGCTATCCCCAAAGCATGTTTTAATTTGAGTTTTTTCCAACTTTGTATTTATTCTTACATTGCTATGGAAGCTACTGAGAAACTTTTAGGAAGTTTCCATTTTTTAGGAAGCTTTAGGATCAATACAATAGGTATAATATCTCCTGCTAATAGCATTTTGAAAATAGCACCATTGTCTAGAAATTCTTTTCTTTAAACTTTGTATAAAACTTTAGAAAATAATGTGGTACAGTTCAAACAGCTGTTGATAAGTAGTTATATAACATGAGTGTTCCTAATCTGGCACTATTATTACTAGGTGACTTTGGGTAAACCACTTTTTTTTAATGTGTCTCAGTTTCTTCAATTGTAAAATGAAAAGATCAGATAAGATGACCCCTAAGATCTTTTTCAGTAATAAATCTATAATCTTATACCATTTTCTATTCTTATCCTATTTTCATCATCAATAATTTGCTTGTTTAGGTCAAAATTTAATTATTTTAATTACACACTATCTTTTTCTCTATTTCTTATTCTAGCCTAATACTGATTTTTTTTACTTTTAACACATCCATATAGTCTGTTGTCTATACCTAGACAACTGGTTCAGAAATGATTAAACATTAAAGAATCAAGTCTTGTTCACTAAAATATAATCAACTTCATCTTTTGTGGCATTATTTAGTGTTTACCATGTTCAGTAGCTACCAATTCTTTTCTCTAGGAATATAGTGGCAATATAAATGTGAGGCTGCTGTATAATGTAAGAGTCTTTAGTCTGTCTCATTTTTTAATTCTGATAAATATTTTCCAATGCATTTCATAACATCCTCTTCTTTTTCCACCTTTTCTTTGAAGTTGCTGAGTATGTAAGTATATGTTAATTTAATTTTGATGGTCTTATTTAGTTCTTTATAATTATCTAGCACTTCATCCTCCTTGACATATGTTGGTATAAAGGCTGCCATTATTTCAATGGCAGTCTTCTTTATTGATACTTATCACAAGTAATGCAAAATAAGATGGTTAAATGTTCCATGAAAGGTTTCTTGATGTCTTTGGGCATATAATAAAACCAATTCCATCAATTCATTTATTTACTTCTCCAAGGAGAACCTGTGAGTCATTCTTCTATCTAATTGTAACCTTTTTTTCCATCTGTTTTCATTTATATAAAAAAAAAATGCTATGACAGATAACATTTAGTTCCTCCAGTAGGTTCATTCACTGAGGAGAAAAATCTCACATTTTAGACTATATTAAGAGCTAAGCTAAAGTTACAGATGTTTTTAAAAGGGCATAATTTTTAAGACTGTCTGCCCCTTCCTCTGCTATTCTACCACCCTTACTGCATAAATGGAAAGGAGATACCCAAAGCAGAGGGATATTTTATGTTACTCTGGAGAATCAGAGACAAAATTTTAGGAAGTCTCTGCCCTTAAATAGCCTACATTCTAGTAGAGGATACAATACATATACAGATTAAATAAATAAATAATGATTTAAGAAAAGAGAGATAACTAAAAATTAAGGGGATGTGGGAAAGTTTCATATTAGAAATGAAACTTGAGCTGAGTTTTGATGGACATTATAACTTTATAACTTATATAGTTATAACTTATATAGTTATAACTTATAGGCAACTTTGACTGCAATGTGAAGTATGAAGAAAAAAGTAATATAGAAGAATGTCTGGAAAGTTAGTATACCCATGTTGGAAAGGACTTTAAATTCCAACCTAAGGGGTGTGTCTATTTCATTCAAGAAACAATAAGCAGTGGCTAAAGATTTTGGTTCAAGAAACTAACATAGAGCCATATTTTAGGAAGAGTATTTGGCAGTAATTCAAAGGAGGCATGAAAAATAACAGAGAATCAAAACAGTTACATCAATTAGAAAGTTAGATAGTAGTCCTATAGAGTAACTGGGTAGTACAGTGGATAGAGCATTGCACTTGTAGTCAAGAAGACTCATCTTCATGAGTTTGTTTAGTTTTAAGCATTTACTTGTTATGTGACTCTGGGCAAATGATTTAACCCTGTTTGTTTCAGTTTCCTTATTTGTAAAATGAGTTGGAGAAGGAAATGGAAGGAAATATCTTATATTTCTGCCAAAGAAAATTCCAAGTAGTATCAAAAAGAGTAACACAGAACTGAAAAACAACAATAATAATAGTTCAATAATTTATGGTGAGAGATATTTTGTTATAATTATAGTATAGGTGAGAGAGAAGGGTTTGAACGGGAATAGGGCCCAAGTGAGTGGAGATTAGGAGAGACTACAAGATATGCTGGGGAAGTACAACTGACAAACTACTGACTGATTAAATACAAGAAGGATTAAATTAGAACGAAAGGACTAAAGGCATAGCAGTGATACCCTCAAAAACAAAGAATAGGGAAATAAGGAGGAGGGAAATATGGGGTCAGGAAGCAATATGTAAGTTGAAATTTTTATTTTACAACTGACCAGCTGTATGACTTAGATGATGTACACTATACCTTATAAGAATTGGTTTCACTATTCACAATATAACTATTGGTCTTCACTACTCTCAAGTGCAGCAGATTTAATTTTAATTGGGAAATATTTAATAAAATAAACAAAATTATCAGAGAATATAAATAATGTAAATATGTGGTTATCTTAGTATTAGGATGCAGGGATCCTAATGTACAGTTTAATAATTATTATATAATTTAATAATAATAATAAATCTCAGATCGGAGTTTGAATTTAACTTCAGATATTTATTAGATATTAGCCAAGTCACTAAATTTCCTTTGGCTGCAGTGTTCTCATCTGTAAAATAATGAATTTGAATTTGATCTCTAAGATCTCTTCCAACTTTTAAGCCATCTTCCTACAATTCTATATATGACCCTAGGCAATTCACAACCTTTTGACTTCATTTCTAAATTGGAGATGATAACAGCACTTATTTCCCAAGTTTGTTGTATCAAATAGGATAATTATGTTAAACACTTTGAAAAACTAAAAATACTATTATGCAAGTGACATAACCTTATTTATCAAATGAGATGATTGGACATCTTTCTTACCTTTTCTGCAACATTGGATGCTACTTGTCATCTTCTCCAGCAAGAAGCTCTCTTTTCTCTGGGTTGTTTTTGGGGTTTTTTTTTCTCTTCTGATTCTTTTCCTAGCTTTCCTTCTCAGTGGCTTTAGTTAGATTTTTATTCATGTCAAACCCATTAACTATTGTTTTCTAAGCTTCTTTTGTAAACCCTGTTCTCTTTTCTCTATTTACTCTCTAACCTGTAGACTTCAAACAGCTTTCATTGATCCAATTATCATGAGCATAAAGATGATTCCCAGATCTACATATCCAGCCCTAATGTCTCTCCTGAGCTACAGTCACATAACACAAATTACTTTGAAATTGGACATTTTGATCTAAAGATATTTCACACTCAATGAAACAAAACTCATTTTCTTTCCCCAAAAATTGATATTTCAAATTCCTATATTCCTATCCCTATCCTCCTAGGAATGCAAATTTGCAATCTTTGCACCATCTTTGACTCTTTATTCTCAATCATCCCACATACCCTGTCAGTTACCAAATCTTTCTGTTTCTCTCTCCATGGCATCTGTCACAGGCACTGCCCTGCTTCAAGCTTTCATCACATCTCATTGCAATGTTGCAATAAAAATTGGTGTTCTTGCCCTTCCCAATCCATGAGCGCGCTCTCTCCCTCTCCCTCTCTCTCTCTCTCTCTCTCTCTCTCTCTCTCTCTCTCTCTCTCTCTCTCTCTCTCTCTCTCTCTCTTCTCTTCCTCTCTGTCTCTGTCTGTCTCTCTGTCTCTCTTTCTCTCCCTCTCTCCTTCCCTCTCTCCCTCCTTCCTTCTCTCTCTCTCTCTCAGTATCTCTCTCTCTCTTCCCTCCCTTCCCCCCTCTTCAAGGGATTAAGTGACTTGCCCAGAGTCATACAACTAGGAAGTGTTAAGTTTCTGAAGTGAGTGAACTCAGTTTCTACTGAGTGCTCCAGTGCTGTTATTCTATCCACTGTGCCATCTAACTATCCCATTCCAGATTATCTCTAAGAAAATATAAATCTTCTCTTTGGCATTTAAAGCTCCTCCCCATCTGTTTTTGTCCTAGCACTTACACATTTCTCTCCCTCACCCACTCTATGAACTCCCTGTACTTCTTCAAACATAGCCATTAAAATACATTTCTTCTCCTTTTCTCTATGCCCCAAATTTTGAAAATCTTCCCCTTCCACCTCTTAGAATCTCTGAATCCCATTGAGACTCAGCTCAAATTCTACCTTCTTAAAGATGCTTTTCCTGGTTTTTATCCAATTTTAAATGTCCCTTCTAAACTTTCTATTATCTATTTTCTATATAGCTTATATATTCCTGTTTATTTTATATAGTTTCCCCCATTAGGATGTAAGCTCTCTGAATCTGTTTTCAACTGGCACATAGTAAATTCTTAATAAATGATTGCTGATTGACTATTTCTAAGGTCCCTTCCAGCTTCATTTGTCCATTTGTATGAGAGAAGAAAAGAAATTATTTTTCTCACTGAAATGTTTGCAAAACCTTATCAATAGGGCAAAGAGTTGTAAAGTCACTTAATAGTCATATTTATTATCACCATCAACAACCCAGGAGCCTGTCTAGATTAAACAAGCAAATTTAGAGCAAGCTTTTCAAACAGAAAAAAATTTGATATAGAATAACTTATTGGTATTGAGTTGAAAGGAAGGAAAGAAACAAGCATGTATTAAGCACCTACTATGCACCAGTCACTCTGCTAAGTACTTTATTGTTCTTACACAAAATATTATTTCCATTGATTCTAATAATCTTGGTAGGTTATGTGCTATTATTATCCCCATCTTACATTTGAGGCTACTGATGCAGATAGAAATTAAATGACTTCCCCAGGATCACCCAGTTAGTAAGTGTCTAAGGTCAGTGAACTCAGTTCTTTTTATCTCCAGATTTAGCACTTTATCTACCCATTATCTAGCTGCTGATTTCATTTAATCTAATGTTTTTTGTCCAATGGTTCACACTTATATGGTATTCTAAGGTTTTCAAAACATGAAAAACATCCAAAATATATTATTATTCCCATTTTCTAGATAAAGACACAAATTCAGAGAAATTACCTGGTTTGTCTAAAGTCTTTTATGGGGCAACTATGTGGTACAGAAGATAGAGCACTAAATCTGGAGCCAGGAAGACATTTACTTCCTGGCAAATCACTTAACCTTATTTGCCTCAGTTTCCTCATTTGTAAAATGAGCTGGAAAAGGACATTCCAGGAGATACAAAGAGTTGAATGCAACTGAAGCAACAAAGTTACATAGCTAAATAGTGGAAAAAACTAGGAATAAATCTAATTCTCCTTATTTCTCTTCCTGAGTTCTTTCTGCTGAAGTACCTGGAGAGATTTGAGCATTAACTTAGCTGCACGGTTTTTTTCCCCATTCTTTATGGCAGCTAGTGATCAAGCATGCACTGATTCTGTCCCTTGTCCTAGGCCACAGCAGGTTCTTAGGTCAGTCTAAAGATATGTATGCATGTACCAATCAAGTCTCTCAGTTAGTGCCCTTGGATACTGGCCATTCCCTTCATGCTGCCAATTAAAAGCCTTTACTTAAAGGGTCACTATTTTAGCAAATGGCTTAATTGGATTAATAAAAGTTAGCAAAAGCAGAAGTATTATTTTTACCTTTCTTTTACCTCTTATCCCTTTGAAATCTTGAAATCACAACACTCTGCTCTCTCCAAGGTTAGAAATGATATTCTAAGCTTAATCAAACATCTTTTTCTCAGTCCTATTCTTGTAAGTTCTATGAAGTATGATTCTGTTAAACAGCCCCATTCCTCAAGATACTCTTTTTCCTTGAATCCTAGTGATAGGAATAATTCTTCTCACTTTCTTTTTCCTGATCATCAATCACTACCATTCTGTTCATATAAACATATCCCAGGGGTTAGTGCTCTGCTTTCTTAACTATCTTCTAGAGAGCCCATCAGCTTCCATAAAACCAATTACTATCTCTATTCAGATAGCTCCCAAATCTACAAATCCACTTTTCCCCATTATCCTGAACTTTCCATACAATGTCACTAGCTGCCTGCTGGACATTTCTACTTGAATGCCCTTAAGTAATTTCAACTTCAACATATCTAGAACAGCTTAAATTCCTAGGAGTTCCCCATCTCAATGAAATCCCAGATCCAGTCTCCAATTCCTTCCTGCTTCTCCTCCCAAGAAATGTGGTGTGAACTTACTGAGGAGAAATCCTAACATCTAGGATTCAAAATATAGTTACAGAGAAAAGGTATATACAAGAAACTATTCAATAACAATTAAAAGAATGAATCAGTGAGTATTTATAGAGCTTTTCATCCAAGAAGTTTGTTGCACACTACCATGAGATAAACATTGTAATGAGTTCTATGGGGGATACCAAACAAATATTAAAAATAAGACTTATTCTCAGGGAGTTTATAATCAAGATTATAATTTATGATAAAGGAAGAAAGGAAATCCATTCATATTCTGCAATGTACCTTGGATTTTAGGAGAGCAAATTTCAAATGGTACAAAGAAAGGAGAGTTAGACTCCCATGGCCTAAAATTCTACTGGAGAAGTCAGGCTGCGAGGGATATAAAGCTCTCAAGAGTAAAATTCTGAAAACACAAAGTAACTATTCCAATGAGGAATAAGGTAGAGAACTATCTAAAGATACTAATATGGGCTCTCAGGGAACTTATCAAATAACTTCCATTTTTAAAAGGCACATTAAACAATGGAAGTAAGGGTTCATAGCAAAGGACAAAAGCAAAACCAAGGTATGGTCTTTAAGAGTAATATCAGGGGTCCAAGAGAGTAAAGTGAGTGAGGAAAAGCCAAGAACAGTGAAAATAATTTTGTATGTTATATTGAGGAAAAGTGAAGAGTCAAAGAGGGATTAAGAATATTGGTTGGGGCATATAATGATAGTGATAGCTGGCATTTATGTAGTACTTTAAGATTTTCAAAATGCTTTACAAATATTATCTCATTTTATCCTCATAACAACTCTAAGAGACAGTTATTATTATTCTCATTTTAAACAAATGGTAAGTATCTGAACTCGTCTTTTAATTCCAATTACAGTTCTCTATCCATTGCTATAGCTAGTTGATATAAATAGACAAACATATAGACAGACAGACTGATAGATATGATAGATATACATAAGGCAATTATAATTATATCAGAGTTGCTTAACTCATGTAATTTTGCTTGCCAGAAAGAATAATCTTTGATCTATTAAGGGAAAAATGAAAATTTCTATTAGGGCAAGAGTTACGTAAGTTGCAGTCTATAAACCTTAAAAAACAAAATAAAACATGTTTTGATAACTATTTTAATATATAATTATTGGTTTCCTTCATAATTATATGGATTCATTTTATGCATGTAAAAACATTCTGTCAGACATGATAGGAGATACTAGAATCTCTGCTCCTTGAAAGGCTGAGATTGGCAGATATCTTGAACTCTGGATGCTGAGATATAATAGGGCTATTTTGATCTAACGTCTGTTCCATCTGATACCACTATGGGGAATCCCAGGAGAAGGGGACCATCCAGCCACTTAACAGGAGTAAACCAGTTCAAGTCAGAAATGGAGATGGTCGAAGCTTCTATGCCAATCAATACTGAGATTAAGCCTATGAGTGACCAAATACTTCTAGCCTGTGTGAGATGATGATGACGTACACATATAAATGTATGTATATATTTCTTGACTTGACTAAGATCTTTACATATAAAAACATGTAAGTATGTGTGAATATTAAACAAAATAAGTGTTCTGAAAAGGTAAAAGGACATTGTCAGTGGAGAAAAAAGGAACACTGAAAACATACATTGTCTACTTCGGAAATTTGCATATGGCAAACCCTGCTACTAGTAGACATTTGTCTGAAACCCCTCAATAAGAGAAAGATTCGATAAAATTTAATGTCAAATGGTGCAAGGAAGTAAAAGCTTAAGTGTTATAAAAACTGAGTCTGAATCCTCATTCT
Source organism: Sminthopsis crassicaudata (assembly GCF_048593235.1). NCBI lineage: Eukaryota > Metazoa > Chordata > Mammalia > Dasyuromorphia > Dasyuridae > Sminthopsis > Sminthopsis crassicaudata. The sequence continues at coordinate 652,644,327 of NC_133617.1, forward strand.
GTTACTTACTACTCATGCTAGTGTCAATTTATCTCAGTAAGTCTTAGTTTCCTCTTCTGTAAAAATGAAAAGCTTGAACTAGATAATCAGGCAGGTATTGTGAAGCTCTCCCCATCTTCCAGAATTGTAGAATTACAGTCCCTCCAGAGCACAGGGACTGTCTGTCTTTTTGCTCATCTCTCTATCACCAATGCTCAGCACAGTGCCTGCCACATAGTTAAGTGTTTAATAAAGACTTGTTGACTGATTGGCATTATATAGAATAGCTGGAGATCCCTAACTTAGGAACACCAGAAACTTACCTGTTCTTATCCTGCCTATGCGATCCATAGTCATCATATATTCTGCCCAGCTCACAGAATCTCAGAATGGGAAGGACCGTATAAATCTAATCATATCAAAATATATATTCCTCTTTAGCAGCCCTGATAAAGGAGCATTCAAACTCTGCTTAAAGACTTCCAAAAGGTAACAGCAGGCAACAAATTCTTTATTTGGACAACATTATTGTTAGCAATCTCTCTTTATACCAATATCTTACCCCATATAACAAGATGAGATCAAAATGGTACATGATTTAGACATAAAGGGTGATACCATAAACATATTGGGATAGCAAGGAAGGCTTTACTTGTCAGATCTATGAATAAGGAAAGAATTTAGAACCAAACAAAAGATAGAATTACAAGATATAAAATAGATAATTTTGATTATAAAACATTTAAAAGGTTTTATACAAACAAAAAACAATGCAACCAAGATGACGAGAGCAAAGAAATGGGGAAAGAGGATTTATAGCAAATATCTCTGATAAAAGCCTTATATTTCAAATTTAAAGAACTGAGTAAAATTTATAAGAACACAAGTCATTTCCCAATAGACAAATGGTCAAAAGAAATGAACAGTTTTCAGAAGAAAACAAAGCTATGTACATTCATAGAAAAAATGCTCTAAATCACCATTGATTAAGAGAGAGTTTTTATATATAATTGGGGGAAAATATTCTGGACAAATCCTCCCTTATATTGGGAAAAAGCAAACAAGCAAAAAGGCTGCCCTTTTTGGATTTGATTTTGACCTCTTTTTATTCAGTTCTAGAAATCAAATTTTAGAAAGAATATTTAAAAACGAAGAAAGTGAAGTGGAAAGTGAATAGGATAGTGAAGGACCTATAGATCATGCCATATAAGAATCAGTTGAAGTAATTGTGAATGTTTCATCTAGATGAGAGAAGACAGTGTATGCTGGAATAGAGAGACAGGCACTTAATAACTTCAAATATACTTGTTTTCAAGGTCTGTCATATAAAAGAAGAATTACAACAGTTCTCCTCTGACCCACAAAGGAGAACTAGAAGTTACTGGTAGATATTGCCAGAGTAAATCTAAACTTTATGGAAGGAAAAACATCTTTTTAACAATGAGAGCAATCCAAAAGTGGGATAGGTGGTCTCAGGGGGATTCTTCTCACTACAAAATACTAGATGACCACTCGTCCAATATAGAAGAGCAGGGATTCATGTTCAGGTACAAGCAGAACTAGATATCTTTCAGATTTCTTTTCAACTCTGACATTTTCTAATTCTGGAAAAGTCTTTCTGACATTTCCATTGATTGTTCCTAGTTGTGTCTCTGGAAACAAGCAGAAATGTCTATTCCCTTTTCTGTGGGATGTGTCCTCCAAATACTTGAAGAGAGCAATTATTTTGCTCCAAGTTTTCTCTTCTCCAACATATACATCCCTAATTCTTTCTGCCATTCTTTATAAGACATATTCTTACCAGCTCTCTAGTCTTTCCCCAGAAAGTTTCCCCAGGATTAAGTAACCTATGGCTCCAAGAAACTGTAGTACACATAGAGGTCATACCCCAATTAAACCATCTGGGCAGATGAGCTAAAGCAGGTTGAAGGTAACCAATAGGTCTCAAGCTCTTCCATAAGTTAGAGGGATTTTTACCCTAATCACATGATGGTGGAATGGATAGATGAAAACAAATTGTTCCAATGGACGTGAAGGTAGCTGAAGCATGCATCATGGAGTGCTCAGAATTTGATCAGACACTGAAGAGGTCAAGGTCATCCATTGAATACTAGACTACCACCAGCTGTCTTGACTTTTGTCTTGTCACTGGACTTTGATGATTCTGGAAGACAGACTGATGACTCTGCCCCACTTAAATCCAATTCATGTGGAGAAATGAATTCCAAATTCTAAATATCAAATTAAACTTTGGATCATAATTCATTTATAACATAAAGACTTCTTGTTCACAGTTATATACTATTCAATCAACAAATCTTCATTAATTACCCATTTTGCAATGTGCATTGCATCATTATGAGTCTAGAGACTACATAGTGGCTTTAGAGAGGCAAAGCTGGAGAAGACTTTGTGTCTCCAAATCCACTATATAGACTCTAGTCGCAGAACAATACAATGCATGTAATCAGTAATTAATATGATCTAGTAGAGATGATATAATCAAATATGCAAATAATTACAATATAAATTATATTAAAAACACATCTATTGGGCTTTACACAATTATGGACTTTAGTGTTGGTCAGATCATGTTTAATCTTGAACACAAAAAATTATAAGTATGCATATCACAGCTCAACAAATATATATACACATATATAATTAATAATTAAGGCATTTAAATATCCAAGACATTATTTTTAGCACAAATAGATCTTCCTTTTTGCTGGAAAATCCCACAACTAAGGAGACCAGAAACTAAAATTACAGATCATGGGATCATGATTTTGGAACTGGAAGGGACTTTAGAAACCATCTGGTCCACATCCTTCATTTTACAAATGATAAAACTGATGTTTAGGAAGGTTAACTGATTTGTCCAAGGTCATACAAGTACTGAATAGCAGAGTTGGTCAAGTAGATAGAGAAAAAATAAGGGAGTATGGACAAGTAAAACTTATTGCTTTGTGACAATTAACTTTGAGAGTTGATTGAGATATGTAATTGTTTGGTAGATGAAAAGGCCAACAAATAAGAAGCGACATTTAATGAAATCTTATGGGAAATGCATCCGAGAAATTGGCAAGGGAAATTTTTATTTAACCAGGGAAGAATGAGGAAAAAAACGTATATAATACAATAGTGACTGGAAGAAATGAGCAGGAGCCTTGTAGAATAATGTATTCAAAAATTATACCAGGATAAATCTAAATGTTTATTTATCTATCTATCTACCTAGATAGCCAGGGATGGAGAAAGATGGAGAGTCAGAGAGAGGTAGAGACAAAGATAGAAAGACAAAATTAGAGAGAAACATATAAAGAACTATACATATATACAGACACCTATACATACACATAGTATAGAGAGTTATCTTTTCTTCTACTCTAAGGTAGATAAACTAAGTGACCTAATAGGTGTTTTCCATTTTTTAGTTCTATGACTAGAATAGCAATGAGAGCTTTAGTTAAGAATTGGAATGCTTTAATAGACTTAGAAGATAGAATACTGGCTTCCCAGTCTAGACATATTTAATGTAACTTAAACTGATTCCTTGTGATTTTTATTTTTATAAGCATTCATTGCATTAAACAGCTTTTACTTGCTATATATTCACTGAGCATTGCCTGCATATAATTCTAGTACTACAAGCATGTATTTGTGCATATGTTTTGAAAAGTGAAGTTCATACCTGATTCATTGATTCCCTGTCCTTTCCACCTAAAGTGTACATGATAAAAAAAATGCTTTCTTTTAGAGGAAAAAAAAAACAACTTAGTTAGAAGTGGCTGGTTGAAAATTGGCTCCATGAATATTTCAATAAGTAAAGTATTATGTGAGCATCTTATGTGATTTACCTAAAATGATAAGTGTATGTCTTGGGAAAAACATATAATTTCCTTTAGATAAAACATTATCAATATCACTTGGCTCAGCAATAAATATTATTCTTATTATGACTTTTTAATAGAAAAGACTCTCATAAAGACAATACTAATTTCCTTATGGTGGGAATAGGTTGAAATTACTATGTAAGGATATTCAGTATAATCAATAAAGAAATATTCAACCTACTTTTATTAGACCGTGAAGCTTTTTTTGAGGGTCAAGAAATTATCACAGTCAAATAATGTGCAGGTCAAATTCTATTACTATGATCTTCAAGAGATTTTTCCATTCTTTGGTAAATTTTTTGTCCAATCAAAATTTTACTAATAAGTAGACTGTTCAGGACATACAAAAGCCCACATATCATGCAGAAGTATACATGACAAATGAGTGGACAAATGGAAATAATGACTTGGTTAGAATTAGGTCCTGAGCAAACCCTGTGTATCTGACCTGCTACAAACTATCCAGTATACTAACTTGACCATTTATTGATTCTCACCTGGCAGTTCCACTTTTCATCTTCCAACTCATGACTTTAGAATTTTCACTGGTTTTTAGCCTATTCTTCATTTTACCTTTGCTTATGCTTTAGCCAATCTACCTTATACATCTTTGTGAATGATTTCCCTTAGATCTAACAGTTATTCTGTATTGTCCCCATGTAAATGTTGAAAGCCTAGGGAGCATAGACTGAAACAGAAACACAAGAAGAAAGTAGTTTTAAAAGTACGTAGATGTCTGATTGCTACTCAATCTATTATATAGATAATAGCTGAGAGCAGATTTTCATTTTAATTGTTTCAGGACTTTATCAGGAATCTGCCAATTATGGACCAAAGAAAACTGAGCAAGTTAGCATCATGTCCCAAGAAAAGGTAGAAACTCTTATCTCCTTATAAATAAAGTCTTTTTGCTTATAAATCAATAATGGTTGAGCCTCCAGTGTAATATATGTGCCATTTAAGTTAATAATATGAGTTATCATTAGGAATGCCAGAAAACTAGGGATTTCCATTCCAACAAAAGTGGAGGGTTTTGTAAGTGATATGCAAAAAGCATGATATTTTTGTGTTTCTGTTAGTAACAAATAACAGTTATGTATGAAGTACAGATTGGTCGTTTTACTAGGAGGTGAAAGGACTTGAAGACAATTTCTTTACTCTATGGGTCATCTGAGAGAATAAGTATTTCTTGAAAGATTAGGAGAAGTGTTTATAAGAGATAATAAACAAAAAAAATACAATGACAAGATAAATGGGAATACTGGATTGTGTCAGAAGGCTAGAAAGAAAAGATAATGACAAAGAAAAGGAAGAGAAGAATCATATCACATGTGGAGCCATGTTATAACCATGATTCTCTTCCATGGAGATTAAATTAAATTATCTGAGATGAAAAGCAGGTTTTCATGGTTCAAGGAGAAATGGTATGGGAATAATAAAGAAATTAATTTTGTTTGCTTATGCATATTTGTTACTGTTTTTCTTTTTCTTTTTCTCTTTTTATTATGGGAAAGTGTGGAAGAGAAAAATAAATTCATGCTAACAGAAAGTATAAATAAAATTTATTTTAAAAGAAAGTTGGCATGGATTCAATGATATCAGCAGAAGGCATCCAGTGGATTCCAAGAAGTAGAGGTAAGTAATGGTGGATATTGAGTGCTTGCTGAGAGCTACTGAATTACAAAGTGGCATAGTCATTAAAGAAGTCCATTTACTGTCTTATAGTATAAGATAGAGTTTCCTTGTTATCTATACAATCAAGTGCCCACTGGATGTTCTTGATGATTCATGTGAAAAAAAATTATGTCATCAGAAAAAAAGCCTAGAAAATATTAGTAGAGACAAAGTTCTAGACAAAACAAAACAAAATTTAAAAACCTGAAGACCTTGGGGATAAAGACAGTAACAATTAAAGTCCTTAAGAGAGAAAAGAAGCATTGAGAAGTGAAGTTAGATAAGAATACAGCATCTTAGGGATTCAGATTTGGGGACTATTATTTAAAACACAGGACAAATTATTTCATGTCCAAGAGTATAGAATTTCTGAGGGCTAACAAAATGTTTGCCTAGAATTTTAAAATCATGATCTGCAGAATTTTAAGCTGCAAATGGAAAAAGGAAAAAATAGTCTATGTGTATCTGGCAAGTCATGACACAAAGAGTAAGAGGCACAACATAGGAAGAATATCTTTGTTTAGTATTTCTTTCTTTTCCATTGTTTTGGAAAGCTTTTTATTTACAAAAATGGATAATTTTCCATATTGACCCTTGTAAAACCTTGTGTTTCAAATTTCCCCTTCTTTCCCCCCCAGCCCCACCCTAGGTGGCAGGTAATCCAAAACATGTTAAATATGTTAAAATATATGTTAAATCCAATATATGTATTAATATTTATACAGTTATCTAGCTTCATGACAAAAATCAGATCAAGAAGAAAAAAAAAACTGAGAAAGAAAATAAAATGCAAGCAAACAATAACAGAAAGAGTGAAACACACTCTCTGGGTGTAGATGTCTCTCTTTATCACAAGATTATTGGAACTGATCTGAATCATCTCATTATTGGGAAGAGCCACATCCATCAGTATTGATCATTGTATAATCTTCTTGTTGCTGCATACAATGATCTCCTGGTTCTGCTCATTTCACTCAGCATCAGTTCACGTAAGTTTCCCCAGGCTTCTCTAAAATCATATAAGAAAAATATCAACTGAAAGAACTAGAGTTTCAATATACAGAGACCCAACAATAAAATCCATTGCATCAGTTATCTACATACAAATAGACAAGATATGTGCAATAAATAAAGTAAAAGAGAAATCTTAATGGTAGTTGAATTTAAGTTCATAAATAATTAATATTGGTAGGATGGGGTTCTTGACAAAAAATCAAATATGATTCTGAAAAGGGATAACATTTTTTTAAAAGTAGAATATAAAAAAAGGCTCAACAGAATAGTCAAACATGAGAAAGATATCTTATATGAAGAAACAGGTGGGAAAATAAAAGTGACATAGTTTTCACAATATAGAAATGAGAGGAAAAAATGGGTGATTTGTTGGGAAATCATGTTATTACTCATCGTTCATTTTCAGAAAAGAGCAGTGATTTCACAGAATTGATGTCTTGACTTCCATATGAATTGGATTTAAATGAGGCAGAGTTGCAAAATGTTTGACATGTCTACACTACAGTACAACTGGTGGAGTTGTGTATTTCCCTAACGATCCTGGAAAACAATTTAGAAGTATACCCAAAAATATCATTAAACTTTATATTTCCTTTGAACTAGAAATATCACTACTATGTTTATAATCCAATAGTATCAAAGAAAAAGGTAAAGCACTATGTGAACTCATATGTGTGTATATACACATTTGACAACACTTTTCATTACAGCAAAAAAAGTGGAAGGTGTTATTGTTCAGTCATTTCCGTTGTATCCAACTCTTCCTGACAATTCTATTTGGAGTTTTCTTGACAAAAAGTCTGAGGTAGCCATTTCTTTCTCTAGCTCATTTTACAGATGAGGAACTGAATCAAGCAGGATAAAATGATATGCCTCATAACTAATAAGTGTCTGGGTCCAGATTTTATCTCACAAAGATGGGTTTTCTTGACTCTAAATGTAGGGCTCTATCCATTATGCCATCTAGTTGTTCATGAAAAATGGAAAATGGTGGGGTAGCTAGGTGGCTCAGTGGATAGAGCACTAACGCTGAAGTCAGGAGAACCTGAGTGCAAATTTGGCCTCAGACATTTAATACTTCCTAGCTGTGTGACCCTGGGCAAGTCACTTAACCCCAATTGCCTTAGAAGAAAAAGAAAAAAATAAAATAAAAATGGAAAATGGATGCCTCTCAATTGGGAAATGGCTAAACAAATAATGGCAGGTGAATTTAATGGAACATTCTTGTGCTGAATATAATGGAACATGTAAGCAATAACAAAAAGGAATAATTTCACAGAAACTCCAGAAGACCTGTAAGAATGGATGCAGTAAAGTAACTAACCAAGAGAACAATTTATACAACAATTAAATAATCTTAAAGAAAGGCAGCTTTGAAAAGGCATAAGAACTATGATCAATTTAAAGACCACTCATGATACCAGCAAATTAAGAAAATGCTAATCCACCATCTGGCAGAGAAAGGAAGGAGTGAAGGTAGAGATTTAGATAGACTTTTTGTTTATGTACCGAATGTACGAATATGCTTTCTTTGATTGTATTTGTTATAAGATTAGTGTGTTTTTTTTTTGTTTTGTTTTTTAATAAAGGGGTCATGAATGTTGGAGGGGATGTGGGAAAACTGGGATACTTATACATTGTTGGTGGAGTTGTGAACTGATCCAACCATTCTGGAGAGCAATTTAAAACTATGCCCAATGGAGCTATCAAACTGTGCATATCCTTTAATCCAGCAATGTTTCTACTGAGCTTATATCCCAAAGAGATCTTAAAGGAGGGAAAAGGACCCACATATACAAAAATGTTTGTGGCAGCCCTTTTTGTAGTGGCAAAAAAAAACTGGAAACTGGTAGATACCCATCAACTAAAGAATGGCTAAATAAGTTATGCTATATGAATGCTATTGTTTTGTAAGAAGCAACCAGCAATATGATTTCAGAGAGGACTGGAGAGACTTGTGTGAACTGATACTGAGTGAAATGAACAGAACCAAGAGAACATTGTACACAGCAACAGCAAGATTATATGATGATCAATTCTGATGGACATAACTCTCTTCAACAATGAGATGATTCAGATCAATTCTAATTGTTCAGTGATAAAGAAAGCCATCTACATCCAAAGAGAGAAGTTTGGGAACTGAGTGTAGATCACAACACAACATTTTCACTTTTTGTTGTTTGCTTGCATTTTACTTTCTCATTTTTTTCTTTTTGATTTAATGTTTCTTGTGCAGCAAGATAATTATATAAATATGTATGCATATATTGAATTTAACATATATTTTTACTATATTTAACATATATTGGATTAATTGCCATCTAGGGGAGAGAGTGGGAGGAAGGGGTGGAAATTAGAAAATAAGGTTGTGCAAGGGCTAATATTAAAAACTTATCCATACATATGTTTCAAAAATAAAAAGAAGGGGGGGTCACTAAAAGGGAAAGAAGGAACAAAGATGATAACAAAAAGAAAGAAGAAAAGAGATCACTGTAGCATTTTTTAAAAAATAAACATGAAACAGAAAAGAATGTTTAGAAAGCCCAAACAAGCAGAAGTGCTTTGAAACTAAAATATGAAATTTATTTTAATAAAGCTTTTTATTTTCAAAACACATGCATAATTTTCAGCATTCACCCTTGGAAAACCTTGTGTTCCAAATTATTTTTCTCCTTCAATTCCTCCACCCGCTTCCTTGGATAGCAAGTACTCCAATATATGTTAAACATGTGTAATTCTTCTATATGTATTTCCACAATTACCATGCTGCACAAGAAAAATTAGATCAAAAAGAAAAAGAAATGCTAAAGAAAATAAAATGCAAGCAAACAACTACAAAAAAGTGAAAATATTATGTTTTGATCCACATTTAGTTTCCACAATTCTCTCTCTAGGTGCACATGGTTCTCTTCATTACAAGACCATTAGAACTGGACTGAATTACCTTATTGTTGAAAAGAGTCACGTCTGTCAGAATTGATCATTGTATTGTCTTGTTGTTGATTATAAGGGAAGCAATAAACTGGTAAAACATTTTTACAGTTAAAGGTTCTGATAAAGGCCTCATTTCCAAAATATATAGATAATTGACTCTAATTTATAAGAAATCAAGCCATTCTCCAGTTGGAAATGGTCAAAGGATATGAACAGACAATTTTCAGATGATAAAATTGAAACTATTTCTACTCATATGAAAAGGTGTTCCAAATAATTATTGATCAGAGAAATGCAAATTAAAACAACTCTGAGATACCACTACACACCTGTCAGATCAGCTAAGATGAGAAGAAAAGATAATGATGAATGTTGGAAGGGATGTGGGAAAACTGAGAAACCATTGCATTGTTGGTGGAGTCGTGAATAGATCCAACCATTCTGGAGAGCAATTTGGAACTATACTCAAAAAGTTATCAAACTGCATACTCCCCCCCAAAAAAAAAAATAAGCAGCAGTGTTTATTACTGTGTTACTATTGGGCTTTTATCCCAAAGAGATATTAAAGAAGGGAAAGGGACCTGTATGTGCAAAAATGTTTGTGACAGCCCTTTTTGTAGTGGCTAGAAACTGGAAACTGAATGGATGCCCATCAATTGGAGATTGTCTGAGTAAATCATAATATATGAATGTTATAGAATATTATTGTTCTATAAGAAATGACCAGCAGGATGAATACAGAGGATTAGAGAGACTTACATGAACTGATGTTAAGTTAAATGAGCAGACCTAGGAGGTCATTATACACTTCAACAATAATACTATATGAGGATCAAATCTAATGGATATGGCTATCTTTGACAATGAGAAGATCCAATGCAGTTCCAATTGATTACTGATGAACAGAACTAGCTACACCCAGCAAAAGAACACTGGGAAATTAGTCTGAACTCCTTGGGTTTTTGTTTTTCTTCCCAGATTATTTTTACCTTTCTAAATTCAATTTTTCTTGTGCTACAAGTGAACTGTATAAATATGTACACATATATTGTGTTTAAGATATACTTTAATATATTTAACATGTATGAGACAGCCTGCCATCTAGGGGAGGGGGTAGAGGGAAGGGAGGGAAAAGTTGGAACAGAAGTGTTTGCAAGAGTCAATACTGAAAAATTACCTATGTATATTTTCTGTCAATAAAAAGCTATTTTAAAAAATTAAAGAACTAGGTAATATAAGAAATATTGCAGTGGAGTTGGAAATGATGAGTTGGTGAATTTATAAAAATATAGAAAGTCTTTGACTTATGAAGAAAAATGTTATCCACCTTCAGAGAAACAGGGGACAAGCAAGCATAGTATGGTTTTACATAAGTGTATGTGAATATATATGTATATATGTATGTGTGTATAATTATGTATATAATTAATTATTATATGTATGAGTATATATGTCAATATATGTGTATCTACACTTAAGTTGTAGCCTTCTTTAAAAAAGAGGAAGGAGAAAAGGGAGGGAAGAATAAAGTAAAAAGAGTGAAGCAGAAAACAAAAGAAAACCTACCAGGCAAGCAAAGAAAAGGACAGTTCTGAACACAATGTGTAGTGTTCATTGTATAGACTTTCTTAAAAAAAAAATAAAAAACTAACAAACAAACATATTTCCTTGTTGGTCATGTTGTAGAAGAAAAATCAGATAAAAAGGAAAAACCATGAGAAAGAAAAAGCAGACAAAAAATAAAGGTGAAAATATCTGCATTCAAGTATCTATGGTTCTTTCTGGATACAGATGACCTTTTCATCTCCAGTTTATTGGAATTGCATAGACTTTCTTGAAATGGAAATTTATTGTTTTATATTTTGAATTCTCTCATGTTCTGATGTGCACATGGCAATTTTTTTCTTTCTGTTTTGTATTTAAGTTTTAAATAAATAAAAAGGGAGAAAAAACCACAAGTACAAAAAGAAAAAAAAAAGAGTCCACTGTGTCAGCAAATTTTACTATTCAGTGCACAATATATATATTACTTTATAAACTCAAAGACCTAAGTTCTTATCACTGTTGAGTCACATGTGCCCTTGAAGTTTGCAAGGAGGAAATTCTATGTATTCTGTTTGGTCACAGAGCACAGAAGTAGAAGCAAAAGGTAGAAATTGCAGGGAATTACATTTGCTCACTTTCAAGGAAATCTTCCAGATAATCTGAATTGTCCCAAACTGCCCAAAGTAGAAAGTCCTAAAAAGTAATTAACTATTACAGTAACTAAAAAGTCACACAACTGGCAACTGGTAAGAGTATATTTCATTCCAGATCCTTTATAAATGCAATGCTTTCCCCATTTATATCACAATAAAATAATGTTGTATGTTAATACACTTTACCTTCTGCCACAAGCTTAATAAGACAACCTTTTTTGCTTATTTTTTAGAAATATTTAGTAGCTTTCTGGTTCACAAAGAAGATTGAACAATATGACTAAAAAGATCCTTCCTAAGTATGAGATCCTGATTCTATGACTTAGCCCATGGAAGACTATGACAGGAATCATTGCCAGGGAGTCAGTGCCTTTTGTTATTTAGAATTATTGTCCATATGAGAATGATTCAGGTATGATGGAAATCTTTTCAAGCACATCTTATTGCCATGTTTCCAAATTAGAATTTCTTAGGAAAAAGCTTTATGTACATTAAAAAATATTTCAGTTGAATGAGGCAACATAATCTGAGGCATATAAATCCAAGGAGTTAAATGGCCATAAAGCACAAAGATAAAACAATTCTATTTAAAGAATTGTAAAGGTTCATGGGCAAAAACCTAAATAAACATTTGAAATATTTATTCAATAAAATTTGAGGTCAGTCTTACATTTGATGATTCTTAAATATTTCAACTCTTTACTTGCAGCTCATTCAAAAATGTAAAATTGTTTGATGCTTCAAAATCCTACACCTTGATGACACAAGCCATTACTAAGAAATGTTTTCTAAATTTAAGGCCCCATTATGAAATATGAGATTGTGACATTCAAACACATAGTTGTTTATTCATGATTATAATGCTCTTAAGAAAATATCACATCTGTGAAAAAACAAATTATTTCTCTTGTTGATCAATATATAAGCAAAAGTCTAAGTAATAGACTTCCTAGTAGTAATTTTTTTCTTGCTATATGCATTGGTCTTCAAAGCTTTTGACTTTCCATATATGTGTCTATATGTATATATACACATACATGTATAGACACATATTACAGATAGGCTAATAACAGATATGACTGAATCCTGGAAAGGATATTAGAAATAATCTGGTTCAATTTATTCATTTAGAAATGAGGAAGATTAGATAAGTCTTGTGCTAGTAAATATTTAATAACTAGATCTCCAGGAAAAACAATTAAACTTATCACACATTTACAAGTATAATCTACATTGTCAAAACTTTCCTCATCACTCTTTCATCACCTCTTCAGGGTTTAGGAATTAACTTAAACTAGCTCCTGTGTACTCATAGATGAGACTGAGAAAAAGAATATGACTTTTTCAAGGTCACACAACTGGCAACTGATAAGACTATATTTCATTTCGGATCCTTTGTAATCCAATTCTTTCTCCACTTATATCACAGTAAAATAATGTTGAATGTTAATACACTTTACATTTTGCCACAAACCAATCTAGTAGAACCAAAAGGACAAGAACATTCCAGGAATATCCATGTTATCCCAATACTACAATATATATATTTTTAAATTGAAACCTTGACTATCTATAAAAACAACTGAAATAAGAGAATGGATACAGAAAAGTCCTTAAACAAACTATAATATCCAATTGTAATTTTTAAAACTTTAAATGTAATCTAAAACATAAAAGGATTTATCATAATCTTTTCAAAAAATTCTGAAACCAAATAATACTCTGTAACATTGTTTATTGTATGCAGTAGAAAAACATAAAAGACATTTCCACTAAAAAAATTTAATCTAAAGCTCGAATGTCCTCTGATATAACTATATTTTTGACTTCCTTTTTTAAATGTTAACTCTATAAAGAGTGAAGATGAAATTAATGTAGTAAGTATTGGCAAAGAAGTTATAATCTCTATATTTTCAGAAAAAAAAAACAGAAAAAAGTTTTACTATGTATATAACTAGCAAACACATACAGAGACAAACTTACAGAGAAAGACAGAAAGAAAACTATCATTTGAAATAGTAACAGAATATATCAAGTATTTGAACACTGACTGGAAAGATATACCATTATTGTTCCTAGATTTAGCCAATATAGTAAATATGCATTTATGAAATTAATTTATATATAATTTACAAAGCCAAAATAATAGCATATTACTATACAATTAGGGTCTTGAATAACACTCTTAATACTAGAAAATAAGGAGTATATCAAGGAGAAATATTTTTTAAAAAAATATTTATTCCCAACAAGTCTCAAAATACCAATATTAAAAATGGGTCATTGAAAGGAATCTGTCATTCTTTTTAAAAAGTAGAAAAATAGAACAATGGCTCAGAACAAACAATCTAGAATTAGAATTAATTGTACAAAATAAATTGGCATTTGATAAATTCAGGAGTATAAAAACATTAGAGAAATAAATCATTATTCAATAAAAATTATTAGGAAATATATATAACTATAGAATAAATACAGTAGATTCATAATTCACCTTATGCTTTATAAAATAAAATCCAATTGAATCAATAATTCCAATATTGTTAAATGACAGTTTTAGCTTAGTTGTGAAGAAGAGAAAATTCTAATCTATCCAAAAAAGAAGGAACTCTTAAACACAAGATAAATATATTTGATTATGTTAAAATAAAGAGATTTTAAACAACAAAAATCAATACTCCAAAATAAAAAAAGAAATAAAGAGTTGAAAGAAAATATTTTCTTTAAGTAATATGAAAAAAACATCAAATTTAAAAGGATTAGATAATTTAATAATTGGTTGAAAGACATCAGAGAATTCTGAAAGAGTAACAAAACATTTTTAAATAATTTGAAATTTTTATTAAAATTTCTAACAATTGGAAAAATACAAATTACCAAAATACAAATACAAATACAAAAATACAAAAATACAAAACAATTTTGAATAATGACCTAACACTCATGAAATTGCAAAGATAATTTGAAAATAAACTCAATGATAGCAACACTTTGTGTTATTACTTTGACTATGAAATTGATATAATCTTGTGAAAAAATCTATTAAAAGGAACAGAAAATATTAATTTTGAAATCATGAAAAACATGTCCATCATTTGGGAGAATTGTTAAGTAAAACACAATTTATAGAACTAATGAAATGTGGCATATACAAGCAATAGTATGCCATATAGATGACAAATATGAAGAATTCAGAGAAATATAGAAAAAAATTATAAAAAGGAATAGAAACAAAATCAGAATCAGTACAACAAAAACATATAATATATAAGTAAATGAATCTTAAAATTGTTAATGTAATTGAGAAATATTTAATGAAATGAACATTAGAAAGAACAGTATACTAATAGAACAATAGAAAAATAATTGCAAAATATTGTAAATAGAAAGATAGAAAAAAGATGGGAAACAGAAAGAAAATAAGCAAGCAGAATCATATATTTGGAGTTAAAAAAAAAACAAAACATAAGATTTCATCAAGTTAAACTGTCACATTTTAAAAATGAAAAATGAAGGCCTTTTCATGACTTATTTTATTCAGTTAAATATGCTTTTACTTGGTAAAATGTAGTTTGTTGTTTAATTTAATATTTTATTTAATTATTTGGTAATTTTGTAAAGATTAATAATGTTTGAAGAAAAATCAGTTAAATAATTCAATTGATCTGAAATACCTTGACAGTGTCAAGAATGTGTTGAGGAAAACCAAAAGAACTAGCTATTAAATCAACTAGGACACACATTGTTTAACTTTCTAGGTCAATTATGTTGAATTTACAAATATATCCAAGCAACATTAGGATATATATTTTTCATTCACTATACTACTAATGTACTAAGAAAATGTCTTTTCCATTCTGTACTAGCTAATGTTTCTAAGGTATCTATAAAAATATTCTCAAGTAAAAATAAGATAACTCATAGAAATCCATATCTCAGATTCCTTTCTTTTCTCTACCTATTATCAATACAAAGCAAGATGAACATCAATTTGGGAAATAGTGAAAACAAAGCAAGATCAAATTGAAGGTCAAAGTTAAGGTCCATTGACAGTAATTCTCAGTCTTGGTGATGGAGAAACATCAGGTTATTTGTATAGTTTTTTGTTCCTTCTCCCCAAACTACCCTTCTAAGAGTGTGATTTGACATGTATGTATTTTTGAACAAAAATAAATTAAAATTAATGTTTCAAAGATGGTCTTGATAATTTTATACCACTATAAGATAAAGGAAAGAATCCTGAGTTGCCAAACAGTACTGGTCTACAGAATGTGCCCACCACCTTCTTCTTGGCTCTGAGGCTCGAACCTGCCAGACATCACATTATGTTCTTTGTGAGTCAAACTTCACATTAAGTGTCAAGAAAGCGTTGCTAACAATGAGGTCCTGGAATTCAGACAATTTACCATCATAGATCTGCTGCACTGAGCATGTGCAGAGAATAGATTAGAGTCAGAAACCCAAAGAATTGCAGCAGTGAGCTGGAATGGAGTGATGACAAGCAGACTGTGCCAAAGAAGTGCCATAAGGATGCATCTAAAATGTAACTTGAAACAAGAACAACATGGCACTCAGCAATCATAAATGCACTGTGGTTCATTTTGAGTAAAGAGCAAAAAGGCAGACCTGGAAATAGTAACATACCCTCAACTGCTAGCTACAGAAGTAAGCCAAAGGATAAGTCATTCATTTGTGTGTAGCATGGAAAGAACCAATGATCCATACACACTTAACGGCAACCTCAATTTGCATGCATTGTGTATAGGTGTAGGTGTATATGTGTGTACACTCAACCTGATTCTGACATCAATTATATTCATTGGATCATATCAAATCAAAAAATTTAAAGCTGAAAAAAACTTAAAGATGATCTCACCAAAATCCCCTCATATTATGGATCAAAAAAATAACGCACTTACCAAGGCTCATAATTTTGAAGGAATTTTAAAGGAATACTTATTTCAATCTGTACTGAACAATAATCCTTTCTATACCAACCTAAGTAGTTATCCAATCATGTCTTAAAGATCTATAGCAAGAATAAGTAAATCTAGATTCTCCAAGGTAGCCAACAAAACTTTGGAACAGCCTTAATTTTCAGTAATTTTTTTCCCAACATCAAGTCTAAATTTTTTTCTCTGAAACTTCCACCCATTATTCATACATCTGTCTTCTAGGACCAAGTAGAAAAAGTCTAATCTGTATAACATTTGACAATCCTTCAAGTACTTGAAGATAGTTTTCATAGTCCTCTAAATATGTTCCCAGGCTAAACGTGCCTAATTTTATCAAGCTGATCCTCATACAGCAAGATGTGCAGACCTTTCACAATTCGGGTCACTTTTCTTTGCATTTTTTCTCTTGCTTATGAATTTCCTTACTAAAATGTGACATACAAAATTGAAAAAAAATTTAAAGAAAGGAAAGAAGAAAGGAAGGAAGGAAGGAAGGAAGGAAGGAAGGAAGGAAGGAAGGAAGGAAGGAAGGAAGGAAGGAAGGAAGGAAGGAAGGAAGGAAGGAAGGAAGGAAGGAAGGAAGGAAGAGATGGATAAATGAAAGGAGAATTGTTCTTGATGATCACTAATTTCTTTTCTAATCATTTGTTTCTAGGATATATCAGAAAAATCAAAACATTTATCTGTAATATGCAGATTCCCTTCTTTTCCCTTTTCTTTAAAGTAAGATAACATTTGTTCTCTATACTTACGAAACTTCTCCTATTCAGCTCTGAAAGTGGTCCAGCAATCATATATAATATTCATGCTTTGTTTTGTTGTGTTTTGTTGAGTACCTGACTAGTTTATCTGGGGCTGGCAACTTGAATTTACTGAACTAAGTATTCTCTTGTTTCTGCCTTCTGTCTATATCATTTTCATCATCCTTGGCTCTTCCTTATCACTTACCCTTCCACATCCAATCTATTACCAATACCTGTCAAGTTCGCTCCTGACTACAGTTCCTTCTCTCCTCTTTTCTCTCAACCATCATCTTCATCACCTCATGACTCCAACAGTTCTTTATCACTTCTACTATCAAATATTAAATCTGTTGTTTGGCATTTAATACTCTTCATAGTCTAGCTTATCCCCCCTCAACCTTTCTAGTCTTCTTAAATCTTACCTACCACATATAAGATGCTTCATGTTTTAGCTCTAGGCACTTTCTCTGGTTTTTCTTCATGCCTGAAATGTTCTTCCTCCTCCTCATCTTCATTTCCAGATTTCCTGGCCTCAAGCCTGAACTAAAATCCTAGCTTCTAGTGGCTTCCCTCTCTTGTTTCCTGTTTATCCTATATATAGCTTGTTTATACATATCTTTTACTTTTCTCTAATGTTATATTGTGAACTACTTCCCTTCACCTTATGCAAATCTCTTCTGTAGAATCCTGGTTCATGGAGTCCCATCTTTTTTTCCTAAACTTCATAAAAATGTTTTTTTCCCAAATTTAGATTGCAACAAACTTTGCCCTACTTTCCTTTGCTTCTTGATCACAAATCCCATCATCAAGTGGTCATTTGATGTTTATTTATTGATTTCCCTTCAAGGTCTCCATCATTTCTCATTTATCAAATAGTTCCTTCTTGATGATAAGAAAAAGATTTAGAATAGCATTTTTCCTTACTGTTTCCTCCAACTTAGGAAAGATTAAATAATCATTAAGGTAAACTAAGAAATTACCAGCTGCTCTGCTTGAGATAGAAAGGGAACTCTAGCAGATCCAGAACTGTTAAGTGGCATCATTCTAGATAATAAATGCCAAATCTCTCAGATATCAGTTTCCAAAACTCACCTATTTTGTCTTTCTGTTCATTTTGTCATTGATATTTTCTGAAGACAATGTTGCTTTCATTTTTGCTTCCGTTTATCTTCTTCGAAACTCTTTCCAATATCCTTCCCTATTCTCCTAAATTTCCTTACCTAAGAATGTCTTCTTATTTTGCAATGTTACTCTGCACCTATCTTCTCTGTTTTATTTTGAATAAAATACAGCCTTCCAAATTCATACACCAGAGGTCCTATCTCACCAAGATTGTAATAATTAAATCAAATTTTACTCAGTCAATTCATTTTGCTTATTAGTCATACTTTGTATATGGAAGGAAACAGATTTCCAGTGAGGTTAAGTGACTAGTTTAAGGTTCCAAAGGTAATGAGTAACTTAGCCAGGATTTAAATATGGACATTCTGACTCCAAAATTCCTTCTCTTTCCACAAAAATACATCATCCCTTTAATAAACATTTATTAAATATATATTTTGTGTAAAGCACCATACTTGCTCAATGCCTATCATCTGTTCCAGAACTTAGATTTTAATGAATTCAGGTCAATGTTTGAAATACATATTTTCTCTAGATGAATTTAGTCTTCATCTCAATGTTAAGATAGTCAATGTTTATATTAGCTTGATGCAGATGAATTCAGGTTTGAGCAAATGTAGTTTAGCCTGAATTATGGTTGTATCTGGAATGCATTCTAGATTATGTTCTGTTATCTGAAAAATCATACCACTTACAAATGAATGAATATCATTATGCATATTTAACTTAAAAGTAGCTGGAAGGTTTTTATGATTCCTCTGTCCCTGTAGTGACTTCTTGCTCCTCATTATATATTATATATTAGAGTTAGACTATATCACCTCTCAGTTATGCAAACCACCAGGCCTCTCTTTATACTTGTTCTCTGATTCACATTTTCCCTAAAGGGTGGAGAGGCAATCAACCAATTTCCTTTAAAAGGTTTTCTCAGTGCTTGAATGTGGAGAAGGAATATCAAGCTTCCTTCCTTTTCATCTCTTGTTAGGCTGAAAGCTGCATTTGTAGTAAGAGTAAACAAAAATGGTCATAATTTCCACCAAGAAGTTCAGAAAGCAAACCTGAACTTCATCAACACAGACCACCATAAAGCACAATACAGATAATTCTCTGGTGAAAAATCAAAAGCTAACTGTGTGTTACTATGTATGTATGTGTGTGTGTATAAAACTCTTCTATTATCCTTGAAGTTGTTTTGATCTTCATTCATACATGTACTTTTAGCTTTATTTTCCTCACATCTCACATTTGATCCTATTCCAACCCAAAAGATAATTCCTTCCAAATGTGAAGTAATGAGAAAAGCATCAGACTGCATCAGAGAACATGTGTTCAAGACCTAATTCTACCTCTTTTAACCTGTGTGACCTTGAGTGTATCACAACACACTTTGGATTTAACTTTCATTAATATCATCATCATCATCATTAACATTTATATAGTGTGTACTATACGCCAGGCACTGGGATAAACACTGAACATATTGTCTCATTTGAGCCTACAAAACCCTGAGAGTTAAGTGCTGTTATTCTCATTTTACCCTTGAAGAAAGTGATACAAACAAGTTATGTGACTTTTTCAAAGTCACACAACTATTAGGTATCTGAACCAGGATTTGAACTAAGTTTTTTGTGACTCCAGGTCCTAATCTTCCCACTGTATCATCTTGCTTCCTCATCTGTAAAATGCAAGAATTAAACTAGAAGATCTTTCATGATTTTTTGTGATAATTTTAAATCTATGATCCTGTCCCCATGGAATCTCTGAGAATTTATATATTTAGAATTTTTAAGAGGTGAATGAAACCTTAAAGATCCTCTCATTCAACAAACATTTATTAAGCTGTCCCTTCCTGCACACAATTATTCAGTTTCTGGCTAATATAGATGATCAATTAAACACTAAAGAGATAAAGTTACCAAGACCACAAAGCTTGGTTAGGCTCACAAAGTCATTGTGAGTGTGAAAATATTAACAGTAATAAACACTTTCACACTAACACTAATAATGAAAGATATTTTAGAGGTGATATTTTTAGTGGGCCATTAATAGGATATGTATGTTATTATTATTCTAAAAATTATATTAATCCATTCAAACTTTCTTCACTCAGTCTCTAGGTATGCTGAGAGGAAGAGAGAGTGTATAATTATCAATTTCTTAAAATATGGTCTAGACAAGACTCTACTTACAAATATCTTTAAGATTTGACAGATATGTTCAATAATTTCTCAGTTGTCTCTATTCCCTTTCCTTTCAAATCATTAAACACAGCATTTCCAAATCAATCAGATCAAATCTTTGCCAATCCTTTGTTCTAACACTTTCAATGGTTCACCATTTCCTACTGGAAAAATTTCTAATTCCTTTGTCTTGTATTCGAGGTCTTCCATAGTCTTGCCCTAACCACAGATTGGGGCCTTATCTACCACTGATCACTTTCATCACTCAAACTGATATACTGAATATACCTTGAACTTTTTCACATCTATCCCTTTGCTAAAAATATTTCCTTTCCCTAAAATCCATGCCCTCCATATCTACCTACGAAAATCCTATTTCAGAATCTAGATGAAGCTCTGTCTTGTGCATGAGGCCTTTCCTAATTACCTCAACAAGAGGCAATGTTTTTTTTCTTCTGAATTTCATTGTCCCTATTATTCATATGAGATTTGTTGTATGCTATCTTGCATTTTCATTATTTGAGTGTATGCTATTGCTATTGACTAGACCCTGAAATGAAGTTGCTGGAGGTACAATGCCTTATGTTTTCGTATTTACCTTACAAAATCTAACACAATGCTTTGTGTTTGATAGGTATTCATTTTTATGAATGACAAAATTGATTAATATTCATATACAATTATTTCCCAAATTAGTAAAATTTGTCATACAGAAAACAAAAATACCAATTATTAAGAGAAACATCTTAAACTTTTGATTACTTAATAGACTCTAGACTTTTAATCCATTCATAATGGAGCAAATAAATACTGTCCGTACAGTAACACAAAGACATGAACAAAGTAATTTCTGCTTTCAAAAAACTTATTTATATTTTTTGGGGATGGAAGTATAAGGAGAACATGTACAAAGAAACCTAAATAAAAAATATATTAGGTAAAGATTCTAACCCTTTCCCAATTAATAAAATAACTTCTGACAATCAATTAATCAACAAGAGGAAACTAGATATGAATATATTCCCAATCAATTTCAAAAAATCAGTGGGGCTTTAGGTCACTAGAAGAAAGCAGATGATGTCAAAGAGAAAATATCTTGAGATTTGATAAAAAAAAAATCTTCAGTTTGGGTTTTTGCATAATCAAGCAAATCAGTTTGAAATCTTGGACTCCAATAGGATATTGGTTGAGTAACAGACAAATCCATTGGTGAATACTCAAAATGAAGAAAGTGCCCTTGAAAGAGTTGGGGTAGGGAAGAATATCTCTTTCTCTTCCCCATCACTAATACCATATTTGCTGACTAGATATTCAGACCTCAACCACTGACATTCCAGTAAGCCTACTATGGCTTTGGTGGACTACTACAGACCAGGGGGACCATTCAGGTTTTTTAACCTTTCAGATTTCTCAGAGATATAATCTAGCTAATATTGTCTCTAAATACTAAAAAAAAAATTAATTTGCCCTTGACACATTTTTCTCTATTATTAACTGGATCCATTATTTCCTATTAGCTCAGTCTCACTCAGTGGGGAAGATGAGAGCAAGAAGAACTTTCTCTTCCCTCAAAGATTAATTCTCTCTCAGGGATCTGGAATTATCAATTACCAAATCTGAAGTCTTATCTAACTTAGCCAATTGACTTTGAATCAGCGTTCTGTTTTCATATCTACCCCAAAAGGCATGATTTGGTCTCCAATCAAACACAAGTTATATCTTATGTGTCATTATCTTTTCTTATACAATAAATCAAAACTCTTATAATTCTTTCAAATTAATTTATAAATACATATTTATACCTTGTTTATTCTGACCAATTCAGTTAAAATTGGGGTTTATGTTATTAATTAGGGTAGGGGTGAACCCCCATCATTGCATATCTAAAACAGATACAAAGTAACTTCTAAAAAGACCAAAAAAGCTTATGGTGTTGGATAATGCACTTGAGCTAATTTTTGAAGGTTTCTAGGGATTGTAGGGATCCTTAGAGGGAGAGATAAATTGGGAGTGCATTCCAGTGCAAAACTGTAAAGAACAGAGTTGGATTATTTGGATGGAAGGAAAGTAAATGAAGGAGAGCATCATTTATTAGATAACCACATAACATTCCCAACCCTAAAATTTTCCAAGACCTGTGAATTTCTGAAGTGTAAGCTTAAACTACTCCATTGCTTTACTAGCCAGCTCTCTATGGATCTTGATGCTTTATCAAGTAGCTTTTACAGTCTTTTAGAAAAGATTCTACAGTGGAATTCGTGTAGAATGTATCTACAAAGTGAATCTGTTAAAATAAGGCAAAAATTCAGGACAAATAAAAAATAGGAGATGGAAAAATGTAGAAGAATGATTTTATTTTTTTTCTTTCTGAAAAATATCCTATTCAAATATATTGTTGCTTACTGAAGGTAAATTTGGACAGCAAATAAAATATTTAGGACCCTATTACTAAAAGTATTTAATAAAGAGTAGAGTGAAAACTATTTCAATAAAATCTCAACATAAAATAAATGAATTTTAGAGCATAAAAGAATCTCAAATATTATCTACTCTACATTTTTCAAGTCACCAAAGTCTGCTAGTTAGCCCATGAATAAGTATAAGATAGAATCAACCAGAAGCAAAATTCAGTAAGGCTCTAAAATTTTAATGCTAGAAATTTTGTATTTAGTATATTTCATCTCCTATCTTGGTCTCCTTTTCCTATCATTGATTAGCACCATTATGTCTGATGCCTTTCATGTTTCACAACCTTCCATCACTCTCACCAAAATTGTTCTATTTCATTCTCTCAGAACCCTATATAATTAGTGAGTATTGAAGGATCTGTATGTACTTTCCAGATAATATATTTGTATTTTAATGAAAGATTTTATTCCTGAGGCCCTGGACTTAAGTACATAGAGGGACTCTAAAAGTGGAGATTTCTAGCACTTTGGAAGGCTGGTGAAGAAGATGGATTTGATCATGTTTAGCATATTTCAAAGTACATCACAAGCCTTGTGTCAATATTGGATCCACCATCAAGAGCAGTATTGACAGCAATAAATAGTCAATAGAGTAGAATGATAGTAGAAATAATAGACTAAAATTGGAGGAAGATCAAATTCAAAAGCTAATGCCAATTAGATTCTGAAGTATAGTCCCAAGAAAAATGACAAAAATCTTTTATTCTTCAGGTTTCAAAAAAAGTGTCTCAGAAAAGCATTCTAGTCACAGATGAAATTAACTTGTTTTCCAGTTTAGGCATATAAAAATTCTCAGTTTCAATTTTTTTTCTCTCTTTTTTGGATAATGATAAAACAACCCAACTGACATGATTCAAGCATATTTTATGAATTTTAGTAATACATTTATATCTAAAGTGAAATTAGGAAAGTCCTATTTTAATGTTAGTGATAAATAATTAGACCAAATTATCAATGCTCCAGTGTTGGAAACTGTAGTACTTTTTTAAGGTACTTATTTTTCTAGCCACTAGAATAAAATACATTCAAGTGAAATTTTGGAGATTTTTGCAAAACACAACATAAAGTTTAGAGCATTAGGTACATTTTCTGATTCTAACACAAAATATATAGAGACTTGATAAGACATATTGCCTTCACTTAAGAAAAATGATTAGCATTAACTTAAGGACATTCCAGGAATAAAGTGAGAACTTTCTTTTAAGGAATTAATCATGATAATATTACTGAATGTGTATAACTTATATTAGATTGCTTGCCCTCTTGGAGAGGACAGGGGAAAGGGAAGGCAGGAGAAAAATTTGTAACTTAAAATCTTATAAAATGAATCTTGAAAACTGTATGTGTAATTGGGGAAAATAAAACACTATTAAATGGGAAGGGAGGGAAGAGATCAACTGTAAAACATTAAAAAATAAATACTTGTTGAATCGGAAAATCATCAAAAAAGAGAGAGAAAAGAAATTAGTCATGATCACAGAATCTCTAACTCTCAAACTAATCCATATCTTGACATGTGAAGAATGACAAAATCATCTTTCCATTCAAGGCAGATCATACTCTAGACTTTTTCTAAAAAAAAAATCTTCAGAAAGGAAATTCCAAATTTGTTTAGAGGAGTATAAAAGAGTATTGGTCAACTTTTATTCTGGGGAAATTTTTCCTTAAGAATAAATTAGAAACTACTTGCTTGAAATTCATTGTCATTTTGTTCTGTTCTCAGTGAAGTTAGTGCTGGTCATCACTCACTGAATAATGTCTTATAAATATTTGAAGACTGAATAATAGCTTCCCCTCAACCTTTTCTTCTCCAGATTGAATAGCTCCTTTGACCTTTTTTTTTTTTAAACAATATATAGTACAATGCACAGGTAAAATACTATACACATCAGAGAACACAATGAATTGTTGCTGACTGACTGTCCAACTTGGTGTCTTTTGCCATGGATCTTTTTTCCAAGCCTCTAACCACTCTTGAAGCTTTCCTGTTCAAGTTCAAATATAGCATAACACACATCACATGGGTTGTGAAGCAGGAAGTGCATCATTTCATCTGGCACCAGGCTCCTATGTGGAAAATACCATTTGTTTCCATGTCAAACTATCTTTGGCAACTGACCAAAGTGGGAAATAGAGGGTTAATTATTTTACATAAAAGCTGCTAACCCACTATTTACTAAAGAGAGGAGAAGGTGATAGGGTGAGGAAGAGAACTATCAGATGTTAGCTGAAAGAATTTCAAGTGTCAAGGACATTTTAGGAAGTGGAAGAAAAGATTGAGCTACATGTTTGTCATTATACGTTCTACAGCAGTAAAAAAAGAGGAAAGAGCCACAAAAAGAGAAGTCTACTTTGTCCTCAAAGTTGGCTAGGAAAGAGGATGGAAGGCAGAAGACCTTTCCTACACTTTAAGAGCCAAAAGAATACCTTTTACTGTTTGTTATGAATACATTTGCTGGTAACCCAGCAACTAGACCTAGATACTAGGAGCCTGGAGAAAATAGTGCTGGAGGCTGGTTCATAGTGAGAAAAAAAAAATCTTTTTGTTTTCTTACTTTTATGGATATTCTCAAGGTGAGTCTGGACCCTTTGAAACTATTTACAATTCTTACTCATTCGCCTAAGATGATTTATCATACCATGTGTTCTAATTGGTAGTTTCCTCTTTTTTATTTTTGAAGTTGAAACACTAACTGGAAATGTGAATCCTGAGCCAAACAGAAATAGTTCTTTTAAAATAACTGTGTTCATTTTCCATGCACTTTACCCCCTAATCTTAATGTGCCTTCTTCCTTTGCTCCTAAGTCACAGAATCACAGCTCTACAGAAACCAGACAATCCATCCATTATTTTAGATAAGACTATAGGATTAGGGAGGATAGACTGCTTGCCCAGGATTAAACAAGGAGTAGGTAGTAAAGGAAGAATTTGAATTCAAGTCCTCTGACTCATTCACTCTTCTATACTCTTCTTTCTTTTCTGAGTGACATTCCCTGAATTCTGAGTGAAGTCCAATGAACCAGAAAAATGGCTATTCCTTCAGAATTAAAGTGATGGCACCATAAATTCTTACCTTTATAATTTTTTTTATATTTTGAAAATGTTTTCATATACATTGTTTCCATTTTAATGAGACAAGGTAGAGTTTAAAAATTAGGAAATGGAAACTCCAAAGATAATTGACTTTTAAGGTTCCCTGTCTAGTAAGAACCAAAACTAGATCCAGAAATCCAAGACTTCTGACTCCCAAACCAGTGTCCTTATATTGTCAATCTGGAAATATTTTTAAAGTTAGCCAACTAGCATTTATTTAGCATCTACTACATGTCAGGCACTGCATAAAGCACTTGTGATATAAAGAAAGGCAAAGATCAGCTGTTTCTCCTAGAAGCCCACAGTCTAATGCAGAATATAACATACAAACAATTAAACAAGATTGATTGAGGATAGTCTCAGAAGACATTAAAATTTAGGAGGTTTGGGAAAAGTTTCATTTAGAAGTTGGGACTTTACCTGAAATTTGAAGGAAGTCACAGATGCCCAGAAGTGAAGATGAAGGAGAGACTGGGGTGGTAGGGACAGCCAAGGAAAACATTAGGAGTCCAGAGATGGAGCATATTATTCAGTGAATTATAAGAAGGTCAATATCATTGGATCATGGAGTACTAGGAAGGGAGTAAAATGTAAGACTGGAAAAAGCAGAAAGGAGCAATGTGACAGAGGCTTTTAAAAGTCAAACTATTAGTATGACTAAACCATAGTTCTAAATCCTAGGGGCTGGACATGAATAAAAAAAGTAATAATAATAGTTAACATTTGTATAGTACTTTCTAAATGCCATGCACTATACTAAACACTTTACAAATATCATCTCATTTGATCCTCATAGCAACTCTGGGAAGTAAATTCTGGCATCATATGCATTTTACAAATGAACAAACAAACAAACAAAGGGATTTCTTCATTGCTAGGAAGTGTCTGAGACTGGATTTGAATTGACCCTAGTGCTAATACTCTATCCACTGAACCACCTGCTTGCCACCACACCTGCCCTTGAGGAACTTCTGTTCTAGAACAGGTGATAAAACATGCATTGAAAGAGTCATAATATGTTAGAATACATTTAAGCATCCTTTTCTTTTTTTTACCTTGAGGAACTCTCAGTAAGGAATATGCCTCTACCAAAGCAGATTGACAATTTGCCTGTACTGTATAGTCTTAAAGAATTGACTGGGACATGGAGAGTTTATATTGCTTACAAATGATCATAAAGCTAGTATGTCAGAGACAAAACTTCATATAGGTCTTTTTTTACTTTGAGATTGACTTCCCACTCAACATAATATGCTATGTACATGAGAATAAGTACATAAGAAAGACCAAAAAAAGACACATAAGAGATTCAAGGAGAAGGATTGACATCTGAGTAAAGGAATTTGGAGAAACTTTATAAAAGAGATTGTCTATTATAAGTTATTATATTATTATAGCTGAATCTTTAGAAAGTAATGAGGTGATAATAGGGTTTATTCAGCTATAGATTTTTTTAACCTGACAAAAATCTCTTTTCTCTCCTTTCCATTGCTTTCTCCTCATTTAAAAATCAAAAGATTTCTTTTAATTAATTTAAAAATTAATTTTAAAATTTCCTTTTAATAAATATACAGAATCAAGCAAAACAAATTTTTGCATTGGTCACATCTGAGAAATATATCTCATTCTGCTTTCTGAGTCCAACACTTCTTTTTTTTTTTTTTTTTTTATTCATTTTTCCAAATTATCCCCTTCCTCTCTCTACTCCCTCCCCCCGATGGCAGGTAACCCCATACATTTTACATGTGTTACAATATAACCTAGATACAATATATATGTGTAAATACCTTTTTCTTGTTGCATATTAATTATTAGCTTCCGAAGGTATAAGTAACCTGGGTAGATAGACAGTAGTGCTAACAATTTACATTCGCTTCCCAGTGTTCCTTCTCTGGGTATAGTTATTTCTGTCCATCATTGATCAACTGGAAGTGAGTTGGATCTTCTTTATGTTGAAGATTTCCACTTCCATCAGAATACATCCTCATACAGTATTGTTGTTGAAGTGTATAGTGAAGTTCTGGTTCTGCTCATTTCACTCAGCAACAGTTGATTTAAGTCTCTCCAAGCCCCTCTGTATTCCTCCTGCTGGTCATTTCTTACAGAGCAATAATATTCCATAACCTTCATATACCACAATTTACCCAACCATTCTCCAATTGATGGACATCCATTCAACTTCCAGTTTCTAGCTATAACAAAAAGAGCTGCCACAAACATTTTGGCACATACAGGTCCCTTTCCACTCTTTAGTATTTCTTTGGGATATAATCCCAATAACAGCAATGCTGGGTCAAAGGGTATGCACAGTTTGACAACTTTTTGAGCATAGTTCCAAATTGCTCTCCAGAATGGCTGGATTCTTTCACAACTCCACCAACAATGTATCAGTGTCCCAGTTTTCCCACATCCCCTCCAACATTCATCATTATTTGTTCCTGTCATTTTAGCCAATCTGACAGGTGTGTAGTGGTATCTCAGAGTTGTCTTAATTTCTCTGATCAGTAGTGATTTGGAACACTTTTTCATATGAGTGGAAATAGTTTCAATTTCATCATCTGAGAATTGTGTGTTCATATCCCTTGACCATTTATCAATTGGAGAATGGTTTGGTTTCCTATAAATCAGGGTCAGTTCTCTATATATTTTGGAAACGAGACCTTTGTCAGAACCTTTACTTTTAAAAATATTTTCCCAATTTGTTACTTCCCTTCTAATCTTGTTTGCATTAGTATTGTTTGTACAGAAACTTTTTAGTTTGATGTAATCAAACTCTTCTATTTTGTGATCAATAATGATCTCTAATTCTCCTCTGGTCATAAATTCCTTCCTCCTCCACAGGTCTGAGAGGTAGACTATTCTCTGTTCCTCTAATCTATTTATGATCTCATTCTTTATGCCTAAATCATGGACCCATTTTGATCTTATCTTGGTATATGGTGTTAAGTGTGGGTCCATATCTAATTTCTGCCATACTAATTTCCAGTTTTCCCAACAGTTTCTTCCGAATAATGAATTTTTGTCCCTAATGTGTTGGTATCTTTGGGTTTGTCAAAGATTAGATTGCTATAGATGTACCCTTTTTTGTCCTTTGTATATAATCTGTTCCACTGATCTACCGTTCTATTTCTTAGCCAAATGGTTTTGGTGACTGCTGCTATATAATATAGCTTTAGATCAGGTACACTTAGACCACCTTCCTCTGACTTTTTTTTCATTAGTTCCCTTGCAATTCTCGACCTTTTATTCTTCCATATGAATTTTGTTGTTATTTTTTCTAGGTGAGTCCAGCACTTCTTTTAGGAGATGGTAACATATTTCATCATGAGTGCTCTGGGATCCTGGTCAGTCATCTTATTGGTCAGAATTTTAAAGCCTTTCAAAATTGTTTGAATTTACAATTTTAAAAAATATTTAATTATTCATATTTACTTATTATCTACTTATTCCTATATTAATATTATATAATATATTTTATATAATTTATATATTTTATTGTTTTTGCTTGTTTTCTTATTTATTATTTCATATTTATATATAATGATATATTATTATATTATGTTTTATATAATTTATATATAATTATATTATATAATTATAAATATTTTTATTGTACATTTTATTTAATTATATAAATTGTTCTTTTGTTTCTTCTTACTTTCCTCTGCTTCAATATATGCAAATCTGCCCAAGTTTCTGTGAAACTGCCTTCTCATTTCTTTAAGCACAAAAACATTTTATCATATATGCCATAATTTGTTCAGCTTTTCTCCAACTGAAAGACATTCCCTTAGTTTCAAATTTTTTCCTTCTATAGATTTTTTATACATATGAATCATTTTTTTCTTTCTTTGATCTCTTTTTAGTATATCAACCTAGTATGTAGTGGGAAGGGAAAGGGCCACCAAACACCTACTATGTGTCAAACAGACTATGTGCATGATAGGAGCTGTTATCATCTACCCTTTAAAAAAGAGATTAAGTGATCTGTCCAAAGTCATACAACTAGAAGGTATCTGAGGCAGGATTTGAACTCAGTCTTCTTGACTAAAGGGCCAGAACTTTTCCCACTGTTTTCCATCTGCTGGTATTGCTGAGTTGTATGTACAGGTTTAGTATGTACAGTTTAGTAACTTTGTAGGCATAAATCCAAATTTTTCTCCAGATTTATTGTATACAGCTCCACCAACTGGGCAACATGCCTTAACCTCTCCAAGATTTATCATTATTCTTTTCTGTCAACTGCCAATCTGGTGGCTGTAAGGTAGCAACTCAAACTTGCTTTAATTTTCATTTCAGCAATAATTGATTTAAAGCATTTTGAGTTTGTCTACAGCTAGCTTAGATTTCTTCCCTTGGATCTGCTGGATTGTATTCTTTGACTATCAGTGGGGGAATGGTTCTCTTGTTATAAATTTGAATCAGTACCTTATATGACTTAGAAATAAGACCTTTTATCCGTGAAGCTTGCTGAAAAAAAAATTCTTCTTCCAGTTTAGGTACAGAGAATTTAAAAGACCTTAAAGATGAGGCCAGTCTTATGCAGACATGTGAGAAATTCAGAGAAACAAAGATTGAGAGACACAGAGAAAAAGAGACAGAGACAGACAGACAGACAGACAGAGATACAGAGAGAGACAGAGAGGGGGGGAGAGAGAGAGAGACAGAGAAAAAGAGAGTAAGAGAGAGGAGAGAGGAAGAGAGAGACAAAGACAGAGAGAGACAGACAGACAGACAGAAAGAGGGAGTGAGGGAGAGGGAGAAGGAGAGAGAGAAAAAATTAGGAGAGGACAGGGGAAAGAGAGGAAAGAAGAGAGGAGAGGAGGTCATTGTTACTTCACCATTACACAAACACACGCTCATACACACAAATCCCACAATACATCATACAATGTTCTGTATCTAAACTTGTTCATGCCATTTCAGAAATTCTTTTTATCTGTGTGGAATCAATTAGACTCAGAATTATGTCCATCAAATACAACATTTTCTCAATTAATATTAATTAATATTGTTTTGGGGCTCTATGTACTTTCAACATCGAGATATTAATCATATGGGGAAAATATTAGCATCTACCTGGCTCTTGCATTTATTCTCATAACATTTTCAAATCCTCCAGGGATTTGTACCTGATGACCAGAAAAGTAATTTCAGATTAGCAAGGATATGGACCTAAATACATATCTATGGACAAATTCACTGAATCACACCCCAGTAAAATTATACTGAATCCTAGAACCACTACTTACATGAACTCATAATAACTAATTAAATGATCACAGCACACTACATCAGAAATCCCCAGAAGCTGGCTTTCAATCCTGACTAACTCAACAAATAACAGCATCAAGAGATGTTCTGATGTTCCCTTATAACCAGGGGAAATTATCAGTTATAGACAGCTGCGCACACCTTTCCCCTTTCACATATAGCTGGTTTTCATATTGATTGTCCCTATAAATTAATATCAATATTGAACCTTCTAACCTAACTCCTAAATTTGTCCCAATACTGAATTCTTTTTTCTGCTTATGGCTCTCCAGCTCAAACTTTATTTACTTAGCCATCAACTTCAGCTTTAACTTATCCTTGGTCTTATGTCTAGAAGGCATTAACTTGTGCCATGGAAAACCTTGAAGTGAAGGTTCCACTTTAGGCTATGGTGAGGTGAAAGAGTATAGGAGTGCCACCTGAATGACACTTGAAAAAAGAAAAAAGATTTGAACAGTCAGAGAAATGAAGAAAGCCATTTCCAACCATGGATAAATATGCAGCTAGAGGAAAGACTAGAATGAGATTGAGTAGTTCAATTTTATTTTAGATCAAAAATATATGTGAAGAGGAAATATTAAAAGGTAGATTTATTTGGGTCAGTCATTGGAGGGCTTCAAATGCCATGCTAAGGATTTTGTATTTTATTTAACAAATAATGCCACTGAAAATCTTTTGAGCGTATTGAGAATATTACTCTGGGACCTAAGTTAAACAAAGATGAGAGGGGAAAATCTTAAGGCTAATATAATGAGCTAGACAAAAAATGCCCATCCTGAAATTTCAAGGTATGCTCAAAATCTATGATTACATATTAAACTCTAGTAAGGAAAAACATTTGTATACAAAGCACATAGTTCAATTGGTTATTTTAAAGGTATAGTTGTTAATCATAACCTTTACTATCAAAAAAGATTAAATTATATTGTTTCTATGATTAATTTTAGTAACTTTTAAGTGGTGAAGATCTCTAAATGTTGTTTTTTGCAAGATGACTATATCCAAGTTGCAGAAGCCATATAGGCTTCATCAATAAAATCCTGTAAACTTGAAAGAAATCCACAATTTCCACACAATCCACACAGAAGAATCAGATGGATGGAAAAATGCACATTGCACAGATTATAATGTGCAATTTCATGTATAATACATTGAGTGAGCATATCAATATGTCTGTCTCTTTAAAAAGGAGCCAAAGATGCATAACAAACTTGGGCTTAGAATTGAAGAAAATAAAGTCAGAAGTCTAGATTTCATTTGGGAAATTACATAACAAAATACTGTCATACATATACAAACAAATATTTTTAACATAAATATTCAACTAATGACAGTGCTCATCTACAAAATGAAAGAAAACTAGGACAAAGTACCAAAATTGGTGTCAAGAAGACCCCAATTCAAATTCCACCTAAGATACTAACTAGCTGTGTGAATATGAGGAAGTCAATTAATTTCTTTGCTCTCAGTTTTCTCATCTGTAAAAGAAGAGGATTATATTCCATTTTCCCTAAAATTCCTTCCAGCTCTAAGTCTATGATCATGAAAAACCATCACCTCCAAAAAAGAAAAGAAAAGAAAAGAAAATGTCATGTGACTCAAAAGGCAAAAGTAGGTTACTACATAATGCCAGTTATATTTTGGACACAAGTAATATAAAAGGTATTTTTCTGGAAATGGATGATCAGAAAAGGATGTGGCAAGAACCAAGAAATAGCAAATTATAATGAGCCTCAGAAGTTGTACTAGTACTTTCAGAGAGTTAAATAATCTAAATTCCCTCTAATATGTTAATGAGGTCTTCTACAGAGATTTATGAAAGGACATGGACAGCAATAGTACAATATGAAAAGCTATGAATCACATTGATGTTAGATAAGCTATAGTGAAAGAAAGCAGGAACACCTAGAAATTCATTGTCAGTCAATCAGCAAGAATAGATTAAGCTTGACTTCACTCTGGGTCCATTACTGCTCAGCACTAAAAGATACAAAGACCCAACTGAGATAGTTCATAATCTCAAGGAACTTACATTCTATTAGAGGAGACAATATGGACATTTTTATGTAGATACAGGGCAGCTAAGTGGACCACTAGAAAGTACTGGTTCTAGAGTCAGGAAGATGAGTTCAAATCTGAACTGAGAATCTGATTCTCATTTCTCTCAGCCTCAATTTACCCAGTTGAAAAATGGGATTAAAACCTGCCTCCCAAAATGGGGATAAAAATGATATATTTATAAAGTGCTAAGAAAACTTTAACATGCTTATTATTTTTATTGTATATAACATATACAAAATGAATGCCAGATAGTATTTGAAAAGAGTGCACAATGCTGAAGGGAACAAGAAAGACTTCATATAGAAGGTGATATTTGAATTAAGTTTTGAAGGAAACTGAGAACTACAAAAATTGGAGGTGAGGGGCCATGGTGGAATAAATAGAAAAATCTAAGAAAGGCAGCAAATGGCCTCAAATATAGATACAAAAATGCCCATTTTCAGTCAACTGCCCAAGCATTGTATAGATATCACTAAGATTTGGTGCACTAAAACCCTGTTTGGAATATTCTTCTGAAGGAATAAATCTTAAAAAAAAAAAAAAAACACCCAAGATATGTGCACAAGACTGTCTAAGTATATATGCATATATTGGATTTAATATATATTTTAACATATTTAACATGTATTGGACTACCTGCCATTTAGAGGAGAGGGTGGGGGGGAAGAGGGGATAATTTGGAACACAAGGTTTGAAAGGGTCCATGTTAAAAAATTACCATGCATTTGTTTTGTAAATAAAAAGCTTTAATTTTTTAAAAAAAGAAATTTTAAAAAGATATGCAAAAATGGGGTGCACTAAGTTAAGGAATTATACTCCAAAAGAAACCTAGAAATAGAGCTTGGGGAGGAAATAGGAGTAATGGAGAAATATTGGTGAGCAGTGGGATGAAGATCAAAAGAAGAAACTTAACTTATTGGTAAGAACCTTACATGAAGGCTCTGTCCAGGAGCCTTCAGCTGCAGTATGTTCTCTATGCCCTGCTTCCTGCTTCTAATTCTACTCACCTTTCTGAAACTTTCAAAACAAAAATCTCTCCTTATATATAGTATCTGCCTTAGAAAATAAACTAATAAAATATTGTTTTTGAAAAAGGAAGAAAAGAAAAGGAGAGAAAGAAAGAGAAAGAAAGAGAGAAGAGAGAGAAGAAAAGAAAGAAAGAAAGAAAGAAAGAAAGAAAGAAAGAAAGAAAGAAAGAAAGAAAGAAAGAAGGAAAGGAAAGAAAGAAGAAAGAAAGAAAGAAAGAAGAAAGAAAGAAAAGAAGAAGAAAAGAAGAAAGAAAGAAAGAAAGAAAGGAAAGAAGAAAGAAAGAAGAAAGAAAGGAAAAGAAAGAAAGAAAGAAGAAAGAAGAAAGAAAGAAAGAAGAAAGAGGAAAGAAGGAAAGAAGGAAAGAAAGAAGGAAGGAAGGAAGGAAAGAAAGAAGGAAGGAAGGAAGGAAGGAAGGAAGGAAAGGGAAGGAAGGAAGGAAGAAGGAAGGAAGGAAGGAAGGAAGGAAGGAAAGGAAGGAAGGAAGGAAGGAAGGAAGGAAGGAAGGAAGGAAGGAAGGAAGGAAGGAAGGAAGGAAGGAAGGAAGGAAGGAAGGAAGGAAGGAAAGAAAGGAAAGGAAGGAAGGAAGGAAGGAAGGAAGGAAGGAAGGAAGGAAGGAAGGAAGAAGGAAGGAAGGAAGAAGGAAGGAAAGGAAAGGAAGGAAAGGAAGGAAAGAAGGAAGGAAGGAAGGAAGGAAGGAAAGGAAGGAAAGGAAGAAGAAAGAAAGAAGAAAAGGAAAGAAAGAAAGAAAGAAAGAGAAAGAAAGAAAGAAAGAAAGAAAGAAAGAAAGAAAGAAGAAAAGAAAGAAAGAAAAGAAAGAAAGAAAGAAAGAAAGAAAGAAAGAAAGAAAGAAAGATAAGAAGAAAGAAAGAAAGAAAGAAAGAAAGAAAGAAAGAAAAGAAAGAAAGAAAGAAAGACGAAGAAGGAAGGAAGAAGGAAGAAAGGAAGAAAGAAAAGGAAGAAAGGAAGAAAGAAAGAAAAACAGGAGGGAAGGAGGAAGGGAGGGGGAAAGGAGAGAGGAAAGAAGGAAGGAAGGAAGGAAGGAAGGAAGGAAGGAAGGAAGGAAGGAAGGAAGGAAGGAAGGAAGGAAGGAAGGAAGGAAGGAAGGAAGGAAGGAAGGAAGGAAGGAAGGAAGGAAGGAAGGAAGAAAGGATAGCTTCTTGGGGACTAGGAATAGAACTAGGGCTTCATTTTGTAAGACTACACAGAGTACTTGGCACACACCACAGCTCCTTAGCACATTTCACCACAGACCCTTTTCCTGGCCTCCCCAGACATCCTTTCTGGTTTCTTGCAATTCCCCTCCCACTATCATTAGAGCTGTCAAAGGCTTCTACCTCATGACCAGGTTCCCAGACTCCCCAGGCCATACCCTCTTGTTCTTTGTACAGAGAGCCAGGCTTTCTGAGTCTTATAGAACACAATGCCACCACTTTCCAGTATATCAGGTGTCCAGAGATGAACTACAATTTTCATCTATACATCATGTTACCTTTGCCTTAGATTATGCTCATCCCTCCTATGGGAACCTTGGACTCTGCTTGGGATAGAGTTTTGGTAGTAGATAAGCTTGCTCAGAACTAGACTGTGCTATCATTTACTGGCTATCTCGGCACCATACCACAGTTAACAGAACTGCCTCTGAAATCAGGGCTCACTCCAAGTTCAGAACCTTTCTACCACACCAACATGCCTCTTATGCTCCTTCAATTTGATATCCTATCTCAATTTTTCCTTTTCTTTTCTTCTTTGCCCACATATCAGCATGAACCTGTGAGGATCAAATGAATTAACATTTGTAAAACAGTATAGTATCTGAAATATAATAGGAATTCTATATATGTGTGTGCTCTTCCCTTTCCCAATTATAGTCACCATTTACAAAATGGTATAATTAAGCAATTGACATTGGGACAGTTGAGTATTTAATAACTATGTTAATTAACTACTATATATCATCCATTGAGCTAGAAAGTAGAGAGATGGAGAAATATCCATTTATGGTGAAAATTACTATGCCATAGGAAATGATAAACTTAAGATCTTAAACCCATGGATAGACTTGCATGAAATAATGAAGAACAAAATGAGCAGAACCAAGAAAACATTGTGAACAGTAACATCAATATTGTTTTAAGAGAAACTTCAAGTGAATGATAAATAGTATCTTAACCCCACTAACAAAGTGGTTACAATATAAAAGGAGTGAAACAACACACAAATAAATATAATATAAATTAGAAGTAGGTAAGTATATCAAAGAATTATAAAGTACTATGAGAGAAAATAATGAAGAAGTTATTTCTTGATGAGGGAATCCAGAAAGATTTTACAAATGAGATTACCCTTGAGCAGTGCCATAAAGGAAAGCTAAAAGGAAAAAAGACTCCTTCCTTCAAGTCAGAGCTGGAGAAAACAATACAAATTTGGTTCAGTAGGATGTGTTTATGGAAGGATGACTATGAACACATTCTTCTTCCATAGCCTTACCTCTGTTGTTAGATAGGTCCAGAATACTTTAGGAAGCCTAAGAATCTGAGATGGTATTGAAAAGTACTGTCTTGTTTGATAGTTTCCACATGTTTAGGAACTACCCAAAAATACCACAATGGACCTGAAACAAGTAATCATGAATAAATCCAAACAAAAGGAAAGTTCTCTGAAAGGAGCTATGGCAGTCAAACCCTAGGTAGATCTAAGTACTAGTAATTGGAAAAGGATTTTTTATGTACACCTTTATCTAATGAAATTTCAAGAAAATATCATTTGCACTTACGTTTTTAAAAAATAGAAAGATTCCATATGAAAGACAAAGAACTAAACCAAAAGAACACATATGACTATTAAATTTCTGTCAAAAAATTCATAAAATAAGTATGATCATTTAACAACAAATATCAATTAAAGGAACTACCCTCCAGATAGAAAATAAAAGAAATATAACACTTATCCCGGGTACTATATTGTTAGGAGGGAAAGATAAGGGAATAATATTATAAAATTTTTTTGTTGTTGTTACATTTTCTGTTGCATGTGATTCTTCATAACCCCATTTGACGTTTTCTCCACAAAGATACTGGAGTGGTTTGCCAATTTCTTCTCCAGGTCATTTTACAAATAAGGAAACTGAGGCAAAAAGGACTAAGTGACTTATCCAGGGTCACACAGCTAGCAAATATCTAAGGCTAAATGTATAAGTTCTATAACTGCACCATGTAATTTCTCCTTCTTAGGATGTGTATTTCATCATTTCCAACTAAATATATATATGCTTGAATGTATCCATAATTTTCTCTTGCTCTTCTTTCTTCTTCTACCCACATTTTCCCAAATACCAAACAATGAAAAAGAACTTTTTTGAAAAGCCAGAAAAGAGACATCAGGGTTAGAGATAATTAAATAAGAATTTTGGTTTATTTTCTTTCCCCCACCTTAAATCTCACCCTGGCAACATGTTTGAAATTAGCACACTAATGAGAAATCTTTTATTCTCAAGAAATAACATAAGACAAAATTAAATAATAAGTATTGTTAGATACCAGAAATTACATATGTATATGCACCTTCATAAGGGGAGCTTGTTCAACATAATATTCTTCCTCCTACCAATCAACTTGAACAGTATTACAGGACATATAATTTTAAAACACTTCCCATGAGATAGAAACCCTCTCTAAAACCTATTAAGCATTAAAGACAAAATTTGAATGCAGTTTTTCCTAACTCAATTTCTAAAATTCTATCCTTTACATCCAAATGCATAGCAAATGAAAGAAGAATTATTGCATCTCCAATCTCTTTTTCCCACCTGTTTCCTATTCTAAACTTTTCTAACGTCCTCATTTTTAAATTTAGCTTATAGCTAACATCGAGAGTTAGAAAACTCTCAATTTTAAGAATTCCTAGATTTGAACATTCAAGCAATGAACCTCCTAAATAAAAGATTTCAGCAAAAGCTAATTTCTCAGGAAAGGAAGAATGTCATTGTGGTCTTTGTAGCTAGATGACTCTAGACATCATAGGAAACCAGGCTACCTAGATCTTGCCAACCCCTTCCCTGCTCTTGCCAAGAGTTGCTCAAATGGCACAGATCTGAGAAGAATGAGAAATGCTTGTTCATAGTCCCTGAAAATCTTCCTGGGGAAGAAGGGAAATCTCATGGGCTATTTGAATACTTATGTTCTATATTTGTTCATGGATCCCTGAAAGCCCTTTGAATCTTAATGAATTTTCTGTATGGAGTGATACAAAGTCTGTCCCATAATCAACACCCATATTACACTTTGAGTGTCTGTGCCTGGCTCACTTTGGAGGAAATATAGACCTGAGTCTTTCCTAAGTTTTCTTTTGGAATCTCCCCAAAGGTAAGACTCCCAAATTCAGATGCAGTCTGTGTAAATGCAGGTTATTTGGGGGAACTGGGTCATAAATAATATAAAGTCAAAATAATTTAATAGATTTTCTTTAGTATTGAAATGCAGAGTAAAGTCAAAACTTAGGGACATAGGGAAGTAGTATTCTAGAGTGAATAGTGAAGTTAGATAGACCCATATTAAAATTTTGCTCCCCATATGTATTGACTGTAGGATGGTGGGTAAGTTATTTAACCTGTCAGTGCTTTAAGTGACCCTCTAATTTAATAATTTACAGAGAAGATATCATCTTGAAATAAGGAGAGAATTTCTTTGGCAAATCCTAAACCACGGAAATTACTGGTCCATTCCCAATCCCTACCTGTGTAAAGGCAATTATCAAAGCTTTATTTGATTGAACATGCCCTTCTCCATTTACATCTTATCCACTGCTGCCAATTTGCTATAAACAAGATGTTTCTCACTCTTTTAAAGAACTACTGTTTGCTCATTTCAGCCTCAATAGAAAATGTAAAGCAACTAGGAAAGCAAGCATTTTCACACTACCAACCCCTTCCTTCTTTTTTTTTAAATTCTCTGTTTTGTGTTGGAAATGTTCTGTTCAGGATCTTGTTAATTTCAATATAAAACAAGTAGATTGGATATGTACATCTCTTTTCTATTTCTCTTAGAGTTTACTCAATGGTGAACCTCCACATTTAAAAGGGAACTTTTAATTGATGTTGTTCAGAAATAAATGTCTGATCTTGTCTAGTGAAAAAGCACAAATTTGATTAAAAATAAATGACTCAGAATTCTGGATGTGATTCTCTTCAAATTTGGGGGGATATCTATATTAAAGAGGGATCAGACTTGGTTTTCTTGTCAGGAAAGCAAGAACTAGGGAGCAACAGATGGACATTTTAATAAGATGAATTTGGGCTCAGTTTAAGGAAACCCTTTTCTCAGTTAACCACCCAAAAGTATAATATGCTACTTCACCAAATAAACAATATCCATTTCTGTGAAGGCCTTCAAGCAACAAAAATGGATAGCCCCTTGTTGGGATATTATAATGGCATTCTTGTTCAGCCATGTCAAAGGCTACATGGCTTTTGACATCCATTCCAATTCTGACATTCTTTGTTTCTCTGAGTTTGTGTACAGAGAAATCACTAGTCATTCTTACCTTTTGCTTAAGAGGGTTATCAGAAAGACTGCAGTAATATAATAAACCTTAAAACAAATATGAACTCTCGTTAAGTACTTTCATGAGATAAATATTTTCAGATATTAAGTCTCCAGGGAAATGGGATAATATTTTCCAAGGGCCAAAGCCTAGTGAACCATAGCAATTACCTAAAGACTTAATGATAAAAGAGACCATCCAAGATGGAGAAGTAGGAAAAAAAATAATACAACTCAACTTTCCCCAACAACCATTCCAAAAAGATCTAGAAAGCATATCCAAAATATCTTGACTGGGAAATATAAGATCCAAATCATAGTGAGTCATTTATTTCCAAGACAGGTGAGCATAGAAAATGGAGCAATTTCTAGGCAAGATGACACTTCATAGAGCCTTCTAGTGAGGGGACTGAACAAGGTCCTGTGCACTAAGGCAAGAAGAAACACCAGATTCAGCAAAGAGGGAACTAATCTTCTCCAAAGGGCAGAAACAAGTCTTAATTGGAAGCTCTTTCTAGAACATCCCAGAATTGGTCATATAGCAAATGTGGACAGAGAAGGGGATTTGTGCTTAAAAAAGATGGTGCAGAACAAGGAGAGGTCATGAAGTAAACATCAAATGTGTGGCCATAACACATGGAGATGAGCAGAATATCATAGCAATCCTCCAGCTCAGTCAGCAATCTGCAGTACAATAAGTAAGGCAGAGCACCCAAACAAGGGGAGTCTGTAGTTCTGTCATTCAGAGCCTCCAGAGCTTTTTAGTCAGTTGACTCTGGTTGAATTCAGCAGTAATTTACTGGAGCTCCAACCAGGAGCAAGTTTACAATTTTATTTTTTTGTTGAATGATGTCTGATTCTTCCTGACCCTATTTTTTTTTTTGTTTATTTTTTTGCAAAGATACTGGGGTGGTTTGCTATTTCCTTTTCCAGTTTATTTTACTACTTAGTAAACTGAGGCAAACATGATTAAGTGACTTGTCCAGGGTCATATAACTAGTGTGTCTGAGCAAAGTATTTAAGGCCAAATTTGAAATCAAGAAGATGATTCTTCCTGACTCCAGCACTCTATATATTATTATACTGAGGTCAAACTTCCAGAGATAAAATCAGGAAAGTAGCTTTCATACTTTGCCCTATTAAGCCTCTTTGAATGGACTGAAAGCTTGCAAGTCCTCAGTCTGAGTTGTGTGAGATTTTTGAATAGCACAATAGTCAATATTCTGAGAAAGTAGCAATGGAACCCAAGAGAATATAAACTATGTCTAAGCATGGTTTAATTCTGCCAGAATTGTGCAGAGTCTTAACCTAACACAAAGTCCAAATTCAATAAAACTGAAAGGGGGAAAAAAAAGCAGCCCACAATAAAATCTCTGTTGGGATCCTTAAAAATCAAAACCCAGATGAAGAGGAAGCTTTCTAAACATCTACAAGCAAGGGTTTTTTGGTTTAAATTAATTTGATAAATGAAACTAGAGTCTTAGAGGAAAGAATTTGAATTGAAATGGAAGCAATGGAAGAAAAACTTGGAAAGAAAATTAACAACTTGGCACAAGAGTCATAAAACACCCAAGTAACAGATTCATTGAAAGTTAGACTGACTCAAATAGAAGTTAATGACTCCAAAAGACAACAAAGAAATATTCAAAGTTAAAAATC
Source organism: Sminthopsis crassicaudata (assembly GCF_048593235.1). Lineage (NCBI taxonomy): Eukaryota > Metazoa > Chordata > Mammalia > Dasyuromorphia > Dasyuridae > Sminthopsis > Sminthopsis crassicaudata. Next base: position 652,686,143 of record NC_133617.1, read on the forward strand.
TGAAAAAATTGAAAGAAAATATTAAAATATTTATATCTAAAAAAAAATCCCAACCAACTATAAAATCAGAACGAAGAACTCTGAAAGTCATAATCAAAAAAGAGGTTAGTCCTCATGTTTTTCAAAATTATTTTTAACTTCCCTTATCTTTCATAAACAGATGTCAGAGTGAAAATAAAAAGAACCTACTGATTATCGCTGAAAAGAAACACCAATATGAAAACTTCCAGGAATATAATATTAAAAATCCAGAACTTCCAGATCAAAGAGAAAATAAGCAAACATTCAAAAAAGAAAGAATTCAAATATCAAGAAGCCATGGTCGGGATCACTCAAGATTTTTGCTCTAGATTTTACTCTATCCTAGAATACACACACACACACACACACACACACACACACACACACACACACACACACACACACAAAGTCTACAAACAAATAACATTTTATCCAGAAAAAAAAAAGAGTAGAATCTTATAGGGGGAAAAAATGGACATTTTCTAAATATAACTTTAATCATTGTAAGTGAGGGAACAAGAGGTAATAGAAAATGAATATAAACACAGGAGTTAAAAGAAATATTTTAAAAAGAAAAAGAGTACCTAATAATCTTAAAGGGTGAATAAGAATCAAATTTTGGATTCTAACATAAGGAAATGTTATATGTGTCTCTTTAGAATTCTAATCTCATAAGGAATCATAGAGGACATCATAAAAACCTAGAAACTAAGAAGGGTTTTTTATGTTCTTATAATTTTAAATGAGTAAATGAAAAGGGAGGATAAGAAGGAAAATGCTAGGAAAAAAGAGAGAAAAGATGTGTGAAGTTATATCACATAATTTAGAAGTAGAAGATTTCTGAACAAAAAAGAGTGTAGGAAACATCTGAACCTCACTTTCATATGAATTGGTCAAAAGAGGGAAGAACAGATATGGTTGAGTGCAGATATAAATTTCCTTCAACAGGAACCTGGTAGAAAGGGGTTTAGTGGAAGAGGAAAATAAGAGATAGAGTGGGTTAAAGGGGAAACCGATTCTAAGCAAAACAAACTCTAACCATGGGAATTACTTGTGAAGAAGGATTTAAAAGTGAAGAAAGGACAAGAACTTGTAATTGGGCTATGGATAAAAGAAAAAAAGGCAGAAAGGAAATTATATAATATAAAGCCTAGAATTATAATGCTGAGCATTCTCCCCTTCTTTATTAAAAAAAAGTGTATGTGCACATATGCATACACATGGCAGGCAAAATGATAAAAGTACAAGACAGAGGAAAATACATTAATGGGCATAAATGTAAATGTGAATGGGATGAACTCACCTTTAAAACAGAAGATGACAGCAAGATGGCTTTAAAAGCAGAATCCAACAACATTTTGTTTACATGAAATACACTTGAAAGGGATTCAGAGTTACAACATGAGACTAAAGCAAAATCTTTTGTACCTTGGCTGAATTTTAAAAAACAAAGGTTAACAGTGATAATTTTAGACAAGTGGGACCAGCAAAAACAGATTTAACTAAAAGAGCTGAACATGAAAAGATGAAATGAATTAGTATAATGCTAAACAAGTATGTACCAAATCACATAGCATCTAAATAGGAAAAGTTAAAAATAGGGAGAAGTGGGAAACTTCAGTGTACCTCTTTCTGACTTAGATATTGCTCCAAAAATAAGAAATAATATTAAATACCAGAATAGAGGTTTTAAAAAGTTAGTTATAATAGAACTCTGACAATTATTTAAGAATAGAAAGGAGCACACATATTTCTCAGATTTTCATGTCATCTCTATTAAAAAAAAATCAGCCATATATGAGGGCATAAAAACCTCACAAACAATTGCAGAAAAGCAGAAATATCACAAGCATCTTTCATGGACCACAATGTAATAATTATATTTAATAAATGGCCACTGAAGAAAACATTAAAAATTAATTGGGCCCTAAATAACTTAATTTTAAAGAATGGATGATTCAAAAACAAATTACAGAAATAGATAATTTTATTAAAAATAACAAAAACAATGAGACAACATACCAAAAATTTCAGAATACAGTAAAAATAGCCCTTAGGGAACTACTTCTAATTCTAGATATGATCACTGATAAAAGAGAAAAAGAACTATTTTTTTTAAATAGATATATAACATAGTGAAGTGAGTCAAATTTATAAAAAATAAAAATCTTTTCCCAATTAGCAAATAGGATCAAAAAAATTATGGATAGTTTTCAGAAAAAGTAATCAAAACTATCTATACCATATGGGAAAAAATGCTCTCACTATTGATTAAAGAAATGCCAATTACTGCTTCATATTTATTATATTGGCTAATAGGACAGAAAAGAGAAATGACGAATGGTAGAGGAGATGTAGGGAGAATGAGATATTAATACACTGTTGGTGGAGTTGTGAATTCATTCAACCATTCCTTGGAGCAATTTGGAACTATGCCCAAAGAGCTACAAAACCTTACAATTCCTTTGACCTAGCAATAAAACAAAAAAGAAAATGCCTTATAGATACAAAAAAATATTTATAGCAGCTTTTTTTCTTGTTGTAAAGAATTGGAAATTAAGGGAATATCCATCACTGGGTATATGGTTGAACAAATTGTGACATGTTACTATTGTGTTATAAGAAACAATGAGTAGAATGCTCTCAGAAAAAACCTGGAAAGACTTCCATGAGCTGATGAAAAGTGAAATGTACTGTGTACAAAGTAACAGCAATATTGCAAGATGATCAGCTGTGAACAATTTAGCCATTTTCAGCAATACAATAATCCAAGACAATTCTGAAGAACTTATAATGAAAAATTCTATCCATCTCCACAGAAAGAACTGAGAGTGTTGGAATACAGATTGAAACACACTTTTTTTTTACTTTCTTTACTTTTCCTGAGGCTTTTTTTCTTTTTTCTTTTGCAACATGTCTATTATGGAAATGTTTTTCATAACTATACATGTATAATGTATATCAAATTGCTTGCCTTTTCAGATGGGGGTAGGAGTGAGAGGAAAAGAAGGGAGACAATTAAGAACACAAAGTTTTAAAAATAAATGTTAAAAATTGTTGTTAGGGGCAGCTAGGTAGAGCAGTGAATAGAACACCAGCCTTGAATTCAGGAGGACCCTAGTTCAAATGTGGTCTCAGACACTTAACACTTCCTAGCTCTGTGACCCTGGGCAAGTCATTTAACCCCAGCCTCAGGGTGGGGGGTGGAATTGTTATTACATGTAACTGGGGGAAAATAAAATGTTAAATAAATAAAATAGAAGTTCTGAAAGTTTAAAAAAGTATGTGACTAAAAGCCCCAATTGATATTTTTTAATTAAATACCAAAATAGAAATCTTGAGATCAAAGCTTTGCAAAATTTAAAGAGAAAACATTGAATTGATGGAACAAAAAAGAGGTTTGTTTTTAGAGAATAAATAAACTATTATCTGAATTGGTTTTTTAAAAAGAAAGATAAAATTGATTTATTAGGATCAAAAAAAAATGTAAATTCATAACAATTGAAAAAGAAACCAAAAAAACTGCCAATTTTGATGGAAGCCAGATTATAAAGGATTAAGAAGAGAGTGAAAGGTAAGAAAGAGAGGGACCTAATATAAATGGCCTTTTTGAAGAGTTTAGCTATAAAGAGCAGAATAAATAAAAATTGATAGCTATTGAGAATAGAAAAATCAAGTAAGAGTATTTTTCAGGATAGGAAAGACATGGGTATGTTTGAAAAAGTGGAGAATGAACCAGTAGATAAGAAGAGACTAAAAATAAGTGATAAGAATGGGGATCATAGAAAAAGCAATTTTTTGGAGAAAATAGAAAGGAATGGGATTGTTTGAGAAAGCAAAGGGGTTTGGTGAGGTAAGGAATAAAGTCACCTCATCTCGTGAGACAAGGTGAGGAAGAAAATGGTAGAAAGCATCTGAGTGATAGGAGATTAGCTAGAAGGGACAAATTCATGACTTAGTTTTAAAGGGTAACATCATAAGCAAATTAGCAGAGCAAGGAAGAGATTGCCTTTCACATTCTATGGAAAAGGGAATTTTATAGTCAAAGAAAGGATGAGATATGTGCTCAATGATACTGCATTTGAGGAGGTTTACACCAAATTAAAAATAACATATCCAGAGTGAAGGATTTACTTCCATCTGGAGGCCTCTTCCAGATTAATATCATAGGACTCTGTCCTAGGTACCCTTACCCTCTTCAACATCTAAAGGAGACACTTAGATAAAGACAAAAAAGTACATATCTAAATAATAAAAAAGAAATATAACATCACTCAAAAAAATCTGATGATTCATATGATGAAATATAAACATAGGTCATCGTTAGAAGTATACTGTGGCCTATTTGCATCCAGCATGTGTGTTTTTATAGACCTCTGAGACATTCACAATGTTGATTCTTCAAGGATTATGGTACTCTAAGATTTGTAACCAGATGGCATCATTGGGTAGAATATTTATGTTGAAAATATGTGACCTTACATGGGGAGGGGAGGGAGGATTGAAAGCATTAAAAACATACTATCTTACAAAATCATTTTAACCCACCCTTTCCCTCCTGTTCATTTTTGGGCATAGCTCATCATTCATTTTCAGTGTCTATCATAATATATGTACTGATTTACTAGTATTTATTGGCTGTCCAATTACATTTAATAGTTTGAATAACAGGTATTTTTCATCCATTTAGTTTTTCCTCTGTGGATTGTTAGGAATCTCTTTTGAATAATCTAGGCTGTAATTGAGGAAGCCCTGAAATATCCTGACACTTGATTCAAGTAGCAGAACTTCATCTGAAAATTGAAATATGGAGAACATAATCATCTTTATGGCTTCTCTCCTATTTGGATCTTGTGGAAAACAGCCTCCATGACATTAGGGAACATTTATCTCCCTGTTTTATGCCTCATTTAGTGTTAATAATCAGAAGGTTGTTGAACAGAATTATTTCTCTGATTGCATTTATCAAGGAATCTTTTATAATCTTAATATATATATGAGAGACACTTTATTAAAGATTTCAGACAATATTTTGCTGTACCAACTTAGATGTTTTTCCACAATCAACTAACAGTAAACAGAGTAGTATCTTATGTTCAACTTTTGATCATTTGTGTAATTATAAAAATGTGGTTGACTTGATGATCTCCTTTTCATTTTTTCATGAAGGTTTCCTTCCATTCTTCCATAATATCCCAGTCTGATATTTGATTGTATTGTAGTGATCTAAGGTTCATTATGATATAAGCTATAGCAGGTGCTACTAGAGGTATTGTCCAAAGATCAAGAGAGTTTAGATCAAAGATGTTCGAACTCTGTAGATTGACCTCCAGACACTAAATGATGAATTCTTTGGCCGTGACAACCCCTGAAACAAAGAAAAATACAAAATGACCTTCAGTTTCTTGTGACCTACTTCTGTTTCTATAGTGAGAATTACTGAGTATCAGAACAAAAAGGCAAAGAGGGTTTGGAATCACACTGTTCTTAGTCTCTAAACATTAAGTTTACTCTAGGTATGAGAAATATAAGATTTCATCTAATGATTAACAAATTGATACTTTACAAGAACTGAATCATATCAATATTAATAGTCTTGTGGTAAATAAAATAAACCCAGAAGAGTTAAAAAAAAAAAAAAGGTCTGGTTAAGTTAAAGGATGATTCACAAATTGTTTGAAGAGGCAAACAAAAGTGTTGGCAGAGTTGATTTCATTGTATGCCCAAAGGCAAGAAGAAACAAAGTTTAATGGGATACTTGATCATCTTGTCTTGCTTTGTTCATGATAAGCATAAGCAAAATGACCACCATGAAGATAATTGCAACTTATGCTCCAACATCTTTTCATCCATATTTTCTAGAAAAAGAATCACTACTAATTTTTACTTAAGCCTTACATCAATTTTAGGAGGTTTTTTGATCCCTAGGTAATCAGTACTTAATCAAGAAATCTTACATTCTAGTGAGGGAAGATTACAAAACATACAAAGGAAAACATATAAAGGAAAAAGGAGATATCAAAATAGGGGGGCATGATGGAACAGCTTAGAGAACAACCTGAAGAGAAATGAAGAAGTGGTTGTCCTGGGTGTCCTCTTTAAATGGAGGTTACAAAGAAAAAAAATTAATCCAATATAAGGGTAGAATTGAAGAGACAGAAGGATGAAATGATCTTCCAGTTTGATGATTTTTCTAGGACATGCTTCAAAAGAACAGAGAGCAGACATGAGAAAAAAGTAAAAGATGACCAATACAAACATCAGTACTATTAAATGATGTTCCTCTTCACAGGGAAGAATATTAAAATAATGCTTTTTATGATCTAAATGCAAATTATATAACTGGTCTATACTATTTAATATTTCCACTCAATATTTCAGAGCACATGCTAATAAGCTATATATAGAGACTGTTTTATTTGGAGACCTTGTCTGAACTAGTCATTTAGTGGTTTCCCTAAAAATTAAAAGTTCTTCTAAAGGCATCCCTTGAAAAACATCTTATAATTTTCAACTGAAGTTGGCTAGCCTTACATGGGACATAGTTCATGAGAGAGAAAGAGAGATCTAAAGATTGTTTTGATTATGAAAGCTTCTGCTCCAGTGGTTTCCAATTTTTTCAAGTATGAGGCCATCATCAAAAAGGTCCACATTACTTGCTAGTAACATTCATGGAAAAAAAATGACAAAAAACTACTGTGAATTCACTTATGTTTGCATATTATTGGTTACAACAATATCTGTATATTTATTTTAAAATACATATGTATATATGTTATTTTTCCATCCTATACAACTTAAATTTGCTAAATAGAAATAAAAATCTCTTCCAAAATCCTTTCTCCACTCCCTCTTTCCATTTCTTTCTCAGGGAATGAAATAAAATCAGTATTACTATTACTTTTGGAAAGTATATGTTCAAGGATGGTTTTATTATTCTACTACCTTCTTATGACTTTCCCAACCACCACAAACCTCTTTCTTGACCACCATTCCTCAATATGTGTTGTTAGAATGCAAGATCTTTGAGGGGAAGGATTATTTTTAATTTTAATTTATTATCCCTTTCACTTAGTATAGTGCTTGACTCAGACTAAACACAAATGTTTTTCAGTCATTCAAAAAGACAGTGCTTGAAAAGCAACAGATTTAGAGGCTCTTGTTCAATCAATACCTCTGAAGGGTCCAGGGACTACAGATTCAGAACCACTGTTTTAAGTCAGGGGAATAAGACAGTTCATTTATCATTTATCAAGTACCTACTATGTGCACCCACTATGTCAAGCAATGGGGATACAAAGTAACTCAAAGCAGAGGGAAAATTGTAGATAATCAACAGGAGGAAGGCATTAGGATTAAAGGGAATCAGGAAAATCTTCTTAGAGAAGGGGGACTTTAACCCAGACTGTAAGCCAGAGAAGCTAGAAAGTAGAGATGAAAAGAATTCCAAGCTTGGAGCACAGCCAATGAAAATGCCTGAGGTAGAAAAGTGGAATGTCTTGCTGAAGGAACAGCTAGGTGGTTCATGTCATTGGATCTCAAAGTACATGGGGTGGGAAGTAGTATAAAGTGTAAGAAGCCTGGAAAAATAAGGAACTGTCTCCTTATTATATGTCTCTCTGTAAGAGATTTAAAAAGCAAAACAGAGTTATATATTTGATCCGGCGGTCAATAGAGAGCCATTGGAATTTATTAAATAGGAAGATGACATAGTCAGACTTAAGCTTTTAGTAGATCAGTACCACAGCTGAGAGAATAAACTGGAAAGAAGTTGTATTAACTATCATATAAGTCAAAATTATGACCTCATAGATTTCAGATAAACATTCAAATTCAATCACCAATGTTTTCTGTAGCTTTTGCCACAAATCTTATCATCCCTTAATAGTATCAATTGAGTTATTTTGACAAAATAAGTTGAAATCATGATCCCATGCTCATGCATTAAAAACAATGTCTTTGAACTCTCAAATCCTGTACCTCATCAAGTGTAAAGTGAAGACATTAGTAGGGTTGCTTTAGATAGTAAGAGTAGTTCTTTCATGAGTTCTGTACAGAGTGTACTCTAAAGGTCTAAGAGAATCATCTATTTTTTAATGCACTTTTGGGACTGAGTCCAGAGGTGGAAAATGGTGCTATCATTCCCTCAGCATAACTAAGCAAAATATTAAGATTGCACTCTAACAGGTGAGAATTCTAACCTTGTTCTCTTTGTTTTTGTATTACACTGATCTATTCTTTGAATATGTGTCAGGTTTCTTGGGAAAAAATTGACTCTTGGATCTAGAGGAGATAAGATTTTGCAAGCAATAATGGAGACTTGGATTACATTTCAGTAATTTTTAAAAAATGGTCTGTTTAGGGTTTAAAAAAACAGTGGAAAATAGCAATAAGTAAGTCAATAAACAAACAAACAAATAAATAAAATTTTAAATATGGCTTGGAGAAGTCTAAAGGATAATATTACCTGTTCTTAGAGATGTAAAGGGTTGTCATGAAGAGAATACAACTGTCAATGGTCCATCTGTACTAAAAAAAAGAGATTCAGAGAAAATGATTCATAATTATTCCTGTTTTTTAAGATAACAATTCAGAAGAATTTACTTGATAAAAAACTATTAGATATGGATAGCTATAGAGAATTATAAAATTGGCTTCTGTAGAAATAGAGTAACTGATGATCTTAGAGATGAAAGGTAATTGGAGGTCATCGAGTGTAATCACATGAATTTTACATGAGTTTTTAAGGATAAATCACATGTTTAAATTGCTATTTGTTCATCATGGAATTCTGTTGTCCTCCAGGTAATTTAAAAATAGAATCATAAAATCTTAGAGTGAGAAGAAACATCTACTTTATTTTACAAAGGAGAAAAATGAGATTCAGAGAGATTAGTGTCTTGCTCAAATTCACACTACTGGTTGAAAACTAGAATGTCATTATTATACTTAGATACTTCAATACTTTAATTATTCTCCTGAAAAATTACCCATGCATATAACTTGTAAATAAAAAGCTATAATAAAAATACTTTAATTATTCTATAAACTATCAATGAAGTTAATCATCTTCCTAACCTTCAACTCACCATTATATTGATTACAATTAATCCGGACTCTTTTATCTTATGTGATTCATTTATGGCCTTCCAAAAATGCTTCACAGTGGACTTACCCAATATACTGGGAACCTTGTATTTGATATCTGAACTTTTTATGGATACCAATAAAGCATATAGGTCTTCATTGTTAGATTGGTTCAAACTTTCCACCTTTTATTTATTTTTTAATTAGCATTTCTAAGTTTGGTTAAAGTAGGAAGGAAATGATGTTGAATTTTTAAAATCAATAAATATTCATGTAATTGCTGACTTCAGCAGAATTTTAGGATAAACACTAGGAGGAGGATGTAAAAATCTAACCAAGCAATATTAAGTGATCGAGATGCTTAAGAAATATAACTGATGAATAATTTTTGTGAAAGTGTTCTAAATCTGTGATGATATCAAATCACAAGCCTCAAGTCCTCAAAGAGCACAATTAGACTTTATGTAAGGTTACAGGGCAATGTTCAGGGGCTTGAGCTATAAAAGTGGCCCAGAGAGACAGTAAAGACATTCTCATGCTTTGGGGATTGTTTTCTTAGCACAGAGATGTGAGTGAACTCTGCTTAGGAAACTGAAAGATTAGATTAGACAATGCTGTTATTAATAGAAACAAGAATTTTGAAATGGTTCATTTGGGAAGAATTCAAAGAGTTTTATGAACACTGATTAATTAAATCCAATGGCCAACAATTACTGTACATTAGGCAAACATTAAAAATATCCTTACAGTTTGGTAATGAGGTCTGTGATTACTAATAATTTATTTGCAAACTTTTTTGAGATCACAGTAAATCTTCTGAACTGTGAACATTAGACCAGTAGCAGAAAGACTAATATTTCAGTTAGTGATGCTACTTACTTGAAATAATATCTTATAATGTTTATAATAATTATAAATAATAATAAGTCACTTAAGAGCTTTCCTCAGTTTTTTCATCTGTAAAATAAAATAATAAAACTGTACTAATTTAATTCATAAGATTATTAGAATGATAAATAAAATAATGGTCAGGAAAATTGCAGATTAATATGTAAATGCAAAGTTTTATTTTTTAAGATTTAATTTTTCTAGTTCAATTCTGCCAACATTTAGTAAGCACCTACTATATATAGGGAAAAGGTTCTTAATTGTTTTAATGTCATGGAGCCCATTGGTAATGCAGTAAAACATGTGGACTGCTTTTTTCTTAGAATAATGTTTTTAGATACAGAACAACATAAAATGTATATATTATAAAGGAAACCAACTATATAGAAACATTTCAATAAAAATATGGCAATATTGAAAATGATCAAAATACTTATTTAAAAAGTCAAATTCATATACACATTTATCTTGGTCACTCCTTGGTAACTATAGGTATTTTCTAAGGCTTTGTTCTGGACTTTCTTCTTTTCTTCCTCCATATCATTTCAATTGGTAATCTTATCAATGCTCATAGATACAATTATCATATCAGATACTTCTCAAAACTACTTATTCAGCCCTAATAATTCCTTTGATTTCTAATCTCACATTTCCAATTGCCTTTCGGACATCTCAGACTAGATGTCTTGTAACATCTTAAACTCAAGAAGTCTAAAATTGAACTCATTATCCTTTTTTTCCAAACCCTCATCTCTTCCTAACTTTCATATTACTATCCACAATACTATCCTCTCAGTCACGTAGGCTTGAAACCTAGATGTCATCCTTGATTCTTCTCTCTTTTTCATCTCCAATAGCTAATCAATTACCAATTCCTATCAATCATACTTTCTCAGCCTCACAAATATATGCCTCCTTCTATACTGTAACACTGCCATCACTCTGGTTCATGTCTTCATTACCTCACAGATGGATTCCTATAATAGCCAACTGGTCAGTCTCCTGCCTCAAGTCTTTCCCCAGCCCAATCTATCTTTCAGTCAGCTGCCAAACTGATTATCCTAAAAGACCAGTCTGATCATCTCAGAGTTCAATCAACTTCAATGGTTCCCTAGTGCCTCCAGAATCAAATATCAGAACCCTTCACAAGCTGGCTCTTTCTTTCCTTTCCAGCCTTCTTATTCCTCACAATCTTCTCCACCATTTACTTTGCTGTACAGTGACACACTAGGCTCCTTGCTGCTCCTCACTTGTTTAAGACCCTCTCTCATACATGGAGCTCTCTCCTTCCTTCCTCTAATTCCTCCTTCCCAGACTTTGTGACTGCCCTCAAGTCCAAGATAAAGGCTGGCCTTCTGCAAGAAGCCATTCCTGATCCCACTTAGTACTAATATCTTCCTTCTGTTGATTTTATCTATAATGTATTTTGTGTATCTCTGTTTGTACACGGTTATTTGTGTGTTGTTGTCTCCCTACTGTCTTTCACTTATCTTTGGATTCCCAGCACTTGGCATAGTGACTGGCACATAGTAGGAATTTAATAAATTCTAGTTGATTAACTGATCCCTGGTTAAGAGTCCCTAAATTTGCCCAAACAAAACCAACACAAATAAGATTAAAGGGGAAGCACAAAGATGTGAAACATTTTTTTATAGCCAGTGTTTCTCATTTCTAAAATATATAAAGAACTGTGTCAAATACATTATCACTATTGATTTAAAAAATGCAAATTAAAACAATTCTGAGGTAATACCACACCTCAAAGATTGGATAAGATGACAAGAAAAGATAATGATAAATGATGGAGGGGATATGGGAAAACTGAGACACTGATACATTGTTGGTGAAGTTGTGAAATGATCCAACCATTCTGGCAAACAATTTGGAACTATGCCCAAAGAGCTATTAAACTGTGCATATCCTTTGATCAAGCAATACCATTACTGGGATTTTATCCTAATGAAATAATAAATAGGGAAGAGAGCCTACATATGCAAAAATATTTGTAGCAGCTCTTTTTTGTGGTGGCAAACAACTGGAAAATGAGTAGATGTCCATCATTTGGGGTATGGTTGAATATTATATGAAAATAATGGAATATTATCATTCTATAAAAATATCATGCAATAGGGATCAAGCAGGAATTGTTAGGAGCTAGACTGGAACTTCACTAGACTACTGTTTTCAAAGTAGGTAAGGATAAAAGGTAAGTTAATAGACCTTTTGAGATCTCACAAAATCATTATCTAGTCATTCCAGGTCTAATAAGGGATTATTCAGGGATTAGCACAATACCTGGCTCTTATAATCTTGTAGATTTGATATTTTGTAGTCTTATAATTTACTATCACAAAGGACAGAGTGCCAGGCCTGGAATCAGGAAAACTTTTCTTTTTGAGTTCAAATCTAACTTAGGATATTTATCATCAGTGTGAACCTGGGCAAGTCACATAACCCTGTTTGCCTTAGTTCCTCATCTGTAAAATGAGTTAGAAAAGGAAATGGCAAACCATCCAGTGTCTTTGCCAAAAAAAAAAAACCCAACTGGGGTCATGAAGAGTCAGATATAACTAAAAAGCAATTGAACAGATATGCTCCCAACAACGAACTGAATTAAGAATTCTCTTTTCCTTAAAAATTTCTATAGAAAATTGAATTATGCCATGCTATGTTTCACATGAAGATGTCGACACTCAAGATGCTCTCAATTTATTCTTAAGTTCATAATTAAGAATTACTCTTTGATATCTTGTTCCTCTAAAAGATGTTATTTGGCAATATAAGATTTGACCCTTAGTGGAATTTGATATCCTAATATAGTATATATTTACTCCTAACTCACTGAAAAGGCAACTTTAGAATTTCATCATGCTTCTTTTCAACTATTGAGTTTCTTATCCTTTGATCTAGTTAAGATAGAGAGACTGGATACACTGAGTAAGAATTAACTCAATTCCTTTTCCTTGAAGATGTAGTCAGAATCATTAATCATCATTCTTTTGTTTTTTTGTCATTTTATTCAAGTTTTTAGAACTCCTCCCTCAAATGTGGCTTACTGTGACTATATAGAAGTTTACAAGAGTGTACTGACATTTCATACAGAGATAAGGAAAACCATTAGTTTGTTCAGGCTATGATATATGAAAAAGAAGATGTCATAATCATCTAATATATTTGAAGTCAAATTGTCAGAAAAGGAAGTTTAGTATCAAGGAATTTCCAACAAGATTATTAGGGTCCTGAGGAATGCAACATAAATTGCAGTTAGTAGAAAATGTTAATTTAATTTCACATAGGACAAAGGTTGTGATTAACTCAGATGAATAGTGTATGGGAGGTCTTCCAACAAATAGTTAAATGACAGTTCCCCAACAATATGGTCAAATGTTTAGGGAAAGAGTAATTAAAATTTTTCAGGGACCTGTTTTATGTTTTTCTAAAATCATCAGCCTAAACAGTTTTCTAATAAAATTGAGAAAAGGAAGAGCTCACAACTGAAGACTTTGTATAAAAGTTATAAGAGGAAGAGGTCTTTTGCCCCTTCTACTCACTGGGTTAATAGAGACTAAGTATTGGGAGAAAGAATTTACAAATTTTGCACTCTTGTTTGGATCAAAATTAATTCTCTTGTATTAAAATGCTAATGTTAATTTTTTTCACATTTTCTTCTTTAATTTTGACACAATCTTTCTTCTGATCGAGTTTCTGATTTTTTTTCTTCCCTTTTTTTTTTTTTTTTTTTTTTTGATTTGTGAGTATTATTTTTCCAAGGGTTTAGAAGCCTGAAAGATATATGGAACATCCTAATCTGTTTTATCCTAATAGGGAATAACCATCTAAGTAGATCATATTTGCATGGGGTCATTCTGATTCTAGGACTTCATTTTTTTCTAGTACAGAAATTGCAAGATTTATTATTCTATTAATGTTCATAAAGTCACCCTTTTGATGAGCCATAATTTCCTTTTATGAGAAGTCTGTATGCCAGTCACTCTCCATAAGGGAAGAAAAAGTCCAGGCTTCCAACATATTCATATTCCCTGGAACATTAATAAAGTCTTGAAATCCCATATGACTCAAGGGAATAATGAGACTAGGGACAATAACAATCTGCAAATTTCAGGGAGTTAAGATTTTCCCATGAGATGTCCACGAATATTGTTCAGTTGTATAACAAATCTAAGTTTTCATTTTTTTTTATTACATAAAATTTCCCCCCTCCTGATTGAGAAGGTAATCTAAAGTAGACAAACCAAAGAAGTGCTGTCTTTTATGAGTCTTTTTAGGGGATGAAATAGAAGGACTGAAGGAAGTGTGAACTTGCCCCTATTCATCTTAATGGGCTGCTAATGGCAAAGCATAATTATGGTTACTTAAGTGTCAACCTTATTAACATTTTCACTAAACATCCAACTATGGTGCTTTCCTCACTGGTCAGTCTCCCTTATCAAAGTTCTGTCCTATTCATTGGAAAGAGAAATAACCAAACCAGAGGCTCCAAGTTTTAAAGAACTAAAACTGCAAGATTTAAAAATTCAAATAGAAGAATATTCTTTCAATTACTTCAGTTGGATAATTGAGGTACTTGCCACTGTCCTTAAAAGTTGGAGTAAAAGTGATATTTATAGCGTCATTAGCTAAAATTGTAGGCTTCCCACATGCAAACGGCAGGGCTGTGTGGGCTTTTCGTAAAAAGTTGGTCTATCAGCGTGGAGAAGGCAGTTTGCTTTTATTACAAGTAGACTCATAATGCTTCTGAATGACCCTCTAAGTACTAATATTTGGGGTAAAAATCAATCATGCAAAAAAGAAGAGGAAGAAGAGGAAGGAAAGAAGGAAGGAAGGAAGGAAGGAAGGAAGGAAGGAAGGAAGGAAGGAAGGAAGGAAGGAAGGAAGGAAGGAAGGAAGGAAGGAAGGAAGGAAGGAAGGAAGGAAGGAAGGAAGGAAGGAAGGAAGGAAAAAAGAAAGAAAGAAAGAAAGAAAGAAAGAAAGAAAGAAAGAAAGAAAGAAAGAAAGAAAGAAAGAAAGAAAGAAAGAAAGAAAGAAAGAAAGAAAGAAAGAAAGAAAGAAAGGGAGGGAGGGAGGGAGGGGAGGGAAGGATGGAGGGGAGGGAGGGAGAAAGAAAGAGAGAGAGAGAGAGAAAGAGAGAGAGAGAGAGAAAGAAAGAAAGAAAGAAAGAAAGAAAGAAAGAAAGAAAGAAAAAAGGGAAAGAAGAGAGAAAGAGAAAGAGAGAGAAAAAAAGAAAGAGAAAGAGAGAGAAAGAAAAAGAGAGAAAGAGAAAGAGAGAAAGAAAGAGAGAAAGAAAGAAAGAAAGAAAGAAAGAAAGAAAGAAAGAAAGAAAGAAAGAAAGAAAGAAAGAAAAGAGGGAAAGAAGAGAGAAAGAGAAAGAGAGAGAAAAAAAAGAAAGAGAAAGAGAGAGAAAGAAAAAGAGAGAAAGAGAAAGAGAGAAAGAGAGAAAGAAAGAGAGAAAGAAAGAAAGAAAGAGAGAGAGAGAAAGAGAGAAAGAGAGAAAGAAAGAAAGAAAGAAAGAAAGAAAGAAAGAAAGAAAAGAGGGAAAGAAGAGAGAAAGAGAAAGAGAGAGAGAAAAAAGAAAGAGAAAGAGAGAAAGAAAAAGAGAGAAAGAGAGAGAAAGAAAGAGAGAAAGAAAGAAAGAAGAAAGAGAGAAAGAGAGAAAGAAAGAAAGAAAGAAAGAAAGAAAGAAAGAAAGAAAGAAAGAAAGAAAGAAAGAAAGAAAAGAGGGAAAGAAGAGAGAAAGAGAAAGAGAGAAAAAAAAGAAAGAGAAAGAGAGAGAGAGAGAAAGAGAAAGAGAGAAAGAAAGAAAGAAAGAAAGAAAGAAAGAAAGAAAGAAAGAGAGAAAGAGAGAAAGAAAGAAAGAAAGAAAGAAAGAAAGAAAGAAAGAAAGAAAGAACGAAAGAAAGAAAGAAAGAAAGAAAGAAAGAAAGAAAGAAAGAAAGAAAGAAAAGAGGGAAAGAAGAGAGAAAGAGAAAGAGAGAGAGAAAAAAGAAAGAGAAAGAGAGAGAAAGAAAAAGAGAGAAAGAGAAAGAGAGAAAGAAAGAGAGAAAGAAAGAGAGAAAGAAAGAAAGAAAGAGAGAAAGAAAGAAGAAAGAAAGAAAGAAAGAAAGAAAGAAAGAAAGAAAGAAAGAAAGAAAGAAAGAAAAGAAAGAAAAGAAAGAAAGAAAGAAAGAAAGAAAGAAAGAAAGAAAGAAAGAAAGAAAGAAAGAAAAGAGGGAAAGAGAGAGAAAGAGAAAGAGAGAGAAAAAAAGAAAGAGAAAGAGAGAGAAAGAAAAAGAGAGAAAGAGAAAGAGAGAAAGAAAGAGAGAAAGAAAGAAAGAAAGAAAGAGAGAAGAGAGAAAGAAAGAAAGAAAGAAGAAAGAAAGAAAGAAAGAAGAAAGAAAGAAAGAAAGAAAGAAAGAAAGAAAGAAGAATAGAAAATAATGGGGAGGGGGAGCCTTTATCTCCTTCCCCCAAGGAGATGAACAGATCTTATATTTTTTCACGAATCTCTTCGTCCTCTTCCCACCTTACTATCTACTATACACACAATCAGGTGTAGACTCTGAGATTTAAAAGATTTTAATCTGAAGGCACAGTCCACTGAAAGGGTCTTTCCTATTAGACAAAGCTTCCATATGAGAGTAGTCACCCACCGCCTCCTTCATCTCCCATCAATCCCTTTCGGTCTTTTTTTTCTCCTTTCTTTCTCCACCCCCTCCTGCCGCTGGAAGCATGAGCTATGGTTCTGGGTGAACTTGGGGACTTGGCGACTCCAGTTTAATTTGCAGGGACGGTAACTATCTGAAGCTAGGTAGCCGTTTTCCCTGGCCAGTGCCAGCTGAGTTTATGAGGCTTTGAAACGTGTTCGAACTGGAACACCCTCCTTGGAAAAGCTCCTCCTCGGGGCTTGGCCGAGGGTGTCCAGACCTCGCCGATCCATCCTGGGATGTTTCTCCTTGTTCGTCTCCCGCCCAACCCCCACCACACTCTCACTCACACTTATACATGCACGCACGCACTCACGCTTACACAAATGGGGATGCTTCTGTGTGGGGACACTTTCACATCACACTAGGGTCAACCGAGAAGATATCTTCACGTCGATGAAGATTTTATCGTGGGCTTGAAACCCAGCTGTATTTGGAGCTTTCAACCTGAAATAATGATTGTTATTTTCCCGTAGCATAGCTTAACAGAAAAAGTCAGGTTTGGGGGTGTTTTTTTTTTTTCTTCTTCTTTTTATTAAAGACAAAGAGGTAAATTATCTGCTAGGGTGCTGCAGAAACGTCAGAGACCTTGTGAGTTCCCTTTCATTTCCAAGAGTGATTTATAGGGGAAGCTACAGCCAGATTTCACCCTCCTGCCCCAACCTCCTCCTCCTCCGCCGCCCAATCCCGGCGGGTAGGGAAAAGGAGCAATGGGACCTTCCGTCGCCGCCCAGGGTTGGACCTTGAAAGGAGATCCAAGAAAAGGTCTTTACAAGACTAGTGGCACTTTTAATGTTGAGGGTTTCCTTCGTTGATATTCTCTCTCTCTCTTTCTCCCTCCCTTGTTCTCTCTCTCCCTCTCCCTCCCTCCTTTCCCTCTGCATGGAAGTTCTATCAATCAGTCTATCTATCTATCTATCTATCTATCTATCTATCTATCTATCTATCTATCTATCCAACTACCTACCTACCTACCTACCTACCTATCTCTAGCTATTATCTTCCTTAATTGTTCATTTGCTTTTCAATGGGAGACGGAGGAAGGAAGAGGAGGAAATGTAGAGCGGGAGCAGGGACTAGCTTCTACCTCGAGACAGAGATTTTTGTCTGAGGAGCGATGGAGAAATCTTAGGAGACTTAAGTGTAAAAATCCGTTTATTAAACCCTGTTATCTCGGGTGCGTCTCTCCCGCCCCCTCCTCAAGCTCTCCTCTCCCTCCCCTCCCCCTCCCCCTTTCATTTAGGTATTTGTTTCCTGGCTGTTGCATTGGGGCTATTAAAGAGGATAACCCTTGTAATCAATCATCACCACATCTTTAATAAACTGCTGACATGCTTTAAGTAGAGGGTCTGTGCGCCTCCTCCACTTGATCACCGCTCCCAAAGGCTGCCCATGTGAAGGAATCCAGAAAGGCACCCAAATTTAGGCGGGGACAAAAGAAACTTTAATGAAGGTCTTTGCAGCACGCATCATCACCCGTGTGATGCTCTCCCAAGGATGTTGAGTGCACGTCTTGAGGACCAGAGAAATAAAAATGATAGTAGAATATAGCCCATGTCCTTGAACTTCAATTGCTCCTGTCTTGCTGTATTGATTTTTTTTTCCTATTGTACCCCCCTCAATACCAAAATTAAAGCCTGGGAGACAATCTACTTGGCATCATGGGGGAGGGGAAGCACCTTTGGAAAAGAGGTAGTACAGGACGATTTGGGAAAAATAACACTAAATAAAAATTCCGGGTATGAAAGCTTCATCTTGGCTGTCTTGTCAACACCGTGACACCTTATCATTATGAGCGTTGATTATTACTTTAGAAGGCTTTAAATGATCAGCCACAAAGTGCAAACGACACGGGGTTAGAAGGTGTAAAGTTATTTAAGTAGGATTTTGTTGTTGTTGTTGTTGCCGTCAAAACATTTCACAAGTTGAGGAGAAAAAAGTGGTTTTGAAGATCGGATTGATCATCTCTCCTCCCCGCCCTCCGCACCCCCCCCCCCCATTCCTTCCCATATCGAAGGAGAAATAAAATGCACAATAAGCCTTTATTTCAGGGAGAAGACTTCAAAATACGTGCCAGCAATGGACAATTTGAGCTTTTCACATCAAATACTTACAACACAAGCTGGAAGGGGATTAAAAACAACCACGTGGTTGATCTGGTTTTAATACTTGCAACCTCCAGCTCAATGTATGTTCCTTGCAAAGATTAGCCTCTAGATGGATGTGTCTGAGGGACCCACTTGGGCTCATCAGCCTCTGGGAATCGGCTCTTTGGGCTTGGGCTGATGGTGAAAAGCTATGATCGAGCACGCAAGATCCATGGTGAGGGCTCCCTCTGGAAAACAAAGAGCTGCCGAGTGCCCCTGTACGGGGGCTGGCGAGGTAACAGCTTGGCTTGGGAACCTCCTCAGATCTCCTTCCTTCCTCTCTTCCTCTCTGCTTTTTATTCACCTCAATCCCCCTTTTTCTTTTCTCCTCCTCCTCTTCCTTCCTTGTCTTCCTCCTTCTCCTCCTCTTCCTTCCTTGTCTTCCTCCTTCTCCTCCTCCTCCTTCTCCACCTCCTCCTCCTCCTCCTCCACCACCACCACCACCACCTCCTCCTCCTCCTCCTTCTCCTTCTCCTCCTCCTCCTTCTCCTCCTCCTTCTCCTCCTCCGTCCTCCTCCTTCTCCTCCTCCTTCTCCTCCTCCTCCTCCACCACCATCACCACCACCACCACCACCACCACCACCATCACCACCATCACTACCTCCTCTTCCTCCACCTCCTCCTCCTCCTCCTCCTCCTCCTCCTCCTCCTCCTCCTCCTCCTCCTCCTCCTCCTCCTCGTCCCGTCCTCCTCCTCCTCCTCCTCCTCCTCCTCCTCCTCCTCCTCCTCCTCCTCCTCCTCCTCCTCCTTCTCCTCCTCCTCCCTCCCTGGCCAGGCTGTGTGTTGTTCTGAGTGACAAAGACAATGTCCCAGCTTTAACTTTGCAACCACCTTTCCCTCCTTCTCGTGTTCTTCAGCAGGGGCAGCAGCAGCAACGCGGACAGGAGCAGCAGCAACAGCATCTTCTGTTGCTTCTTCTCCTCTTCCCGGGCTCCCTGGATATTTTCTCCCTCTTCCAGCCTTTTTCCTCATTTTTTCCCCTCCTCCACGTTGTTGTTGTTGTTAGAAAGGCTTCGCGCCACCCCCTGGTGCTCTCGCATTCTGTGTGGTGGAAGAAGATTGTCTTCCTTCTCTCTTTCTCTCTTGCTCTCTCTCTGCCCTCTCTCTTGCTTTCTCTCTCTCTCTCTCCCTCTGGTTGCTCATTATTCAGAGAGAGACACAGAGGGGGCAGAGAGAGGGGGGAGAGAGAGGGAGAGGGAGAGGGGAGAGAGAGGAGAGAGAGCGAGAGAGAGCGCTCGAGAGAGAGAGAGAGAGAAGACGAGAGAGAGAGAGAGAGAGAGAGAGAGAGAGAGAGGGAGAGAGAGAGACGGATATCTCAGGTCATCTGCAGCTGCAGCAAGCCAGCGAAGGAGAGGAAAGCAGGAAAGATGGCGATCCTCCATTGCTGAGACCTGGCAAAAAGCACATGAGACTCACAAACAACTTCCACAACAATAACAAGAACAAGAAGAGCAGGAAGAGGAGAAAGAGAAAGAGGAGAAGGAGGCAGCAGAGCACCAGAAGAAGAAACAGCTCACCAGCTCCGGGGACGCTCCTGTAAGTTCCTGCAATTAAAACCCATCTCCGATTGGTATATGTTCACAGAGGGAAGATGAGAGCATTTGTGTGTAGGGACAAGCAAATTCATTCATTCACCCAAGGAGGGTTTTGTTTAGATGGGAGGAGAGGAAGTCTGTTGCATGGACTGAAGGAGGAAGAGGAGAAGAAGCAGGAGAAAAGAGGAGGAGGAAGAGGAGGAGGAGGAAGAGGAGGAGGAGGAGAATGAGGAGGGGAGAAGAGGAGGGGGAGGAGGAAGAGGAGAAGGAAGAGGAGGAAGAGGAGGAGGGGAGGAGGAAGAGGAGGAGGGAGAGAAGGAGGAGGAGGAAGAGGAGGAGTAGGAGAAGGTGGGTAGTAGTGGTGGTTCTGCTTTTGCTTTTGCTGCTGCTTCTGGTAGGAGGAAAAGGAGGAAGGTGGTTAATTAATTTTGTGTAGTTATATTAAGAGAAGAGAACATGAAGGAGAACGTGAGGATAGAGCTGGAGGATCAGGATTGATGCTCCGGGCTTGGGAAGTGCGATAAGAGACAGAAAGGAGATAAAGGGGGAGGGAAGAAGAGGAGAGAGGGAGGGAGAGAGAGAAAGAGAGAGAGAGAGAGAGAGAGAGAGAGAGGAGAGAGAGAGAGAGAGAGGAGAGAGAGAGAGAGAGAGAGAGAGAGAGAGAGAGAGAGAGAGAGAGAGAGAGCGCTAGCTCAGTGTTGGCACGACCTAAGCAATCGGGTGACCTCTTTCTCTGTCTCTCCCTTCCTTTCCCACTCTGTCTCCCTCTTCCCTGCTTGCAAAGCTGTGTGTGGATATGCCCCCCTCTTTCTCAGGTATTTTGCTCCCTCTCCAAAGTTGGGATCTGGGGGTCGGGCTGTGTCTGCTGGGGATGAGAAGGTTGCTGCTACTGCTGCTTCTGGTGGTGGTGTTGCTGGTGGTGGTGGTGGTGGTGGTGGTGGTGGTGGTGGTGGAGAAGGTGGTAAGACAAGAGAGAAGAGGGGACCGGGAGATGAAGGTTGAGAAAGGAGCGGAGGAACTATCTTCAGACTAGTGTTTCAGAAGGGGCTGTTTAGAGGACAGCGGTTTCTGGAGAGGAGAAGCCATTACACACGTTTTTTTGTTTGTTTGTTTGTTTTGTTTTGTTTTTTTTCACTCCTTACCAAGGGAGGGGGGAGAAAAGAAAGAAAGGGGAGAAAGCCTCACTACTTCTGGTTCAGTTCCCCAGTGTCTGCTTTCCTTCCAGTCACGCAGGGAAGAAGCAGCAGCCCCCATCGGATAACCCTCTCGCTTTCTCTTTATCTCTCTGTCCTCCATTTGCAAGCTGTCTGCTTTGGTTCTAGTCCAGACTCCAAAACACCAGGCTTCTCCACATATTCGGTCTCCAGGCTTTTGTGTTTCCTGGAGTAACCCTGATTTTCTTCTCATTGTACCTTCTAACCTATAGAAAGGGAGTCTGCTAGAGCTCCTATTATATCCCTCCCCTCAAGAAAAAAAAAAAAAAAAAAAAAAGTTTCATTTTAGCGAATGTCTGGGATTGGAAAGACCTTCCAGTTGGGGCATTCTCTTACTACTGGCTTTTTGTGTTTGTGTGTATGAATGTGTGTGCGTGCGTTAGTGAGTGTGTGTGTCCTCTGGTTTGGTTTTGTTTCTTGAGATTGCTTGCATGCTTTAAAAGGAAGTAACTAGTTTGTCTGAGAGCTGTGAACTGAGTCAGGTAAGCCATGTCATGTTGTGGCTCCACCAGAAAATGGAGGAGAGCAGGCTTCCAGGAGACAAAGCTGAGATGAGAAGTGTTCATAAAATTATGGATGTTCTCCATTTTGAAGCTCTGCTTGTGATGGCTCGTTCTTCCCCTCTACTATTTCTTCCTTTTCCATGTGAAACCTTTTGGTGGCTCTTCAAGATCACTTCATTTGTGCAAAGAAATGGAAGGTTTAAGGAAGTTCTCAGGGATTTTTTTTTCTCCTTCAAAGAAAGGTACAAGTTTTTGTACCTTTTGTTTACATTGTAAAGACAACTTTTGGATTTTTTTTTCCTTTTGATTATTTCTGGAGGGCTTTTGACTTCAAAATTCAGGGGAGTGAAAACATGAATTTAACATTTTCTGGGAAGTCCTCTTCAGCTTTTAAATGGCTTATATTCTGCAAGCCATCCTGATATTTATTCATCAATATGTGAGGGAGGTGGAAGTGGTGATGGCTCTAAACCAGTCATTTGGACTTTTAAGATTTGAGTTCTCTCTTTGAGATGCATTATATTGAAAAACTCTTAGTTGGACATCTGCAACAAAACAATGCTGCTCTAAGACCTCAGAGGCATTCTAGAGCTTACAAATATCAGGTTCTTGAGCTGCTATAGTTCCTTTCTCAAGTTGTTCCATTTGTTTAGTAGACTTTAAATCATTTTATTTCACTTTTTTCCTCCTATTTTTATTTGAGTATCTGAAAGTATCAAATACTGAAACTCTTTAGAAAGAGCAGTATGTTTCCTTTACAATGTCAATATAGAAACAAGTTTTTAAAATATTATGTCATTTGGGCAAACCTTATATTGAGATATCTTTTCTTTTTAATTTAAAATAAATTTTTTGTAAGAAAGCATTGCTTGGGGTGAGTGATTATCAGGGGGATATTTCTTCCACTCCACACAAATATATTTAAACTGGCAATTAGAGAATTTATTTAATTGACCAAAGCAGAAAATGAAATCCTGCAGGAATTTGGAGAAACCAAGGATGATGATTTTCAGCTAGAGCTAGGATAGACATCTGGAATATGGGGAGAACTTCAAAGAATTCCAGATGAAGCTTGGGAGGTAGGTGAGGAAGGCTCAAATGTGCAATGGAAAAAGAAAAACATAGATCAGGGAAACTGAAAAGAACTTGTTTACAAGTAGAGGGAAATATAGAACAGTACAAAGAAAGTCGTTGGCTATCTTAAGTATTCTTAGTGGTTCAGAAGACTCTGTAGGTTACTTCTACCAGGTTGTTGTTGGGGTTTTTTAATTGTTTTTCTTCATTATGAATTAGAACAATAATAAAAAAAAGAGCTGTGCAATGTTGTGTATTTTGAAGTGCTTTAAGATCTCAGATGCAAATGTATTCTTTTGATTAAGTGTTAATAATTTCATACATGTGCAAGGAAAATTACAGCAAATGCAAAAAAGTTTCACTTGTGACAAAATCACAGTTTTCAACCCAAATTGATGGGCCATTAACTAAGTACTACTTTTCTCCTAGAGATGAGATGGAATTATAAAATAAATAATACTTTTATTCATAATTGTTTACAGTCAATATAGGCGTGCTTCACATAAGACTGTCTCAACTATAGAATTTCATAATAATAGTATTAATATACTGTTACCAACTCTACTATAAACTTGCACAACATAGTGTTAAGGATGCTTAGGCTATTAAGCATATATAACATTTTTTTTTCCTGTGAAACTAGCAGCTTTTTATAACATCATTTCTTTTATCACTGTATTTGGGAGGAACTGATTAACAATGATAGGAGGGTATATATGCACATTTGGGCCTGGGTTGGGTATAATTAGAGAGGTCACTTCTAAGTTTTCAATTGTTGTGATTCACATACAAAGTAAATTTTTCAATCGCTTTAAAAAATATGCCTTGTTTATAGGACTTAAAATAACTTTGACTTTATTCTTGTTCAGGTTCGTTCAGTTCCAATGATAACATAGGATGGGCCTATAGTTATATCTAGATTTGAAAACATACCTATAGATGCTCCAAGTGTTCAATATTAATTTTGTATGGAATACATTAAAAAGAGAGGCTTAGGAGGAGAATATGGCAGAAGTAAATAGATTAATATATGGCCAGTTTCTGATTTACATAAATGTGCATTCATTTTAGATTTTTCTTGAAAAAGAACAATATGTGAATTTTATTTTAAATTGGAACAGTAGATTAAACAAGCAAGGTTGGCTAAATTGTTTTTATCTTTTTTTACTAGTTTGTCCTGTGGATACTGTGTAAAGGTTAGAAAGTTGTTTTATTGTGGGGAAGACACATATGTGTGCATAATAAATGTATATGTAATCATATATCACATATATGCATGTACAGATTTTATGTATGTGTGTATATATGTATATAATTTTTAAAGGTACTCTAGTATTTGTGTCTATGCTTCATCTTGTAACCCAAGAGACAAATTCATTGATCCCTTTGATCAAAAAGAATGAACAGCATGATGTGTCAACCTTCATTTTCTGCAGATTTTTTTCTAATACACACATTTGATGTGTAAGCCAACAGATGTGTATATTGGTATATGCAATAATATGAGAAATTCAAGGAGTTACATATCTAACTTCCTTTCTTCTTTGATCTACAAGCCAGAGATACTGTTTTGTTTTTTGATTCAAATACATTCTATTTTTTTTTTCCTAAGAAACATTTATATCTAGTAGAGATGATTCTGGAGATGTATATAGTCCATGAGATTCAAGTCCACTGAATAACCTCCTCTTGAATAACTATATTTACATGATAGTCCTTATGTTTGTTTGGATTGTTGTCAATCGAATTCAGTGGCCACATTCCTTGAAGACTTTTTTTCTTCATTTTTACCCTTTCATGTGGGCTACAACTTCTATAGAAAAGAAATTTTTTTACTAATGAGTCTTCTGGGAAACAGTAAAAATTTTGCTATACTAATGGACTTTATTGTACTTGTGGTTGGTTTGTCAGAAAGAAAAGAATCAGAAGGGAGACTTGGATGAGGATCATATTTTCTGTATTGTGGTGTTTAATAGCTGCTACTCTAACTTGTCCTTGATCTTGATTCTTCATTTTCTTGGTTTAGGTAACAGCACTCTCATTTTTTTTTTTTTTTTTTTTGGTATGTGCCTTTATCAAGTTTGTGCTTCACTGGTCATGGGACTTGAAATTTATAAAACTATATTGAATATTTTAAGTTGATGGTTGAAAAGCAGAGTTGCTATTTCACAATCTTAGGCTCACAAATGTAGTGGTGTATAAATAATGGTCTCAGAATGTGAGGATCTGATATGAGTACATAATTGGGTGGTTGATATGGAAACTAAGGAAAATCACAGGAATAAAAGGGAACATATTCAGGGCCTGTCACTGAATCCCAATAAAATTAAGAACCAATTCAACTTTGTTTGCCATTTAAAAAAATTTTTTTTATGAAGTTCCTACGCTAGCTGATGACTGAGAGGTAGACAGTTATTGTTAGGGACCTATTAATTGATTATGGGGAAATGAGTGAGGAGAGCAGATAATGTAGAAGAAAATTCTCCTCCCCATGTGATATGCCAAGACATCTGGCAGATGTTATGTTGGGGCCCTAAGGAATGGACAGTTTAATTTTAGCCCTAGCAAGGAAATGGGAAGGTCTAAGCTCTTTTAATAGCACATGCCCCAGTTTGGGGGAAGGTTGGGAAAGAAAAGAAAGGAAAGGAAAGAAAAAGAAAGAAAGAAAGAGAGAGGGGGGAAGAGGGAAGGAGGGAAGGAAGGAAGGAAGGAAGGAAGAAAAGAAGGGAAGAGGGAGGTAAAGGACAGGGAGGGAGGAAAGGATAAAAGGAAGGAAGGAAAGAGGGAGGGAGAGAGGAAATGGAGGAAGAAAGAGAGAATGAAAAGAAAAAAGGGAGAATGGGAGGGCGGGAAGCTTTCTTGAAATTTGAAATCCAGAAAGCAGACTAGGCTGCTTACTAAAGAGGTTTTTGGATGATGGACAAAAAAACACATCTAACTGTGTTATAATAATATGCAATTGATTTGGTCTGAATAAAAGGGAGAGAGACAAAACCTAAATGTGTTTGCTTTTTAATAACTAGAAGACAGGCACTGTGTGATTGGTGAATATTGCATATCTAATTTATCAATCAGTTCTTCAAACACAGAAACAACCACTTAAAAGTTCAGTAACTCTGTGAGGAACTCTGCAACATTAATGAGGCACAACTATTGATCTTGTTAGTTTAATTTAACCTGGTGCAAACCTGTTGATTAATACTTGTTCCACTGACAGAAAAAAAAAAAAAAAAAAAACTTCTCTGAAGAGTGGTTTGGTCCATTTCCATAGTCTTTTAAATTCCTTTGTTCCTAAGGCTTTTTCTTTGCTGTGTTCTATTTTGCTTTCCATTTCTATTATCCAGAGCTTGGGAATCTTTTCAAACTTTGAGATACTGGAGATAAATAAGATAGCATCTGTAAAACACTTTGTAAACTTTAAGGAGCTATAGAAGTATTAGAGAGATTTCATCAGTGATGATGATGAAATGTGTGATGATTTTTGTGGTGATGCCTTTGTATAATTGGGTTATCCATTTATAAGACATGATCATTGACAGTTATATTCTGAGGATCTATTTTTCAAATGGTACAGATTAAAATTGGCTCCTTTCTGTGATACCATTTTGTAATACTGATGAATGGTAGAGGGAGTTAATGAAGTTTAATATAATTGTTGGTTATTTTCCAAAATTAGAGATCCATTCAATAATGCATCCTTCACATATTTTCCAAGTGGTCAATTCTCCGTAGTGTATTAATGGGTAGCCATGTATTTTCCTTATGTGTGGCAACACAATAGATTATCCTTAAAAGGACTCATCAGAATACAGAAAAGTTTTAAACTGGAGCCCATGGGACACAAGAGTCTTGAGAGTGCAAAATGGGTTTCTATTTGTTTTTATTTTTCAGTAAGTGAAAGTAATTTTCAAAGCAACAGGGAATGAAGTGTTGAGATTTTTTTTAACATTTTAAAGTATTTCAGAGTGAAAACAAAAAGTGTCTAATCCAAGAGGGAAATTGAAAAAGGTAGCACAGGACCCCTGAGCTTCTGGCGGAGATACAGTTAACAGTGTAAACAGTTGAACCTCACTGTGGCACTTCTCCAAATGAGTTGACTGTCGAAAATAAAATGTTCCAGAAGAACTGGGAGAACAGGAAAGAAGTTAAAACAGCATGGTTTGTATGCCAGTGCTAGAGGAAAGAAAAAAACATAATAATAAGGGATAAGAAGGTGGGAGGGCAGGAGAAATAATGATCACAAGTTGGACTGTCTTAGTGATAAAGCCCCACAGGAGATGTTTCCTCCAAGAGAGGGAACTTTGATTTATAAGAATTCAGATGTCCCTTGGAGCTTATTCGAAATCTTTTAAAATTCTTTTGTTCCCTTGTATCTGGAAAATAGCATGCACGAGCACACACACACACACCCCAAATGGAATAATTTTGAATTTACATTTTCAGTTTTGGAAGTTCCATAAAATTTGAGCTTGGTCATTATTTTTTCTTTCTAACATATTTTGTTAATCAATGGGAAATGGTTGAAATTATAAATGATCATATAATTATAAATAGCACCAACATAATGATATTTTTTAGGATCAGTATTCAACAAATTTATTGACTATTTTTTTCAATTCAGTAGGTGTCTGTCAAAGACTACTGTGTATTCAGTACTGTACTGGACACCAGTCATATAAAGATAAAAATGGAAATTATACCTGCTCCAAGAAGGTTACCTTTGTTGAGTTAGGGGTGGAGGGAAAGTGTATTGTATAGTGATCTTGGATGAAACATTGAAATGTTTTTTCTTTGTATAAATTTCTAAAACAAAACCAAAAAAGAACTACAAATTTTATCACCAGTGTAAGTGTTGTCTATCCTTTGAAGTGAACAAGTAATTGATGTCATTAAAATGTTCTTGTCTAATTGCTAGATAGAAAAAATTCTTAAGTTATTCTTGGAGTGAAGGTTTTTTCTTTTTTTTTCCCAAGGTCATGGGCATTTGGTATTGATTTCCTAGCTTTCATCTGTTTGCTTGTTCAGTTCACTTCATGTTGCTTCTGGATATTAATAAAATACATCTGTGATGCCTGCTAACTCCTTACCCCAACCTTGTCCCCCCAAACAGAGCCTACTGTGGGGGGATAGGGTGTTATTTAAGTTTCTGGAGCCTCCAAAGATGAAGATTTACTCCCAAGAGAGTATTTGCAAAATGTCTGGTGAGATACAGACATTTCAGTCCTTTTTATTTTTTCTTTTTTAAAGAGTACAAGAATTGAGTTATATTCTGGAGTAGAGAAACCACTATTAGAAACAGGAACTGGTTCCTAAAACATATCAGAATCACTTTGTATCTTCATAAAAATATGAGATCAGGGACTCAGTAGGAAATATTTGCTCCAGGTGAGGAGGCAAAGACTTCTGTGGGTTCAGAAGGCTTGGAGGACAAAGGGAATTGGAAGTTCAATCTAGACAACTGTGTCAAAAGTAATTAAGCCAAGGATTTGTGGAGAGGCTTATCCACTGTGAGGAGGGGGGGGTGCAGCTGGTGAGGGCCCCAAAAGCCCTATAAGCCCTTGTCTGGCCAGTTTAACCAGAACACAGTTGAAGCTTTCCAATTTTGGAACTTTTTCTCCCTTTGAAATTCAGGATAAAGAAGGTAAAACTATGATTGTTTAGTTTTCCAAATGTCAGTGGAGTGCCTCTTACTTCAGCTGGCTTGTGGGTGATTTCTCACAAGTGAGAGTTCTCCCCGTTAACACTGCAAATGTACCCATAACATTGTGCTTATTACTAAGAAAATATTGATCAGTGGCACAATGTGGGATCCTTGAAAGATGTTTGCTACACAAAGGTTCTAGTACTCACCTGCAGATTAAGAAATGGGTTTCTAAACCATCTCATTTCTATTGCTAATGAAAAGCTTTGGAAGGGACCTGTGAATTAGGGCTCCAGCTGCTATCATGGTAGGGGAAGTTAGGCCTTGAAAGGATACTTGGATTAGGCGGTCAGAAATGCAAACAGTAGCATCCGAGCAAGTAGAAAATAGGCAGGGCTGTTAAGCAAACAGAAAAGTAGGCTAAAGCATGCCATAATTATGTAGTGGAAATTTGCTGGTAATAAGAGATTGCCTGGCAAGGTAGGAAGGAAAGAAGGAGAAGACAGGCAGTGGAATGATTCACAAGACAAAGCTAAAGAGGTTTGTGTACTGGAAAGGGCCTACAGGGAAAAAAAAAAAGAAGAAGAAGAATGCAGTCAGGGAAGGGAGTACTTTTAACTGGAGTATGTGAAATTTAGTTCAACACTTACAGTGTGCCCAGCACTGAGACTACAGTAGATGAAGGGGATATAAAGAACAGTATTTCACAAGCTTTTCATTCAAGGAACATTTAACCCAATGGGGATATTGGTGAACTAATATACAAATAACAATTGCATAGGGGAGAGGGAAAGAGAAAAATTGGACTAGAAATAATACTTTGATAAATGGAAGATGGACAGATCATCCTGGCAGGGTGGGGTATGGACATAGGTAAGGGCTTCAGGAAGAAAAGGATACCTAGGTCGCATCTAGAAAGAAGAAACTTAGGGTTGAACTTCAACTTTCAGAAAAGCATATTCCAGGCAATGGGAAACAGAATTAGCTAAAGCATGTAGAAATAATAATTTTTTAAAAATGAAATGGTGAAATTGATGGCTGTGCCCATATTTTTATATCTTATCTTTTATTGCAAAAAGAGAATGTTGAATTTGGAGGTCATATTATATGAGGAGGAGGTGGTGATAACAAATAGGAACTGTGATCAGGAAAAAGGAATAAACTGTATCAATTGGTTAAATAGGTCTGAGTGGAAATTACAAAGGTGACAGCTCCTTGGAAATAGATGAAGTGGAGAATGGATCACAGCAGAAAATAGTTGCATTATTAATAGACTGAAAATGTGATAGTTCTGTCTTTGAAGCTATCCATGGAGGTTTTTTTACATATACTGATGAGAGAGAGAGAGAGAGAGAGAGAGAGAGAGAGAGAGAGAGAGAGAGAGAGAGAGAGAGAGAGAGAGAGAGAGAGAGAGAAGGAAAGAGGAGGCCACTTTATTATAATAAAAAAAAGGAGAAGAAACAGTGTTTACATGCTGTACATGCTGTCACTTGTTCATCTAGTTTGGAGTCAGATGACTTGCTATGGCTTCATGTTAAGTACTTTGTTGAGTCAATCCAATTCTATTATATGTAATATGTTGATGACCAGTGATCAAATGTCCATGATATGATTGATTGTTTAGTGACCAACTGCCAATATTAGATCTAAATGATTCTAAGCCCATCTTAAAATTCCTTAAATCAGGTTATAGCCTTAAGATGATAACAGCTTAAAAATCAGAATGAGAATATATATGTAAGTATTCTAATAGGGTAGATCATTTGAGCTTATAAATGGATATAAAATTTATTTGTCTCCAAAAAACTTTAATTTAATATTTAGTAACTACAACTAGGAAAGGAATACTTATGGAAGAGCTCATTATTATTTGAATGTCAAAGTTCAGTTATGGAGGAGTTTTTTTTCCTCTTTCTTCTGCTATCAATTGACCATTGTCAGTTCCAGGAATCTCCTGTTTCCTAACATTGGATAAGAACACTGTCTAAAAGGAGAGTAAATTTGATTGCATAACTGAAAAGTTCTGCCAACCACCTAGACCTTCAGGAAGTCTTGAGTTTAACCTACTGAACTGAACCCTAGCAGACCCCCCCCCTATTAATGAAAAAGGGATTTAGCTAGATTTAATTACTTAAGGTTGATAATAAATTTCTCTCAGTTGTATTTGTGATGGGTACAAGTAAATAGCATATTTAGGGTATGCTTAAACCTGAGTTTTTCCAGTGATTTCTGAAAGTGAGAGTCAAAGTGATGAATAAATTCCAATGATTTTGAATGAAATCTTAACATTTCAGAAAATTAGCTATACTTTATTAGGCCCTAATGATATTTCAAGCCCCCTCTAGCTCTAATTCTATATGGTTATAAATATGTGGATCAAAATATAATGGTTATAGTTATAGGTAGATGAGTTAATATAAAGTTGTTATAGATTGCAGATAGGTGAATTTAGTAGGTTTTATCATTTTAGCACAATGCAACAATATATGATTACTGAAAAGTACCTCATTTTACTGTTCTGTGCTATGAGAGTGATATATGCCAGTAAGATGATATCATACTGGAGCCAAGTTAGAGAATAAGCATAGGCATGGTATATCAATAAAATGTGTACTATAATATTTAAATACACTCTGAAGTATGTTGTGTATCATAAATATAACTTTCTAGCTACAAATTTTGTGTGCACTAGCAAAAAGATATATGGTGTACTATCAAAATGTGGGATTCCTATTCTTCTAATTCCTGGTGGTCTAGGTTGGAACTGATTAGGGCCAATAGTAGAAATAGTTTCAAATATTTTCATTTTAAAGTAAAATTCAATGATAGAAACAAGCTCTGTCAAAAATGGCTAAAGACTTCTGAAGTTGTGAGCTTCTACCACTGAAGCACAATAAGAAGATCATAGAACAACAAATAGAGCATCTTGGTTTTTATATATTTTGGGGGGAAAGTTTACAGTTTTTTTCACACCAGAATAGCTGTTACTGATAGAAAGTCACCCATTTAATAGGTATGACAACAAATTGTATGGAGAATGATGGAGGCTTAAAGAAATGATTTTCTAGAAAAGACACTGATGGGTAAAAAAATTGCTTCTGGACCTAGGGACTGCTGGGAGTTCATGATTAAGTTTGAGAAAAACTGAGAGGTCATTCAGTTTATCACCTGAAGCCTCACTGGGAATTAGTCTAGACAAATGAAATCTAATACCTGATCTTTTTTCCCCACTCAAGACTTCCAGAGATAGTTTCTTTCATAGTATATATTAATGTTGAGTCAGTTAAGTGACACAGCTGATGGAGTAATGGGCTGGTAGTGAGGAAGATTTGAGTTCAAATCCAGTCTCAAATATTTCCTATCTGTATGATATTGGACAAGTCACTTAAGTAACCTATGTTTACCAAAGTTTCCTCAACTGTAAATAACAGCATTTGCCTTCAAGAGTTACTATCGGATAAAATGAGATAATATTTATAAAGTGCTCAGCAAGGTGACCAGAACATAGTAGGTCTCTTCCCTTCCCTTCCCTTCCCTTCCCTTCCCTTCCCTTCCCTTCCCTTCCCTTCCCTTCTCTTCCTTTTCCATCCCTACTTTTTCCATCCACTTTCCTTTACCCCTGCCTTCCCTCCTTTCCTTTTCTTTCCTTCCTTTCCTTTTCCTTCCCATCCACTTCTCTCCCCTTCCTTTCTGTAGTTGGGAAAAAGCTTCAAAAGGATAACTGTTCACATGCAAAAGAGAGTGTAACAAGCCTTTGCTGAAGCTTGTTGGAACTAGATAACTGTGGCAGAGTTGGCAAAAATGCTTATTAATACTATTTTAATTAGTATCCCTAGTTTTAGTGGACTTGGTTTTTAAATTCTAATTCACTGCAATAACCTGATAAGGAGACTCTGAGGGATTTTTCACTCACTTATGAAGTCACTCATCAAGAATGTAGTAAGCTTCTGCTATGTACTAGGTATTCTGTTAAGTGCTGGAGGCAAAAATAGACCCCTGCCTTCACAAAGCTTACATTCTAATGTCTGTAAATAAGTACATAATAGATATATGTAGAATAAATGAAAATTAGCTTATGGAAGAAGGCACTGTCAATGGGAAAAGAAATTAAAACTAGATGGCATGAACTGAATTTTTATGTATTTCAAGGGTGTTGGGGTGGAGAGCATTCCAACCGTGGTAAAGGAGTTGCAGTATCTTGTCTCAGGAACAGCAAATAGGCCTGCATGGCTAAATGACAGAAAGTTCATGGAAAGGAATAATTTGTGAGAAGAATCAAAAGGGGTGAGTTTGGGAAGACCTTTAAATGCAAGGGAGTTGATATCTGATCTTTGTGATAGCAGGTTTATTAAGTAGGAAGGATCATATGGTCAGTCCTGAGCTTAGGAAAATCAGTTTGGCAGGTGGATGGAAGAAAAATTGGAGTGGAGAGAGGTTTGAGATAGCTAGATCATTTTGCGGGACACTATTTCACTAATTCCAGAAAATCAACATGGGTTTGAACTGTGATAGCTGAGTGAGTAGAGAAATGGGGATCATATATGAAAAATATTGTGGAGTCTAAAAAGATAAGATTTGATAATTGATTGTATATATGGCATGAGTACAGATGGTAGTGCCCTAGACAGTAGTAGTGAAAGATTTAGGAGAAAGTAATTACTCCTGTCTCCCACTTTATGCAAGGAGTGAAACCTACATTGTCCACTCTCAGATATCATTTAATTCAGACTCCCACATCATAAGATCTCTGTTTGGATGAATGGATTTTCAATTGTGAATAGAATCTTTGATTTAAGACCCAAGCCTGCATAGTGTACAATAATCCTTCAAGGTTGTCCACAAAACATTTTCATTTTGTGCTATTAAAAGTACCCCACTTTGATTCAGAAAAGGAGCTGGCATGTAGAGAAATTAAACTCTTCCTTTCAATTTTCCTGTGGAAATTTAAGCTTCCTGCATCCCTCAAAAGGTACATTCCATTGTTTTGCAAAATGTGACATGTTGTGGATTATATAAAATATTACACAGTTTAAGAAAGCAGAATTTCCCCCTCCTACTTCAATGAAAGTTCTCACCTTAAGTTCCAGTGTCTCTTTCATTCTGGCCTTCAACTAAGTAATTTTATTTGGCTTAAGAGATGAAGAGGTGTGTGGGAACAGATGTCAGCTGTAGCTGAAATCCATACTTGCTCTTTGACCAGTTCAAATGTTTCAGAACAATTCACCCATTCCTTTCTCTGACAGGTGTCATTAGCTTGTTAGTAATCAGTTTCACCTACAAGTCCTGAAATTAGCAAGTGTTACATGTTATACGATTTATTAGTAGAAAAGTAAGATAATCTAGGCCACCCGTTTTAATTAGCTTGATCAACAGCTGCTACTCTATCATTTTCATAACCTTGTTTCCAGACAGCAGCTCCAAGAATCCAAATTGATGCTGGAATAAGTAAGCAAATGTTAGAGATTTTGTTTTGGAGAGTAACTGAATTTTATACTTTCTAAAATGTTTGTATCAATTCTTTTTTTTTCCCCTCTCTTCCCTTACTAATTTTTTTTTCCTTCTTCAATAGAAAGGTGAGAAGTGAGTTTATTTTGGCTATAAACCAGGATATTATGTGATATCAAAAATACAAACCAAAACAAAAAAACTAGCACTGCACAAGTTAGAATAGTCAATTAGCGCAAGAAAATGACTTTAGAAAGTCTTCAGAAACAGATAAATAGATAGATAGATAGATAGATAGATAGATAGATAGATAGATAGATAGATAGATAGATAGGAGTTTCTTTTGACCTGTAGCCACAATGGCCATAAAACTAAAAGAGAAGATCTGTTTTAGACTTATTTTTCTGTTGAACGTAATCTGTTTGTCTGCACAAGGACTACCCATTCTTTTTTGTGGAATGCTCGTTCCCCTGTCATATTCTACTCTTCACTATAGGTATTCTATAGTATTGTAGATTTGTGTGTGTGTACTGCAGTAACAGCTCGATTTACATAGCATTCCATTTTTTTCTTTGTCAATAGAATTTTATTGTTCCAATTACATGGAAAAATTAGTTTTCAACATTCAATTTTGTAAGATTTCGAGTAACAGTTTGTTTTTTTTTCTCCTTCTCTTTCTTACTTTTCCCTTCCCCAAGACAGATAACAAGCTGATGTAGGTTATACATCTCAAGGTTTTAAAACCTATTTGCATATTTTGTCATCATGTAGCATTTTAAAGTTTACAAAGCACTTTGTATGTATTGTTTCATTTGATACCCACAACTTGGTGAGGAATAACAATTACCCCCATTTTAGAAATGGGGAAATTGGGGGCCAGAGAATTGTTCAGGGTTACATAGCTAGTATCTAAGAAGTATATGAGCCCAAATCCTAACTCAGGACTTTAGCCTGAACCTGCATGACTTATTTTCCCTTGTCTGTCAATATTTCAACAAACTAAAGTTCCTTAGGGCAGTGACTGTCTGAAATCATTTTTGTTTCTCTAAGGATGCCCAGCAGAGATGCTTAATATATGCTTGTCGAATAAATGAATGAAAGGGAATGACCTTGCTCATTTGAATTCATATAGCATTTTGCATGTCTCTAATCTACTTATCATGCAATATTGTGTATGGTAATTACATGTGCTTATGTCTCATCCCCTTAGTAGACTCTTAAGTTTTGTATTAGGAACCAAGTGTTATCTAAACTTTTTTTTTTCCCTGCCAGTACCTGGCACATTCTTCACACAGTAGGTGCTTAATTATTGAATGAGTGAATGAATAAACCATTTTAAGACTTAGAAGGCCAGACTACATTTGGGAACATTTAACTTACTATCACCTTACTTTTGCCAAAAAGTGAGGAAATTTTTGTGGCCAGTTTGTTCTGCCATAAAAAGAACACTATCGTGGTGATAATAATTTACTGTTTACCTACCAAATGGAGCAAATGATTTCTAGGAAATACAAACAGCCACCTATATTAAAAGTGGGGCTGTTAAGGTGACACCATGATTCACTGGGCCAGATTCTTACTTGGCAGCCTTCCCTCTTCTCCATGCAGTCAGAGGTGGAAAATTAGGCACTTAAACATTTGCACACTGGCTGGCCATTCTTCATGCCACTGAGCTGCCTCGAGAAAACTAGCTCCAGCGCCCGTGGAATAACTGCACAGCAACTTGCAGGGGCAGGAAGGAGCAGGTGTAGTTGCCCGGTGGTTCTTGATGCTTCCGCTGCAGCAGCCTTGCAACCTGGAAGTATATAAATTCATTGGGGAGTCGTTTGCAAGAAGGACTTGGATCTTTGACCATCCTTCCATCTTTCCCCATTCCCTGTATGAGGGACTGGGAATATCCTAAGAACCTGAGCCGCAATAGTAAGCAGTGTGGGACTCTCAGATACCTTTATTTTGATGTCTCTGAGGTGGACTGCCTGGGGGGTTCTCCATGTGGGGTAAGGTCTGGGAGAGTAACCCTTCAAGTTAAGATTGGTGGGTTTGGAACCCTCTTAATTGAGAACTGAGAACTTTTAAAGGAGATTGGGTGGTTGGAATCCATGCTCAAGAGTCAGTGGAAGAAAGCTGCTGCTTTGCATGTGTGCTGGGCAGGCAGAGTAATTAACAAGTAACAATTAGATACAATTTCATTCTATGAGTGGCACATACAACCAATTTCCAGCCCTAAGTGCAAAATCCTTGCTTGGTGACACTTAAAATTTCTCAATGGAAATTTTGAGTGGAAATTTAGTATTCAGTGAAAAGTCCTTTAAAGATCTCCAAAAAAAATCTCACTTCTTAACTGCAAGCAGTGCTTTCTCCCAATCATCTTTCCACTATACTGTGGTTGTTCTTCAAATAATTATAACTAAAATTTATTATGTACTTACTTTGTTTCTAAGCCTCAGAGTTGACATTTGGGTTATTGTGAGGATCAAATGAGATCATTGTCAAGCTCTTAGCAAAGTCCTTGACAATAGTAGACGATATGTAAATATTAACTGTTAACATCCTTATTATCATCATCATCATCATTATAATCATCATCTCTTTTATATAGTACCTTTTCTCATATATATATATATATATATATATATACATATATATATATACATATATATATTTGTAGGTTATTTAAAATTGGACTCTAAATTTTAGAGAGTCTATCTCTGGATTCTATACCTGAAAGAATTCCTACATATGTGCATGATTAATAAGTATTTATTGTTAGCAATGATGAGGTTATTGTGAAACCTTTTAAAAATATATATACTTTTGATATATTGAGCATCCTTACTTATGAATAGATTTAGTCCATATTGATTTTTCAAATTATTTTCTTGGAACATTGAGGAGAAAAGTTAGAAAATGCATGAAATTCTGAGGGTTTCTTGTCTGGAAATGGATATTGGTGTTCTTTTAAAATTATTTTTTAAATATCATTCTGTCAAAAATGAATACATAGATTTTACCTTTTCCTTATTCTGTGTTTGAGCATTGTTTGGCTTTTTTCCCCCTCTCTTAATATAGAGGATCGGTTGCCTTCTTTGTTGGCTGACTCAGGTAGCTCTGAGCTAATTTCCTCCTTACTATCTTCTGGATGTGTTTATTTTAATAATCTCCTTCTCTTTCATCTTACTAATACTGTCCCATAATATCAGCTGGTCTGTTGAGAGCTTGAAGGGTGGTAAAGCTAATTTTAGTATGCTTGAATGGTGAGTGATGTTTGAGATTGTGGAATGACTTTTTTTTAGAGCTTTAGCTGAGTCCTGTGTGCTCTGGCAGAAAGACACATTGGTGATGGCAGTGGTGGTAGAAGTGGTGGTAGAGTAGAGGAAGTGGTGGTTCTGTAAATAGGATAGTTTAAAAAAAAAAAAAAAGATGACACGAGCAGCTTTTTCTTCTTACAGTCCAGACTTTCCTAGAGGGACAGAGCGAAATGACCTCATGAAACTTTGACATTTGAAATGATGCCAGTTGAAAGTCAGTGTCATTCCTAATCTGTGCCCTTGCTGACATTACAGATAGAAAAAGGGAAGACATCTTTTTGTTGTTGGTATTCATATCAACAGACTGTTTTCAGATCAGAAATGTATCATGCTCAAAGGGTCCATCCAAAATTAAAAGAGAGAGAAGTTCAAATATGAGTTTAGATGTGGTCAAAAATGAAAATAACTTGGAATGGCATTGATAATAATATTGTGGTTAGATTTACTATTGAATAGAATTTTGGACATCCTAGGAAGTTCTAAAGTACCAAAGTTGTTGGAGAAAAGATGCTTTTTAATTTGTGATCAGATGAGCATTAGCTTCATATCTATACCAAAAGAGAGAAGGCAGGTATGAAAATTTTATCTTTCTTGTCCCCTTTTATATACATATAATCAGAAATGTTGAAAATGGGTTTTGTTAGGTGTTGTTCAGTAATATTATCACTAAATGAAAAAAGTTCAGTTAACTCTCAGTAGCTTCCAGGACACTTACTCATCTGTGGCTCCTCAGAAAGGACAGTTGAGCACTGCCAATGAACTTCAGGAAGTGTTTGTACTGCTGCCCTTCCATTCCTCTGTGGCCTGTTTTTGCATGTCTGTGTGTGGCTGTTGATGGAAGGATGATAAAGGTGGAAAATATTTTGTACCTTCATAACTCCTAGGCATGTTTTTATAGAGAAGTTTAGGATGCAAGACTAATGTAAGTCCTGTTGGTGACACCTTAACTGGAAGGCTAGAACAGCTACCATCATTGTGTTGCCCTCAAGGGTCTGGCATTTCAGCAAGTAAACTGTTCAAACCTTTGGTCTGGGGATGATGGAGATAAATGAGGTTGGTTGACCCCAAAGTACTTTAGAGTAGGGAGAATGCTAACCAAAGTTGAGGATAAGAGATGAGATGCTGTGGACATAAAGATCTAAGGCTGCGTGCACATGCAACTTTGCAATATAAGTTGCTATCCATGTGGCTCATACTGCTATGGTACTGAATCTGGCAGACCATTTAAATATTTACTCCAAAAGATCTTGTTCTCTGTTGGTGTGAAGCAGAAATTCCAGTTATTTTTAGGTCATTTTCATCTTAGCAACCCTGTTGGAGATGAACCAAACATTCTGCTGTAAACTGTCCCCACGTTTTGATAGAATTTAATAAAGTAAAGTTTAATGGTTTGGTCCCAAGAGGAAAACAGACCATCTGGTTAACAGAAGGTTAGACCGAATAATGTATCGCTGCTGAGAGTGCCCCAAACCAACCCAGACTATCTGGTAATGTGTCCAGTTGCTGAATGTATTAAGCATTGAAATGGTGCTCTCAGATCTGCAGAGCCAGCAGTTCTGTTACCACTGCTGTGACGCAGGAGATAATTCAGTTGGGCAAGCAGCAGCATGGGGGTGGATCTACAGTACAGGATGTGTAATGTCAACATGAAGCATTGGAGCTGGCAGCCAGAAGGAAAGCAGCCATTTCATGCCAGTGCAAGGAAGCCCAGATAGATTTCTCCACCTCCCCCCTCAACCTCCCTTGCATGTTGTCCTTTGATGTAGCTTTCATATTATGTGCTAAATGATTGCCTTGTGAATTGTCAACAACAGGACTTGAATTCAGCAAGAGCTGACTTTCTTTCTCCCCTTTGGAAGCTGTCTGCACCAACAAAAAAGATGGGTTTTGCCCATGTCAACAATGGGTGGGAAGTGAGCACCATAAATTGGGAGATGTGAGAGTTTTCAGGCAAAAGCATCTCCCTGACTTCAGATGGGGTTCCATTGTGCTTTCTTTTGTGTTCAAGGCAGGGACCGTGCATGCAAAGGCTGCAATCATTGGAGCGCGTTGTACCGCAGCTGTAGTGTAGAGAGGGCTTTGGAAGAGTTGGAGCGATACTGCATAGACTTAGTAATTATGTAATTGCTATGTAACTATAGAGAGCTATCATGATTGTCTAGTTCTCCTGGAAAGAGGGGGGAAAAGCTTAAAAATTTGGGGGTGTGGGAGAGGGGAGGATATTTTCCTTTTATAAACCTGAAGGCTGCTGCTACCAGTCTATACTCAAATCTTAACACTGCAACGAGCAAAAGAAAAAACTTCTTCACAAAGACCAGTCTCTCTGTGGACCTTACAAATGTTTGCTTGTTGATTTTTTTAGAAAACAATCTCTGTTTCTATTCAGGTTGTAGAATGACCCCCATGAATATAAAATTCTGACTTGTTTCTAGAAACCTGATTCTAGATCACAGAGTGGAGGATTCCAGAATTTAGATGGTGACTGGCCCCACTGAGTTACTATTGATCAGCAAGGCCTTCTCACTAAAACTGCCACCAGAGTTTCATGGCTTTACTTGAACGAAATTCTTGTCATGGCTGTTGTTGAGTTGGCACAGAGGTTGCTGTTTGTCCTTCATTCTCAAAGAGGCTCATGACATCAGGGAGAGGATGATATGACACTCAAGTGAATTGGATTTAAGTGAGGGAGGGCTAGACACAATGCCAGATGGAAGGAAGACTTGCTTCCAGGGCTCCCCCAATATTGGCAAGTGGATTTTCTCAGAAACATTGGGGATAAAGGAAAAGTGGATAACTGAGTAAAGTGAACATTGGGACTAGGACTATTTCCTCCATCCACTAGCCTTTTTATATATTTTTTTTCTCTTTTAGAAGATTTCAAAGTGAAATCCTCCTAAGTCTAGGATTTAGGTCCACAACAAGGTTGAATGAAATTGTGGTTCAACTCCATGAAGCATGGGACAATCATGGAAAATTAGTCACATCATCTAATCTCACTGTGGACTTTGTTTTTGTTTATGTTAAATAAGTCCATGCTTCAACAGTC
Source organism: Sminthopsis crassicaudata (assembly GCF_048593235.1). Classification (NCBI taxonomy): domain Eukaryota; kingdom Metazoa; phylum Chordata; class Mammalia; order Dasyuromorphia; family Dasyuridae; genus Sminthopsis; species Sminthopsis crassicaudata. The sequence goes on from NC_133617.1 coordinate 652,726,753, forward strand.
CTGCTTTTCTGCTGAAGGTTTTATGGAGCTGTCAGCATTGAGAGAGTACTTGCCAATGAAAGATCTTCTTTGGCCTTTAGGCCAAAGATGAGCTTTTCATAATTTATACTTATATAGTTCTCAGTTCAAAGGTTTTTTGTGACACTTTGTAATAAAGAAAAATACCAGTTGGACTCTTTGAATTCAAAAGTACTTGCCAGTAAGTGCTTTTTATTGGAGCTTCATCCAGGGTTAGGGACCTGGGCTTCTAATAATATTTTCTTCCTTTCTTCCTTCCTTCTTTCCTTCCTCACTTCCTTCCTTTTTCTCTTCCTTCCTTTCTTCCTTCTTCTCTTCCTTCCTTCCTTCCTTTCTTCCTTCTTCTCTTCCTTCCTTCCTTCCTTCCTTCCTTCCTTCCTTCCTTCCTTCCTTCCTTCCTTCCTTCCTTCCTTCCTTCCTTCCTTCTTTTCTTTCTTTCATAAATACCTCTGTGCTTGACTCAGAATTTAGTTGGTCCAAATAATTTCTTTAAGAAATTTTGATTCTTTGCAAATCTTGGCAGGTTTTCACCAAGCCAGACTGTCTCAGCAATAAACTTTCATTTTGAAGCAATCTGGAGGGATATATCACCCATGGTGACTGTCTCCTGCATCATTATAGACAGGCTTTGGCATGTGTTTGCAGATGACTAAGGATGAGGAAGGTTGGCAGAAAGAGAAGTTGAATTCATAGCTCTTCATATCTTAGGAACTGGACTGACCTTGCTCAGTCTGCAGCTTGTGGGTACTGTGAGTCACATTCCAGTCAGGCTTTCAAAGGTCCTGGAGATTATGGTGGGTGCAGCATGAACTAATCCTGACAGGAGCCCTTCAGTCTGAGGTGAAGGCCACCTAAAAGATCTTATTCTTCTCTGTCCAGCAACAACACATTGGTCAGTGAAGTCCTTGATGGTGAGCTTTTAGATTGTTTTCTTGCTCATTCATTAATTGCCGACTGTGTGCAAAATACATTAAGAAATTCTGTGGTTAATCTCAGATTGTGATTTGTAACCACATTTCACTTTCCTGTGGACTCCTGGTAGGTAGACAGACTTTTTTTGTTCCACTTTTATGTCTGTGATAATGATGTTGATAAACTTAGCCTTTTCATAGGTAAGGCTGTAGCTTTTGCTTGTTTTTGGCTTTAGAAAACCAGAATGCTACTTATTCACATGAAGCTCTTCCCCAAATGATTTTGTGCAGGAATAAAGGAACCCAATATCAACAATTTCTCCATTGGATTTGTCATGAAGGTCCTCATCTGTTCTCATATTTTTGCTTTGGCTTCATATCCATGTATTATTGCTTGTAAAATCATGAATGTGTCCCCAAAAAATCCCTTTTTGTGATGGTTGGCAATTTAGCGGCAAAATAACTTCTAATTAAGCTTTGATGGGTCCATGATTTCATCTGTGTTGAGTATTCTCTGCCTCCACCAATTGCAAATCACAGCCACTAACTAACATTCTGCTTGGATGCTTGTGTGTCTCTCATGCTTGAAGCAACTTCCCCAAATGATGAAACTCATCTCCAGAGCGTTGCTTATCTGGGGACAATTTTCTTTCCTTTTCCTTTTCCTTTTTTTTTTTTTTTTTTGGTCATGGCAATATGTAAAAATTATAATTAAAATGTCATAAATAATTTGAAGCTTCTTCTCTTTAATTCTGTCTAGTAATGTGCTTTCATTGAGTTGATGCTCAGTAAGTACTTACTAAATATCCATTGATTGAGAGGAATAAGATCTTGGCAAGTTAAAATTTAGGCAGATAGTCCTAATTCCGAAGATGGGACCATGAGATTGATCCCAGGTAACTTTCAAGCTGAATGCAATTACTGAAACAGGTGGTATTCATCAGAACTAAGCTATCTAGGTATCATATTACTCTTGAATGTTTATTTCTTAAATCTTGCAATCATATCAGTAATTGTCTGATAAAACAGTATCTCTTTATTACTCTTAGGTTTTGATTGCTATTCTAAATGCTAGAGTTGAATAGAAAGAGTACTAGAAATTCAGCGTTAAAAGATATAATAGCAGCTCATATTAATGGAAGACTGCCCAACCTATCCTGTCTTAATAAACAACTTTTTTTCAAGTAGGGATGTTCAAATTACATCTGAGGCAAAAGATGCTAAAGATATTATTGGTTACTCCATAATTTCTCCTTCTGCTTCCTATATTTATTTGTCCTTGAATGAAAATTGTTTTAGGAGGGCAGTTCACTTACTGAATAAAAACTCAAATTGAGGTTGTCTAACAAATCTGTAATCAGAGATTCTAGGATTGTTAGTTTGGAATGAAACCTACATCTTAATAGCATAACCAAAACAAGATGGATATTTCCCAGGGCTGCATTTTGATGTACGAACAAAACATGAACTATTTCATATTTTTCATGGTGGAAGTTGGAATGGAATTGAAAAGGAAGAGATGATAAAGTTGGCATAGAGAAGAAAGTAAATGGAAGTTCTTTCCTACCAAAGGAGGAGACTGAAGGAAGACTCTGGACCTTTTCCCAGAGTAATCACACTAAACAAAAGCTCTGTTGAGTTGATCAGTCTCATCCCATCAAAAGGTTTCGTTGCATTTTGAAGTTCATCCTTGAATGTTCCACTAGAATGTATCTAACCATCGAAAAGTCCAAAGTCTTCTGAAGCCTTCAAAAGCTTAAGTGACCTTGCAAGATTAAAGAAATCCATGGACACTGTTAGTTTCAACCTTACTGAAGGACACATTCTGAAGAGCCAGCTCATTAAGCAAGCTTTTGAAGGGTGTGCTCCGCAGAGCAGCTTCCTGTTATTTGGTTAATGGTTGACCTAGTTCTATTGCCATATGCTTCCTGGAACGCATTCTAATATAAAGTATGGGCTAAAGCAAGACCAGGATAATAGCAGGAAAGTCAAAGCCTTTCTGAGACTGAAATTATATTAATGTAGGTACATGATGAAGGACTTTGGAGATGATACTGCATGGACTAAAACTGTAAAGATCTCTTCCTGGACCTGTTTATGAATTTTGATTATTATTACTAAGTATTACCTAAACTAATCCTAAAGAGTCACATTTCTTCAAATCATTTTATATATAAAATCGAATCATTAATACATTTCTTGTATCTATCAAGCCAAGTTCAAAATGAAAATATTGCTTTGAGCAAAATTCTACATGGAATGAAAGATTAAATTAGATTTGGTTAATGACAGGTGATTTTTTTTTTTGTATTGCAAAGGAGGGATTACTAAATCTTTTGTTTGAAGCTTGGAATGAGGCCAGAAACTAAGATTGAATTTCTTATTTATTTTTTTCTTTAGTCTGTAAACAAAGTATTGTTTTATGAATTTAGATAGGAGATAGAGTTTATGAAGATTGTTTGGGGTATGGCAGAAAAACATGTGTATCCTAAATTGAATATTTGTTTAAGAGTTTTAGAATGTGAAGAGCCAACTTTTCTAGTTGATCAGATGGTCCTTTCTAAGCATTGAAGAACAGTAGAGAGAATTGCTCTTTTGTTCATTGCCCCTGCTGAGACAATGTCTCAGGAACCTTAAATGGACAGCATGGTGTCATGGATTTTGGCTTAAATCCCAACTCTGCTACTTAATACCTGTGTGATCTTGGCCAGTCACTCAATCTTTCTAGTTCTCTCTTTATCTGTAAAATGAAGTGATCAGACTAGATGATCTCTAAATATATCCCTAAATCCTATTATCTATTTAGATCTTAATTTAGAATTTTATTTCAGGAATATTTTCATCATGATAATCTTATTAGAATCATGAAATAGACTTAAATATTCAATCAAATTGGACAAAAAAGGAAATAGAGTCAACTTTGCTATCCTTGACTTGTAGGAAGTGGTAAAAGAGATGTGACCAAATCTTGACTTGTAACTTTCAATAATTTAAATCATGGAATAGATTTTGATTTTCAAAAATAGTTACCTTAAAAGTAGAATCCTAGATTTAGATGGGAGGTAATATATATCAAGGTGTTTTCTGTTGAAAGCTTAAGGAATCATCTCTTAGTGATAAGCTGCTTAGAATATATCACCTTGAAAGAAAGGAAGCCACATTAGTAGTGGTTCTATAACAGTCTATAAATGAAATGAAAAATCAATGAGCAGTTATAGAATAGTAATGAAGGACAGCATGATATCATAGAAAGCTCAGAGGACTTGGAGTCTTAAGACCTGAATTCTAGACTTAATGCAGCAACTAAACTAGCTCTGAATCTGGATCAACAAATAGCCTTGCTGGCCCTTAATTTCCTCACCTGTAAAATGGGGATAATTATAATTATGTAGAAATGTTGAGGATTTATGTGGATTTATTTTGTTTTCTGCAACTTTGCTAAAGTTCATTGTTTCTAGTAGTTTTTTAATTGATTCTTTAGGATTCTCTAAGTACACCACCCTATCATCAGCAGAGTGATCATTTTGCTTTTACCTACTCTAATTCCTTTAGTTTCTTTTTGTTCTCTTATTGTTAAAGCTAACATTTCTAATATAATATTAAATAGTATGGTGTTTCACTCCTGATCTTATTGGGAATGCTTCTTGTTTATTCCCATAAAATGAAGATAATTATACCCATCCTACTTAATCACAGTTGTTGGGAATATACTTTGTAAACTTTAAAGTATTGTATAAATCTGATCTACTAAAGATAGAATATTTTGACTTACTGTATCACCTTGCGCAAGTCCCATAAATTCTATTCATTAGTTTATTCATTTGTAAAATGAAGATGAATTATATAACCTCTAAAATCACCTTCAAGCTCTAAAATCCTAGATTCTATGAATACATCATAAAAAAGATGAGGCAAAAAAATATGTTCTTCATATTCAGATAATAGAACTGATTCACCATCAATGGGACATGTGCTTTAGGAAGTTCCCAAAAGTTTTGTTTGTCTGTACTTTAAGAATGCATAAACTTAACTTACCTTTGCAAACTATCCCTTTGTAACCAAGGGCATTGCATTATAAAATGCCTGGCCTGTATAAGGGATATAATCTGTAGTTTTAGAACATGCTTACAAGGACTGTTTGTATATTGATGGTCCGACGTTGTTTCTACAAGCCATGTGACCTAGCCAACTGAGCATATTTTGAATCAGATTCTCTGGAAAAACATGGTAAAACAAAGATTATTTGAGCCCAGTGAAAGTAGTCAGCAAATGCTTGGGTAACTGCTTCTTTATTCACACAAAGGAAAATGTGCTGGCTGCAAAATTTGGAAGGCCTGAAATTTGAGCTTCCTGAGGAAGTGCAAAGGAAACTATCTCTTAAGTCCCTCACTTCTCCTCTCAAAAATGCAGATTCATTAAGGAGAATGGATGTTGAAGAAATCTTCTAAAAAGAAGTTTAACATCCTTTTCCCTCCACCCCTTGTGCACTAATGAGAAAAATGGGATGAAGAGATTGAAATTTGGATAGAATAAAATAATATTGCAAAGTAGAAGAGGAAGTCATGGACACTTTTTTATCTTGGCAAAGTAATCAGTTTGACATGAGAAGCAGTGGTAACTTCCCAGGAAGTCATGTTCAGTCTCTGGCATGCTTAGTAGAAGTGCAGAGAAAGGAGGCTGATTTCTTCTTCAGTTGTTATTTTGAGAAGTTGGAAATAGTTTACTAGCCTTCTCATGTTGAACCAAGCTTGAATACTGAAGTGCCTCTGACGCCTTAAAAGTGCAAGCTGAGTGTTGGGAGAACTTGACTCAGGTATTTGTTATCTAGGTGATGGTGGGCAAGTCGGGAACCTCAGTTTCCCTGAACTGTACAAATGGCAGAGGACATGGAGAAAGACCCTTCCATCTCTAAATTGATGGTCCTCTGTGAAACTATTAACTCTGACACGTTGCTGAGAAGTAGTTCAGGTCACTTCCACTGAACCTCTAGGATCAACCTGTTTTAGCTAACCCAGCAGAAATCAGCATTGGGTCACCCTGATGCATAAGGTGCATTATTGGTGCATATATATGCATAAGGTGCATTATGCCATTAACACTTAAACAAAGGCAACTTGAAAGGGCTGGAATGTGCATCTGAATGATGGTGGCAGCTGGTGTTGGCTCCCAAGGCAATTTTAAATAAATAAAGAAGCTAAAGAATGGGAGGATTCTGAGGGGGGTGAGTCTTGATAGCTCCACCACAATATTGACATGGGATTGTTTCTTCATCTAGGTAATATGTAGTGTAGTTTTGTTCTCATCAGAAAAAAAAAAAAAAGGAACCACAATTAAAGGATACCTGATAGTGTGGATTTTTCAACAAAGAATATGCAAGCTGATTAGCACTTTAAAAAGATCACAATAATAAGAACTAATTTATTCCATCTTTATACATATTTTTTAAATTGTTAGATGTTGTTCTTTGTACAATGTCCACAAGATTACTCACTTGGACATTATTGATTCTATTTTTAAAATATGGGGCAAAATGATCCTTGTTGGCTAATTTACTTTACTCAATCTCCCTGCTTGTTTTTCTTCTCTTGGTGCAAATATATTTATGTAAATTCCACAATGACTTTAAAATATGAAACAACTCTATTCGTGTTCTGTTCTGTGAATGTGCTGCCTATTTTGAAAGTTGATAATGGCTCAAGGGTATCCAGCCTTCAGGATTCAAGCCATTACATGTTGGCAATGATACTGGATCCTGGTTTTAAAAATAAATTGCCAGAGTGCTTTCTTGAGGATCCAGACATAGCCCGTGAGCACATTTGAATTCATGATCAACAAGTACACAGCTAGGTCAGCTCCCAAGGACCAGACCAAGACAAAAGAATACCTGAGGAGGGAGATGGGGGATTTGTGAACAAAGTTAATAATCAGAAATTTTATCTACAGTCAGAAATCATCGATTTAAAACTATCCTGGCATTATCTCACTCAGCATTGAGTAGAACTTCCTCCTGGCACAGGTTCCTTGGATTTATTTACCCAGACAATGGAGTACTCAAGTCAGAAGACTGAAAATGACACTCAAGTAATTTCAATTTGAGGAGGGTACTTAGAAGAAACACCAGAAAAAGTCTGGCACTGTGCCTTGTAAATTATGGGGACTCCATAAGTATTTGGATTGAATTGGATTGGCAGTGTCTCTGAATGATTCTTAACTGGTTTTTCTAAAGTGACTTTTGCATAATTTTTGGAGATATTTTAATTCCCCCCCTTGTTTAATATATTTTAAATAGAAAGAAAGTTTTCAACATTCATTTTCATAAGATTTTGAGTTCCCTCTTTTTTCTTCCCCCTCCTTAAGATAGCAAAAAAATTGGATTTAAATTCTACAATGCAACATATTTCCTTATTATCCATGTTGTGAAAGAAGAATCAGAACAAAAGGAAAAGAAATACAGGAAAAGAAAAACCAAAAAATAAAGTGATAATAATATGTTTCAATCTGCATTCAGACTCCATAATTCTTTTTCTGGTTGTGGAGAACATTTTCCATCAAGAATCTTTTGTAATTATCTAGGATTATTGTATTGCTTAGAAGAGTTGTCATTTGTAGTTGATCATCATACAATGTTGCTGTTACTATGTGTTCCTTTCCCCTGACTCTGCTTATTTCACTTTGCATCTGTTAATGTAAATCTTTCCAGGTTTTTCTAAAATCTGCCTGCTAGCATTTCTTATATTGTTCATACATACCTACATTATTCAGCCAACCTCCAACCAATGGGCATCCCCTCAAATTCCAATTCTTTGCCATCAAAAAAATTGCTATAAACATTTTTGTACATATAGTTCTTTTTAAAATTTTTATGGTCTTTTTTTTGAGATATGGATCTAATTAATAGTAGTATTTCTGGATCAGTGCATTGGGCATAATTCCAAATTGCTCTGCACAAAGATTGGATCAGTTTAGAACTCCACCAACAATGCATTAGTGTTCCAATTTTCCCACATCTCTAACATTTATAATTTTTCTTTTCTGTTATTTTAACAATGCAACAAGTTGAAGTGGAATTTCAGAATTGTTTTGATTTGAATTTCTCTAATCAATAATGATTTAGAACATTTGTTTTCATATAACTATAAATAGCTTTAATTTCTTTATCTGAAAATTGCCTATTCTTATCCTTGGACAATTTGTATTTTTACAAATATATAAAGTTTATATGTTTATAAATGTGTATAAATATAAATATATATATATAATATTTTGACTGTCTTTATATATTTGAGAAAGTAGCTACTTATCATAAACACTAAGTGCAAAATTGTTTCCCAGCTTTCTGCTTTCCTTCTAAACTTGGTTGCATTGGTTTAGTTTGTGTAAAATCTTTTTAACTTAATGTAATTAATATTCTTCATTTTGCACTTCACAATGTTTTCTATTTCTTGTTTGGTCATAAATTCTTCCCTTCTCCATAAATCTGTCTGGTAAACTTTTCTTTTGCTTTCCTAATTTTCTTTTTGCTTCCACCTAGCTTCTACCATACCACTTTTTAATTTTTCCAGAAGTTTTTGTCAAATAACTAATTCTTATCCCAGAAGCTGGAGTCTTTGGGTTTAATCAAACATAAGTGTAGTTTTATTTACTACTGTGTCTTGTGTATCTAACCTATTCCACTGATCTACCACTTGGTTTCTTAGCTAATACCAAATAATTTTGATGATTGCTGTTTTATGATATAGTTTTAGATATGCTATAGCTAAGCTACCTTCCTTTGCATATTTTTTCATTAATTCCCTTGAAGTTTCCTTTATATATATTTTTTTATATTTCCTTTACATATATATATATATATATATATATATATATATATTTTTTTTTTTTTTTTTTTTTTTTTTTTTTTGCTTTGTCTGGAATCAGGATTGCTACTCCATCCTTTTTTTTTTAACTTTAGCTGAAGCATAGTATATTCTATTCCAGATTTTTACCTTTACTCTGTGCATATTGCCCTGCTTCAGATGTGTTTCATGTAAACAACATATTTTAGGATTATGGTTTTTTGCTTTCCTCTGATATCCATTTCCATTTTATGGGAGAGTTTATCCCGTTCACATTCACAGTTATGATTGCTAACTGTATTTCCCTTCATCCTATTTTTTCCCATTTATAATGTTCTCTCACCTTTCATCTGTCCCTCCACACTAATGCTTTGCTTTTGACTACCTCCTTCAATCTATCCTACCTTGTATCAGCATTGCCTCCTTTTTCTTTTCCAGTTCCTCTCCTACTTCCCTATGGAATCAGATAAATTTCTATACTCAACTGAGTGTATATCCTTTTTTGAATCAAATCAGATGAAAAAAGGGTCAAACAATATTCACCTCCTCCCTTCTTTCTTTCTATTGTAATAGGTCTTTTATGCCTCTTCATGTGATGTAATTTACCCTCTTTTGCTTCCCCCTTTCCTTTTCTCTCATAACAATTATTTTTTAACCCTTTAATTTTTTTATATCAACACATCAAAATCAACTTATGCCCAGACCCTCTGTCTATGTGTACTCTTTCTAACTTTCCCAATGGAGATACAATTCTTAAGAGTTACAAATATCATCTTCCTGTGTAGGCATGTAAAATAATTTTACCTCATTGAATAATTTTTCCCATTTTCTTTTTTTTATGTTTCTCTTGAGTCTTGTATTTGAAGATCATATTTTCTGTTTATCTCTGGCCTTTTCATCAGGAAAGTTTGAAAGCCCCCTATTTCATTGAATATCCATCTTTTTTCCTCCAAAATATTATGTTCAGTTTTGCTGGACAGTTGATTTTTAGTAGCAATTCAAGCTCCTTTGCCTTCTGGAATGTCATATTCCAAGCCCTCCAGTTCTTTAATTTTGAAATTGCTTAGTTCTATGTAATTCTGACTGTGATTCCACAATATTTAAATTGTTTTGGGGATCTCTTCTAGGAGGTGATCAGTGGGTCCTTTCAATTACTATTTTAGTCTCTGTAGGCTATCAGGGCAATTTTCCTCAAAAGATGCTATTCAGGCTCTTTTTTTTGATAATGGTTTTCAAGTAGTTCATTATTTCTTATTTTCTCTCCTAGATACTTTTTCCTCAGGTCAATTGTTTTTCCAATGAGGTATTTGGCATTTTCTTCTGTTTTGTTTTGTTTTTTTCATTCTTTTGATATTTTTTGACTGATTCTTAAAGTCACATAGAGTCATTAGATTTTATTTGCTCAATTCTAATTTTTAAGGAATCCTTTTTTTCAGTTAGCTTTTGTATCTCCTTTCCACTTGTCCAATTCTGTTTTTAAGGATTGTTTTCTTCAGTGGATTTTCCCCCCATTGGACCAATTATATTTTTTAAGGAATTATTTTCTTCAATTTCTGTCCTTCCTTTTTTAAGCTACTGATTCTCTTGTATACCTTTCATTTCTTCATTTTTTTCCTCTCTCTCTCATTTAATTTTTAAAACCTTTTCTTTTAACTCCTGCAAGAAAGCTTTTTGGTTTTGAGACCAATTTATCTTCTCCTTTGAAGCTTTGTATATAGGCATTTTGAAATTGTTGTTCTCTTCTATATTTGTGTTTTGATCTTTCCTGTCACTGTAGTATAAGCTTTCATGGTCAGAAATTCCTTTCTAGTTTTTTTTAAATTGATTTTAAGCCTATTTTGTGACTTTTAAAGTTGAGCTGTGCTCCTGGGTCTGGGCGAGGGGGAGAGGGCACTGTCCCAAGCTTCTTGTGCTGGGTACCAGAAGCCTTAGGTACTGGCAGCTTGCCTACTTCGAGGGGAAAGTAGGATACCCTAGTCTGATCCTGCCTTTTTTGTGTTGGGGGGTTCCTACACTAGCAGTTTGCCTGCTGCTCTGGAGGTGAAGGCCTCATAGCTGGCCTGCTGTTCTACAAGGCTGCTGAGCCAGAATGGAGGGACTTTGGTTGCTAAGCTATGCTGTGCCTAAGAGCCTCCCTCTGGCTCCTCTGGATACCATCTGTGCTGAGCTGAGCTCCCCTTTTACCCAAGTGAGATAGCTCCTTCTTAAAATCCTTCTATGTTATCTTAAGCAAGAAAATTGTTTCATTCCAACTTTTTGTAGGTTCTTTTGTTCCAGAATCTGTTTAGAGGCTTGATTTAATGTTGTTTCCAGGGGAAACTGGGAAGAGCTCAGGCAACTTCCTGGCTTTTTTCCACCATCTTAGGTCAACTCTCTTAATATTCTTTAGAAGGAAACAAATCCAGGAGCCAATGTGGCTCCTAAGGATCAAGAGGTTTTTTCTTTGTTGATGAGAGAGAACTTTTACTTTGTTTATGATATGCAGTTAAGTAGACAACCAATTGGACTGCATCAGGGTTTGTATAATGAAGATTAAATTTAAAAAGAGGACTAGAGAAAGAAATTGGATTGCACCGGGAAAATTTTCAGTCATTCCAAGACACTGTCACAAAAACTTTTCTTTATAGCACCATGTCTTTTTGGTGATGTTATATAACAGTGTCACCTATAGGGAACAGAATGGTATTGGAAGGTATAAATAGGCTAGCATATATTACCAACAATGAACTGCATGTAGAAAGTGGAGTAAAGGTGTCATCAAAGTGATATGAACCTGTGTTTTAATTCTAATTTTGATAGAATCTGTTATTGGAGAAGTTAATCTCCCTACAAACTAACAAGGAAGTTTGTCCAATGGCAAAATGAAGAGTTTGCATTTGATAGCCTCTGTTAGCCCTAGCACTGATCCACTTGTTAGTCAAAAAGGGAGGGAAGGGAAAAACAAAAAGTGAGGGATAGACCTGGAGAACATGCTATTCTTATATCCATGTAGGTTGAAATCTAGATGACAGTACTTTACCCACTCTGAAAGACTGGCTGAGGACTTGGGCAAAGGCTACCCAAGGATAAAAAAGCACAGATTGTAATCTGCATCCAGTGAAGGTGCTACCCACATCAATGAGGTCCCAGAGCCACTGAAGTGTTGAAAAAGAAAAGAAATGTACTATTCACCTCTGTATACACCAGAGACTTAAAATATAATTGGTTCCTTGTCATATAAAGGTGGTTGATAATGGGGTTTTACTATATGGCCCACCTTAGACACCTTTGTTAACTTGTTTGTCAACACAGAAACTTCATGAGGAGCAGAACTATTTTGATTTTATCTTTTTTTTATCTCCTCCCCTCCACTTCACTATCTTGCACATTACTTATTATTTCATCATTTTCAATAGTGTCTGACTCTTTGTAACCCCATTTGGGGTTTTCTTGGCAAAGATACTGGAGTTTTTTTTGTTTGTTTGTTTTTACCATTTCCTTCTTCAACTAATTTTTACAGATGAGGAAACTGAGGCAAACAGGGTTAAGTGACTCATCTGGAGTCATAAGTCTCTTAGTCCACATTTAAACTCAGGTCTTTCTTATTCCAGACCCAGGCCTATATGCATTCTGGCAGCTAACTATGCTGTCTTGCCCATAACTATTTGTTGAATTGAATTAATCAGTGAACCTCTGTGTTCTGCTCATGGCTAAATTTGAATAATTAGTGTTAAGAACACCAATTCATGCATCTTTCTGTATCATTCAGTAATTCAATTAATGTTTGTTTGCTGAATGGCTGGATATGGCTTTCTGGAATTTTAGTTTTTGCTTATGTGATTTCTGCTTTGAAAATTATTGGCTATGGGATAGCCTTCTCTTAGGATCCAAGTTGCCCATAATAATGGACAATTCAATGATATGTAGTTGTCATAACAGGATTTTAAAATGCAAGGGACCTTGGGGGTCACTGGATACAGTTTCCTCAATTTACAAATAATATTACTGAGCTTTAGTGACCTGCTTAAGATCACACAAATACCAGAGCTGATGTCAGATGGGTAAGAGAGCAGAGGTCATCTCCAAATCCAGTGATCTTTAGGATCATGGATTTATGATTCTCTACTGACTGTGCAAGGGACTTATCAGAGGCCATTCAGTAGAGTGTAGTCCGGAATTTTAGATAAGGAAATTTTAGTCCAGTGAAATTAAATGACCCTTCTGGCTCCAGAGGCAAGAGCCTCAGTGCTCTGACTGGTTTCCACCCCATGCTACAGCATCTTCCCCCTGCCAACTTCTTCCTGCCCCCTCCCCCCCATTCTTCCCATGCTGCTCCCATTTGCACTACTTGAATCTTATAAGGTCATCACCTTTGCCACATAAAAACAGACACAGCACACTCTCCTAAAAATCTGCATGAGTGTGATGTGATTGAATAAAGTTCGACTGGCAGAACTGCCTTATTGGAGATGGCTAGCAAGAACTGGCTTGGAGGATAGAGCATTGGACTTAAGATATTAACTGTCTGGCTTCAAATTCTGGCCCAGAAACTCACTAGCCACACAACCGTGGCCATATTTTTCAGTGCCTCAGTTTCCACCTCTGAAATAAAGATCAGAGCACAGGCTTCACAGAGATTATTATGAGGAGCAAATGAAACAACATTTATATATTTCGCAGACTTTCAAGCACTGTTTCAATGTCAGCTATTATTCCTTTTTCTTATGCTCAATCATCAGTTTATCTTCTCTTAGTTGAATTTAGGAAAACATAATTAGGGCTCTCATTTCCTGCCCCATCAGCAGCCAAATGCTTCTCCACTGTCACTGGCATCCCATTATTGCATCCACTGCTAACTAGATCAGACCACCAGGAGCAAACGAACCTCCCCAAGTTTATTTATAAGAGATTCTGGGTGTTTGTTCGCAGAAAGTTAACCCGCTCATCTTTTAGAAAGTAGGTGAAAAAACTCAGAGAGGAGTTTTGCCCTCAGCACAAACCTTTCATTTTGAAGGGCCATCACTTACTTGCTCATGAGTGGAGGGACCTCCTCCTTCTCCCTTCCCCCTACTTCTTCCTAGAAACTCAATCTAACTTTGCTCCCTTTTTGGTATGGAAATTATAGCACGGTCTTCCAAAACAAAGGTTCAAATTAGCCCCAATTCCTTTTCTTCCCAGTCTGTGGTTTAAAGCAAAAAAGATTCTCCTTCCTTTTAAAAAAGCATTCTCTGTGGCATGCTTAAAATATTCCGGATGTGCTCCAGCATGCCTCCAGGTCATAGCACTTGTCTACCAGGACTGATGATTCTTGTCAGTTGCCCCAGGGTGAGAACTTTAATAAGCAATTGCACACACCTGGTTTTGCAAAAGGTTGGCCTAATGGGGCCCCTAACTGGAAGTTAGTACTTCCACTCCTGGGGGAACACACCCTTCCCCACCCTTTTTAAAAGTGAGACCGAGCAATTGCAGCCTCCCCATTCAGCTTGTAAAACTTTCCCTTCCCTTTGCAGGGAGAATACTATTAGCAGCCAGGGCTGCCTAGGACTGCAAGGCCACTGGTGAAGATCATTACTTCCTGTATGTAGGAGTGAAGGGAAGGAGCCCAAAGCTGGCAGATTCTGCCTGCTACACGCTGAGTGCCCACCATTGGGGTTCGTACACAGTAGGCCTTCTCCGAGCTGTAGTTGGTTCAAAAGCTTTGCTGAAAGCTGGGTGGCTAAATGAGCCACATCTGGAATTAGAAAGGTTCATTTTCCTGAGTTCAAATCTGATCTCAGACTCTCTCTGTCCCCCTGTTTGCCTCTGTTTCCTCATCTGTTTAAAAAATAATAATAATCTAGAGAAGGAAATGCAAACCATTTCAATTTGTTAGCCAGGAAAATCCCAAATGGGATCCCAAAAAGTTGGACATGCAACCACAGATATTCTAGTCTTACTTTTGAACCTTTGCCCAGGAGAGCTGGTCCCTGTCAAGGAAACTATTGAGTCTAGTTCTATCCATGGAAGGATTCTACATTCTCCACCACCTTTAGTTATGGGACTGGAAAGGTGTGGTCATTAGAAAATGATCTATTTCTTTTCTCTGTTTTCACTTGGGATGCCTTTTTTGCATGCAAGTTATAGTTAAAGGATTTGTGTTTTCAGCAGGGTGGGTACTCCATTAATACAAGTTGTCATCCTCTTAGTCATTGTGGATGCTTCTATCACAATTGTGGCCTAAAAGATTCATTTCTGGTGGTTTAGTCTAGACAAACCCTAAGTCCAGTTCTGGAACCCTTGGAGAGGTACTTAAATCTGTTTTACTAGCTGTGTGACCATAGGCAAATCCCTCAACCACACTCAGTTTCTGTATATGTAAAAGGAGGAACATAATGGAGTCTCCCTCACCTAGTAGTTATTTAAATCAAAGGAGTTAATGTATGTAAAAGCACTTTGCAAACCTCTAATCTAAGTGCTATATAAATGCTTTAGTTATCAATCATTTGGGGCTTTTCTTGGACTGTTTGCCATTTCCTTCTCCTGCTCATTTTACAGATGGGGAAACTGAGGCAAACAGGGTTAAGTGATTTGCACAGGATCACACAGCTAGTAAACATCTCAAATCAGATTTGAATTTAGGAATTAGACTCTTCCTAACTCCAACCTCTATCTACTGTGCTGCCATCTAACTGCCCATATAATTGCTAGTTGTTATTATTCATATAATCTTTTCAATATTTTCCATAGTTTCTGCATTGCTATGCAGAAGCTAGGGTTCCATGCTGGAACTGAGTTTGGAGGAGGAGATCAATGGAGACCATTCTCAAATATTTCCTAGAAACAGAGCAAGAAGTTGAGAATATCTCTGATGTCTCTTTGAGGATTAAATAACAAATACACAAACCTGTTTATGATCTTTTCCATTCTTTAAAAAAAAAAATCCCTTCTTTGATATAACATGATAACTTAGCACTTTAATTCCTTTAGAAGAATTCTCCCCAGCATTGGATTTCCCATTCAGCCAGATCCAACTACTTTTCCCCAAATGGGGGGGACATGAGATTTAGGTATAGGTGGGACTTCTCCCAAACAGAAGCATTTGAGGATTTCTAGTGGAGTGAAATTTCCTTCTTGAACTTCACATTGTTCTTACCTGGCATCTCTCTGATGCTCTGATTATTTGGAAGTCATATTTGTCCCCTACCCCTGAACTCCACATTCCACATGCACACATTGCAGTGTGGTTTAGTGGAGAAAGAGCCTGACTTAAAGCCAGAAGGATCTGGATACAAATCTTTAATTTTAACATAAGCCTGTTAATGTCCTCATTGTATCCCTACTGGACTATGAGTTAAGAGGACAGAGTTGTTTTAACTCAGTTATTTCTCCCTCATACTAAATACACTGTTCTGCACACAGGATGTATTTAAGAATTAAAAATTTCAAAGTATTTAAATGTATTTCCTATCCTCTTGCATAAAGCAGTATAACAAGTATCCAGAGTCCAAATGTGTTAAGATTAGATTAGTTTTTTAAAGTGATCTGTTCAGTAGTGACATCCAGTGGATTGTTTAACAGCATTCACTCAAGGTGTTTGTACGTGATTTCCATACATTCCAGACAAAAAAGACTATTCCATTTTGATGATGATGTATTTTTCAAAATTAATTCTCTATAAATAATATTGTATTTCATTTGAGTTTTGGAAGATTACAAAAGTAGCTCAGCAAAATCCACAATGGTATGAAAGATATGATTTTTAAAACCCATTTACTTGGGGAAAACAAAGTGGATAAAAAAGTCTCCTAGTCAAATGACAATATGCAGCTAGATGGATAGTAGATTGGGTTAGTCCATTCCAATCTTTGTCCTGCACTTGCATTGCAAGTGGTCACTGAACTGGGTTCAGAATTGAATTATAGGAGATCTGGAAGGATTGTATTTGAGGAAATTGCTTGGTGCTTTCAAGGATCTCAAACTGATGACTGCAACAAAAGCCTATCCTTGTATTATCAGTACTCTTCCAGTGATATATTACTTCTGGATATGTGTAGTCTCCAAAGAATTAAAATAACTCCCCTCCCCCCAAAAAGGGCATTCATAGATGATCTCCGATTTGTAATTCTTGAACTGAAGTCACATTCACTGTCATCATCTATGAGAGAATATGAAGATGTTTTAGACAAGGTTTTAAATATTTCTTTGTTGATTGTAGATTATTCCTGGTACTTCTCTGAGTATTAATCCTCTTCAAACTTGTTAGTTAATAGTCACTGACATTTCTTCTTAGAGGAGAGAACCATAAGAGGAGAGGTGAAAGGAGTTGAGTTTACAAATCTGTGTGACTCTGTCTCTGTGTTCTTTATATTTGGAAGAGTCTACCAGATGTCCAAAACGATATTTTAACACAGCTTCCAGGCCTCTTGTTTATGTGTAACTATGGCTACATATTTGATCCACTGTGTAATCCTGTCTTATTCTGGTAATGATGGGACAGGGGTGAGGTGAGGTGAGATGGTGAGGCAGGTAACCACCCACTATGATCCACTGAACTTTGATATTATATAGTAGCCCTAGGGTGTTGGTGAACTTCTCAGGGTGGCCAGACTTGTTCAGGTCAGAACACAAAAGCCTTGCTGTAGAAATCTACAAGTTCTCTTCCCTGCATTTGTCCTCTATAGCAAACACCATTTATATTTTATTGGAATAAAACTTACAAATCATTATATTTTAGGTGATAATGTTCAATAAGTAGTGGATCCAGAAATAAATTGGCCAGGAAATTTGTTCTTCAGAACAAAGAGGGGATACTAGTTATCCCCTTTTATTTCTAACCTTGAAGAAAGTAATTGTAAAGGAGTAGTTTTGAAATCTGCTCATAGATTTCTTCAGTACCCATTTGTATTGAGTAAAACCTACACATAGAAAAAAATGGAATTAGATAAAAAGTTGATGGATATTATAATTCAATTTACATGACAATGGGAAAGAGAGATATGCAAGAGGGAGGAGTTAAGAGAGAGACCTAATTATACCCTGGAAGAAGAGGAGATCTTCCATGAGACTAGGAAAATGAGCATAATTTGAGTTATTGACTTCAGGGATCCATGTTTTGTTGGTATCTGTAGTCCTACTAATTCAGTGCAACTTAGTAGAGCTGAAAATTCATTACTGAATGGACAGTATGATGATGAGTCTTTCTTGATTGGCACCAGGTAATTTGAGAAAAAAAATTAAAAGTAAAGAGTTTGTTGAAATAAATGATAACTTAGCAATGAAGGGAATGAGAGGAAAGGATTGTAGTTTTTTGTTTTTTTTCCCTGAGGCTGGGGTTAAGTGACTTGCCCAGGGTCACACTGCTAGGAAATGTTAAGTGTCTGAGATCCAATTTGAACTCAGGTCCTCCTGAATTCATGGCTGGTGCTCTATCCACTGCGCCACCTAGCTGCCCCCAGGATTGTAGTTTTCACATCATATTTCATTTCATTTTCCTAGCATGCAAGCCATGAATTCTCTGCCTTTTGTTTGTGGAGACAATGGGTCATTTATTTCTTCCTGAATTTTAAGATGTGCCTGTAAAGTAATTTCAGGTGATTCAAAGATAAAATTTATTCATTCTCAGAAGTTTGTGGTAAGAGTAGAGTTGTTGGTTTTACAGGCAGAAGACCTTAGCTCAAGTTGTGATTGTGCCATTTACTACAATATATGATGTTGGACAAATAATTCAATCTTTCTAGGTCTCAGTTTTCTCATCTGTAAAATATGGGCAATGGACTAAACGATCCAACTTCAAATGTTTGAATCCCATTCAAAAAGTGTGTATTAAATGACCTATTTAAGGCCCCTGTGCCAGATGCTAGGAATTACAAAGATGAAGGACAAAATAGTTTCTGGACTCAAGGAATTTGAGATGTAAGAAGGGGGATGAGGTGTGCTTCTAATCCAGGTCTTAAAAGGAAGGATTTCAACAGGTGATATTGTGGGAGGACCCAGTTTCAGACATTAAGGATTTATTTTGCACCCCTTGGAATTAAAATTGTGATTTTTTTTTTCCCTTTCCTGAGTTAGTGAAGAAGAAACACAATGAATTGTCTTCTTTCTTCCTTCAGGGAAAAGAGTTAATCATACTAAGCAGCCAAGTAGTTCCATGCATACTGACATTTCTGCTTCTGCTTTTGAAGTTAAGATGATCATAAGAGAGAAAAAATATTTTCAGGTCCAAGCTTTAGAAAAGGACATTCCTTTTATTTTTGGCATTTAAGTTTTTGTGGTGTTGAGTTCTCTCTCAAAATCTTCTTCATTCCCATTAATAAATCACATCTGAAAATGAAATCACTTTTCAAGTTCTTCCCCACCACACCCTTTATAATGAGAGAAGGTGACGTTTTCTCAGATTTATCTGAAATGGCTTAGGATATATTTTCCTGGCATTTTTTCTCTGGATGAGTTCCCATTGTTGATTAAGCACATTCATGAGCACTTTCCAAATAGTCCTATGAGACCCATCCTTGCATTCTGTTCTGTGAAAGGAGGAAAAAATAAAAAATGTGTTCAGTGTTCACCTTGCCTTAGAGTGGGCAATCTCTGAGGAATGATTTTTCCTTTCAGGAAGATTGGGGTTTTCAGGTTAAATTCCACATTATATAAATTCCCTGATGGTCAAGAAGTAGAATGATCAACAGTCTCTCTTTAGTGTGCACTTTTCTGCTTAAAAGAGAAAGTCTTTTCCATCTAAGGGTGTTGATTAAGTCATGAAGACAAGGTTTGAAATTGGTGGTGCTCAAGGTCACTAGTATAACTAATGGACCAACTGAAAATGATTAGCAGCTGTTTTTATTAGACTTTTAATAACTACAGCTGTATGAGGAAGAATCCAATACAATGGATCTGGAATGCCTACTTTGAGATCTTTTGCCAATTGAAAATAATCCTAGTGTCAATTTAGGAAAAGTTCAGCCCAGGCCAAAAAAAATTTTTTTAAATAAAATAAAAAAAATTTAGTTAGATAAAAAATATGTCTAACTACTACACAGATCATTTGTGTTAGGATTTGATTAGTTCTTTTTCTTTTCTTTTCTCTTCCTTTCTTCCTTCCTTCCTTCCTTTCTCCCTCCTTCCCTCTTTTCCTCCCTCCCTCCCTCTCTTCCTTTTCCCCTCATTATTAAAAATGAGTCTTAAGAAATTTGAGCAGTTTGTTTCAGGACATGTTTTTTTTTTCTTGAGTATAGGTTCATTAAAATTTCTTTTCATATAAATTTTAACCCATTATAAAATTTAAGGAATTTACATGGGAACTTGTTTTTGTATTTGTTGTACATATCATCATCCCATTAGTATCATAAGTTTAGAACTAGAAAAGGTGACATGAATGGTCATTCTTATTAGCTCCCTCATTTTAATGTTGAGGAACCCGAGACCTGGAGACATTCAATTACTTTCTGAGATTTTTAGGATAGAACCCAGATTCTCTGACTACAAATTAAGCACTGTGTAATATTTTTTAAAATGAACTCTTTAAGGACAGATACTGTGTTTTATTTCCTTTTGCATCCCTAACCCCTAAAATAATTCCTTAGCATTAGATCTGGGTTCTTTTCTCTTTGGGAACTGCTTTAGTAATTTGTATCCAAATTCATCTAAGCTTCTCCAGCCTATGAGGCAGACTTAATTCAATATCCTCCCATAAATCTGTTTCTGAAACTCCTTGCAACATTCTAGGTGCCTTTGTCTTAATGCCTATCTATTGTGTGGATACTTGTGGAGTTAACTTGTGACGTAGGCTTTTTTTTTTCACTGATTGTTTTTCACTCTCACTTGGTGACTGGGCTCTTTTTTTTAGCCAGTTTTTCATAAATATTTGAGCCAACAACTGGGTTAAAAAAAAAAAGGCATTTGGAAGAGTTCTTATACTCTGTAACCTACCTGGTCTCTCTTTCCAATTCAAAGATGCTTCTTCAAGCTTTCTGTAAATTTGCTTGGAAAGATAAATTTCTAATATGGTAGTCATCCAGACTCTTCTTCCCATTTTTTTTTATTTGAAGGACAGTTTTTCAGAGGTTAAAGCTATCCTTTTTAAGGACATTTGGTAGATACAGAAATGTGTCCACTCTCTTCGTCTGTCCTTATGTTTCCTAAACAGTCATAGAGAAAATTTTGCACCAAATGGTCTCTATATAATCACAGTAATCAATCAGTCAGCATTTATTAAATGCTAGCTACTTGCCAGACATTTATTAAGTGCTTTTTATTATTCTGTATTAAGTGCTCACTATAGGCCAGACGCTGTGCTAAGTCTTATGACCAGGTTACATTGGACTTACAATGGCTCATTATCTCTCTATTTTCCCATACTGACTTTCATGTTTCAGTTCAGGGTCTCTGACAAATATCCTGGGGACTTTGAATCTATGATCCCAGCCTAGAAGACTGGAGAGGGAGAGATTTTCTGGGTAAACTGAATATTATAGTAGAAATAGTACTTACTTTGGAACCTAAAGATCAATGTTCAGATTTTAGTTAGACCCAATGTTAAAAATGTATATGCAAAATCTTGATTTTTGTATTTACTTGCCTATGTTACCTTAGACAAGTTGTATAACTCTTTAGAACTTCATTTTTCTCATCTATCAAATAAGAGGATTAGAGTACACCAGCTGTCAAATTCAAATAGAAACAGGGTCAGCTAAACCATACACAGGGATCCCTGCAGGCACATATTGACTTAGAAAATCACATATTAATATTATATATGTTTTACAGTATTTTTATTTATTTTATTGTACATTGTCCAATAGCATATTAATCATGACCTTTGGGCTCCTGATCTGTGGGACTCTTGGAATAGTATACCTCTGTGATCCTATATTTCTATCATCCATAAAGAGTAGAAACAAGGAAAAGATCAAAGAAGGACATGGAAATTCCATTCAGGGAATTTGGGATAGTTTTGGTAATATGAGAAATAGCAGTTCCCAAGGGTATGGAATAAGTTTTCCAAATTTTTTTTCTAAATCATTTTTGTAATCATGAAGTCTGTCTTCTAGTCATACTTTGTTGAAAACAAACAATAATAAATCAGATGCAGAGAATTATTATAAAAATTCTATTATTATAAAAATATTTGTTTTCATACCTATACTTTGCTGTTGGGAACTCCTGGTTTTCAGTCTCAGAGTATAGCCTGGAGCCCTGGGGAGCCAGTGTATGTCCGAGACAGGACTTGGATTCTGTTTTTCCTGAGTTCTATGTACCATGAAAGACTAAGTGGTACTGGCTTAAAACTGAATTATATGAAAGGAGGACTTAGATAAATTTATAGATTATAGTCATTAATAGTTTAGAGAGAAAAATCAACAATTTGAGGCTCAGTAACTAATTGACTGTTGCTGACCCATTCTATTGAATCTTGTTATTTAATCATCAGTGACTGAAAGGGTAGCATAAAGGTAGAAAGGATGGAACTTTCACTAAGAACTTATGAATTTCTTAATCTTCATCTTTTCTCTTTTACCTCCTTCCTATCCATACATTTATGATATCACAGTAACAAGAAGCATCCCAATGTCATAGCAAGAAACTAGAATTAAGCTGAGCTTTTATTTCCTGCTCTTCTATTGATTTTGGGCAAGTCACCTGATCAAAAGCCAGCTTCTGTATTCTACATAGAAAGTAGGGATAATAATGTTTATTTCAAAGAGATATTATGAGCGGCAACAATATAAAAATAATAAAATATTATCCAAATAAGAAATTTAATGACAAAATGGATTGAAAAGTGAACAATAAAGGATGGGAAGTAGGAAATGCTGCTGGTGCTGGTGAAAGTGAGAACCAATTATACTTTCCCTCAAAGACCATTGATCACCATGACTAATGTTTGTCTTAAAGTCAGAGTTGTTGGTACAGAGCAAAATATCTTGTTTTCATTGAGCCATCCAAATGCTGTGACCTGGTTAGCTGAAGCACTTTTTCAATTATCTGGGGTTGAAAACACTGACATTCTCAGAGCTGATTATTTGAGAGTTAGGGAGAAAATGAGAATAATGCTGAAGAAAGTTCTAGGTCTTTAATAATTTATAGGCAAGAGAATATTAGGGGACTAAGTTTACCAAATTGGCACTATAAAAATACCTTAGTCTTTGCAGAAAGGGACTCTTCCTATCTTATGGAGAACTGTTTGTGGTCTGTCTACTTGATTAAGGAAGATGTTGGAAATGTCTCTCCATTAGTACTTTGTGGATTAGTGACTACAATCTTTGGTTTAATACTTCATTAAAAAACATACTTAATGCTGAATCAAGAAGGAGTATTCAAGTCTCTTTGTGTCTCCTGTCTCTTGGTTATCATGTGTCATAACTGAAAGACTACTGATAAGATTCTTCAAGATCTTCTACCTAGCATCATGAACCTGAATCAATACCATTCTCTTTTTTAGAGTCAGAAAATATCATAATTTTATGTTATCTTTGAATAACCGAGAGAGTTTGATAAATGTTTTAATATTTAATTAATTTGTGCTACATCTTATTTGGGGCACTAAGGGGGGCCGGCTCTTTTGGCTTGAATCTTATATGGAGAATATAGGGATGGAAATAACTTTTTAAAATGTTTCTCTGTGGCTTCCAGATTCTTGCCTTCCTTTGTATTCCTACTGTTGATCTAATCTATCCCCTCATTCCTTAAGCCAACTATCACATCAGGCTCGTTGTTGTTCTCCTGAACACTGCTGCTCAATCAGCTTTCCGAGACACAGTACTTATAGAACACAGTATATTAGAATTTAGAGATCATTTAGTCATTTCATCATACTTCAGAGATTCATGGTTACTGCAAATACTTCCTTTGACTAATGTTAATAGCAACACCCTATATACTTACTAAACTAAGTTGCTGTGATTGGAAAAAAATCTGGGGGACACCTGGAGGCTGGCCTTCATATGACATAAATATGGATGATTTATCTATACCTGAGCTTGTAGTTGAGGTCTTTCTAGTTGATAGGATCTCCTAAAACCTGTACTCTTCTAATGTAGTCTTTGAGATCTTAGAATCACTTCCATATCAACTTCATGCATCAGAGTACGTATCATGTCACTATATAGAAATGGGACTTACAGGTCCAGACCAAATTACTTAATATATAGTTATTTACATACATATACAAATAGAGAATATGTAGGGGAATGCTTTTTTAAAAACATTTGTCTGTCACTTCATAAGTTTATACAATCAACAATAAATTAAGCCCTGGTTTTTAGCTTTTGATGATTTATGAGATGTTAAATGATCACACTGAAAATATTACCATTAGCTCTCACAGGCTGGTGTAAATTGGCTTTAGCATAGAACTGAATATGTATACATTACATAAATATATATAATATAATAATATGATACATAGTATATACACATATATACATGTCATATATTATGTTACATATTCATTATATACATATATACACCTGTGTGTTTGTATGCATAAATATAAAGATATGTATGTTTCCTTTTTTGGGAAGAGAGATGTTATTTGAAACATTTAGATTTATGTCCATGACCACATTTAATCTCTCTTGAGGCAAAAAGTATGCCTCATGCTTTTTCTTTTTTTTTTAAATCTCCGTAAGACCAAGCATAGTTCTGAGCATGTATTACTGATATGGAAAGGACACTAGACTCTGGGACCTTGATTCAAATAGAGTTACTTAATTTCTGGAACTTCAGCTGTCAAATGAAAGGACTGGATTCATGATCTCCAAAGTCCAATCCAGCTCTGAATCCAGAGTATCTAAATCTAAATCCTAAGGGTATTTTGTTGTTTGAATAAGAAGTGCTTTCTTCAGTACTGCATGGTGAGATCAGTGGTGAAACTGGGCAGGCAAGCTTTATCTGATGACTTCCCCTTCACTTGGCCAAGCTCCTTTATGATCTGAAGTCATGAGATGAATGACCAGCATTTGATCGCATGATTGTTGTCAGAAATAACCCAATTTCATATGGCCAGCCTATGTTTCCTAGATGATTTTTCTGGGGGGAGTGATTGATAAATAATGATTTATAAAACCTGTGGCACTGGAGGAACTATACCAATTTTGAACTTTTCTGAAGGAAAATGTCACTCATTTAAATATTTCTTAATGGTATATACTGATCTCACATGAGGTATCATAACATCATGCACAGTGTAATGAATAGATATTGACTGACTGACTGAATATAATTTTCTACAGTCCATGAAGTGCAAAGGACTACATTTATAATTTTTTTAGTTTCCTCTATTGTTCCCAGTATAATTTGTTACACATTGGATACTATTTACAGATTGTTGTAACCCTAAACAGAATTTGTTTTTCAATCTCATGATTTTTTTTCAACTTTGTCTTTTCAAATCTAACTACTTAGGATTCTATCTGAAGTCTGTGAATAAAACTTTAGAAAGTAATTGTTATGTAGTTTATATACCAATAAGCAATTGATTAATAATGAGATTTTTTTTGGTACCTTAGCCAATCTGGGTACTTAGTAAACATTTTTTTTTAAATTGGGCTGTCTATTTGCTTGTTCTCAAGATGATAGCTGGCTATTCATTCATAAACACTTTTTCCACCTGTTGATGAACTAGGTCTAACAAGATCATAGATACTTGGCAATGGAGAAACTCAATGGAAAATCACTGTTCAGACCAAAATGGAAACAGCAAGTGTGAAATTGGCAGCTCTGGAGTTCACTGATCTATACTCCCACTGTTACATTACAGGGGGTCTGAATGAATGAAAAATATTGAAGGTTTTATTATTGGCTTAGGAAATTCTCTGCTTACCCGAACTTAAAAATTAGAAAAAATAGCAACAACAACAACAACAACAACAACAACAACAACAACAAAAACCCTTATTTAGCTTATCTACTTCTATCCCTTAGGAACATTTTCTTTAAGAATTCCTTAGGATAAATTATACCCTTAATAAAGTTGGTGAAGGGTGTTTGTAGTTGCTTGGTGACCTTAACCCAGTGTCAAAAAAAAAAAAAAAATCCATGTTTAAAAGTTCCTTCCTAGGTTGTCAGGCATCTGGACTAGCAAGTTTCTACTTTGATAAGCTTTACTGACCTACTTATTTGAGTGACTACAAAAATACATTGTTTGATTAGCGGTCCTTCTCCCTGAGTCCTAGCTTCTCATCCCCAGTAGACAGTTTCAAGATATTTCCAGTCTTCTGGAATATAGTTATACCAATTAATGAAAAAGATGTGTTCCAGTGACATACTACATTATCAGATGTTTCAGGACAGAAGATAAAAATAGGATTGGCAGCCTAAGGATGTTTTCCAATAAATTAGAAATGAGGATATTGATAGAAAATAAGCTTCAAACATCCAGGACAAATAAAAGAAATAAAGTAAAAAATGAAGTTAAATAGTGGGAAAAATAAAATATTCAACTAAGAGTTATGAGGCAAAAAGAGTTATGATTAGGGTGCTTCCTCATCCGACTTAAAAGGACTAAGTCAGGTTTACCTGTAAGGTCAATATTATATTTAATGGGAAGTTAGACTCCCTTCTGTTTCTGTTCCCCAAATATTTTCCTTATATGCTTGCTGGTGCTTAAAATTTAATATTTCAAGCCAAAAGGCTAAAATTCAAGTGCCTAGTTACTCTAATACATTGACTGAGTCTCCTTTGTAGTTAGGGATAATCAATTAATCAACAATTGTGAATGGCTGAGGCTAAATCCTTTCCTGGTTTGATAGATAGGAGGAGTTATGAAGCAAAAGATACTGGACATCTGAATTAGGGAAATAGAGAGGGGAACTGAATGAAATTGGCTAATAAGTCAGGGAAAGGGTATTGATAGGTAGCCTGAGGCTACCAAAAAATAGATGGAAAAGGAGGTTTGTACAAAGACATTTTTTGAACTGCAAGGCCCTATAATTGGAGTATGCAATACTGCTTCACATGAGTTAGGAAAATGTATTACTGTATTTTTTTTTACATGAAAAATTGTTCTGATTTTATCAAAGGAATAAGTGTCTTTGACCATTAGGTCAGGATATTCTTGAAGAAAATTAAAATGGGATAGACTTGGAAAAGTTATTGATTATACTCAGATTTCCTCTCATTCTCCTAAACTATATTTCTAATTCATAACTAAAATTATTAATACTCATACTGTTTATAGAACTTGACCACATGACCAAATTCTTCACTTTGGCCCATGTTATGGTTAGTATAAGAAGGGGTTTATAGAAGGTTTTGAGAATTTGATCCTGATGCACATTGGACAAAAATGTTCAACAGAGTTGGGTGACTCACTAGGATTTAGTATGGCATACCAGAGAAGTCTAAAAAGAAACTGAAGAGTATGACTAAAGAACCAAGCATTGGTGTGACCAGTGGTATATTTAAAGTAGTTATTATATCTAAAATGGAACTTAGTATTGGTTTTTGGTTAGTAGAAACCTTATGCTTCAAGAACTCATGATTTCATGGGTAGATTGCATCTCCCCTCTAACTTGGATGTGGATGACCTTCACATTTGCTGGAACTAAAGAAATCTATCCCATCCTCCCAGCAATGGAATGGTCTTCTCCATACTTAAGTTGGAGTGTTCCTTAGAAAAGAGACTTATAGTCTCTCTCTCTCTCTGTCTCTCTCTCTCTGTCTCTCTCTGTCTCTCTCTCTCTCTCTCTCTCTCTCTCTCTCTCTCTCTCTCTCTCTCTCTCTCTCTCTCTCTCTCTCTCTCTGTAATTGTTTGAAGGGCTTCCAGCCTGGCAGACCTTTTAGAACTTATGCTACTTTGGCATAACTTTTGAGAATCTGGGTTCCTTTCACAAAGTGAAGTATAAAATAAAGTTTTAGTGGAAGGCATGTCTTCCAATACCACATATAATTCTTTTAAGGGATGCCTTATTTTGGCCAGGAAGCCTGGCCATTTTTAGCCTATTAAAGGCAACTAGTAGGACAGTATATATAGAGAGAGCATGAGCCTGGAATCTGGAAGGAAGCCCCAGTTCAAATTCAGTTTCAGATGCTTTCCTAGCTAAATTCTTGGACAAGTCATTTAATCTCTGTGTTTCCTTATTTATAAAATGCACTAAATAATAGTACCGTCCTGCTGATCTTGTTTTTGAGTTCCAAATTTAAGTTATTTTTAAGCAATTTGTAATCCTTGAAGTGTTTTTATTGAAAAATAAATAGTTTTAAATTATTATTATCACTATTATAACTTTTAAAAACTCTTCTAAAATCCCAGAAAAATCAAATTTTGAATTGTTCAGACTAATCATATTAGATAGATTATTTAGCTAAAGTTTATCATGAATTCTTTAATTATAATTTTGATTCATGACATGACCATTGAATCTAAGTTTTTATCTAGGATCATGGAGACCTAAGAGATGTTCTTATATTGCACATGAGGAAACCCAGCTAAAGGTCATAAAAGTAGTAAAATGATAGAACCGGAACTCAAAATTGGGTCACTTTTCCCTTAGAGATAGGAGAGTCATTGGTATTGATGTAGCTTCTGTGATATGATCCAGGATGTATCTCACCAACAGCTTCCTTCTCAATAGTAACCCATTCAACTATATTTTGACCAGTTGATTTTGATATAATACTTAGCATTTCCTCAGATAGTGTCACAAATCTGTTCTAGTCATAGAACATTTTTCCATCTGAAATAACATTAAAGGACCCATAAATACTTGTTTAGAGTTTTGAGGGATATAGCATTTCTAGAACAAGGGGAAATTGGGAAAATGTTGGCACAAAGTAGCTAACATTAAATCAATTAAAATTGTTGTGTATTGTAGGTAGTTTCAAACATATAGTATTTCATATTTAATATTTTAGAGAACATTTTAAAAAGAAACATGTCAACATTTTTAGGCAGAATTCCTGTTTACTTTGTATTATGACACTAGGGTTCCATGAAATACAGTAACTTTGGAAGCACAGAAAAATATACATGCTGTTTATCAGTGACTGTGTCTAGTAACAATTTATCTATATAACAGTTCTTAGGGTGATATAAGCCCCTATACTTGCTTGATAACCTTTCCAAACAAAGAAACGTGATATGGCTGACATTAGTTCTCACTCAAAGCATTGTGAAGGATTATAGATTTTAAACTATTATACCTCAAAACAGTAAAAAGAAATTGAGGGGGAAATGAGTCTGCAGAGAGTCTAGCATGCAGCACAGTTAAGTGATTTCATTTCCAGAGCATTTGTAGAAAAAACTGGGAGAATTACAAATATAGGTGAAACAGACCTCGTATGCTGACATTTCTGTAGTGATCTACTTTAATCAATAATGATAATAGAAGTCCTTTTCTCCAGACTTTGTTACATCAGTATCCAAAATGAAATGTGGATCCGACATTGGGGTATAGAAGATTATTAGTAATAGTAGCTAGACTTTAGAGGTTAAAAGCTTTAAAGAATGCTTTAAGGTTAGCAAAAAAAAAAAAAAAAAAAAAAAAAGCTTTTTACATGTTTTCTCTTGATCTTACAATTCTGGGAGGTAACAGCGATTATTATTCTCATTTTACATATGAGGAAACTGAGGCAAACCAATTAAATGATTCACCCAGAGTCTCACAACCTGTCTTTAAAAAATTAACTAAATGAACAAAATTAACTAAATAAACTGTCCATAGGTATGTCCATCACACTTCACTAGGTTTTAAATCCAGGGACAGATTAGATGACTCCCAAAGTCTCACAACTGGTTTAAAAAATAAATAAATAAATAAATAAATAAATAAATAGTTCATAGGTATGTCCAGCACACTTTACTAGTTTTAAATCCAAGGAATTTTATTTTTGTCAAACATCTATCAGTATTCAATCCTAGAAGAAATTATTTTAATCCTTCAAATTGAAGAAACTAAAACTTTTTATAATAGTGTAATACTATTATACATAATATATATTATATATTATAGTATATATAATATAGCATAATTAGTATTATAATATATATTATACATATAATAAGTATATACAATTAATATTATATATAATCACATAATAACATATATAATATGTAATAGTATTATATATAACATAGTATATTAGTATTGTTATTGTTATACTACTTTAAATTAACCCAATTTTACTTACAAATATAGACTTTCAAAATGAGGCCCAGAATAACTAAATTTATACTTAGAACCAGACATATGTAAAGATGGAGTCAATTTTCATGATTTTTATCTTTAACCAGATAATGAGCTATTTCAAATTGGCCCAAACAGGTTAAGAATCTCTGCCTTAGAATCAAAGCTCACACAGCAACTGTTAGAGACTTAGACTTATTCCATTATCACATCATTATAATTAACTGAAAAAGTCAATCTTTATTCAGTTCTTATTCAGTGTACAACAACCCTCCCTTTTCCCCAAGTGAGAGAATACTCTCCTATAGGCATTGTTGTTGAGTCATGTCTGACTTTTTGTGACCCCATTTAGTGTTTTCTTGGCAAAGATACTGGAGTGGTCTGCCATTTCCTTCTCCAGCTCATTTTACAGAGGAGTAAAGTGAGGTAAATGATTTTCCCAGAATTGCACAGCAAATAAGTGTCTGAGGTCAGATTTGAACTCATGAAGACTAGTTTTTCTCATTCAAAGTATTCCATCCCCTGCACCACTAGCTGCATCTACCAATGGAGGAAGTGAACACATTCAGAGATTGCATGTGATGGGGTCTACACTTAGGGAAAAAGGGTGGAGGGCTTTTACTGCCTTTCTCATAATCGCCCTGGGCTCTTTCTTACCATCCCTGATGTCTGTCATAATTGGGCACACTATTCTGTTGAACTCCCTGGGTCACGTCTTTTTCCGGATGTGCCGCCCTACTGATTGATGGTAGTGTCTACCACCTCCAGCTTTTAGCTCAGCTGAAGAACTTCATTAGCATATTTCTATGTTTTTTCTGAAAAAAAAATAACTTTTAGAACAAGGATGAAGTCTCCTCAATGTCTCTTCTTCAGAATCTTGACTCAGTAATAGGAGCCCAGCTTTAGGCAGCAAACTTTAGATCAAGGTGGTTTTCTCAGTTTTTCTCATTTGTCCATGTAAATATATGGATGGAGAAAAAGAACTAAAGTATCCAATGTTCAAGAAGCAAATCCATTGTTTTTTATAACTATTCTGCCATATTTTCTGATTTTTTTTTTCACAGAAAGACATGGCCACAAAAATCTGATATGCTTCTAAAACTACAAATGGGACATTCCAAGTCTAGGGTAAAGTCTGAAAGGGTTTCGTCCTATCCCCTTATCTCTATTTTAGTATCATCTTTACTTGGGTATTTGTTTCATAAAACAAATCTGTACTTTAAAACTAAAATTGCTTTTATCAGGTAGTTAAATTAAAATGCAAAGTCATTTTTTCTGGGGCACATCAAATGATCATGCCGAGAATATCTTATGTACATGGATTATGGCAGCCTCGGTAACTGTCTTCCAAAAAGGTTTTCCCCACATGTGTGACCATGGTGATAACTTTGATATGTAATCTACCAGTATTAATTGGAGCATAGATTAAGGATATATGGACTAAAAAAGCTGTTTGGAAATGGTAAGGGGGATGTCCTGGTCAGAGTTCAAATAGGAGAAAGATTTCCTATAGATAATTAAGTTCTCCTAAATATTCTTTGTTATAGAGGATGTTATACTGATTACATACTGCTTTAAATCACTACAGGGCTTCTTCACTGAAGAGCCATCCAGAAGAGATTGAGCTAGCCATTCATACTTAAAAAACAAATGAATGAAAATCACATGTAGTCTAGATTATGACATCTGGGTGAGTGACTCTACTGGTTGAGTTAATCTTATTGATGAATATATGCATGAATAAAGGTAGAAAAGAAATATATGTGACAAATGATTATCTCAAATTGAATATGAGGAGAACAGCCTCCATCACATTTAAGAAATTCTATATTTTTTGGGCAAATCCAAGGTGCTTGAAAATACAAATACCCATAGTTTTACCATAACTTTTCTCCCATATAGAGACAATGTGGTATGATAGACAGAGAACCAGTTTTAATTAAGAAAATATGACTTGGAATCTCTGCATCTGAAATATACTGGGTAACTCATGCCTTCATGACCTTCACAACTCTGTAAGAGAAAACCATCTGCCTTAGTGGAAGGGATTTCTTTTACCAATTAAAGCACAGGGCCAGTCCCCATCCCTGTCTTTCCAATTAAGCCAGATAATTCTGGGAGCATTTAAGGATGAAACTAGACATACAATAGACAGATTAAAAATGGAAAAGATCTACCAAGATATCTGCATCAATACCTATATCTACCACCAACAACAAACACTGGTAGAACTTCTCTCATTTGAATTCTGACAAACTCCAATGTACTTTCTGCACAAAGAAGTAAAAATGGCATTAATGTCAACAAGGTTCTACATTCCTTGTTTGTTTGTTTTGCTTTGTTTTTTAAGTATAAATGACTAGATAAGACCTATAATATATTTAAGGATATCTGTCCTTGGTTTGACATAATTTGGAGAAATAATTCTCAGAATATTTGAAAGGGGAAAATTACTGAATAAGTGTGTGGGAGAGGGAATAATGAACATTAAAACCAAGTAAGTTATTAAAAAGATCTAAGTACTGATCCATACATTCTCATCTCCTCAAAATCTTTGACATAATTTATAAATACATAGAGGGCATGTTCAATGAAAACATAAGTGATCAGGAAGTCTTTCACATAGTAAAATGAAAGAAAACAAAATCTCACTTTACTTATAAAAAAAATATCATTTGATTCAAAGTAAAATGCCTCAGTAAAGTTTATTTTCCAGGACATATGTGTGTAAAAAAAAAAAAAAATACATATATATATATATATATATATATATATATATATATATATATATATATATGTTAATGTATAACAATGTTGTTATCAATGTATCAATATAAGTACCTAAATAATATGAAGAAAATCTAGAAGACATTCTTCTATATGTCAAATTAAACAATTATAAATGAGTTATGCAAAGATATGAACAAGAAGCCTATTGGATAGGAAGGTGGGAGACTATGTTCAGGTGCAGTTCATGTGAAAAAAAAATCTTTGGCTTTTAGTGAGCTACAGTAATGGTCAACAGTATAATATAGTAGCCAAAAAAAAAAAAATCTAGGCTATTGTGAGGCTGCATTAAAAGGCCCAGTGTTCCGAACACAGAAGGTAATCGTCTCTGAAGATTATGTTAAATTCTGGGTGTTGTCTATTAAAAAAGACATTGACATTGTGAAGAGCATCCAGAAGGTAGAGGAAAATGGTGATACTAGAATTCATGTCATAAGAGGATTGGTTGAAGAATCTAAGGATATTTGGAAGAAAATGTTATTCTATTAGGTATTGGAATGTCATAGGGAAGAAAGATTAGACTTCCTTTGTTTGACTGTAGAAAATGGAACTGGATAGTTCCTGGATAGAAATTGCCAAGAGGCAAGTATTGGTTCAATGTATGTAAGAACTTTTGAATGTTTGCAGCTGTGTAAAAGTGAGATGGGCTTCCTAAGTAGGTGGTCACTTCCTTCTACTTTGAGATTTTAAAGCAAATGCTGAATAACCCTTAGTCTGGGAAATTGTAGCCAAGTAAGCTAAACTTAATGACTTCTGAGGGTCTTTCTCATTCTGACCTAACCATTGGTGGGAGTACTTACAATAGTGAAGTCACAAATCTAGTGGAGTATTTTCCCAGATTTATAAGCCTATAAATACCAGGCCGTTATGATCTTGGATGGTCAATATGTCACAGTGGATAGTCTATTACATTCATCATCCTCTTTCTTCTTACAATCTTAGAGTTCATTGTAGCTTTAATCCAAGCCTATGTCTTCACCCTACTAGTAAGCCTGTACTTACCTGA
The DNA here is from genome assembly GCF_048593235.1 of Sminthopsis crassicaudata. Taxonomy (NCBI): domain Eukaryota; kingdom Metazoa; phylum Chordata; class Mammalia; order Dasyuromorphia; family Dasyuridae; genus Sminthopsis; species Sminthopsis crassicaudata. The sequence goes on from NC_133617.1 coordinate 652,760,387, forward strand.
AAACACTTAGTTGCCCTAACCTAACATCACCTAACTTCATGATGCAATCTTAATGACCCACCAAACTCATGCCTACCATATAGTAATTCCTAGCCCATGGTTACTTACAGGGGCTCTCTCAGCACTCCTTCTCCCCTCTGGACTAACCATGTGATTCCACGTGGAGTCAAGAAGACCTCAATTCTGACATTTACACATATGAGCTACGTGACAATGGACAGATCACTTCCCTTAAGTTCTCAGTGACTGCTATTCTTAGCCCTAGTAGTCTAAGACAATGGGTTCTTCCATGCTTGTCATTCCCTAGACTTGATTGAATCACAAGTCTGAACCAACAGAGACATTTCTAGTGTATAGGACACAAAACAAATACTTTTTGCAGGACTTACGTCTATTAAAATAATTTGATCAAAAATGTATTATAAAATTCATGACATATAGAATATGCTGATTATTAATGAAGATTTAAGATAATGGATAGAAAAGAGGTATTTATGACATTTATTATCCAGTTGGTGATCATGGAGTTTTTTTTCCCCCCCTGAGGCAATTGGGGTTAAGTGACTTGCCCAGGGTCACACAATTCGGATTAAGTGTCTGAGGTCAACTTTGAACTCAGGTCCTCCTGATTTCAGGGCTGGTACTCAATCCACTATGCCACCTAGCTGCCCATTATGGAGATTCTTCATAGCATCTAGGAGGGGTGCATGGGACTTCTAGGTGGTCTCAGGGGGTGCAGGCCAGAACCTGCAGGATAGAAAGTGATACAACTGGCTGCTATTAGTCTCAGCTCTGCCTCAATGGGTAGATAGAACTCCCAGTTTAAGAGCTAAGATCCCAGAGTTATTGTTCATGATAAGATGTATCAGGACATCTATGAGGAGTTCAGGCAGAGTTTAGCTGCTACTACACTCATCTTCCCATCCTCTTAGGAATCTGGGGATTGGGAATTCCTGGAGAATGTAGAATTGGAGAATTTCTCTTCTGCAGCAAGGCCCAGAAAAAAGAATGGAAGTCAGTGGTGTTCTGGGGGTCATCCCTAGGGTTGAAGCCAAAAGCTGGCCAGATTATCCAGAATCCCTCCCTCTTAGCCAGCTGGTAGGCACTGGGGTCACTGAGTTTCAGACTAAGGTAAAGGACACTGCCATTCTAAAATCAGACAGTGGTGGTAATGTACTTGTCTCAAGTTGGGTGAGTCTCTGAGTGACCACAACTGAAAGTCATTGAGGCTCCAAGAAGTTGTTTCTGTACTCTAAAGTATGTGGGGATGGAGGGTGGGAAGGAAGGGACTGGGGTGCAGAGTTAAAAATAATCCCAGAAGAATATAAATTTCAGGTGACTTAATGGACAATGGAAAAAAAATATAGTGGGTGAAGATAGGCTCTGAATAGCCATCCCTCAACAATGACATAAAAGTAAGGAGAAGTAAGCAGTGTAAAAGATATTATTAAGAATACATATGATGGAAAAAGGAATTTGGCTGATGATGTATTGAGAATGATAGATAATAATAGTGATAATAGCTAGCATCAGTTTAGCATGTAAATATTTGCAAATCACTTTAAATGTTATCTCATTTGTTCTTAAATCTAATTCTCTCAGATAGGTGCTATTATCCCCATTTTACAGATAAGGAAAACCATATTGGGAGAGGTATCATGATTTATCATGCAGTCATATAAGTTAGGATTCAAACTCATGTTTATGACAATAAACAGTATGATTATTGCTCTGGTACCCACAAATGTTAAAAGAAGCAGAAGGCTCATTGGGCACTTTCTTTGTAAAGGATTTGTGAAAAGACATAAAATATTGCATAGGTTGAGAAGACAGGAAGGGATTCTGATCTGGACCAATGCTAAGGTCAACTGATTTGTGAAAGTTTTGAGAGCTATCAATTGATCTCATTGGATTCTTGTAAAACTCTGTGAGATATCTCAAGCATTATTATCCACAATTTATATCTGAGAATAGCAAAACTAAGAAATGCTAAGCAATTTGTCCAGTTACACCTCTAATAAATTTAGGTCTGATCCAAAGCCAACAGTCAGTCAGATTCAATAAGAAAAAATGGTACTTGATTTGAAGTCCAAGGACCTGGCTGCAAATCTTTGAACAAGTCACTTAATTCTCCAGCCCTCAGTTTTTTCATCTGTACAATGTATGGGTTGGGGTCTTTGGTCTCTTGCAGCTCTCAGTCTATGACAATATGATCTGTAATCTTCTCTTACACCAAACTGCCTTTGCATAAAGATTCTGTTAAAACCGAATTGTTGCTTTAGCTAAATTGAACATTGCATCAGCTCAATTGCATGCTCCTCAAGGGAAAGGGCTCTATTCTCCTTGTTTTTTATCCTCCATCTCTCCTTTCATGGTGCTGAGGACCTGGTATTTTTGCTTAACCAGCCCTTTTTGCTTTCACTGAACACAAAGAATTGTAATTTTGTAATCTCACTTTATAGAAATTGTTCCATCATCCACATCTCTTATAATATTCCAGCTTTCATCAATCTGACTGTCTGTTTTGGTAACCAAAACCAGTTTTACTTCTCAGAAGGACTTGGATTCAATTATATCTCTCTCCACTCTCCTGCTTCCTCTTGGTTTCTTATACAGAAAAAAAGAAAGATCTGGTGGTGGACTTTCCCCCCCAGTCCAGTATCCTCCCCCCCCCTCATTTAGCTCTTTGTTATATAGTAGAAGATAATGGTACTATGAGTAAGAATACCTTTACATGTAGGGGAAGTCCCAGGTAGAAGGAATGTCAAGGGTCAAATAGCCTTGACAAATGAAGCACCCAATGTGGATGGAGAGCATAAGCGGTGTTCTTGCCTTGCCATCTGAATAACTCCCCTGATGTACACTATGAATGAAGGTTGGATTTCTTGCTGGGCAATTGGATACCGCTCTCCCCCTTTCAATTTTAAATGAACAGCCACTGATATTTTCAGATACCCCCAAGGCTCGTTCAGCAGGGCTCTTCAGTGACTGCTTTGGCAGCACACGATCTCCATAAGAAACACGACGATGTTTCTCCCGGGGTAGATTTGGCAGGCATTGAGCCACTGCATAACCTTGCTCTGATTCCATGAGGTTGGTTTCTGAAGAAATATAATTCAGCATTAAAGCTCTTGGACTGCCTAACATACACCTTTGTCAGCAGTTTTAGGTGTTCAAGTGTGTTTCTGAGGCATGAGCAAGCCAGTTGCACAACTGAAATGGAGCCTAAGTGCTTAAAGTGGCCAAAACAGCAGAATCTTACTTTTGTAACTCTTCTCTTATTATCCTTATTATCCTTATTTTATGTGCAGTAGAATGGTATCACACATAAGAAAGGCCATTTTTGCCATCGATAATATTTGAGGGTGGGCTTTAACAGAGCGTGGCAATTGAGAATTGGAAGTAAGTGGACAAGACTTGGGTACTTTTCATAGAATCATGATCATAGATTAGGAATAGGAAGGGACCTTAGAATCCCACAAGGTCAACCCTCTTATCTTACAGATGAGAAAACTGAGGCACAGAGAGATAAGCTAATATCTGGAAAGAATCATAAATATAATTGAAACTGGGTCCCTTCATTTTGCAAATGAAGACATTGAAAACAGGCATTTTAAATTACCCACACTCACTTGAAATTAACAGAGCCTAGTTTCAATTCTATATCCTCTGACGCTAAATGTAGTGCTACTTTTCTCTATAGCATGTGGCTTCCTATTAACTTCATATGATATAATTTTAAGAACTGTCCTGACATAGTGGAACTGGTATAGTAGAGGAATAAGCATTTAGGATTTACTAACCAACTTCTATGGGCTAGGTACTATGCTAAGTTCTAGGGCAAAAAATAAAGACAAGAGCACTCCCCTCAAAGAGCTTACAAATTGTTGGAGGAGACAACATGTTCTAGAGTGGAGCTGTAGGAGGCAAAGGAAGAGGGCTGGGGAGTTGTCAAGAAGATGGAAGTTACAATATTTGGCATTAGATTGGATGTGTTGTGAGTCACAGGGAAGTTGAGGATGACACAGAGTGGGTAAGCTAGGCTGATGGTGCCTTAGATGGTAATAGCAAACTGGAAATAGGGGAGGAGTATTTGTAGGGAAATATAATGAGCTGCTTTGGCCATGATGATTTTGAAAAGAAAGACATCTGTCCCTACCTTGTTCCTATAGTATCCTCTTCCAACAGGCTTCTATTTCTTTGAATCAGTGGGTAATGGAGAGAATAGTTTCTAAATTAGTCATTGCATACCTTTTGGCTAATGTCTCCATGGGAACATTTGTTGTTGGTGGTCACTTGTTGCAAGTAACAGAATCATCACTTCTTTTTGGTAATTGAGTATGATAGTCAACCCTTCATTTTGGAATAGCATAGCAGGATTACACATGGATGAAACAGCCAATGTAAGCAGGATAATTTATATTTTTCCCTCCATGAGCCACCTTTTTCTCCTTCCTTCCCTCTTTCACTTTCTCCTTCCTTCCTTCCTTTCTTCCTTTTTTCCTTCCTCCTTCCCTCTTACTCCTTTCTTCCCTTCTTTCCCTCTTTTCCCTCCTTCTTTCCTCCTTTCCCTCCTTTCCCTCCTTTCTCTCCTTCCTTCCTTCCTTCCTTCTTCCTTCCTTCCTTCCCTCTTTGTTATCTGTATCTCTCTCCCTTACTTGCTCTTGGTTCATAATCAGCATTAAGATCATTAACAATTGCAATATGCTTTCACTACCTGGGAAAGCTTGTAAACAAAGCTTTCTCTTCCTGATATTAAAGTGTACTGAAATTGAAATTCTAGAAGAGTTAACTTTATTCTTTTGTTCATTACATTAGCATGATAGGAATCATCTACAAACTATAAGAGTACCTTTAAGTCAACTAGAGTTTCCATTTGAAAAAAAGATTTCTATGTATTTGGGGGGGCTCCAAGGTGAAATTCTGTTCTCCTTTCCACAGAATTTCCTCCTACTAATATATAGCTTTACTATTCTAAATGCCAATTTCCATCTCACCCATAGAACATGAGAAGGTCAAACAATGATACAAAAAGCCTTATGGTCAAAGAAAGTTTGAACCACAATGACTAGAACATGGAGTTTTTGTTTATTTGGGGTTTTTTAAAGTTGTTTTAGTCCAACTCCTAAAACAGATCACTACTGATAGCATATGGCTTTTGCTAAAATCCTTCCCTTCCTTTGAGACCTAACTCATAGGCCATCATGACTAGGCTCTTCTGACCTTGCCTCCCAGATGAAAATGATCTCTCCTACCTTACATTTCTCATAGTTCTTTGCTTGTTATTCTCCTTTGTACTTATCTTATAACTCTTTGTGTACATATCTTTCTTCCATGTTGTTTTAAGCTCCTTGAGAGCAGGGTCTAACCTTTGTATCCCCAGTAACCAATGCCATGTGTTGCTTAATGGATGATTACCAATGAAATTCATAATGCTACCAATGGTGCTTGATGTGAAGGCATATATGAGATGCTTCATCATACTTCTGTTTTCATTTGCTTTGGTTAATGTGAAGACAAGAGTCCCCCAACACATTATTTTTGTTGTTCTCTTTTCTATATTGCTCTTTTTTTTTTTTTCATTTTTTCCCCCTTTGGTAAGGCCTCCTGTCATGAATAAGTAGCTGCCTAGAAAATTGTCCAAGAAGTCAGTTGAATTCAGCAATTCAGAGAAAGTTTGTTTATTCTAGACTAAAATATTTGTTCCACTGTGGACTTTCTAAGTTTTTCAACTATGGTTTTTCTTGGGAATTTTAATGAGGAATTAATTATAGCACTGGAAGTATAGATTTTACTGTGAAGGTCATTTTATTCTGGGGCTGTGCTGTCATATAGTTTAGGGCCCATCTTCTGGAATTGCATTTTAGGAAAAGCACATTTTCATGAGGCCCATTGGATATATAAATGGCATTGGAGATGGAGTGCTGGCTTGGAATCAGTAAAGCATGGGAGCTAATTCTATTTCTGACAAAGTATGAATTTCATGATCACGAACAAGTTGCAGTTTTTTCTCAAGCTCAGTTTATTTAACTGTAAAATTTAGATAATAATACCTGTTTACCTTGTCAGGGGTGTTATGAGGTAAAGTAAAATGTAAATGTAAAGTACTTAGCAAATTTAAAAGTTCTATGAATTTTTCAGTTGTCATTTATTGGTAATTATTTATATGCACATAATGGTTATCTAGAAGTTTAATCTTTTGCAAAAATTATTTCTCGGAGATTCTGATCTATTTGTTTTACATTTTTTAGAAAAGGCTTGGAGAAAATCTTTAGTTTGACCTTACTGTTTTTATGTGTCCAGGGAGGAAATATTGTGGGATGATCTTCTATAAGGAAAGCTCCTATCTAAGTGCTTGCTCACTGAATTGCATTTCACAATTAAAGTGCTACCATATTGATTTCTTCTCCCCTTCTTCATTATTAATTAATGTTTCCTGAGCACCCACAATGTGTTCTGTCTCATCTGATTCCATGACACCTAAAGAGCTGGACCTTAGCTTTTAGGGTCTTTCACTCCAAAAGTGCATTATTATCGAGAGTTCATGGTGTGTGGATCTTAGTTAGGCATTTGTTTATTCTAGTGCCACCAATCTGATACTTGGTAATATCTGCTACTCTTGTGTCTCTTGTGTCTAAGGATGTTTAATAAGATGCCTCCTGCAAAATAGGCTCTCCCACATACTCCCAATGCCCAGGATCTAATGGAGTAAAGTTACATCGTGGAAATGGAAGGAGCGATTGCTACATGGAGAAATCCCTTACCTATCTTCTTGTTTTTCCCTTGTCTTACCCGCTAGTCTCACATCAGTGTTAAGAAGAGACAGCATTTTTCCATTGTCATGTTCTGTTAATTTACTGCTGGGGAGGATTCTGTGGAGCTAAATGAACCAACAAGCTTGTTTAATTAGAGGGTGTGATATCCTCATAACTTCCTCTGCCATAGGTAACAAGAAGAAAAAAAAGTCCACTCCATTTGTATGCCTTGAGACAGGAAGTACTCAAAAGAGACCCAATTATTGGCCAAGATGTGCCTATTGTTTGCCTTTCAGGAGAGCATTTTGTTGTAGCTACTGTACTGATGATGTGACTGCAGCAGAGATCACAGTAGGAAGGGGCCAAGGTGCTGGGCCTCCGTAATCGGATTCCTCAGCAATGTTAAATCGGTCTGGAGCCCTCCTTCCAGCTCTTGTACCAGTTCTGTGCCAGCCCTGCTGAGCCCCTGATACAGACTCGGGAAGCTGCTCATCCAGAGAAACTGACTCATGTCCCTTTGAATTGCCCTGTCCTAGCCCTGAATCCCAACCATTAAGCATGTAGCAAGGAGCAAGTGCATTCTTGTACACAGTGCTAGAATTCCAAGTTAACTTCTTATTGAGTCTTTTCTCTCTTAGAAGACAGCTATCTCATTATAAGGCTTTGTCTTTCCTGCCTCTGTAACTTTGTAACCAATCCTTATGTTTTAAGAATTAGAATATAGCACAGTAGCCACTGACATCTCCTCTGGAAGGAGTGAGACCCTAGAACTCTAATCTGGTGAATTTGGTCATGGCACCTGTATCTAAACCCATTTCGTCTTAGCAGAAATAACTGAGGTGAGACCTCTGACTGTTTGTCCACTTAATGCTGGGCAATCAGGTTTAAACTGATAAACACACAGGGAGAGAATCTAATTCGCATTTTGATCTTTCAGTGATGTGGTAGATGACTTTTATTTCAGCCTGTTTACTGCATGTCTTAATCAGCTCTTTAATGAAGACCCAGCAGCATATCCACAACTTCCCTCTAATTTTACAATTTTTATAATGAGAGTTCTTGAAGTGTGAAAAGTGTTCTCTAGAAATTCAGACAGCATCTTAAATTGCTTTTAAAGGAGCAGTACGCATGCTTCTTCTGTCTCTGCCATTTGATGAGGTTTGGATCCTGAGGAGAAAAAAAAAAAATCAATCAGACTCTTTAACAGCAAAAACTGAAGCAAGAATCGCTTCAGAATTTCTAGAGGACTTCCCAGTGACCCCATGGAATTTCAATGGATTCCTCCAAAGCTCCTATCTTCTTTCTTAATCTTTTGACTCAAAAAGAGGTTTTCTATCACTTGATAATAGAATAAGGTTAGTTGGCATCTTATTTGTTAGAGATATTTTCAAAATTCTAGTGTGGGGAAGATGGGGGAGGGAGAGAGGGTTTTTTTGTTTTGTTTTGTTCCTAAGTCATATCTCTAGACCAAAATCTCTAGAGCACTTCTGAGAACTAGAATTATCTAATGAACTGTAGGTCCCTCTGTGCAGACAATGACCTTCTAAAGCTTCTGAGATACCACCCTACTTCCTCCCTTTCTTTTCTTGTCCCTTGCTATCCTTCTTTATCTCATTGTTCAACTCACACATTTCCTCTCCTAAGGACAGGGGAGCTGGCAAACTGCCCGTTGCCCTAATGGCCTCTATCAGCCTTGTATCATTGCAAAGGAATGCATGAATTCTCCATAAGGTATGTACTATCTCCTTGTGTATTAGGCACTCACTACCTGCTTTCATAACCGGTCATTCAACCAGAATTGCTATTTTACATATCTAACATTTTTGTTCACTTGGATTACCTCCCAAGACACAGAGCTCATTTTAATGAAGATCCCAAGGGTATCCATCATGAAATATTACTCCAGCATGCTTTGTAACATATGAAAACATTATGCAAGGGAGCAAACTGAAAGCTATAAATGATACAAAAGAGTAGTGTCACTGGCTAGAACACCTTTAGGTTAGTAATCCACAGATTGTCTGTTTGAGACTTTCTGCATATTCCCAAGGTCCCACAGATGGGCCAAGCAGACTACATACAACAGAAGCAGCCCCAGTTGGCAGGGTGCTAGCCTCAACCGTATTTCCCTGCTACTATTTAAATTGTGTCCCATATTGGTGAGTTACACATGTGATCACAAATTAATCCTTTCTTCTATGAAAATTTGGTTTTGAAGAACAGCTGTGTCTCCCTTCTGAATTCCTTAATTATTTATCCTGTCTGATATGTTAAACCTTTCATTAGTGTGGGTAAATTGCCAGAAGTACACAGAACTGCTTAGATCATGTAGCAAACAGTATAAACATTTGATAGGGACATTTGATGACACTGAACATTGAGCCAAAATATATTGCAGAACCTAGTACTGTGGGATTGATGGAGATAGTTTGTTGATTGGGTGAAGAGGGGAAGAAAAAGTGGAGTTTTGTTGTATGTTTTTTTTTTCTTTAAAGAAAATTACTTTGAGATTAATAACATGGGTACAGCTCATATCACCTGGACTTATAGAGAGGGAAACCAGTTGTGTCCTCATATGACTTCTATTAAAGTTGGAGTCCACATGTTCATGTGTGGAGTTCAATTTGACTCAAGATAATTATTTCATATCTTAGGTACATTTTACATTTTCATTTTTAGAATGTTATATGTGGATGTTAGCATCTTTCTTGTATACTCTTCTTGAAAGGATATCATGAGCATATCCAACTTCTGTACTGAAAAATGATTAATACAACTGAATTGCTTAGTTGAATTGATCAACTTGATATATATCATATACTATCATTTACTAGAAATAAAAGTTTAACTTCTACAAGTGGGTCAGTTAATAAACTTGTTTTCATTCTTCATCTTCATGAGGCTTGGGTGTTACCAGGCAGATCTCATGTGCTCATTTTCTCACTTACCTCATCGTCCTCATGCTCAGTCAGTTTGAAATCAAACTCTATAAACAAATCCCAGAGCTCTTCAAGCTCATCACTTCTGTTGATTCCACTCCATGAGTTTGGACCGTTACATTGGCCCTACATGTTGCAGTCTGGGCAGTCTAGCTGTCTCTGTTCTATAAATGCTATTGGAGGAATGATGCTTGGGTGACCAATCACTTGGCTTTTTGTGGCCTTTCTTGGCTGAACTAGTCCAAATTATGTTCCTTCCACAATACTGATACTCTAGGTTTGTTATCTTTCCTATTTATAGGATTGGGGTGTGGGTAAGGAGACTAAAACAAACCAGTAACCTAGACCAACAAGAAATCCCTTTATTATAAGATGATGGAGTTGAAAGTTCTAAAGCTAGAGGAGACTAGGGTATAAAACCAGGTTTCTAGTGTGGAAAGAGAAAAAAATGTACCCTACAGTACTGCATGTGGTGTTTCAAATTCTATTTCTCAAAGACTTCACAGGATAGAATTAGTAACTATTGAATCACATGGCTGTGAGGCTTCAGAGTTTTATTTCTGGTCAGGAAGCCTTCAATCAGAGAAAAGGTTAGACCTATGGAAGGCTTCCTGCGTTTTGTTTCATGAAAGTTTCCTTGTCACATATGTCATTTTGACTTCTTGGACCTATGCAGTGTGCCATTGACTTGACCTGAAGATGGCTTGCCAAGTTAATAGAAATGGAACTGGATAAGGATAGCTTTTTTTTTTTTTTTTTTTTTTTTTTAAGAACAGTGGACTACAATAGATATTGTCATAGTAATAAACTTTAAGCTTATATAGGACAGAATTGTGAGATGTCTCAGCATAACCTAAAGAAAACTTGACACCCTCCTTTATGGATCTAGATTCTGGTAAAATTAAAGAAGCTGCTAACCAACTTTCTAAGTTCTCTCTTTTTAAAAATTATTTAATTTTTAAAAATGTCTTTATCTCTTGCCATTCTGCATTTGTACAAACTGCTCCCTATACCTGGAATATACTTCTTATTAATTTCTATTTCTCTGAATTTTCATTTTTAACAGTTAGCTTGGGTGCCATCTTCTCTGTAAAACTTTCCCTGATATTTCTAGTCATCGATGCTATCTCCTACTACAAATCGACTTGTAATCAGTTATCTATATACCTACACATACTTCCTTTTACTAGAATGTAAACTACTTGAAAGTAAGGCTTGATTCTTGTTTAGGGATTGTTGTTTGTTTGTTTGGTCAATTTATTTGTTTTAGTTTTATATCCCCAGGAATTATTATTATTTTATTATTAGGAATTTTATGTTTTTATATGTGTGTGTATAGTATATGCTATATGTATGCATATACAATACACACAGAACACTGTGTATATGTATACACACACATATATATACATGTGTATATATGGAAACATGAACTATTTATACATGTGTACATGTATGTATGAAAAATCTATTTCTATGTACCTATGCACAGATACATGTGTGTTTGCATAAAATAGTTAATAAATGAGCATCAAATTGAATTTAATTGAACTTTTAAGGTAAAAAACTAATTTAATTTTGTAAGTAGATGGCCTTAAAATTGCATGAGATAGCAACCTATGTTTGTAAAATATTTTTCCAATGCCAAGTTTTTTGGGGGATTTTCAAAGATTCTCCAGAAGTATTGAATAAAATTTCAAATGTTTAGCTTTTATGAGTTCAGTGTTTGGAGCTTCACAAAGGAACCCTATATTTGAGGATGTTCAAATTATAAATTTAAACTCAAAAATATGAACTGTTAAATTATTTCCAAGATCTAATGAATAGTTAAAATGGTTTTGTGTTATGTGGGTCCAGAACATGGATAGTAGTTTATTTATTGTTTAAACCATCTATTTGTTATATCTGCATCAAACTAGCCTGTTAAGATCTTGGTTGTTCTTTGGAGTCTAGTTATTTGCAAGCAACTTGACATCAAAAAGACTGGTGTTATCTTGAATATTTTAAGTTTGATTTGTAGCTTCATCTCATGACCTTCTGGTAGTTCAGAAACTCCACTTCTGCTTTTGATTTTGTCAGTTTCATACTCAAGAATGAAATATTTCTAACTTCATTACTCTAGTATTTTAAAATTTGATATATATATATACATATATGTATTTTTAAATTGTATATAAAATAATATAAATTTATAGATAAAATTATATGTGTGTGTGTGTGTGTGTGTGTGTGTGTGTGTGTGTGTGTGTGTGTAAAATAGAAGGATTTTTTTTTAACATCAGATGATGAGCATTTTTTACCTCTAAGGATTACTGCTATTTTCATTGATCAAATAGACAAATATTCACAATTTAAACCTTCCATGAAAATGTGTCCTTTGCTGGTTGATAGATGAGTCAATTTCTCTCTCTCTCTCTCCCCCCCCCCTTCTCTTACACACACACACACACACACACACACACACACACACACCACACACACACATACACTCACACTCATGCTAACATCACATTTCAGTTTCTTTGATAGTTTAGTCCATGCTGGTGATTTCTGTTTTCTTCTCTATGACAGCATCTGTAGAAGAAATGTGTCTGAACAAAGACAAAATGTCTCTCAGCATAGGCTGCATCCTGATTTCCGTTCTTGGTGGTGAAAACATCAGATTGAAGGCCATTCAGCTGTACCTGATGTTTGTTCCTCTCGGCTGCTTCAAGATTAACCTCTTCTGTGACTCAGGGCTGCTTTTGAGGAAGACATAGCAGCAGCCTTAGAGCTAGAACCCATTAGAAAGGCCCTCTCATCTTTTTCCCTTCTTGCTTCCTTTTCTCTTCTCCTAACCCTTTCATCTCCCTTGCAGCAGAACAAGTAGACTTATTGGTTGGGGTTTGCATCTAGACTTTAGTCTTCTCAGTAATAACTTCAGAAGATACCAGGACGTTGAAGAGTTTGGCATTTATATAGACACACACGCACACACACACATTATGAAACAACCATTGCTGGAGGGGCCCTGGCTTCCTATGGAAGAACCTTCGTCTTTGTTGTTGTTGTACAAACCCGTCTCATACTTTCCAAAGGACACACAGCAGAAAGCCTTTTGTTGCCTTATTTCTAAAGGCCTGAAGTTTTTAAGGGAAGAGATTTTGTTTTCCTCCTGGCTACACAATGGAGCTTTCAGAGAACCCCTTTTAAAAGGAATAGCTACAGCCTTTGTGTTGAAGGGTGTGTCTGTTGGCAGGGTCTGCTGATGCAGACAGACTGGCTGGTGATTAACAAAGGTCATTAGACTTTGGAATCTGGCAAGCAGAGTCAGATGGTATGTCTTCTGTGTGTAGAAGGACGGCTCCCAAGAGGCTGAGGCTTTCTGGAGATCCCCCCCCCCCCCTCGCCAGCTCTCCTTCCCCCCCCTACCCCCTGCTTTAAGAACTATTGGACAGTCTGGACCAGGATCTTCCTTCTTTTCTAAGCAACCCGGTGTGGCTAGGACTAAGGAACGATCAGTTCATTAATTCCATGGGACGGATGAATTGATCAGTTATGGGGCTTAAAAAGAAGCTTCCGAGATCTTTGTGAATGCTATTGGAAGGAAGAGAAGAGAAAGGTGTTCATTTGGATAGCCATGGAAACAGTTAATTCTTTGTTGGGAAGAGTGGAGTACCCGTTCCGGCCACATTGCTCTCTTGGTGCTGATTTCTTATATCAACCTAGCAGAGTCTTGTCTGCTGGAGATGGAGCTGAGATGCTGAGATAAGTGAGGCCATGTTGTGCACGGACGAGAAGCTAGGAGCCTCTGAGTGCAGGAGTTGTCTGAGCTAAAATGGCTGCTCCTGAGTGAAGCTCAGAAGACTGGGACAGCTTAGTGAGTCTTAAAGCTTCAGTGACGCAGGAGCTCCTATCTCTTGAAAGTGTGATAAACACATTCTGCAGAGCTGTGGCTTGTTTGGCTGAGATGAAAGGACTCAGCTTGGGGGGATGGGGAGTAAAAACTGGATGATCTGCTTTTCTGTAAAGTGCTCTAAATGCAGGAGTCGCCTGTACCATGGAAAAATTTGTTTTCAGGTCTAATGGACTGTGCGAAAGGAGACATGGGGTGGGGCTTCGGTCCCTGCTGTAATTTGATCCAGAGCAGATAGCAACCTCTTCCACACAATTTGGGCTGGTTGTTTAGACATAAAAGCTTGAGGATCTCGATTGTGGCAAATCTAGGAGCTGAAAAGGACTTAGGGTAGAATTTCTTCCTTCCTTTTTTTTTTTTTTTTTTTTTTTTATTGAGAAAGGAGGAATTACTGTGTGCAAGGGAAGAAGGTAAATACCAGTGTCTCCCTCTGTAAATTCAGCTCGTCCAGAATTGGACTTGCCAGGAGTTATTTTAGCAGGCTATCAGGAGAAGCATTCCTTCATGTAAAACCCTGATGCTATGCCCACTTGGGATACATTGACATCAGATTACAAGACTTGGATTCTGCTATAGGAATCATTTTATCTTTTGCAACGAATGCATGGAAGTTAGCCTCAAGAAAGGTTGTTGGCTGTTGTTTTGCCCCCTTTAGTCATCTCCAGTTCTAGATTAGAGAAGCCCAATGGGGCATGTGGGAAGGAATCCATTCATTAAGCTAATGGCTTTTATATAGTGCCTAGGAATTGTTTAAGGGTGGGAAGACCTTTTACCTCCCTAATACCTTTGTTCATTTCTCGGGATTGGGAATCTTCATTGAGTTAATGCAAAATAGTCTATAAATTTAAAACCCACACTTAGTGTCGAAATGGATATGGTTGGACAAGGTCTTTCACAACATTCTCACAACCTTTTAGATCAGGGTTCACACTGAACGCTTGTGACAAAAGGAAGGAAGGGAAAGGAAGGATTGTTCTAGTGATAAAGCATAATCTTTTTTAATAGAACAAACAAACCTAGTTAGTATTTTAAATCTGAGAACTCCATAACTATAATATTGATTATTGTGGGAATTTATGAGATCTTTGGACCCAATTTCAGCCTGGAAAATTCTCAGATACTGAGGAGATTGGTAGGAGAGCACTGACATTCTATTGCTTCTGTGAGGAGGAAGATACTGCACAATTAGATCCAAATTAGATTTCCAGAGGTATTTTTTTTTCCTCTTAAGAATTGTTCAGATACTGAAAATTATAAAAATGCTAAGATTCTTCTCATAGGTGTAACTTGATTTAATGATAAGAGTTTAATTTCTTCTGGTCCTTAGTTTGCTAATTTATAAAAGGAGACCAATTAAAGTCTTCCAAGGTCCTTTCTGACTCTAAAATTCCATAACTAAATTTTAAACAAGTAGAGAAGCTCATGAGCTAATTAGAGAAGTTCAGGGATCAACAAATATCTGATGATGAATGGATTTCTTTAGTGCCAACAGGCTGATTCTGTCAAACTTATACCAAATAAAAAAAAAAAAATTCATTTGACCAAATTAGATAAAAAAAAAAAAACTTTCTCCCCCCAACCCTTAGTATTATCAGATTACTGTCAAAGGGGGCACCATCACTTTTCTCTACAATTATAACTGTATATTTATATGAGGGATTCTAGGTATGTTTGGTAATATTTCAGCTAATGGATATCCATTTAGGATGGGCAAATCATCCTTAGGTATATAAGTAATGTGAGTTATTAATTTTTTTATGTCTTCTTTCAGAATTTCCTAATGTAAAGGAATAAACCGAAATCATGGAGGTACTACAGTGTGATGGCTGTGATTTCCGAGCCCCATCCTATGAAGACCTCAAAGCTCATATTCAGGATGTCCATACTGCATTTTTGCAACCAACAGATGTTACTGAGGACAATATTGAGCCACACTCTGGATCTGTGAATGCCAGTAATCAGACAGAGGTGGAATTTTCTACTGTAAAGGATGAATTTGCAATTGCAGAAGATATATCAGGTAAATCTATACTTATCTGAATATATGTGATCTACTTTAATTGCTCTGATTTATTTTTAGGCTACAACTTGATACTGATAGGACATCATCTCATGGGGTGCCTTCTCTGTGAGGCATTAAAATGATTTTCTTTGTTGTCTTATCTCTTGCTATTCCTGTCCATACTACACTACAATACTGTCTAACTAAATTAACTAGTCATTGCTCTCCAAACACATACCCTAAACTTATGCAACATTTTTTTGTTGTTGTTGCTTCCATCTGGAACAGTCTTCCCTTGATATCTCTCCCTGTTGAAATTCTACCCATCCTTCAAAGACTAACTTAAATTCCAGTTTCTCCATGAAGTCTTCTCTGTTCTCCATCAACACCATATATATTCTCCTTCCTCTCAACACATTTTGCCCATATTCACTTATCTTTTTCAATCTTCTATTATAGTTATTTGTGTTCATATCTCATTCCCTCTATTAGAGTATAAGATAAAAGAGTACATTTTTATGCCCCTCTCTCCACCTTTCTTGTCCAGTGTCTTCTTTGTCCATAGTATATGCTCCTAAATGTTTGCTCAGATGAATCAAAATGTCTTCAGAAATTTCAAAATAAGTACCAAAAACCTGAAGGCTTATATTTAATAGATAACAGGACTTTTTTTTTGTAGGAAAAGTTACTATGCCCTAATTTTCATATTTCACCTTCAACTATTAGCAGTGAAAGCTGTTTATAATAATCTGTGCTCAGAGGTCAGCCTGAAGGGCATCATCATGAAACTGTAGGTAACTTTCAATTTGGAAGGAAGGCATATGACATCTTTGGAATATGAGATCTGCAAATAAATAATGAGCAGAATGATCCTTTATCAGAGACTTCTGATTGTCTCCTTGTGTTGTTTCCTTTTGGGTTTTCATCAGTGCAGACTATCCAGCTAGAAAGTCCTTGAGAAAGGGCTCAGAAACAGATTGTGTATCTATTATCCAGGGAAGAGAGCAAAATTGGGAAGCACTCATCACTAGGGGCTGGCCCACTAGATGTGAGGTGCCAGAGAAAATCACCAAAGAAAAAAAATGTTTTCTAGTTTTTAGAAGGCTGGTAATCTTTATCACTTGAAAGAGTGGCCATATAAAGAAATCACAGATCCCTGAAGTAGAATTATAATGGCATTGATTCTATGATGGAATTTCTTATTGTTTCCTTTTTTCTTCTTCTTCTCTTCCCCTTCCCCCTTTTGCTTTAGGTCAAAATGCAGCTGTAATGGGGACTGGAAGTTATTATGGTCACAGCCCAGGATATTATGGCCAGCACATTGCCCCTCATCCCAAGCCAACAAACAAATTCTTTCAGTGCAAGTTCTGCGTTCGTTACTTCAGGTCAAAAAACCTCCTCATAGAGCACACTAGGAAAGTCCACGGTGCACAAGCTGGTGGAAATTCCCTTGGGCCCTCTGCCACCGGATCCTTAAATTATAACATCATGATGCATGAAGGATTTGGAAAAGTTTTCTCTTGCCAGTTTTGTACCTACAAGTCACCAAGGAGGGCAAGAATCATCAAGCATCAGAAGATGTATCACAAAAATAACCTGAAAGAGACCTCTGCTTCCCCAAGCACACCCCCTTCGTTGACTGACCCTGTGGCTGCATCGGTCTCAGTACAAGACCCCTGCAAAGAACTTCCAGCTGAGGTGGTAGAGCGCAGTATCTTGGAATCCATGGTTAAACCCTTAACCAAGTCAAGGGGCAATTTTTGCTGTGAATGGTGTAGCTATCAGACCCCCCGTCGAGAACGCTGGTGTGACCATATGATGAAGAAGCATCGGAGCATGGTCAAAATACTCTCCACTCTGAGGCAGCAACAAGAAGGAACCAATCTCCCCGATGTTCAGAAGAGTTCCCCGAGTCCTGTCCCGAATTCCAGCTATGTGTCCATGAATGCCACGAGCCGGGAGATGCCCAATGCCAATGTTTCTAGTTTCAGAGGCTCCATGGGCAACTCTCTCATTCGATCCAGTTCTTCTCCAGCTTCTAAGTATTCTCCTGTGTCTTATCCTCCGATAAAGCCTAAATCACCTCACAATTCTGGCCTAGTTAACTTGCCTGAGAGATCCCGTTACGGAATGGCTGACATGACAAATTCTTCCACTGACCTGGAAACTAACAGCATGTTAAATGATTCTAGTTCTGATGAAGAATTAAATGAAATAGACAGTGAGAATGGCTTGAATTCTTTGGATCACCAGACCTCAGGAATGTCTGCCGAACAACTGATGGGATCCGATGGGAACAAATTATTGGAAACAAAGGGGATACCTTTTAGAAGATACATGAATAGGTTCCAGTGCCCTTTTTGTCCTTTCCTTACCATGCATCGACGTAGCATCTCCCGCCATATTGAAAACATCCACTTGTCTGGCAAGACAGCCATCTACAAATGTGATGAATGTCCGTTTACTTGCAAGAGTTCATTAAAACTCGGAGCTCACAAACAATGTCACACAGGTACGACATCCGATTGGGATGCTGTGAATTCCCAAGGTGAAAGTATTTCTGCCTCACTAAATGAAGGCCCGATGTCTTACGAAACTGCAAACATGAACGGTAGGAAGACGGGAGTCATGCTAGAGACCCTGCAGCAGCAGCAGCAGCAACAGCAGCAGCAGCAGCAGCAGCAGCAACAGCATCAGCAATCACAATCACAGCAGCCACAGCAGTCGCAGCCGCAGCAGCAGCCCCCGTTGCCGCAGCCACAGCAACAGCAGCTGCCGCAGCCGCCGCCGCCCCCACCGCCGCCCCCTCCGCCCCCTCCGCCAACGCAGTCCCAACCGCAGCACCCTTACAAATGTACCATGTGTAATTATTCCACGACTACACTGAAGGGGCTCCGGGTCCATCAGCAGCATAAACATTCGTTCTGTGACAACTTGCCAAAATACGAGGGGCAACCCTCAAACTTACCGTTGGAAAGTGAGACAGATGGGCACACCTCTTCCAGCAACACTGTGAAGAAAAGTCAGACCTCAATCCTCGGCTTATCCTCCAAAAATAACTTTGTCGCTAAGGTTCCTAGGAAGATTTCTAACGATTTCCCTCTCGATTTATCACCGGTGAAGAAGAGAACGAGAATTGATGAGATAGCAAGCAACCTGCAGAGCAAAATCAACCAAACCAAACAGCAAGAAGATGCAGTGATCAATGTGGAAGACGATGAAGAGGAAGAAGAAGAGAACGAAGTGGAAATTGAAGTAGAATTAGACAGAGAAGAGGAGCCCACCGAGTCGATGATGGACGTTCCAAGTTCCTTCGCGGCTCAGCAGATTTGGGCGAGAGAGAGTAGTGATCCTCAGAAAGAGTCTAACTTCAGAAATGTGCCACATGATTATAACGCCACGAACGGGGCGGAGATTGAGCTGACTCTCTCGGAAGACGAAGAGGACTATTACTGCTCCTCAGTGACCATGAAAGATCACCAAGGTTCCAATACAGCTCTTCTCAACAACCAGCCCAGTATATATGGTGCTGATCACAACAATGAGAGTGCAGAATTCAATGACTCTGGGAGGCTTTACTATTGCAAACACTGTGACTTCAGTAACAAATCTGCCAGAAGCGTCAGCACCCACTACCAACGGATGCACCCATACATTAAATTCAGCTTTAGATACATTTTGGATCCCAATGATCACAGTGCAGTGTACAGATGCCTTGAATGCTACATCGACTACACCAATTTTGAAGATCTGCAGCAACATTATGGTGAACATCATCCTGAAGCAATGAATGTACTCAACTTCGATCATTCGGATTTGATCTATCGATGTCGCTTTTGTTCGTACACAAGCCCGAATGTTAGAAGCCTGATGCCGCATTACCAAAGAATGCATCCAACTGTTAAAATTAACAACGCCATGATATTCTCGAGCTATGTGGTTGAACAGCAAGAGGGACTGAATGCTGAGTCTCAGACCCTGAGGGAGATTCTGAATTCTGCTCCCAAAAATATGGCCACTTCTACCCCCGTGGCTCGTGGGGGTGGTATGCCGAGTGCATTTAGTAAGAATGCCCCTTCAAAGACTTTTACTACAGAATGTGAAAATCAGAAAGACCCTGCGGTCAACACCGTTGTCGTTTATGACTGCGATGTGTGTTCGTTTGCGAGCCCGAACATGCATTCGGTATTGGTTCATTATCAGAAGAAACACCCTGAAGAGAAGGCTTCCTACTTTAGAATCCAGAAAACCATGCGCGTGGTGTCTGTGGACAGGGGCTCTGCCCTTTCTCAGCTATCCTTTGAGGTGGGTGCTCCAATATCTCCCAAAATGCCCAACATGGCTTCCCCGCCCCCCCCACAACCCCCACCACCAGACCTCAGCACTGAGCTTTACTACTGCAAACACTGCTCCTACAGCAATCGGTCAGTTGTGGGGGTGCTTGTCCATTACCAGAAAAGACATCCAGAAATTAAGGTTACTGCCAAATATATCAGACAGGCCCCTCCTACCGCAGCAATGATGAGAGGGGCCGAGGTGCCCCATGGTGCTCCAAGGCCACCTGTCCCCATGCAGAGATTGAACAGAGGCAGCTCAGAGAGAGATGTCCCTCCTGTGGAGAATGAGATGTTTTTTTGCCAGCACTGTGACTATGGGAACCGGACGGTCAAGGGAGTGCTCATTCACTACCAGAAGAAGCACCGGGATTTCAAGGCCAACGCGGACGTCATCCGACAGCACACGGCCACCATCCGGAGCCTCTGCGACCGTGGTCAGAAGAAGTCCGGTGGTTGTATGCTGGTCCCTTCCTCCACCACTGAACGGGAGAAAGCCAAACTTCGAGCTCTCAAGTGCAGGCAGTGTTCTTACACCTCTCCTTACTTCTATGCACTGAGGAAGCATATCAAGAAAGACCACCCCAGCCTGAAGGCCACGGTCACTTCCATTTTGAGATGGGCATTTTTAGACGGCTTGATAGAAGCTGGCTATCACTGTGAATGGTGTATTTATTCGCACACAGAGCCCAGTGGTTTGCTTCTGCATTACCAAAGGAGGCACCCTGAGCATTATGTTGACTATACATACATGGCCACGAAGCTCTGGGCAGGGCCGGATCCATCCCCTCCTTCCCTGACGATGGCCGCCGAAGTCAAAACGTACAAATGCAGGGACTGTATTTTTGAAGCCTCTTCCATTTGGGACATCACCAATCACTACCAGGCTTTCCACCCTTGGGCCATGAATGGTGACGAGTCCGTCTTGCTGGACATTATCAAGGAGAAAGATGCCGCTGAGAAAATCCTCACCCCTGAAGAGCTAGCCAGCCAGGTCAACTGTGAGAATAAGATGATCTCCCCTCTTCCGGAGCAAGACGCTGAATGCACAGAGGACGCGAGGCTTTCCCCAGAAAAGAGCATCCAGTTGACCTCCGCCAACCCTGCCATATCATCCACCCCCTATCAATGCACGGTGTGTCAGTCTGAGTACAATAACTTACACGGTCTCCTCACCCATTATGGGAAGAAACACCCAGGGATGAAGGTGAAAGCTGCAGATTTTGCCCAGGACATCGACATCAACCCTGGTGCTGTTTACAAGTGTAGGCACTGTCCATACATTAACACCCGCATCCACGGAGTCCTCACCCACTACCAGAAGAGACATCCATCCATCAAGGTGACAGCAGAAGATTTCGTGCATGACGTGGAACAGTCTGCTGACATGACTCAGGCCGAAGTGGAGGAGACGAGCAGGATTTTCAAGCAGGGCTACGGTGCTTACAGGTGCAAACTCTGCCCTTACACTCATGGTACCTTGGAGAAGCTCAAGATTCACTACGAGAAGTACCACAACCAGCCAGAGTTTGATGTCTTCGCCCAGTCGCCCCCCAAGGTGGCCGTTACCCTGGAGCCCGAGATGCCTGCCGCCGACATCAGTCCCTCCCAGATCCCTGCTGCCGACGACGAAGTGGCAGAAGTGTCTGTGCCCGGTTCCCATTTCTCCGCTTCCCACCTGGTCTCCCACACCGTGTTCCGGTGCCAGCTTTGCAAATACTTCTGTTCCACGAGGAAGGGGATCGCCCGACACTACCGGATCAAGCACAACAACGTCCGGGCCCAGCCAGAGGGGAAAAACAACCTGTTCAAATGTGCCCTGTGCTCCTATACCAACCCCATCCGCAAGGGCCTGGCTGCCCACTACCAGAAGCGGCATGACATCGACGCTTACTACACCCACTGCCTGGCGGCCTCCAGGACGGTCAGCGACAAGCCCAACAAGGTGATCATCCCCTCCCCTCCCAAGGATGACTCCCCTCAGCTGAGCGAAGAGCTGAGAAGGGCGGTGGAGAAGAAAAAGTGCTCCCTCTGTTCCTTCCAGTCCTTCAGCAAGAAGGGCATCGTGTCCCATTACATGAAGCGTCACCCTGGGGTGTTCCCAAAGAAGCAGCACGCCAGCAAGCTGGGGGGTTACTTCACCGCAGTGTATGCCGATGAGAATGAGAAGCCAGCCCTGCTGGAGGAGGAGCAGTCCGAGTTTGAGAGGCCTGAGCTGGAGACCCCCGGAGAGACGCAGGAGATGGAGTGGCTGCCCTTCCGCTGCATCAAGTGCTTCAAGCTGTCCTTCAGCACTGCCGAGCTGCTGTGCATGCACTACACCGAGCATCACAGCAAGGACCTCAAGAGAGACTTCGTCATCTTGGGGAACGGCACCCGCTCTCTGGGTTCTGCCTTTCAGTGTAAACACTGTGATAGTAGGCTGCAAAGTATGGCAGAACTGACCTCACACTTGAACAGTCACAATGAGGAATTCCAGAAGCGTGCCAAACGTCAGGAGAGGAGGAAACAGCTTTTGAGCAAGCAGAAATATGCAGATGGTGCTTTTGCAGATTTCAAACAAGAGAGGGTAAGGATATGTTTTGATTTCCCTTCCCCCAGGAGGCTCCTCATTACTAGTGCCCACATGCACTTCTTCATTGGCAGCCAAAACTGCTACAGGCTTACTAGTGACTTAGCATGCCAGGGAGCTCAATAAGTCAATTAAACATTTCAAGCTTGATTATGCCCCCATCTCTGTGCCTCACCCCTCTCTGCGTCCCCATCCCTCTCCCTCAGACTCCTCCCAAGGCTCCCTGGGAGGTTTTTGTTGAATTCTATTTATTTCTTTCTGCCAAGTAACCTCCTTATCTGAAACCTAATTACACACAGCTTTCTATCGTAAGGCAATTGTGGGCTGCCTCTTGATTTCATTAGCACTCCTCAGCCATGTCTTGGTCATCACTTTTCTATATGAGATATGAATTTAACTTCTCGACTGGTAGTTCACCAAGAAGATCACTAATGCTGTAGTTATGCCGGGTCTCAGCCGCACAGTTAGCATTGGTTTGAATCAGATAAACTTGGTGGCAGTGAAGATGAAGCTTCTGCGCAGAAATGTCCTCCACTCACTTCCATTCAAGTTGGAAAGTATGTTGAATCCAGACACCTTATGTAGTAGGCAGCGGGCCTTGACTCTTATGAATTCAGGAGGTATTCCTTGATGTAAAATGCTAATCTGCTTTAAAAAAAAAAAAATACAGCAGTAATTACGAGAGTAATTGGCAGAAAATGTGAGAGAGCTCAGAATACTGATGCTACCAATGTATTTTGCCAGCCTTTTGGTCACTTAGAAGAGGTGCCAAAGATCAAGGAGAGGAAAGTTGTGGGATACAAATGTAAGTTCTGCGTGGAAGTGCACCCAACGCTCCGCGCCATCTGCAATCACCTCCGCAAGCACGTCCAGTACGGGAATGTCCCTTCAGTGTCAGCTGCTGTGAAGGTGAGAACTCTTGGAAAGTTCTGGATGAGCATTCTTGTGTGTGAGCGAGTCTAGTTACTTATTAACTGCATTGCTAAGTAAGAGCCTCTTCAAGTTTGAGAATGCAGCCATTCTCGAGGGATGATTGGATTTCATTGTTGAGTTGCACTTCTTCATCCCACAGGTGCAGAGAAGGAAGGGATGTTGTTTTTGTTTTTGTTTTTTTTTTTGTTTTTTTTTTTTTTAATCTTGTGACTGATTCCATTTTTTGTTTTTGCTACTGCCCCCTTCCCACCAGGCAGTTTAGTTCTGTGAAGACAAAAAGTTCTGGTTCTTGGAATGGCAGGTTCTGGATCACCTCTTTGCCTGGATCTGATGCATATTGGTATATGCATAATTATTTCCTCTTCCAAGATATCCGAGCTTTTAGGATGAATAAACCAGAGAAATCATCATCATCATCATCATCATCATCACCATCATCATCATCATCATCATCATCACCATCATCATCATCATCACACTCATTGCTTCCCATCTTGTCTCTTCTGGCTGAGAGTGCAGTCTTTTTCTTGAAGATTCATCATTATGCTTTCATACCCTTGGCAGCAAGGCTGACTTACAGAGGTGCTTGAGAATTGGTACATCTGTGATGAAGTCTTCAGTTCATTGTTGTCTTAAGAGCCTTTTAATCTTTGTCTTTATCCTTTTTCCCCCTCATTCCTGAAGGGTGACTGTATTTCCTTTCCCCTCGTTTCCCCTCCTCCACTTTTTACTGTATTTGCTTTTGAGTAACCTAATCTGAATTAATTGCTTCTAGCTTTTCTAGTTTTAAAGTAATTGTTATTCCCGGTTGGGGCACTTAGCTTCTAGAACACTTTGTCATTGCTCTTGAATGTTCACTGGGCAACTGGAAAAATTTGGATTCCTTCCTCAGGATCCACACTTCTTGTCTTGTTTCTTTTGCAAAGTTGACATCATTGAAAAGCTGTTTCGTTCTTCTGAAGACTAAGACCATTTTTATATGTACAGAACCCAGGCAGCCCAGGATGCTTACCATCTGGAAAGAACAAGTTCTTCCATACTAAGTGCCCCGGCCTTGTTCCACACAGGGAGGTCCACTTTGTAAGAGAACGGTCCATCTTTTGGTTTCTTTTCCGAGGATCACCCCTAAAGCTAGTTGGTCAGATAGACTTTCTCTAAAATATGGGTCATTTCCCAGACTTCAAACTACAAGATCTTTCATGATTCTTCCACTGGAGAAATGATCTCTGTTTATGACATAGGCAAAAGGATTCCTCTCTAGGGAGACTTTTTCTTTGCTCTTTTCATGATGGCACAGATATTCTTGTACATTAAGAGCAGTTTCTGAATATTTGCTTCATTACCACTTCTTTCTGAGCTCCACTTAAAAGAGTTGTAGGTACACACACTTTTCAAATAAGCTTGAAATGTATGCTAGTTCAGACAGGAACATATGTAACTTTACTTTTTTTTTAGAGTGGGCAAGAAATGAGATGAGGGCCTCCTGCTTTCATCAAACTTATTAATATGCTCCTGAGCACTTTTCTCACACATTTTCAAAGGTAACAGAAACACATCGAGCTGGTTTTCCCAAAGCCTCCACAGCATGAAGAAATGCCATTTGGGGCTCCCTTCCAAAGGCAGCTGGAAATGTAGGGAAACAAAGCTGATGAATTGGGAGAGTGAAGGGAAAGGAAAAAAAAAAAAACTTGAGGAGACCTCGAGGGAAAGGGTGGGGGCGTGTGTGTGTATGTGTGTGTGTGTGGGTGTGTGTGATTTTATTTTTTAGCAGGAGGCTGAAGAGTCTTCATACTTATTTGTGGACGGCTTGAAGGAAGCCAACAGCAGGTTGCTAGACCAGGTGGATGGTGAACACTGCTTAGTAAATGGAATGTTGGAAGATGAAACCCATCCGGGGGGATACCATTGTAGTCAATGTGACCGAGTCCTGATGTCCATGCAGGGGCTGCGTTCTCACGAAAGGAGCCATTTGGCGTTGGCCATGTTTACCCGGGAGGACAAGTACAGCTGCCAGTACTGTTCCTTTGTCTCTGCTTTCAGGCACAAGTAAGTTCTTCTCTTTAAGGGGAGTTAATAGCTGGTGGGGAGGTTGGAGACTTTGTAGCATGTGGGAAATGAGGTGTTAGGGGAATTTGCCACTTGTACAAATATTCCTTCATCCAGAGATCCAAGAACTATGTATGAAAGCAAATTTGCATTTGGGGATTTAGGGAAGAAAGGAAAAAGAAAATGACCTATGAGTGAGATATCTGTATTTTCATCCCCTAAGAGACCTGCAAAAGTGGTACCTAGCTGGACTTTGAGCAAGCCACTTCCCTAGCTTGGGCTGATACATACAGTGAGCAGCTCGAACTAGATAACTTACAATGAGCTTCCCAGTTCTGGAAGACATAGGATGTCACCCACCACAAATTTGAATCACAGACACATAGGGTATCAGTGCTAACAGATCTTCAAGTTCTCTCTTTATGGTGAGACAAAGATCCAGAAAGTGCCCAAGATCACTGAAAGAAGTTACTGGCAAAGCCTAAGCTGGAACCACATGTCTTTTTAATTCCTGAGTTTAAATCCAGCCTTAGACATTTGCTAGCCATGCAACCCTGCACAAGTCATGATACAACTATTTGTCTCAATTTTCTCAACTGTAAAATGGGGATAATAATAGTACCTGCCTCACAGGGTTGTTTTGGGGATGCAATGAGATAAATTTGTCTAAATTTTTTAGCATGGTGTCTGGCATAATTAATAAATGCTTGTTTCATTTCTTTATGCATGATTCTTTCTACTGTTTCTTGAGGGCAGAGTTCGAGGGTCCCAGGTCATGTTTTACAGCTTTGCCCTGGGCCAACTACCTCATTGCCTCATCAGAGATCATATCCTGGACCTAGAGCCTGCAGGGACTTTGGTGGTCTGCTAAGCTCGCTTGCCCAGAGAGGGTCAGCGACGTGCTCTATGTCACAGTTCTAAGGGGTAGAGCTTAGATCTGAATTCAGAACTTTGGAGTTAGCCCTTTCCATTATTCTTTTCTCCCCATGGGTATAAAGTAGGCAGATCACTAGTTGTTGCTGCCTCCTAGTATTCCTGTGTTGCTCGTGAGGATTATGAATGGTGTTTATTCTTATGTCAATAAGAAGAAATGAAATTGTGGACTGTTCCTTCAAGGCCATAAAGTGACACTTGGCAGCCATTGGTAGGCAGGAGGAACCAGTGTTTCTTCTGGGGTTGCATGGTAACCTATATCACATGGTGCTTGGGAGTCAGGGAGGGAGGAAAGCTTATAACCTCATAACTCTACTAATGGATTCTAACCGAAGCGTGCTAGCGGTTCAAGGCACAAGCATGAAGGATTGTGAGCAGTTCTATTATAAATAGTAGCCTACTTAAACAGTAAGCAGATTCATTCCCATATCAGCTATTTAGAATGGGGGTTAGTTCTGGGAGGTACTGACACAAATTAGTGCTCTGCATACCTTATTTATTTGTTAGATTTATTGTTTTCCCTAGACCAGTAATTGTGATGTTGCACTCTGGGTCCTTTATAATGAAATCATTTCTGTATAAAATGTCTCTGTGAAGACTGATGTACAATAAATCTGGTTGTGTTTATCAGGTCATATTCACTGTAATGTGTTAAGGTACAGAAGGAGATGGCCAAGCTTCTGGATCTCTCATTGTCCTCCCTTAAAGACTTGCGTGTTGTGTCCCAGCATTAGAGCAGACCCTGGGTACAAAGACAGAGGATGGGTAAATGACTTTCAAATCAGGGACAATGGGAAAACCCCTCCCTCCCTACTCTAGTCTCAATGTTCAAACTGGTTCTCTCTCAGCCATTTCAAACCAAAGCATTTCTCAAATTCCCATTCTCCTTTCAAATGTTGATGGACTGACAAATGTACCGTACATAACTCATGCAGGAGATGGAAAGTCTGGGCTCCTGTCTGATTTTCCTTGATGATCTAACCTCTCCTGAAGAGGTTTTCCTTTTGTGTATCAGGGAAAATAAAAGCAAAGCTCTGCTATGGTATGCTCCTATTACCATCTCCCTCATTCTCTTGAAAGTTTCCCTTCTGCTTTTGCTCCCTTCTAAACAGATAAGCCACTGGACATTCCCACTCCCCCACACCCCTTTCTCCAGTCTATTGTTTGTGAGGGCCACCATTGGAGAGTAACAAGCAGTGGTTGGAACAGCTTGTAAATGGGTCTCCTTGAAAAAGGGTAATGAGAAAATATAGCATGTAATGTTTAGTGGCAGCTGACAATTTTTAAT
Source organism: Sminthopsis crassicaudata (assembly GCF_048593235.1). NCBI lineage: Eukaryota > Metazoa > Chordata > Mammalia > Dasyuromorphia > Dasyuridae > Sminthopsis > Sminthopsis crassicaudata. Next base: position 652,788,084 of record NC_133617.1, read on the forward strand.
CCTATTATTTCCCTTTTCTGCCTCCTCCACACAAAGCCTGGATCGCCATATGCAAACTCATCACGGACACCATAAACCGTTTCGCTGCAAACTCTGCTCCTTCAAATCCTCCTATAATAGCCGACTGAAAACTCATATACTCAAAGCTCATGCTGGTAAGGTTCTGAAGACAATAGTCCTCACTCCATTTTGCATGCTCATACTAGGTTCTCAACAAATGCTTGTTGAATTGAATTGTTTGTTGAATTTATCGATTTCAAATTTGATGGTCTTTAATTAGACTTTATTTTAAATACATATATATATATATCATTAGTCCCATCATGTTTGCTTTCTTTTTTTATCCTAAAATAATTTAAAACTCACAAATCACAGAGCTCCAGCTTCTGTCAGTCTTAACATGAAATGAATTAGACCAATTTTTAGTCAAGAGAAGAGCTTCTCTTAAATATTCACTTTGCATTTCTAGGGAAAACAACATGGCATTGCAAAAAGAATATTGGATCCAGGGGCAAAAGATCTACATATGAAGTCTGGCTTTTATACTAATTATCTCTGGGATCTTAGAAAAGTGACTGCCCTTCTCTGGGTCTCAGTTTTCCCATCTGTCCATTGAGGAGGTCAGATTACAAGATCTCTAAGATTCCTTCCAGTTCTAAATCTAATGACACTAGAAAGTGCTAAGAATTTTCATATTCACTGGAGATACTCATCAGTGAAGTTCTAAGAACAAAAGAAAGCCCATTTAGTTAAGAAAAAAAAATTTAAGCTATTCTTATGTTCCTAGATACTGTAATGTGAAACTGACAGGATAGAACATTTTGTGTTACTGGTAAAAGGGAACAGAGAGGACTGGAACAGAGAAGGAATCCAGAAAGCCAGATAGGGTTCTCTTATTCAGAAAAGGAAAATCATCTGAGTTACTGTGGTACAGATTTATGACTGAGAGGAAGGTTGTACCATTCTCTAAACTTTAGCACATCTCTATAAGGCCACATTTCAGACAAATACCTTCTAAGGTGTGATTTTGAGAATCCATTTCTTCAAAAAGCTTTCAGGTGAGACATTAAGCTAAGGAAAAGAGAAAGTAAAAAGGAAAAGATCCAAGGAGGCTTGGAGGAGGTTCCATTTAGTACACTCAGGAGAAATCAGATCTCTTTAACTAAATACTTCCCCCAAAAGGCAAAAGATATCCTTCCTATTTATTTACAACCATAACCCCCTGAACCCGCAGGACTATGGACCCTGAGAATGGAATAGACCTTGTGGCAAGGGGCAGGTCATTTGAGTTTCAGTTTCCTTGCCTGTAGAATGTTGCTACCTCACATTGTTATAAAGAAAGTGATAGGCAATCCATAAAATACACATATCCATGTGAAGAGTTTTTATTTTGGGTAGTATTGATAATGTATTCATTACATGGTAAATTGCCTGGAAATGTCCAGATCTGTACTGATATGATAGAAAAAGTATGGGGTTCGGAACCAAGGAAGTAAGTTCTGTGTCCAACTGTGTAACTTTGGGATAATTCATTTTTATTCCCTGGATCTCAACTTACTGAACTGTAAAATATTGATAATAACACTTATACAATCTGTACTGTCTTTTGAGAAAAGTGCTTAGTAGATATATATATATATAAATATACATATGCATATGTGTATGTGTGTGATGGTGTTTAATTGTTCAGTTGTGTGTGACTCTTTAGATAGAAAACTGTAGGCCCAAAGTAATGGAAAGCACACCAGCCTGAGAACCAAGAGAATGGAGTTGTTGCTCCAGTTATGTGACCTTAAGGAAGCCATGCCATTCCTTTGGAAGGATCTGGCCAAAGTGATGATATCTGAGGCTCTTTCCTACAGTGATATTTCTTTGAACATGTGATTTCCTATGTCTGCTTCCACTCTGCCCTGTTCAGTAACAGCTGCTCTCAGGACCATTAGAATGTATTGCTATCATCTTGGATGGTGATAACTGAGGATTTCTGCATGTGGTGGACAAATGGCTGGGGTTCAGACCCCCCCTTTTCTCTTACTTTCTTGGGGAAGAGGGAAAGTAAACTATGAGATTATAATGGTTTGTTTTTTACAGAGTCTGTAGAATTTAGGATTGGAAAGGACCACAGGGCCATTTAGTCTAATTCAATTCCCCATTGAGTTGTCTACCCTGGAACATTCTTGTGAAATGACATTCCTGATCATTCTTCCAGAAAAAAAAAAAAAAATTACAAACTGAAATCATCACAAAGCAAGAATGGCTACAAATGTCCTTTTCCCACAACATCTTTATTCCACACAGAACATCAGATACAGAATACTAATAGTTCTAAAAGGCTGGACTATGGCTACATCTTCCAGAAGTTTTTGCTGGATTTTGAATCAAAGGACCTGGGTTAGAATCCCATCTCTTTTATTTATTATCTCAGTGATAATAAGTCACTGATCTCCAGATCTGTTTTCCTAATATATAAAATAAAAGGGTTGGACCAAATGACCTTGAGTATTCTAAGGATCACTTAGATCTAAAAGATCAAGTTTAAAATTAGGGCACTCATCAATTCTCTTAGCATTATGTAAACAATATACAATAATGGAATCAAAATGAAAGAGGGAAGAGCTGTTTGTAAGTTTGTAAATTCTACAGGCTTTGTAAAAACCAAAGTATTATCAACTGGGTGTGTCAGTAGGTGTTTCTATATTGAAAATATTTCAATGAACAGCTAGTCTGCAGAATGAAGAGTGTGCAGGACTTGGGGTCAGGATAGTTAGAGATATACTTCTGACTATCTGTGTGATCATGGGAAGGGGACTTCACTTCTCAGAGATAGTATCTGATAGATGAGTCACAATCACAGATCATTGATTGAAAGCTTTTGGTATCTGTACCCTTGTTAACCCTTTTGTTTACCTATGGTGCACAGCTGTGTTTACCATTTTGCACTCTATCTAAACAGTCAGACAATGGGCATGTTTCACAGCTACTGAAATCTAGTTCAGATCCCACAGGATGGCACTCATTTATTAAAAACCCCCACTGGAAGATTATAAATGAATTCCAGACTGCAAGGTTTAATGTAACCACTGGAACTCAGACTTCTTAGAAAGCTAGTAGCCAAGAGAGAAACCAGCACCCAACTTGGATCATTGAAATTTGACTATAAGCCAAGCCTGAAGTTCATTCATTGATTTCCATTACTATCTACTATATCATGTTGGTCATTAGTAACTATAATATCTCACATTTCTAAAGAATTTCAAGATTTACAAGGTGCTTTTCTCACAATAAGTCTAAGATGTAGGATATATGTATATTTTCTTGATCACTAAATGGACAAAAACACTGAGGTTCAATGAAGTGTCTGAATAGGATCACATAGTAATTATCAAAACAAATATATGTCTTTGTTTCTTGACTTTATATCCGGGGTGCCTTCTATCACATCAACACTATGGTGCATCACTGATGGACAGGGCCTCTAAAATGGGGGCATTCTTCCTGAAGGAGTTTTCTTTCCTTCTTTTAAGCAAGTTGAGATGATATGTTTTTTCCTATGCTATTTCTCCAGTACTTGTTTGTTAGATCAACCAATATTTTCAATGCCCTTACCATTGCAAAATTATATGCTAGATATTTGAGGGCTAAAGAAAGAAAAAGGCTATAGGCTTTAACCTTAAGGAGCTTACAAGATTGTTATTGTATGAAAAACACACATATAAATTTATAAAATGAAGAATACATAGGAGAAGACAAGCCAAGAGGAGGAAAGCAGAGGAATGTAATTTAGGAGTTCAGGGGAAAATCAAAGAAGGTCTCACAAAAGAGATGTCACTTGAAGGAAGAAAAAAATTATGTGATCATAGATTTATTCCTACAGGGCAACTTAGAGGCCCTCAGATTCAACCTCCTCATTTTATAGATTACAAAAACCATTGACGGGAAAACTAAGTGACTTGCTCATGGTGAAAAAGCAAGTATTAAGAGACAGGAATCTCTTTCAGAGATTTTGAGGCAGCTAAGTGATGCAGTGGATAAAGTTCCAGAGTCAGAAAGATTCATCTTCTTGAGTTCAAATCTGGTCTCAGATACTCACTAGCTGTGTGATTCTGGGCAAGTCACTTAACCCTTTCTGCCTCAATTCCTCAAATGTAAAATAATCTGATGAAAGAAGTAGCAAAAGACTGCATTTTCTTTGTCCCCCCCCAAAATCAAAATGGGGTCAGGGATAATTAGACATGACTGAAATGACTGACAACACAGATTTCTTTCAAATATGGGGGATAGCATATATAAATGCATTAAGGTGGGAGAAGGCAGAATGATTTGGAGTAATAGCCCATTTTGGTTGGAACTTAGAATGTGAGAAGGGTAAGTTAGAGCTAGACCACAGAGGGCCTTGAATGCCAGATGAAGTTTATATTTTTATCTCACAGGTAATGGAGAACAGCCCAGAACTATGATCAGACTTGTACATGAGGAAAAGTATGCTGGCAACTGTATATGAAAAAAAGGGATGGTGAGGAAAGGAGAGACTAGAGGCAGGAAGACAATTTAGGAGACTAAATAGTAGGACTCAAGGCAAGAAGTAATGAAAGCCTGTATATGAAATGGCACTGGACAAATGAGAGATAAATTTTAGAAGTAAAATTGTCTGGAGCTTCAGGATTTGGCAGATCTTGGAATGGAGGGTATGAATAAAAGGGAAGAGTCGAAGATTAAAGCCTGAAAAAGAGAAGTATATACTCTTTGATGACAAGGGATGTCTTTTTTATTTTCTCTTTCTGTTCTCAGGACCCAGTGCAATGCGTGGCACATAGTAAGTGCTTAATAGATGCTTGTTAAATTGGGTGGTGATTCTGTCAACAAAAAATGGAAATTTAAAAAGAAAGGAAAGTTTTTTAAAAAAAGAAATTTAAGTCAGAGATAAGATCTTGAATTCAATTTTGAATGTGTTGAGATTCTAAGATAGCATTTTGGCATCTTTAGGAACCTATATGGTTGCTCTTAAGCTCAGAGCCACTCATTCTCCCACCCATGTAAGTGGCAGTTTATTCAATTGGAGCCCCTTCTGTGGTGAGTTGTTCCCATAGGCAACCGCCTTGTCAAAAGTGCTTTTTTTCCACTGGGAACCAGTTAAATGATTGAACTTGTTGAAAGAAGTTAAAAAAGAGTTTGTGAAGCCTCACATTGACTCCAGGGCACTGAGTTAAATTTGTATGCTCAGAAGTGACTTAGACTGGTGTTTTGTGCTTTTCTGATGAAAAGAAGTGATACTCCACAGAACAAGGAGCCTGATTTTTCTTGGGTGATAACAAATGAACAAATATTTATTAAGTGCTTTCTATGTGTCAGGCCCTCTGCTAAGCACTGGATGATAATAGATTCTACAGAGTTAAAACTTCTGTCTTTGATAATGAATGACTTAAATTAGAGTATTCTCATTTAGGCCTTTTAAAACCTCTGTACTGATCTTATCTGTGAAGGCATTCAGGGCAGCCCATTTTAGGAAGGGCTCCAGTCAACTGGAGTATGTTAGGATGCCCCCCCAAAATGGTAATGACATTGGGAATTTAAGCCTAAGATTGTACTTTCAAGATTCCTGAGTTTACTGGTCCTGGAGAAAAGAAGACTTGGAAGAGTTAGGATCACTGCCCCAAAATAGGATTTTGATACAGAAGAGGTAATGGCTTGTTTCGAAGTTTCAGAATGAAGTTACAGAGACACAAATTTCAGCCCAGCATCAGTAAAATTTTCTCAACAATAAATTGAAGAAATTACCTTATCAATGTAAACATTCAAGAAGAACCATTTATAAGGGATATTATAGACAGAACTCACACTTCTGGCAGGGATTGGGCCAGATGGACTCTTGAGTTTCTTTCCATCTCTGAGATGCTCCAATTCTAAGATTTTTGAGCCTAGGCAAAATATTTTTTGTTCTTATTAAACAATGGTTTGGCAAAGATAAGTAACTTAGATTAGTAATTTCTCTGGTTATGCTGTTTAAGCCAACTCATCAGTATTCAAAGCACCCATGCAAATGTTGATTTGCATGAAAACTGAAAGATTAACCTAGCAAAGCAAGAATGTTGGTATTAATTCTCATTGTCACATCATTATGCTGCCCCTTAATTTGGGAAAGCCTGGCAAGAATTGGCTAGGCCAATAAACAAGCTGTTGAGTGAATTTTATAATCAAATAAGATAATAGATGTAAAATGCTTTACCTTTAAATAGTATATAAATTTAGTTATTATAAGAAGCTTCAGACACATACTAGGAATATCTTAAGCCAATCACTTAAACCAGTTTGCCTCTGTTTCCTTATCTGTACAATGAGCTGGAAAAGTAAATGACAAACCACTACAATATCTTTGCCAAGAAAACCCCAAATGCCATGTCTGACTGAAACAGATGAACAGCCAAAAAGCTAGTAGATGCAGTATAGGGAAGATCCAAGTTAAATCTTATAGTAGGTGTTTGACCCTGGTCAGCCTTAATTTCTTATCTGTAAAATAAGGATAATAATGGTATTTCCCCTCACAGAACAAATGTGAGATTCAAATGAGATAAAATGTACTTTATAAACCTTAAGGTATCTTGTAAATGTCAGCTATTCTCACACATCCTGTGGGATTCACCTGACTTAAATGTTTTTCTATGATACTACCTGAGTACTTCTTAGATACAAAGTGTAGCATCCTTTCAACCTTTTCTGGGATCATTTTGATTATCGCCCAGGTGTACCAGGGGGAAGACTCAGTGGTAAGGAATAGGAAAAATGATTCTAGGCCAGATGCCGAAGCCATTGACAAGTCATGGATTATTGCCATCCTGGTAAAAGTGTCGTAAACTGATCAACAGTGAGATTTGTAGAATTCTCCAAGATTTGGACTGAATGTAGGTTAGAACACAATAGAAGAGCAGGATGGGCTTATATCTGGGCCAGATTCCTTGTCACTGAGTAAAATGCAGATGAGAATTGATTGACATTGATTACATGGTCCCTTAATTCTCACCCAAATAGGAGAGGCTACCTGCAGACATGGGGAGGGAGGAAGAGAGGAATGTGGAAGGGCTTGCTGAAATAAATTTTATATAATGTCCTGATTTGCTTATTTTCTCCAACACCACAAGTATAAGATGTCACTCCTGTTCCCTGAGCATCTCCCTCTTTGCCCTCCAGATGCTTGATCTGATGGAGTTTCCAAGGACTACTTTTTGGTAGGGATGGGACATGGGATTTCATGTTCTGCCAAAGTGGTCCTCAGACCAAGATATTTGACAACCCCAATTCTAAAGCAAACGACTTTAGTAATTCTTGTCTCCTTTTCCTTTCCTTCCTTCCTTGTCCCTTCCCCTTCTCCCATTTCTTGTCCCTTTTCTTACCACCCTATCCAGGTGAACATGCTTACAGATGTTCCTGGTGCTCATTTTCCACCATGACAATCAGCCAGCTGAAAGAACACTCCCTCAAGATCCATGGAAAAGCCCTGACCCTCCCAAGACCTCGTCTGGTCAGCCTTCTCTCCTCACATGCCCACCACTCCTCACAGAAAGCTGCCTCTACTGAAGAAGTAGAAGACTCCAATGGTAAAATAGGCTTCTGAGCCACAATTAACCCCTTGTAAAATATTGTGGGATGGGGCTTATGGGGTGAGGGAAGCTTGTGGCAGACAATTTTTAGAGGAAGCTACCCCCCCAAATGGACAGATTTAGCAAGAAAAATACATTTAAATAGATAACTGGGAGAAGTGTTTGGGGTTGGGATAAGAAAGAAATATTTATGTGAGTTTATTGTGTGATGTGCCAAAAAAAAAAAAAAAAATCAGACTGATACTATTTTGAGTAGTGTGTGCTGAGATACCACATCACATGAAACAAATCACTAAGACCTTTTCTTTGATTTTTGGAATACTGTATATAATGTAGAGCACCTTTTTGGTTCAAGATATATAGAAAAATCACAGGAATTCCAACAAGAGATATTCTGAGAAATTGAAGTAGAAAAATAAATCTTAGGGAAGAATGTTTCACTTGGCCAATCACTATCTTAGGGATAATTCAATCTTCAGATATTTGAAGGATATTGAAATATTAAAAAGACTGACAAGTGATTTGATATGGTAAAAAGAAAATTTTGGAAATGAGATGTATAAGAAATTATAGAAATCTAAGTCACAAAAAAAGCATAGAAAACAATGGAAGATAAGTCATCATTGCTTAAGATATAGTTAGATTGGCCTCTAGACTAAAATACAATGTTCTCTACAATTGGCTGCTCCATAAGTATTGTTCCCTGGAAGCCTGAGCTATGGAATAAAACTTTTTGACTTTCTAATTCCTATCCGACTTGCCTAGTATAATGGTAGCTAAAGGAAGGGGAAAATGTAAATTGTTTTAGGTGCAGAAACTAGGAAAAAAAAAATACTTACTGTGGTTTTAAGAAAAATTGCAAATGATTCAAACTCTAATGGAACCAATTTGACAGCATTAGCAAATTATTAAATAATCCAAACAATATCAAAATAATCTTTATTCATAAGAACTGTAGGGAGGTAGTTATAAGAGCAATATTAGAAGTAAATGGAAAGTCTATTAGAGAGGAATAGTTAACTCCTGTAGCTGAAAGTAGCTTTTATTTGTTGTGATTGAGAAGCTAGCAGAGGAGTTATGAAGGTTTTTTTTCTTAGCACAATCCTGTCGTACAGTTTAGCTTGTTGCTTGATTTTCCTACCTTGAAGCATTTCCGTTTAACAAAGAATGCTTCATTAGTGTTGTCATTATTTATAATTTGTTGAGTACTGACTGCATATGCAGTGTTGTTCAGAATGCAGGCGGAAACAAGGCCTTGCCCTGGAGGCTTATAATCTTAGGGCTCAAGTGGAAACCTGTTAAGAGGAACACCTGAAGGTATGCAAAAATTAAAAAAAAAAATTATCTTTTCATCGGACTGCAGCTATTCACCAGGGTCATTTATAGCATACAATTGAAAGCAAAACTTTTATTTGTCCTGAGTGGTATGAGCATCACTATTTACAAAATTATTATTAAGTGGTTTCATCTATAATGAAAACTGGATGCTATGGAACAATTTGGAACAAGCTGAGGATGATGATATTCTCTTCAGTTGGCCTATGAAGGAAAGAAAAATCTTGTATTACAAATTTTTTAATGTCATTCTTAATTTTTTTTCCTCCTTGGTTTAAGACACAGATGTAGATAGTGGAGAACTAGTTCAGCTAAATATTTTTTTCAATAACAAATTTTGGGCCAAGGTATTGTAATTTCATTAACTGACTTAGTTTCTTTGCCTCCATGAAGGGATAATAATAATCATGACTGATATTTATGTGATGATATAAGGCTTGCAAAGTGTCTTTTTGTTTTGTTTTTAGTTTGTGTGTGTGAGTGTGTGTGTGTGTGTGTGTGTGTTTGTTTTGTTTTGTTTTGTTTTTAACACATATTGCCTTATTTGTTATGCAAGAAATCTTAGGTAAAAGCTATGTGAAAAAAAATTCTAGGTCACAGAGCCTGAATGTTAATTTTAGTTCATCCATTTCTACTGACCAGAACAGTGGGTTGGAGGCCTAACCCCACAAGTTTTCCTTTAAAGTGCAATAAAATTACTTGCAGTCCAGATTGACTTAGGTAGGCCTTTAGAGTTTCCAACAGAAACTGTGATAATGAGGACATTATTGTTTGTTTGTATCTCTAACAGGACTTGGGTAATATTCAGTGTGACAAAAACCTGCCTTTCTATTGCTAGCCACAAATAGTTTGTTGGAAGAGATATAGAACTGATTTTAAAAAGAGAACAAAGAAATGAATATGAAAAGTGCTATTATGCTCACTGTGAAGGAACATTAAGTAGAGCCCACACAACTCAGCCAGTTGAACTCTGAAGTTTTTTAAGTATATAAATAACTTAAGTTGAGGAACTAGAAATAATCTGGTTTAATTTTCGAATTATAGAAAATGGGATCAGAAGATGAGGATGAGTGAAGAAACATCAAATTAACTTGGATCCATTTCATGAATGGGTAGCTAGATAGAATTATAATTAAATGTCAATAAATGAAATCCTATAGATACATAACAAAGATTGGATGATGATGCCTAAAGATGAAGAAATGCAATGAAATTGCCACAAGATCATTTTGCCAGAGATCTTAGAAGGATGAGAAATTCATCTGGAATAGACCAAGATGGAAAGAAAAATAGGCTTTTCAAGAAGAGAAAACTGTCTTTCTTAAATGCTAGCCTGCAATGTATGCTATTGTTGGTATTTGCAATACTCAGAAAAGTTTGCTAGAGTACATTAATGTGGAAATGTTATGGGGTTCTTAGACACTATTGATGAGGGTTCCAATATTGCAGATCTTAAGGATACTAGAATATAAGAACTGGTCATCTATACCAGGCCCTCACTGCTCTAAATCCATATTCTGGCTGTTTGGTAGTTAAGGAGTGGGCTAAATGAATTAGACTAGTAAGCTCTTTGTATCTGTGCTGATAGATTAGAAAACTGATCAGATCTCTCTCCCTATGGCAGAGAAAACATGGCCTTAAAAATGTACCTCCCCACCAAGTAATTGATTGTTGCTTCCAAGTTAAAGGGAAATGTTCTCGCCAGGCCAATGGGAAAGGAGTGAAGAATGCATTCAGGGAGAGAGAGATTTCACTGATATTGCCTGTGCAGTACACCTTTTCTTTGGGTCAAATGGGGGCTTTGGAGTTCAGGACTATCAATCTAGCACATCTAACCCATAATAAATTTATTTCTCTATTTACCAATTGTTGGGAAAAAGTAACTGCTGTGTAGTAGTGGTTCTGTGTGTAGGATAATGGGAAATGGTGTGTAATTGCTATTCAAAACAATGCATTACAGAGAAACAACGATTGTCAACAAAGGAAAGTACTTTGCTATGTTCTGTTTGCTGGTATTCCTCTCCTTGACACATAAAATGGGAAACTGTTTTGCATCAAGTTTTTTCATGCTTTTGCTTTCCTATATTGGGAAAAACAAAATGCACATACACAAAAATAATACAAAGAAACTGGGACATCCATGGCATAGCTACCAGATTCTTTTAAGTCTGAATTTTACACAATGTTTATGGCAGTGGGGATTATCATTATAAAAATTAGTGACTTATTTGATATTCAAGTCAGTTTGGAAAATCCTTGTTTTTCCTTTATCCCAAATTCTCAGAATAAAGAATTGTCATTAATTTTAATAGATTCTGCTTTGTAACATTATATAGAATTGTCTACAGTAGGAAATGTTTTTTGTGGGTCATCTTGGTTAGTATAAATTTTAAAAAATTAAATGTAGTATAAAATGAACGTGGTGAGTTGGGGATAGCATCTTTGGTTTATACATGGTAGTAGCAGAAAAGAAAGAAATAAAAGTTTGCGTCCATGAGCCTTCCACTCCACCACCCTCTCACCCTCCCTGTGCTTTGCCTTGAATGCTTCTTCAGGGAAATAGATACCTCTCTGTCCCAATTTTCCCAGTTTTATAATAGAGATCTTAATATATCTAGCTCACCTACCCAAGAGAGATTTTTGATGTTATAGCCTAATGTTTGCATGGAAATTGAAATTTGTTAATGCAAGTTCTTCTTTCGTGGTCTCCCCATTAGACTTTCTACCCTTTGCACAGTTGCTAAGAAAACTCTTGTAACACTCATTAAAAAATAGCTTCTCTGGTCAAAAACCTGCAATGATATCTTATGTGAAATCCCAAATTATTTGTCTGGCATTCATTGAAAATCCTCCATTTTTAAACAAATATTTATTAAGTACCAGCTGTATGCATGGCACTGTGCTGGGTATTTGGGATACCCTGATGAAAAAAAAAAAAAACCAATCACCATCCTTAGCAATATTGTAGTTTATAAATAGGAAGATGTATTATGTACACAAATGAATATACAACAAAATAGAATTGGATTACTGCAAAGGATAAGTCGCTTAAAGGTGTAGAAGAAATTCAGGGAAAGAGGGCTTTGTTGTCAGCTGTAGAAAGCCAATTCTGCTAGCTAATGACCTACTCTGTGATATTCTATTCCTTTGGATAAGCAGTAAAGTCTTTACCTTTCTTCTCTACTAGTCCATGATCTTTCCCTTCTTCAAAATAGTTCAAAGATACCTCCAGGACCTTTATTAGTCAGTCAATCCACAAGCATTTATTAAGCACTTACTATATATCAGAAACTAGCCAATGTCCTATATAATCTCTTTACACTCCTTCTGTACCATGGAAAATACCACCTGTTGACATGTTAAGTTTTAAAATATTCTTTATGTACAAACAAAGGTATTATTGTCTCTCCAACTGTTCTGCTTCAAAAAGGGAGGAATCTTCTCTTCTGTGTTTTGCCCATGCATAGGAGCCATGCTATATTAATAGACACTAGCTGACTCAATGATGAGATGACAAAAATTTTATTGGAGTCAATCACTATGTTCATTTTAGTTCAATTAACATTAAGTGTCACAGAGTGCCAGGTATTTTGCTCAGCAGTCTCACCGACAGATTAACAAATTGTTAAGAAAATGGGAGCTTCATTTCTCTTATATCTAGGCAACAGGTTGAAAAGCATCCCTAGGACTTAGGGATTATCGGAGGAAACTGTTTCTGAAACAATTCTTCCTCAAGAGTAAAAACTGGTTCCTTATTTTAAATAGTATCCGAACATGGAGTTTATTTCCTAAATTAAAGATGCATTTTCTTAAATGGTGAGGAGTTAAAAATCTGGAATAGATTAAAAAGATTAAAACTTTTCATCCTCTAGAATAGGACTTTTTAAACATTTTCCACTCCTTTTCACCCCCCCCAAAATTATTCTGGATATATAAGTATACAAATCAAACATTTACTGATAGTAAATCATAAAGAAATGTATTTTAAAGCAATTTTAATGTGTTATATATGTACATATAGATAGAAATTTTACCATTTATTAAAGACAAAAACAGATTTGCATACTAATGAGATGGAGGTGCTTGGTTATTTTTACATAAAGAATTAAATATTGGCAGAATAGTTGATACTGCAGGATTTGAGCTTTCAGGAACCTTCTACCATTGCCAAGTTTTTCATGACCCCCATATTCAGTTATGTAATTCCTCATGGGTTGTGATCCACTAGAAAACCTGGTATAATAGATTCTTTGGGGTTAGACATAATCTGAAGTTATTTCTGCATTCATCCAGTGTTACTACTTAGATTGTATTAACAATGCATTTGAATTTACATGAACAAATTTCCATGGGTGGGGAAAAATCATGTGCTCTTTGTTTATACAGTGTTTGTTTGTGGTTAAATCCAAATACAGGAAACCATAGAGAAAAACCACACATAACAAAATCCTGGGATTCAAGTTCTCAGATCTACTTGAAGGATTTCTATATCTATATCTAGATAGATAGATATAGATATAGATATGTATGTATGTATGTATGTATAGTCAATGAAAAAGAGAAAGGAATCAGTATAGATAGATAGAGAGATATAGATAGGTGTGTGGAGTCCCTTATAACATATTCCCCTGTATTAAATATATGTGAGAGATGCTGGAGTGACAGTTTGGTATGGTGGAGAAAGGGTTGGCTTATATTCAGCTTTTGGCACATACTGTCACCTTGTACTGGAGGTAGCCACCTGAAGCTAGAAATTAACAGAGAAGCATTGCTGGAGAGAGATTCCTCACCCAGGTCCAGGCCTAGCCCAGTTTCAATTCTAGGAAATATGATTGAAAATCTTTAAAATTATATCATGATCTTTCCCCAGCACCTACCGGTCTCTTAACATATAAATGATTGTGAGCAGCTTTAAAAATAATCATGGAGGTGTATGATTAGATCCAGTCTTTTTTCTTAAAGAAAAACTTTGATGAAGAGTTGTGTTGAGTCTAACTCTTGTTTCAACTCATTTAACCTTGAGTTCAGCAAAACTTGACACTTAAAAATTAACATCCAAGATGACTGCCTTTCTGAGAGAAGTTTCTCAGACCTGTAAATAGGTCAGTCATAAAATTCAACCTTTAAGAAGATCCAATTAGTTGCTAGGCCATCAGCCCTTCACAGGGCTTCTATTTGTAATCAGATGTCTCCAGAACAGAAAGAAAGATAATTTCTTTAGAAATAATAATGAAATGGAGAGGCTTGAGTGAATTATTGTGAACCATAAAAAGCCACAACATTTATAAGACAAGTTATAATATTGGTGTCCAATTTATAATTTCTGATAGGTACAGCTAATCTCAAGACTTTCTTGATTAGATCTGATTAGAGGAAAAATCTGTCTTCCTAACATGAGGCCTTCTAGGTTAACTTAGCACTAACTTTAATGACCAAAACTAAAATAGCACTTTAAAGGTTGCAGTTTCTTAACCTTAGCAGTGTATTATGGCACTGATAGAAGGTAGAAGTATTTTTATGCACCCAGGAGACTTTAGGAGAAAAAAGGATAAATGTTTAGCTTTTGACCCCAGTAATTTCTTCTCTCCAAAAAATGTCACTTTAGGGTATGGCCATGCATAATGGCATTTGATAAAGTTCTCCCTCCTCCCCTGCCCAGAATCCACCTGCCTAGGATTTCTTTCATTTTGAAGAATTAGCCACAGATAATAGACCAAATGCTAAAGCATTTAGAATGCACTTGATCCATGCCCTGGGAACTCAGTAACTAACCCATCTCCCTCATTCTATTGCCAAGCAAAACATTTGCTCATCACAAATGTGAGTATGCATTACCAACACATTCAGAGAGAGTTATAGCCAAAGCAAAAGATTGATTTAATGTTTCACATTCAACATTTTCAGGCTTTAATGTACATTTTGAAAGTTTCCAGGAGAACCTAATCACATGAACTGTCTGAAGCTTTTAAGAAAGTTTAGTAAGGAAATGAGCAGATCATGAGCTATTGGCCAAATCAGCAAATGCCCTGATTTCTGACTCTCCCTTCACTTCCTTGATGTTGAAAATTATTCTGTCTTTACCAAATCTCAAACTATATTACAAAGTAGTAATCGTGGAAACAATCTGGTATAAGTAAGTCAGTGGAATC
Source organism: Sminthopsis crassicaudata (assembly GCF_048593235.1). Lineage (NCBI taxonomy): Eukaryota > Metazoa > Chordata > Mammalia > Dasyuromorphia > Dasyuridae > Sminthopsis > Sminthopsis crassicaudata. Next base: position 652,803,160 of record NC_133617.1, read on the forward strand.
AATTAGATACACAATTCATAATAATAAATAACCATACTGGTCTAGATTGGATAAACTCCAGGATCCAAACTTTTGGGACAGAAACTCAGCATTTGACAAAAATTGTTGAAAAAAGTATAAAACAGTTTGACAAAAACTAGATATATACCAACATCTCATACCTTATGCCAAGATAAGGTCAAAATGGGCACATGATTTAAATATAAAAGGTAATATCATAAGCAAATTAGGGAAGTATAGAAAATTATGCCTCTCAGATCTATAGATAAGGAAAGAATTTATAACCAAATAAAAGATAAAGAACATTATGGAATATAAAATAGACAATTTCATTAAATGCTAAAATGTTTTGTAGAAACAAAACCAAGATAACCAAGATTAGAAGGAAGGCAGGAACTGGAAAGAATTTTTTACAGCAAGTTTCTCTGATAAAACAGAATTACCTTTCTACATATTTTCCTATATATTTCTACATATTATTCAAATATATAGAGAACTGATTAAAATTTATAATGCAAGTCATTTCTCAATTGCTAAGTGGTCAAAGAATAGGAATGGTAGTTTTCAGAAAAAATCAAATAATCAAAAAAATCAAACAATCATATAAAAAAATTCTTTAAATCACTATTGATTAGAGAAATGTGAAATAAAATACCTCGTACATATCAAATTGTCTAATATGACAGAAAAGGAAAATGACAAATGTGGGAAGAAATGTGGTCAGTTTGGGACAATAATGCACTTTTGGTGATCTAACCATTCTGGAGAGCAATCTGGAACTATGTCCATAGGAGAATAAAACTGTATGCTTTCTGACCCACCAATACCATTATTAATTTTTTTCCCCCAAAGAGATCAAAGAAAAAGGAAAAAGACCTATAAATACACACACACACTCTCTTTTGTGATGACAAAGAATTGAAAATTGAGGGGATGCCCATCAACTAGGGAATGGTTGAATAAGTCATGATATATGATTATAATGAAATACTATTATGCTATAAGAAATGACAAGCAGAATGCTTTGAGAAAAAAACCTGGTCAGACTTAAATGATTTAAGGTGAAGCGAGCAGAATTAGGAAAATATCGTACACAGTAATAGCAATATTGTTCAGTGACTTAATGAATGACTTAGCTTTTCTCAGCAATATAAAGACCCAAGACAATTCCAAAGGACTTATGAAAAATGTTACCTTCCATCAGAGAAAGAATGGGTGGAGTCTGAATGGAGATCAAAGCATACTTTTTTTTTTTTTTTTAGCTTTGTAACTTTTTTTGACTTTTCCTTTTCAACATGGCTAAAAGGAAATATGTTTTGCATGAGTTCACATGTATATGCTATATCAAATTACCTGCCTTATCAAGGAGGAGAGAGGGGAGGGAGAGAGAGAATTTGGAAATCAAAAAAATTTGTTTAATGAATGTTAATTTTTTTACCTGTAATTAAGTAAAATTTAAAATAAAGGCAGATACACGAACATACTCACAAACACAGACATTCAGACTACAAAGAAGAACATGTATATATGAGAGTGAGGGAAAAGAAAGAATCCTGAAGAGTATGCTAGGGATTTTATTGTGACAGTGATGATGTGTTGTCTGAAGGCAAGAATCTTAAGTAGTTTTAAGCATAACAATGGACAGAATCTAAATTCTTATTAGACTGGTTGATTTTAAGTATGCAGTGTTTACTGTAAATTATATTTTGAAAGTTTTATAGATTTTTTTTTGTTTTTACACCAGAAACAGGCAGATTATTCTAAAAATGAACAATTTTGAGGACTTTTATAAACTGATGAATAAAACAAGTGGAACCAAAAAATGAATAATTTATACTCTAATAACACTATTAAAAAAAATAACTCAATCTAGCCCTCCTTTATCACCTGACTTTTCTCCCCAGGTGTTGAAAAAACCAGATATTTTAACAGATATTTTAAAAGATCATTTTCTTCAAAGTGGCCAAAGGATTCTGAGTAGTTCACACTATATACTTTATGAGCTTTATTAAGGGATTGTCTAGGCAGGGATTATAGATAGGTGAGACAACAGAAATATATTTGAGAAAAATGAGAGACGTGGTAATACTTACCTGAGAATGGATGGTATGGCCAAAATAAACCCATACCTATGATAACACAAATTGGTGTCTTAAACATTATCCATGGTCCTTCAAGCAGAAAACCAAAACATGAACAGAAGAGTTTCAGGAGTAAGATCCACCTATAAGGAGCTTTTAACCTTTTCAAACAAGATGCTTGGGCTTATTCTGTGAGACTCATTTCTTTTATGGTTTTTGTTCAATTCTGTTCCCTTGTTAAACTTATAGGGCTTTCACCAAGACATCCCACACCCTTTATGTAGCTTTAAGGAGAGGAGATACCTTAGAAAGAAATTGTTAGGCAGAGATGTGTGTACAAGAACAATAGAGGACTGCATTTTTATGGACTAGCAAAGAAGAAAAGGATTTTGCCCAGCTAGGCCCCTCGGAAATACTCTGGGACTCACAGTCCTAAAATGTTTCCTATAACCATCCCTCCCTAAGTCATCTTTTATCATTTAGTATTGTATCATACTTAATTAGAATTATGCTGATAGCCACATAAATAAAGACTGGAGGTTTCTGAAGGCACACTTTCAAATTTGTAGGAAACATTTATTTATACTTCCCACAACTCCTATTTCCTTAAACAACTACAGTTAAGTGTTTTTGGAAGTCATCCAAGTGATTTATGCAAGGGTTCCTTGCTGTCCTCATGCTTAATTTCAAAGTCCAGCATCTGAAAAGGTGATTCCACTAACTAAGCCCTCAAGGTTATACAGAATACTGCTTCTTCACTGAAGGCCTAGAAATTTTCTTTTAAAAATAAATAAATAAATTAGCAAAAACCCTTCGTATTGATACTTTGAAGAGCTTGATTACTTCAGTTAAATATATTTGAGACAGAAAGGGCTTTATTTGAAATAAGTGGATCTGCTTTGCTGTCTACCACCTGTGTGATCTTGGATAACTCATTTGCTTACTCAGTTCTTTGAAAAGTGAGGAAGTCAAAGTGGATAGTCCTTTGGGGCCCGCCTTCCAGCTTTAAATGCTGCTACCGTCCTATAATCCATATATTGAGGACTTCCTGGATACAAGATATAAAAGAAAAAAAGTACAGTCCATTCTTTGAAGTAATCTACAATCTTTTTAGGAGACAGGACTCTCACGCATAAAGTAACAGGGACCAAAATAGATAATAGATAACAAAGGGCTCAATTGTGTAGTTACATGTGCTTTGTACTGGAGGGACCCAGAGGAGAGGAGATGTGCTGAGTATGGGAAGGATTTATGGAATATGCTAATTTAAGATAAGATTTATAGGATTTGGATGGACAGAATTCTAGGTGAGAAGACAAGAAGAGGAGAATGAACTTGATATGTGTCTGATAAATAGATCATAAATTCCTACATATGAAAAGCTTTGTAGTAATATTGGAGGGAAAGTTGGCATTGGATGGAACAGTGGTAGAATGCTGGACCTAGAATTAGGAAGACCTAGAAACAGTTTTTTAGCTGTGTGACTCTTGGCAAGTCACTTAACCCTGCCTGCCTCAGTTTCCTCATCTGTAAAATGGCAAATCACTCTAGTACCTTTGTTTAAAAAAAAATCCAAATAGGGTCACAAAGACTCAGAAATGACTGAACAATAATAACAAAGTTGGAATAATAAGATCAATTCAAATGTCTGAAGACCCTGACAAAGAAACTTAGTTTGGATACTTTTTGATATGTTAGGAAATTGGTGGAAGGGGTAAGGTTAATTAAGAAGTTACTTTTCCTGAGTTTAAATTGCAGGAGGATTAGTTTTAGTTGCATTGTTAGTTAAGTGACTTGAGAAACTTTGAAAATGGGTGCCCTTTAATAAAGAAATAATAGGTACCATCTAACAACATGTTCTTCTGGATTATTGCTACCTCAACTTCTAACATTTTCTGGTATCTTCTAGCATCCATCATCATTCACACAATTCACACAAAATAGTTTTGAATTGGGCCTACAACTCCAAAAAAGAAAAATCATTATTCCTGAAATTATGATCCTAAAATAAAACCCAAGTTGGTCATATGTTTATATCCATAAAAATAAAAAAAAATTGAACTGTCCATGGTTTGATACTCATAAATAAATCATTTTGTTTTCATTTAAAACACAAACTCCTTGAAAAATGATTGGAAAACTTAACTAGTGTGCAAATGGCAAACTGGGAAGTATAGCTAATATATTAGGTACAAAATCAAAATTTTAAAAGATCTTAATAGGCTGAAGAAGGAGCAGACACTAAACAGGATAAAACTTCACTACATAAATGTAAAATCTCACACATGAGTTCAAAAAATCAACTACACAAACATCAAGTCTTAGATTTAGAGCTGAAAGGAATCAAAAAGATTATCTAATAAAATTTCATTTTATAGGTAAGGAAACTGAGGATCAGAAATGTTAAATGACTTCAGAGCATAGAAGTAGTTAATTATCTTAGATATATACCCAGTTTCTCTGAATCCAAGTCTAGCTGACTTTCCCCTGGTTACTCCATACCCATTCAAGTGAAAAGTATCTGGGACTTTTAGAAGTAAAAAGGGCCAATGCTATGTATGGCATGGTAGCCACAAAAGCTAATGCAGTTTTAGAATTAGCTAATAGAAATATTATCCAGGGCTATGGAGGTGAAAGGTCCATTGTACTGTGCTTGCATCGGGCAATATCCAGAGTACTATTTAGTTTTGAATACCACATTATATTTAATTTAGTAATTATTTATTAAGCTCTTACTGTGTTCAGGGTACTATGCTTTTCCCTGGATATGAAAAACAAACACACACAAAAAGAGTTCCCGGCACAAAGGAATTTACCTTCTGCTGGGGATGGAATTATATGTGCAAATAAGTATAATATAGATTACTTTGAGGAAGGAGAAAGCATTAAGGACTAGGTAGATCAGGATGTTACAGAGAATTTTACACCTGAGATGAGCCTTAAGGATAACAAGGATTCTGAGACAGAGATTTCATTCAGTAATTTTTCAGTTATATCTGAAGATGATCCTCAGTGAGGATCTTCTTGACAAAGATAATAGCGTGATTTACCATTTCCTTCTCCAGTTCATGATGAGGGAACTGAGGTAAATGGAATTTAGTGGCTTTCCTAGAGCCACCCAACTAGGATTTAAACTTAAGCAGATTTAAATTCAGGAAAATGAGTCTTCCTGACTCCAGTCCTGGTGTTCTATCCAGTCTACCACTTACCTGCATTTCAGGCATGGAGTACTATATGTACCAATGTGTAAAGTTAGGAGATTGGGGACAGCTAGTTGTAGCCCAGTTGGGTTGAATTTTAAGGAAGACAAACTAGAATTTGTCTAGGAGATGGTGACCAGATTAGTCCTAGAGATCATCGAATTTAAAACAGAGGTTTCAAATCTCCCTAGAACCAGGGGGGCCACTAAACCATACATAAAGGATCCCTGTAGAGGCTTGTTGACTTAGAAAGCTACAGGCTAACATTATCTATGTTTTATTATATTTTGTTGTTGTGTTGTGTTTCTTGATTACATTTTAATCTGATTTGGGACCCAGTAAATAGTTTTGTGGCACTATGTTTGATATTTTTAGTTTGAGTGATGGAAGGGACCTCAGAAAATCACTTAGAACTTTCTGCATGTTAGCAGAGACCACATTTCTATCTTCAAAAAGTTGAGTGTTATCATTTGGCAAAAGGTTTAACTTGCTTAGTAAAGCCCCAGAGGAAACACAACTAGGTCTGATGGGTAGAAGTTTCAGTAGGGAGAGGAAAGTAATTTTTATTTCTAACAATTCAAACTTCCTTAAACTGTCATTATCTGCCTTGGGAGGTTGTGAATTCCCTATCATTGAAAGTGTAATCAGCAGTAGACAGAATCATCAGGAATATTGTAGGAGAGATTCTTGCATTCAGTGGAATGTTAAATTACTAGGCATCTGTGGTTCCTCCTAAGTTTAAAATTCTGTAAATCTTATAAAATTCACCAATATTTCAATATATTGGTACCTAATACTTTTCTAAGTGAGAAAACAAAGTGTGGAGTGATATTACTTATAATATTTGTTATGCTAAAATCAATTTTTTTAAATGATGTTACCTGTAAAACTAATGAAAATAACTCTAGAACATAAGATAAATCAGTGATAGAGAAGATTTTAAAATAGCTCTTGTGTTTGTGCTGAGACCACAGAGACTGCTGAGACAGCCAGCTCCTAAATAAGGATGAATGGTCTATACACACTATGTCTTTGCTCTGTGTCCAGAGGGGAACGTGAATTATTAAGAGGATCAGAGGGTCAGATAGTTGGATGGAGTTATGAAGCAGTTCTGCCCCAGGGATTTCTGGGAACTAGAGTTTCTCTAAGGCATTCCCTCTTATTATGAAGAGTCCAATCTTTGGGGGGAGGAGAAACCTAGCCTATGTTTCCCCTCTACTTTACCCTTAATGTACATTATTGCACATATTAAGGCCAAATTATCAAATATGTATGTATATAATATATATATAATATGTATATACATACATATGGCTATATTGCTATTCCCCAGTCTGGAGCTGGTGAATACTGTCAGCAAGTAACTTTTAAAAAACTATTTCCTTAGCCAGAAATTGACTGCCTGTAATCTGCCAACTTCTGTGTTGATTTGTAAAGTATTATAATACTAGCAAAATTCTTTGACACCTTTTGACATTTTGCCACCAACCAGAGGATATTGTGGAAAACTTTTAAACTGTGACAAGAAAAAGAAAAAAAGAAAATTGACCAATTAAAAACAAATATTTTTTTCTTAAAAGTTCAGAATCCAAGATGACAAGTAAATTAAGTTCTTAAACTTTTTCTCTCTGGCGACCTTTTACTTGGGGTATTTCAGAGAGGTGCTTGGGATAGGAATCCCCTTTGGGGCAAGTGGTTTTCTATTTTTGTGCTGAATGGAGGCATCCCAAACACTGGCTTCTTCAGGATTTGTCACTCTGAAAGACTAGTGGATTTCCTTAGTAACTGTGAGGAGCCATCAACATGATGCCAGTGTGAAAGCCAGGAGGCTTAGTTAATGTGGAACATGTAAGCACAAACAGAGCTGTCTGTGTGTTGAATATCTGTGAATGTACAAATATAAAAAATAAGGTCAATAGAAGGAATGTGGATGTACAATTTTTGTTAATCCTGGAGGGGGTGGTGGGTGGGAAATTAGCTGAGAAGTCCATTCAGGGAAATTGGCAGGACTGTCATAAATAAATGTGTCTCTACTTTCAGAATCATATAATGTTTTAAGGAGAAGCAAACCTTTCATCCTGCAGATTCCATCATCTTAAGCTGTAATCAGTCAACGTACTTAAAAGCAGTGAATTTAAGCACTTCTTAAACTGCAGGAAAGGCTCTCTGCTCTGTGGAAATAGTTTGCTAGCAGCGTGAAGGGACAGAAAGACTAAAGTCATAGTCTAGGAGTAGAAAATATGGATGGACATGGAACAGGATGGGGCGTCACAGGCATGGGGTGAGAGTAGAATGAATAAGCCTTGCATTGCCAGGCTGCTCATGCAAATTACTTAACAAGAGTAAATAACTCCACAATTCTCCACTCCTTCCCCAGAGTGAGAGGTAGTCTGGTATCCTGGGTAATTCACCTGTTCTGGTATTAGAAAGCCCCTGGTTCTTCTGACAAATATTAATTACATTGCCCTGGGGAGGCTATTTAACTTTACAGTGCCCCCAGGTCACTCTCTAAGACAGGGGTAGGAACCTTTTTTCTGCCAAGGGCAGTTTGGATATTTATAACAGCATTCACAGACCATGCAAAATTATTGATTTGCGGAATCCAAGCAAGTGGAAGGTTGCTCTCCCTAGCTTTCAGCTCCTCATCATCATCTGCAGTTGCCTTAGCAAATGATTTTGATAAGGGAGCTTTCTTGCTAGAAAAATTTCCTGTGCACCTTCAATATAATAGTTCTGGACAAAAACAAAAGCATCAAATGGATATATTATTTTTGTTGTTATTACAAACAATATAATAAGTAATACTTGATAGAGTGGTGGTCTTTAAGTTAAAAGGACTTGGGGTCAAGTTCTGACTGACACATATTATTAGCATTCTGGCCATGGCTAAAATTATTTAACCTAACCATTCAGTATTCCAGGTAACCCTATGACTATAAACTACTAATTATTATTAGTAATAAATAATACTAATGCAAAAAAGAAATTGTTCTTCTTTGGTGAAGGAAGTTTCTTACACCAGTAAAAGGGCAGATATGCTCCTAGCAGCCATCACACACACACACACACACACACACCCTATGACTATAAACTGCAGTTAAATTGTTCTTCCTTGGTAAAGGAAGTTTTTTACACCAGGGAAAGGACATATATGCTCCTAGCAGCCATCTCACACATATAAATACAATTAAATCAAATGTATGATCTTAAAATAAAACCCTAAAATTAAAACTATTTATAATTTGATCAGAAAATATCAATAATATAATTTTAGTCAAATATAATTCTATGTTATTTAATCCTTCCAAAATGACTTGTATATTCATAAAAACCTTGGTGCCTTTGTTTTTTTTAATATAGTTGTAGTCAGCAGGTATGCAGTTGTTCTAAGTCTGCTGACCTTGCTTTGTATCACTTAATGTCTTTCTGTATCTCTCAGTACTCTTAATATTTGTCATTTTACCGCACAATGGCATTACATTATATTAAGTTATTTGGCCATTCTCCTTATCACAAGTCATGTCTCATTGGGCATATAGATTGTTTTGCATTTTATGTTATTATAAATACACATGATATCAAGTTTAAAGTACCTGGTAATGAATCAACCCTGGTTATCTGTAATTTTGTTGTTGTTTTGTTTTTTTCTTGTATCTACTTCTGTATTATAAATGGAAGTACCTTCAAGCTTTGTAGTTCTGTGAGGTTAGAATTTTGCTTACTTGCAAAATGTGAATTGCTGATTCAAGGTTTATTTTTTTAAAGCTCGTGAGGCTTATAGAACATCAATTAACTTTTTAAAAATAATATTTTGATGAGTTCAGTGTAAATGAGTCCCAAACACATGTACTTAATTTCCCTCAATAAACACATGGGTTTAAAAATTAAGGAGGAAGCAAATGGGTTGGCAAGATATGGTTTATATTTTACTGAACCCCAGAATGTTTGGAAAATAGTCCAAAGTATGTTTTTCCAAAACTTGAACATCACTGTATTCTCTAAGCTATCCTTCATAAGTACACTGCATTCTTTGGTTTATTGTCATTGCCTACATGCTGAGTAAGGCTGAGTACTGACATGTGGATGTCTATATGTATATAATCCATTGGTTTTCACAGTCTGAATCGCACTGCAGGGACCAAAAGGACATAAGCCATGTATGATGAGATATTCTCAGGATATTCAACCTAAAGAGAAAGAAGACTTGTGTTTGAAATATGTAATTTGAACACCTTAACTCCAACTGAGTAGAGTGTTTTTATTTCCTACTACATAGGATGAAATACAGAATTTTTTTTTCCCACAGAATTACAAATCATTGTCAGTAGTATATTACTCTGAAGTTTTGTTTTGTGTGTTTTTTTGTTTTCTGGGGGAAGAGATTGGTTTTATTTTTTTTAATAGTGTGGGTGGATTTGCTCTGTGCAGTCAATATTGTTACATCCAGTACAAATAATATGTGTCAATGGTCAGGTCGCTGGACTTCTCTAGATCTCAGTTTCCTTGTCATTATAAGGCATCAGATAATCAATTAGTTGATCTCCAAGGACTTTTCCAGCTCTTTATCTTATGATTTTATTGTAACAGCTGGCTAGTATTGGGAGGTGGTTTGTGACTACAGAACAGAATACCTGGCCTCCATGGAAATTAATCCACTAGCCGTGGCCTCTCTGACAACATGTATGACTATTATGACCTAATTAATCAAACACGAAAAGCTGAGTTGGGAACTTTGATCAAGATTCTCCTTTTGTGAAAAACTACTGTTTCTTCTCCAGGCTGAGAGTTTGACCCTGTTTCTTTAGTGAGGTATAATCTCACATGCCCATCTTGTAAATAGCATACGTCCCCACAGCCAGAGATCACTAAATAAACTGAATTATCAAGGCGTCTCTCTTGGGAAGAACACTGGATATAGAGGACCTTGATCAAAATCCTAACCCTGCCACTCACTACTGCTGTTTGTATAACTTTGGAAAAATCATTTAATTTCTTTGGGCCTTACATTTCTTGTCTGTAATGCATTAAGTAGGTAGATATGAAATTTGGATTTTTAGATTGATTAAGCTTTTCTCAGTCCTAATTAGTTCTATGCTGATACAAGAAGGGAACTGTTCTCGGAAGGACATTAAATGGCGAAGTAGATAAAGTTCTGGACTTGAGATCAAAAAGATTTAAGTTCAAATAACTGATTGAGTGACCCTGTGCAGATTATGTCATGTCTCTTAGCTTTAGTTTCTTCAGCTGTAAAATGTGAATAATACCACCTACTTCACAGGGATGTGGGAATCAAATGAGATATATGTAAAGCAATTTATAAGCCTTCATATTCCATAAAATAATAATAATTGTTATTATTGATTTTTGTTATTGTGAGGACCTGAGTTCAGATTCATACATAGCCTGTGTGACTCTGTACTAGTCACTTTAGCTTTTTGGTCCTCAGTTTCTTCCTCTGTAAAATAAGCTGAAAAAACAAATGGCAGACCCTTTCTGGTATCATTGCCAAGGAAACCCTAAATGGGGTCATGAAGAGTCAGGTATTACTGAAACAGCTGCACACCACAATAGCAGCAGATGCTCGGAATCATAAAAGACCAAATGTCTCCCTCTGTCAACATCCCGAAATTCTGCCTCCATAGCTTGGAGAACCCACTGATCATCCCTTGGTCCTGCATTCAATATGTTACAGAGTTATGGAGATTATGAATTACCAAAGAGATATCAAATACTGTACCCCCTGGAATAAATCCTTTCTCTGCTCTTCATCATGGGAGAAGAGGGGTTGCTTCTAACTCTAACATTCCATAACTGACAATCCCAGCACACAGGGAGATGGCTTCCATTTATTTGAGAGATAACACTAGTATATAAATGGCTAGACACTCAACAATACAACTCAACCTACAATTAAGTAATTAAAGCAGCATCTCAGAGCTGCAGTAATTTTGAGGAAGAGAAAATCAATTTTATGGGCCAAAGTAAACCTAGAAAGATCCCGAGTTGGTCCTTGATCTGGATCTTGCAGAATGGGCAGCAACTGAAGAGTTGAAAAGGAATGAAGAAACTCTCAAGGTCAAACACAATCTGGATATTGAAGGAGAGCAGAAAGTATGGGCTGGAGCAGAGTGGGAAATAAGGTTGAAGAGGTACACAGAGTCCTTTGTTGAGACTAGAAGCAACTCAGAGGTACGAGAAGACCAGAGAGTTCCCTCTTTCCCCCTTTTATTTGACATCATACACCTTATTTTATGCTGGACCTCCAGATCGCTGTTCAGCGTTCTCATATTGGTTTATAATATGGCAAAGACATCCTGGGGGAGAATCTTGCTTATTAATGATCATAAAAAGAACCTGCATCAACAGCTCCTTTTTCCATGTTTTATGGTGACAAGTGAAAGACAGAAAAGAATAAAAGTTAGGAACCCACTGGGTTCATCAAGGGTGAGAATTTGGCTCAGTGACAATTTTAGAATAGTTATGCACCTCAGAAAAAAAGTATCTTCTCTGCTTAATCAAATATCTACCTTACATTCTCTTCCTACCTACATTTATTCTTTATATTTATCTACGTGTGTGTATGTGTGTACAGATAGATGTCTTCTTTGCCTTACTCTTTAAAAATCTTTTCCTCACAATAAGGATACTTCTTTATTCTTGTCCTTCACAGAACCCTGAAGAATGGGCTTTGGGTTGTCATTTTTCCCTTGAAGTCAGTGGGAGCTTTTCCTTGAGAAAAGGCCATAGGAAGAAACCCCAAGGGCAATACCTGCTGTCTGTGAATGACAAATGCCATCCCAGGTTGCTTTAGTCTTCTACCTAAGGCTATGGCCGGATCACATATATAAAGATGCTTTTATGTTAAATGTTTCTTTGTTGGATTTTTTTTTTAATATGGTGAAAACATCCACTCGATCTGACGGAACAGCAGGAAGCATTACTTCCTCATCATAAAATTCAAAAGAGTCACATGTGAATTATGCATGTGGTATTGTAAGAGTGCTCTTCAATTAACAATAGCAGATGCCACCTAAAGCATCCTTCACAAAATATTAGGAAAGATAACAATAAAGGATATACTTATGGGCTTCATTCATTCTTGATTTCATCCTTATCTCCTTACTGTGTCGATCATGATTTTTTTTAAAGAATAAATATTTCAGATTAAAAAAACTTTCAATCCAGAAGGGAGATGTACAGCTATTGTTAATGACTCTGGGAGCAAAGGCATTTCTCCATTTCTCAGGAGGATCCAATGCAATAGGATATTAACCTGGCTATTAGGTCATACTGAATTTCATGACTGATTTGCTCTATAACTACTTTTCTGGATCTCCATTTTCCTATCAGTAAAATTCCTATCTACCTGTGATAGGAGTGTAAAATTAATGAAGAAATGCTGGTCAGATTTTTCTGTGCTTCAGGAATAGAGTACTAAACATATAAGAAGAAATCAATAAATATCTTTGATAGTGAAAAACTAGCTTTATAGATAGTCTGTTCTAAAAATGTCATTGTTTCTTTAATATTTGTAGTCTGTGATTAGTAATGAAAGGATACTATATTGTTTTTTAATTGATTGAGAAAAAAGAAATTCATTATCAGAAACCAGTTAAGAAAGCCCCCACGGGTCTTACTGTGCTTTTTTTTTTTAACTTCAAAATTCATGCTTGCAACTGAATGATACAGGATCAAAGCTGTCGCTAAGATGGCAATCAGAGTTGTGATTCATAGCACCAAAATGTAAAGGATATAAACATTTTCAATAAATATTTTTAAATACTGCACAATTAAACCCATATAATCTAATTAAAATCATAATTTATAAATTTGTGAAAATTATAAAATTGTACAATTTAATTGTACCAATTAAAAATATATAGAATTTATGTTTTCAAACCTCTTTTATTTTTCTAGTAGTTCAGAAACAAACTAACAGCTAGAATGAATGATCAGTTAAAATATGAAGCTTCAGTATGTGGTGTTGAGGAATGAATAATTAAGATACAAAGAAGGTATAATTCCTGATCCCCTCTTACCTTCAGGCACATTTAGGATTAGTGTGACTTCAGGTCAGCCTGACCACCCCTGTTCCCCAATGAGAACCAAGGCTTTATCAGAAACAGCTTTGAGTTAGGTTGGTATCTACTTTAGAAGGGTCTTGAGTAACACTGTCTCTTTTTTCATAGGATCAATATTTTGAGATGTCTCCCTTTTAAATAGATTTGTCTTAATTATTTATATTATGTTCACATTATTACAAAGTTAAATTAAGAATGTAGTTTGTATTACCTGACCTATGTGCAAAATTTTTTATTATATCTCTGAATAGACCATAGGAATTAAGTTATAGACTTCTTTTATGGTGATACTTTTTTTAGTTTGCCCTTCTAGTCTCAATTCTGCAAATAAACATGGACCAAATACCTAAAGCATAGTTTTCTTCAATAAAAGTAGATTATTGTTTCCTAGTAAGATTAAAATTAACCAGAATGCTCAGAGGATGTTCAATCTAATTGACTTGACTGGTTGGCAGAAGGTTGATGAGACAACCTTAGTTTTTGGCAAAAATGTTTCCAAAATGTATTCCTTTAATTGATTTTCTAGTACTAGTAAGTACAGATCACTGAATATAATTAAATCTTTCTTTGATGATTCAAGACCACACAGTTCCTCAGGGTCATTATTCTGAGCCTGAAATCTAATTATAAAGTCTCATAGATATAGACCCCATAGGTGATTGAGCTAAATGGATACTGACCCCAGGATATGACCTGGATGTTAGGTTTTTTTAAAATACATCCTTGCCATCAGCTTGTTGTCTTTGCATTTTCACTCTCTCAATTTCCACTACTTGAAATGAAATATGGAATGGGAGGTTGGGAAAGGGGTATACAAATTTGAGAGCTTTTATGTAGTTGACTTCAGTTAATTGAGGTTTATTAAGGTAACATGAGCTGGAAACCTGGCCATGGAAATATGAGCCTGGACAAGTATTTGAAGAAAGCCACAAAGGTTCAAAGGAAAGAGATTTTTGTTTAGAATTTTTCTCTAAGAGTCTATAATACTTGGATCTAAGACCTAGATAATTAGGACTAGGGGGAGACTTAAGGTGAGATCTGATTTGCTTATCTCTCCTGTGATTTTGGGCAAGTTACAAGTTACTTAACTTTTCTAGCCTTGTTTCCTCCTCTATAAAATGAAGGGTTTGGAACAAGGTGACCTCTACGGTCCTTTCCAGATATGAACCTATAATCCTATGTACTTATGATTCTTTTCAGACTAGAGCAAGATACTTTCTCTTTATACTTAATAAAGTCACCCTGGTTTACTAGTGGTCTCTCTATAGTGGTCAATTAAGTATTTTCCTACCATTTAAGGAAGATTATTATTTTCAAACATGTGTTGGCATTTGCTTGGCTATTTCCAGATATACTTCCTGGCAGGAATTTCTTCCGTGAGTTTCCTTCAAGCTTTATCTCATCCTTTTATTTTAAAATTAGTCATTTATTTTTTCAGTTTAACTCCATGACAACTGATTGAGTCTAGACTTGCTATATATAGAATCACCCATCATTTACTTTCTCATTGATCTTTGTCTCAGAATTTGCTGTTTCAATGCCACAGAAAGATGGTAGGAATGGAAGGCTAGCAGGTGTTAGACTCCAAAGTCTAGAGATGTTCTTTGTATAATTCTTCCCCCACCCCCCAAAAAAGGAAAACCTCACCAAACCTTAATTACTTCTAAGTACTTATGTTTCTTAGCACATCTTATAATTCTTATAAAAATAATAATATAGATAATATATTGTTCTTGTTATTATAATTTTTATAATCCAAAAAAGCCTTAGTAGCATGATATACTGGAAAAAACACTTTCTCCTGAGTGAGCAGACCTGTTTCTGATACTTACAATCCTTGTTAACTTTAGTCAAGTCACTTAACTAAACATTTCCCTGAGTATCAATCTACTCAGCTTTAAAAAGAAGAAGTTAACTAGATGTCCCTAAGGTCCCTTCCAGCTCTAAAGCTGTGATCCTATCAAATATAGTTACTCTTGAGGTTTCATTTTTTATAAGAACAATTCGATTTGGAATGGTTTTCAGACAAGGAACTTTTCAAAAGTTCTTCCCATGGCATATTAGGGAAGCTATCCGCAGTTGCTAATTTTTCCTGAATATCAAATTCTTTTCAAGGTTAAGAATATGGGGAGTGAATAACAGATATCTACATCTCACTAAAATGATTTCAGTCAAATATCAAATGAATTTAAACTATTCAAATTTTAATTTTATAAGATCAGTGACTTTTGAATCATCTTGATTACCCTTTGCTTTATCTGTAGTATCTTAAAAATAATAAAACAAAACCATGAATCCCCAGAGCTAAAGCAAACCCTTCATATATGGCGTCAAAAGTGTCCTTCATATCGATGGATGATTCAAACAATTTTAGGGTTTCAGCCATTTGCTTTTGACCTTCCCATTACTGTTGTTCTTTCTCCCATTAATTCCTACTTCTCTATCACATTGAAATATTTAGGCTTTTTTTTAAATTTCCAAACCATTTTATTTAATTTTCCCAGAATTTATAGAATAAATGTGTGCCATCCCTAAAGTTTTCCTGGCCATTAAGTAAATTATGTCTCTAGCTTCTCTCTTGTCATTGTTACTGGACCTTCCACAACCTTTCTGTTCAGTTTCTTAAGGAGGCAATAATTTAGTGTATTGCTAGCTCATTAAGCTTTTGTCCCATATTTTGGATACTTCCAGCATTTTTTGGTGGCTGAAGCAAATGTAAAGGATTTTCTCTTAGTATTTATACCAACATGTCCTTACCCCAGCAATCTTCTTTTTTCTCAGGAAAGATATAAATGGATACATTTATTATGCTAGAATTTTTGCCGGTTTTCCACTTTAAAATTCAGAGTTTTTAACTCATGCAGTTAATTCTATCCTGTTTTATATTTTTATTAAATGTTGAATTATTTTCTGACCCTCAGTGCTTTCCCCTCTGGGAATTATTCTAATTAATTCCCTTTCCATTTCTATAAGACTGTAATTGTTTTAGTTCTAATTAATATTTCCTTTTCTTATAATTTAGCCAAGGTGTTGTGGTGGTTTGTTTGTGTTGCATTTTAGGCACCAATATTTCCTCTTGTTAATTCTATATAATTTGATATGTTGCCTCCTGGCTACAAACAAAATTTGCTCTACAAGAATTCATCATGCTTATTTTTCTCCCTTCCTTGATTCCACATTAAGTTTAAAGTATCAGTCTCCCAAGTCTGCAAGAAAATGTAGCTCAAATATAATTAAATTGTGGTTGCTGGCACCAAGATGTTTCTCCTACCTTTTCACCTTCACTCACACCCTCTATGCTGAGCTGAAGAAAATTGAGAATTGATCTTTGTGGAGGTCTTGCTTTTATGTATCACTACATGTTAAAGGCGCTGTCCTCTGCAGCTTTCACAATTTACTGTTCAATTTATTCTTCCTGTTTCTGGTGTCCTACTTAATCTCTGGATGGTTAAGCTCTTACATTACTTCTCATTTGCCCTTTTTAGCTTCTTTTTATTTCTCATCCATGACATTGCAATATAGTGGAAAGACAGGTAACTCTAGAATCAGAGAAGGTGGGTTCCAACCCTAACTACTGTTTGCTGCCTGTGTAATCGTTAGGTAGTCAGTCACACAACTGCTCAAGTCTCAGTTTGCTCAACTGGGGCTGGAAATAAATGAGATCCAACGTCCCTTCCAGGTTGAAATTTGAAGCATGATCCTATAAGTAAACTAAACTCTCACAATAGGGAGAAAATACTGTTTTCATGATTATTCCATCTTTTGCCACAGTAAAATACTTTCTGTGTCTTCTGTGTTAGGTCCTAGAATAAGACTAGCCAATCTTTTGAATTGTATCCTTTGTTTGAAAAATGATTAAATCCATTTAATGACTCCCATCCAGTAGAACCCGTCCTAGAAATAATAATAAAGAAAATGAATTAATGGGATCATATTTAAAAATGCATGCCTCATTCCATATCAAACACTTCTGCCTCCTTCATTCTGAAGTTTTTCAGTCTTCTTCACCTTTAAAATATTGTTTTGCCCATTTTTTTCCTATAATATACTAATATTAACCTTATAGTTTCTGTATATAGCCTACTGTTTAAGGCTAAAATGACACCATCTTTTCTCCAGGACTGCCTCTCCCACCCAACACAAGTTCTTTACTTCTAGCACCATTATCAGGTCAATTCAGCCATCATTACCAAAAAAGTACTAAAATCTCTATATACTTTCCTTTTGGCCCCTCTTCCCCCTTCCTATAATCTTCTAAACTACAGTATGATCTCTATTTCACTTTAATTGTTGGCATCTTTTATTCAAAATATAGATTCCCTAAGGGCATGCTTTTTCATTCTTTCTACACAAACCCAGAAGGAGTTAAGTTATTGCAATTCAGCAAATGTTTATGAAGCACCTACTGTGTGCTGGCTTCTTGGTGAATATTTGGAATGAAAGAGAGAGGAAAAGTAGAGATAAAAAACAAAAACAAAAACCCCAACAACCTTGAATTAAAGGGTATGCACAAGTTTATTATCCTTTAGGCAAAATTCCAAATTGTTCTTCAGAATGGTAGAATCAGTTCACAAACTCTATCAGCAGTGCATTAGCATCCCAATTTTCCAACATTTGTCATGTTCCTTTTTTGTCACATTAGCCAATCTGATAAAAGGGGAGGAGGAGGGAGGATTAGAAACTGAAAGTCAAAGCTTTTTTTAATGTTAATAATTGTTTTAACATGTATTTGGGGGGAATAAAATATTTAAAAGAAAAAATTAAATGCTTCTTAGTTTCTATTGCCATGGAGCTTGTGATCTAGTGTTTTAACTACAAACTACCTTTCCTTGAAGAATTGTAGTTCAAGGTCTTTCTCTAAAACAGGGAAGTTATCTGGAAGGTTCAAAAAAGTATGAGCTGTGATTTTCTACTTTAGAACTGAACCATTTTTTGTCATCTGTCATTCTGAGCAGGGTAGTAAGAACAACTTATGGACATCACCTTACTTTTAGTTTCATAAGCCTGTTCCTAGGAAAATCCCACTTGGGACATTCTAAACCTTGAATTTGCTTGACTTGGATTGTCTTCAGTTTATTTATTGAGGATAATAGATAGACCATCCAATTGAAACATGGTATTTATTCAGCATCCTCTCCAGCTCTCTTTGTCTGCTTTGTGTATTAGTAGAAAAGTCTCCTGTGTGGTCTTTTTTACTGTCACACTTTCTGGTCTTTTCTTCTTTCACAAATCTTACTTGGTTTCTGTCAAAGCCCTGTGTAATTTATATTGCTTAATATAGTTTTCTCCCTGTCTACCTATCTGCTTATTTTAGTGTTTCCTTTCTCATTGTTGACTGTAGTATAGACTTCCTTTCCTCTCGTGGTTCTTCTGTCTAATAATTTAACCTCTTCTACAACTATCTATCCCCTCAGCCAATATATTAACTTCAATGTTCAGTTGCTGTATGGCTCACTAGAATAGAGTAAAGCTTTTCTCTCTCAGTGTTTTATTTTTTCCTTAATTCTTCAACCTTGCATCAAGGGGGAATGTTTTCTGCTCTGGGCCAGGACTACCTACCTGGGCTTGCAGGTGGTCCAAATTCCTTCACTTTTGATTACCTCTTATAGTGACTGAAAAAGATGTAGAGACACCATTTATGTGGTCATGGTTTACAGTAGTGATTGGCAATTTTGAGTGTCTTTTTTAATTTATGTGATATATTTCCTTTAGCACTAGTGACCTTTCTGCACTAGTCATGAGAAGACCTTCAGTGTACTAGGAGCCTTAAGCAAACTAGTGTGATGAATCTTAGCTAGTAGAGGTTTTGTTTTTTAAATAATCCGTGACTCACCTCCTATCCCATGTACATCCTTATTGTTTTTGTAAATAAAGTGCCAAAATGGTCCAGAGGAGAAAAATAAAGATCCAAAGAGCTGTTGCTGAGCAAGGTTATAACATGAATCATAAATTGTGAGATGTGTACATTTCTACATATTAACCTACCAATCTGAGTTTAAGGAGTGAAATTTACAGATGATATATCATTATTTTTTTGGACAATTGACAATCTTCACTTTCTACCAGTGTCTACCAAGCAATTTTCCCCCCTCTTTCAGAAGGTTTATATAGTATGTGAATGCCAGAGTTAAAAAAGAGAACTTGTTTTACAAGACAGCTGAAATAATATTGTAATAGACCTTGAGGAGAAGAACAAAAAATGTCTTTAAAGTAAAAAAGTAGACTAAATTTCACTTCTCTGAAAGAGTCTGGTTAAGTGATTAGTAACTCTTCTATCAGGGAACAAGACACAGCCTTGACGGCTGAGTCAAAAAGAAATGATTAATCTGCCTGACCTAGCCTCTGAATCTTAACCAAGATTTTTCTTTATGGTTTTACATAAATTAGGCAGAGATTAAAAGTGTTAGTTGTCTAATTCCTAAGAAGCCAACCAAGATTCAGACTGATTTATCAGAGCATGGAATAACACATAATTGACCTCCTGTGGCCTCCAGGGTGACAAAAAGGAGAGAAAACTACAGGTGATGTCAGAGAGAGATGATTTGAAGGTGTTTTCTGGATGCTGTCAAGATTTGTTTTTATGGTTATTGATTTAAAAAAAAAAAAAAAAAACCTTAAGGTAGCCAACATCTGAGACACAGTTTGGTGATGAGAAAAGACATGCTAAGTTTTCTTTGTTATACTATTTCCACGCTCCAGTGACCAGAGAGCAGACTGGGATTCTTCTAGCAGAATAGTGTCTTTGGAGATAGTGACATGTCAGTATTTAACTGGCTCCTCTAGTCTGTGTTAACACAAGGAGAAGAAAGGTAGTGTGTTTTGTATTTTGTATTTTGGTGTGTGTGTGTGTGTGTGAAGCAAAAACCAGTCCTTAAGGGTTTAAGTAGAAAACATCTTGAACAATCCCAGAAATGTAAACAAACCTACCATAGAAGGAATGAATGAGGAGTGAACAATTGTGGTATTGTGATCCTAACTGGGTTCATCAGGCAAGGATGAAGGAACAAAGAAAAAGAGATAAAGAAGCGGTAAAATGAATTCACTTGTGTCATTCCTTTTTTCCTTTGTCTTCAGTATACACCTGGTAATGAACCCATGGAGGCTGAGAGTTATTGTTCAAGTTTTCTTTTGTTTTATTTTTGTGTGGCAGGTTTGTTTACAATTTCCAAAGGGGTTTTTCTCAGTCCTGAGAAATGGAGAGGGAGGGTTGGAGGAGGGGGGAAAAGAATTTTTAATATTTTGAAAACAGAAGGTATCCCCACGTTGAGGAGGCCCCTAAGCTTTTGTTTTTCTCTTCTAATAGGTTGCCAGAATGGATAGCCTTAGTTTCATCAAGTATGGGTGGTTACAGAATTCCTGCATGTCCTGCCTCAGGGAATCATGCTTTGGAAAATTAAGTGTCCATCAAATCAGGAGGAAGCTTGTACAGTTTCTACTCCCTTTCCTCTTTCTTTCTTTTTCTTTCTTTCCTTATTCTTTCTTTCTTTCTTTCTTTCTTTCTTTCTTTCTTTCTTTCTTTCTTCTTTCTTTCTTTCTTCTTTCTTTCTTTCTTTCTTTCTTTCCTTCTTTCTTTCCTTCTTTCCTTCTTTCTTTCCTTCTTTCTTTCTCTTTCTTTCTCTTTCTTTCTTCTTTCTTTCTTTCTTTCTTTCTTTCTTTCTTTCTTTCTTCTTTCTTTCTTTCTTTCTTCATGAAAGCCTTAAGAAAAGAGTCCTTTGTCTTCTCTTTCAGGGAATGTTCACTGAAATTCATCTGTGCCATATTCATCTGTGTCATTCATTGACAGCTTTAGGTTATATAGGACAATGTTGATGAATTCTTAATCTCAGCATTCAAAAAAATAGAATGTTGAGAAATGTTCGAGACTCCTTTGAAATGTTTTCCTTCAAGATGTGCTGAGATCCATGCACATCACTACAGCCCAACCCCCCTCCTATATCAGCTTCTTCATAACGCCACTTTCTTGGTGTTAAAGCACCTTCAGATTTCAGATTTGTGCTGTCATGGCTGTTTTACTCAGAGAAACGAACTTTTCAAATACCTTTCAAGGGAACTTGTTTGGAATTTCATTTTAATGGGATTTATGAATAAATCTCCATTTTAATGCTGAGTAAGCTTTTAAACACCTACTCTGGGAGACGACAATTGGATTTTTATTTAAAATTTAAATCACTTGGCTGCAAGAGTATAGAGCATTTTTTAAAATATATATTGGTGAATGTCATCTGCTTAAGCATTCCTGCTAAGAGCTGACTTTCTTTGGGTGGCTCTGCTGATTCTGTACTGCAAAGGGGGAGAGATTGCATCATCTGCTTTTTCTTTTGGAGGTCTCTGTGTACAATATTCGGGTTTATTTATCTCACCTTCAGGAGCCAGTAGTCTACATTAGCCTGTTGCCTTACTGCAGCTTCCTTTAGAAAACAGTTTACTTTCTTCCTTCACTTTGAAAACTTTAACCTCAGAATTTTATTTTTAAAAAACCAGTGAGCCCTCAAAGTCAGATTAAGAGGCAACAATTTCCTCCATGACTTATTTCCCCCCTACATCTCTGTTATTGAATATAAAGTAGATGAAAGACTCTTGAGTTAATAAAAGTTATCTCCTTTAAAAAAAAAATGAAAATAAAGAGGAACATCTAAAACTGATGTCAAGGAGTTTTGAGAATCAAGACCCCTAAATCCCTCTCTCCACCTGGTCTAATTTTCCCCTCTGTCTCTCCACAGACTCTTCCTATTCAGAACCTCCAGATGTTCAGCAGCAGTTGAACCACTATCAGTCAGCTGCCCTGGCGAGGAACAATAACAGTGTCAGCCCTGTACCTCTTTCTGGGGCCACTGCCGGAGAACAGAAAACTGAAGCCATTCTTAACTGTGAATTTTGTGAATTCTCCTCTGGTTATATTCAGAGCATTAGGCGTCATTACCGTGACAAGCATGGAGGGAAGAAGCTCTTCAAGTGCAAAGATTGCTCCTTTTATACAGGCTTTAAGTAAGTGATGGGAAGCACAGATTTCTAAAACAAAGCTCCTGCCTTTCTCTTCAGGGGCTTTTTCCTTTGAGTCCAAAAGGCATATTCCTCCTATACCTGAAACTTAGTAGAGGGAAAACCTTGGCAACGGAAGATGGTAATTATATTTCATCTTAAAGTGCAGAAGCTAGTTTTAAGAAGAATAACTCAAGTGAATGCTTTGGGTTGGAGGGGAAATTGTATTACAGTCATTGAATTTAAAACTGTAGATGCTTTAGCCTAGGGACAATAGGCTAGAAATTGATGTGGGTTTATTGAGAAGAAGTAAGTTGTTGGTTTGGGAAGGTTTTGTGGGGTATTTTTTGCAAAAGGGGAAGTCTCTGGTCTCCATAAGTTAAGCAACTTATAGAATGATCCTTTGGTGTACAAACTTACAGGTTCATTGGATAGAAGGGCCAGTCCTGCTGAGAGAAATATTACCTCAAAATGGCTACCCTTGCCACCATTTTATATAACTTCCATTTCCCCCCAGATGAAGAGGCAAAATCATCTAAATGCATACCCCAATTCAGGCTGGGCTATGTTTAATATCTGTATGATAGCTGTGTGCTCTTTTCTGTGAGTTGGCCCCCAAAAGCAGAAGCTACAGCTTTTAGTGTAATGTGTTCCAGAGTCTCTCAGGTCTAGCCATCAGGAAAATCTATCTTATATTTTAGCCTATATCCCTTTTACTCTGACGGAGATCTACTTCCCCTTTGTTTTTCTGACCACCCAAATCCAAATTCCATATTGAGAGATTAAAGGGTATAAAATTCATGTGCAAATACACCATGGAAGCTAGAAGGGAACCAAGCACTTTCCCAGTGACTCTTTATTTTCCATCAGCTAGTAGGAAGAATGCTGACTCTCAGATTGTGAATTTAGTCCAGTTGTCTCACCAGCAAGAAGCGGTTGGCCCCAGACTGAAAGGATGGGGAAAGGTAGAGATGATGAGAAGGCAAGTGACCACAACTAAACATATTACTTCAATAATAAGAGGTTTGGGCAGTGGAAATCACTCCTTTCCCATTGAACTTTAGATTTCATCTGTGTTTGATGAGACTTTAATGATTACTAATTTTAGCAGTTTGGGGCTTGTTTATTTTTTGAGTGGGGGTAAAGTGTGGGGAGAACCTTCAATAAGAATCTTCCTTCAAGGCTCCATGGTGGTGCATCAGTGACTCAAAATTCTCAAAGGTGGTGCCAGTGGAGCTCAGGCTTTGGCAGACTTCCAAAGCAGAAAGGCTCTAAGGTCTGCCCAATTACAGATTGTGTCTCTCATCTAGGAACCAATCTGCCTAACTTTAGCCACATTAGAAAACATCAGAGGGCTAGCCATCCTATAAGATGACTTTGTGGGAAGAGGGAAACATAATTCATGGACCTGACTACTGAGGGTAGAGATGATGTAAAATCATGGGTCCTTAAGAGTTTGGGTGATGGTGTTTTGGTTTTTTCTGAGCGGGGATGTAAGTAGGTAAAGTGGTACAGATTTAATAAATGCTTGTCAAACTAATATGTCAGTTTGCTCACTTCATTTACCCAAGTAAACTCTGTGAACAACATATTTTCTCGATGTTTTCACTCCAGTCTCTCTTAACTGCAAAGAATCATGTAAACAGGGTACCATTCCAACTTTAGAAATATTTTTTGTTTGTAACAAAGAAAAATGGAAATGATTTTCTAATATGATTTTCAGAAGGTTTCAGACAACCTCTCATTTCCAGGGCATTTCAGGAAATCCTTCTAAACATGGCATGGAATGCTTGAGGGGTAGAAACTATTGAGTTGTCAAACTTAAGAATAGAGGGGTGCTTCTAGTCACTCTGATTGAGCACTATATTCAATGGATGCTGTCCTCATGTACCTTTTGATAAGTATAGTCTTAAAGCAAGTGTGTAGTTTTAGATGGAATTCCATGAATGGAAAGAAAAGTTTCACCTCTAACATCCAGGATCATTCTCTACTTATCCCCTAGTATCTTTCCTTTGTGAGGGAAGGGAGGAAGGAGAGAGAGATAGAGAAGCAGGGAGGGAAGGTGGGAGGGAAGGAGAGACAAGAAAAGAGAAAGAGAGAAAGAGAGAGAGAGAGAGAGAGAGAGAGAGAGAGAGAGAGAGAGAGAGAGAGAGAGAGAGAGAGAGAGAGAGAGAGATTATATATGAGGTTAGCAGAATCTGAATGGTGAAGAGATTGCAGTCACAATTTTTCTTTTTTCCCAACCTCCACCTCCATCTTTCTCCCAGATCTGCTTTTACTATGCACGTGGAAGCTGGGCATTCCGCAGTTCCTGAGGAGGGTCCCAAAGACCTGCGCTGTCCCCTCTGCCTTTACCACACCAAATATAAACGCAACATGATTGACCACATCGTGCTGCATCGAGGTAAAACAATTACTCTGTTTTCAGAATTGAGGGTGAGGGTGGGGTGGTGAGATAAAAAAGGGGAAAAGGGGAAGGGTAAAGATTGATTAGAAGGATGGCATCCACGACCCTCAAACCAGTTACTGTTCAGTTGTTTTTCAGTCATGCCCAACTCTTTGTGGCCCTATATGGACTTTTCTTGGCAAAGCTGTTGGAATGGTTTGCATTTCCTTCTCCAGCTCATTTTACCAATGAGGAAACTGAGGCAGAGTAAAATGATTTGTCTGGGATCCTACAGCTAATATCTTCTGAGGCTGGATTTGGATTCAGGTCTTCCAGGCCTGTCACTCTATCCACTACTCCATCTAGCTGCTCTGTAGTGGGTCTGCTAGTTCCCTCCAAAAAATTCATATATTTCACTTAGCTCAGCTCCTAGTCACAATCCAAGGAAGGAAATTACTATGATTTTCAGACCTGCATGAAGAAGATTCCTTGGGCAGTAATGGACAGGAGCCTTCCTGACACTGGTGATTGTCCCAAGCCTACTTTAGTATTCTCCTTCAGGCCTTCCATTTATGACCAGTTACAATTGTTATTGATAAATTGAGTTTCCTCTTCATTGAAAGAAGAAGATTAAGGTCTTTTTTTTTTTTGAGCCAAAAACTTATTCCTATTCCATCAATGTATGTATATTTTTCTTCTAATGCCTAAGAAAAGCTTTGGTGTATATGCCATGTCAGCATCAATGTAAAGGTTTTTCTCACTTGCTATGCACTAAGATGTCATTCAGCAGACTCAGAATTATTTTTTGGAAAGTTGGCCAGATGTCATTTCCTCAGAACCACAGAGTTCTTCAGAAAGAGAACCCCCATTTCTGCCAGTTATTATTGAGGCCATTGTCCCTCATATCACTTGGAGGCCAAGAATTCTGTGATCTTGATCACAAGGCATCTGGAAGCTGCATATCCCAAACCAGAGAAAACAACTCTGCTCTAGATTGTGATATAATAGATCCAAGATATTCAAAAGCATTTTTAGCTAAGAAATGAACATACAGATTCATCAAAAATGAATCATATATCTTAAAAACATAAGAAGCACAATTATTCCCTCTAATTCTAGGAATTCTAGTCATTATTTGTCTTTGTCACAAAAGTCACTGCCCAAACACATAGTTGTATAAGCTTTTTAACTTAGAGAGACAGAGAAAGATACAGAAAGACAGAGACAGAGACAGAAAGTCAGACAGAGAAAGACAGAGAGAGAGAAAGAGGGAGAGGGAGAGGAAAAGGGAGGGAGGGAAGGAGAGAGAGATTATGAATTAAAAATCACTGTTGAGCACTGTGCTCGTGAGGATATATTTTTTTTTAATCAAAGACACAATCACTGCCCTTTAAAGAGCTTACATTTTAATAGAGAGAACATATATGAATGAGTAGTGACCAAGGAGGGGCACTTTGATCCTAAGATTACAGGAATAGTAAGTAGAGCCATAGAGGAATAGATGGATAGACCTCTTCCAGGAATAGATTTGATATCATCATGGTTCTAGAACTTGGACCTGGAGAAAAAGAGGGAGTAAAGGGAAAGGTGGGAACATGAGGAATGATCCTTCGATCAAATTGTCCTTTGAAGCCTTTTTTGCTTCTTAATGTCAGAGAAAGGAAAAGGAGTGGAGGAGGATGCTAGCCAGAAAAATATAGTTCAGAGTTCAACTCAGAGGTTGTCAGCCAGAAGGCAAGAGAGAGACAGGGAAGCACAGTCAGGAGCAGACCCTCCAAAAGCTCTGACTGAAGCCAGTACAACTGCTTACTTGATTAAATCAAGTCAGAGACTTCAAGGTTATTTCATGTACTTGGGCCTCTGTCTTAGGGTAAGGTATGCTGCTGGTCTACATTAGCCCCTTTGCCAGTGAAAAAGGGATGAGATTAGGGATGAGAGATTACCCCTTTCATTCAGTATTTGCCTTCCCCCTATCTAGTCCATATAGTATTTTAGAGTCCATAGTGTTGTAACCAGAAAGATGGAACCCACTCTGCAATAGAAACTTATTCCCTGAATTCTATGGCTCACTTGGGGAATATTTTATTGTTTATCAGAGCTAACTAGAAGAAAAGAGAGTTTGTGGTGTTTTGGTTTTTTTAAAACCATTCCATCCACTCCAAATTGTTAGAAAAATATTCTTTGCCAACTCTGGCATCTCCAAGAGGAATGAAGCTAGGGATACCTCATAACGCCATAGACATTTTTAGTAACTTGCCCACATCTTGCCTTATTTGGATCTTACCACCATGTCTTCCTCAAAAGCATGAATGGTGATGTACTTTTCACATGCACAGATTTTCCCTGCTTTCCTATCCAGCTCTAACGAGAGGCTAGATTTGTGCTGGCCATGACGTGCATCAGCTTGCAGGCTTGGAAGAGGCAGCTGTTTGAAGCCTTTCAGCTGATTCTTGGCCTGAGCTCTCCTACTCGATGCTCATCCTTAGTCACCTAGCTGCCAGGACTCAGGCCCATGTGCTGAGGTGGCTCTGTGCCTTCTCACAGTTTGGTCAAAGTCCATTGACAGCAGATTGCTGCTGAGCAAACAGAAATAGCAAAGTCCTCATTTTCTGGGTGGGTGGGGGAGTCTTTCTCCCCTGCCCATTTTTGCTACATTGGTATCTTTTCCTGAAACTTTCGTTACCTGAAGAGAGAGGGCTTTTAGCAGTAAAGAGTAGCATGGGGTTGGACTCAACACAGATTGATTCACAGACCAACTTGGCAATTTGTGGAGACAGTTTTTTTATTAAAGGAGGTGTCTGGGCATGTTGAAGAGCACCTTCACTGGGATTAGAAAACACATGGAAACAAATTTATCATACAAATCTTTTAAATAAACAAATTCTTAAGAAAAAAAAAAATAGTATCATCCTATGAATAGCCCAAGAGATTGTTGCAACAGACTGGGACTTTGAAACTCTCTATAGGGCTGGGAATCTGAAACCAGAATCCCTGCGATACTGATTTCCATATATTTCATCCCAGCTAAGATCAGAAGTCATGATCATTACCATCTGTGTTTAGAGAATGTAAAATGCTTTGGTGTTCTCAGACTAACTTTGGTGTGTACACCCCACCTAAAAATGGCATCTCTGTGGGAAGCTTAATTTTGGCTCAACCAAGAGACAACAGTGGGATTCTTTAGTACCCTCTTGGCCATTGATATTAGGGCTGAAGCTGCTAACAAAGCAACAAGATGGGATTCTTTCTGCACCTGTGCTCTCCTTGTTCGCTAGATGGATAAACAGCTTTGGTCTCTAGGGCACCCAGGGAGGGATCTTTCTAAGTGCTGGGTTAATTAAAATGTTTGAAATTCAAGGAAAGGAAAAAACAGCTTGTGCACTAGCCCTAAGTTATCTAGTGATCCCTACCACATGGTGGGACACATTCTCAATGGTTCTTTCTGAAGAATTTTTGTGTGTAGGGTTTCATCGGGTAGAAGGAAAATCAACATGCCAGGATTGAGTGAGAAATGCTACTGACCAAACTGGTGATGGTTAAAAGGAGAAGCATGAATATATTCATTCATTTGATGACTATTAACGACTATTGCATTTTAGCTCCCTACTGAATGAGATCACACTCTCAAGGAGCTCACAGTCTAGTTAGGGATGTAATGGAATATGTACACAGATAACATGTAGGGGATGTAGTACATGCTCTAAGTGAGTTAAAGAGTGCTCAGTGAATCAAAGAAGTGGAGAGATTCACTTTTAGCTTGAAGATAAAGAATGTTTTCATGAAAGAGGTGACATTTTTACTGTATCTTGAAGATTGGATAGGATTTTGATGGATAGAGATTATTTGAAGGAAAGTATGTATGTCAGTTGGGGAAATAGTATGAACAAAAGCATGAAAGTGGAAAAGTTCAGGAAGTTTAGATAACAATGAGTAAAATAGTTTGACTGGAGCATAAGGTATGTGTAGAACAGTGGAAGATGAGGCTAGGAAAGTAGACTGGGGCCAAATCATTCATGGAAGTCCTTGAATGAGTCCATAAAAGATTTTGATCAGGGGAGGAACATGAACAGACTTACATGTAAAGAAGATTGATCTATAAATGATATTGAAAACTCAGTACAGGGTCAAGGGAATGAAGTCAAAGATCCCAGGACATTTTAAAAAATGGTTTTGACAAGAGGTGATAAAGGTCCAAGCTAGGATGGTAGGATAAAGGAATGGAAAGATGGTTTCAGGAGATCTTACAGAGCTTTAGTTGACAGCACTGGTTAAGAAGGAAGAAAGAATTAGGAAAGGGAATGGAAAGAAAGAGTCAAAGAAAGAGTCAAAAATGATTCTTCCATTTGGACTTTATTATCTCCTTGTTCTTTCACATTTAAACCATTAGGAGGAGGAAGGAAATAGTCATTTATTAGGCACCTACAATGTGCTAGGCGCTGTTCCGAGTACTTTAGAAATATCTCATTTGATTATTATGACAATCTTGGGAGGTATATGCAATTAAGAAATGAAGTAAACAGTGATGGGTCCTTCCAACTGAGGGCACTGTCCTGAAACATTATTTCTCTCGAAGACCTTCTACCCTAACTCATGCCACATGTTAGACATATTCATTGGAGAAAGTGACCCAGATTTGGCTGTTTTGATCAAAGCAGTAGGATATAAGCCTATTCATATTTCAAGGACGGAATTGGTGGTGGGACTTAGGATTCAGAATTTACCAGTGAATTTCCACTGGATTCATTCCACATTTAAAATACCATTTGATACAAGTTTACTAGCTCTTCCTCTTTATACACATGATCTTGAAAATCTGTGTATAGACTGAATTTTATGAATCCTATCCTATTTCCATTTAAATTACAATTGTGCAAATTCCAAACCCTCATTTCTAATTTATCTGCACTTGGTATTAGCCCATCAGCTTTTAAATATTTGTCTTCCCTAGTACCTCTGCCCTCCTCTACTCATTTCTCATCCCCCCCCACACACACACACACACATAGCCAATTGATGTAGTTTGAGCACTCAAACATCTTCACCTGGTCTACATTAACAGCCTTCTAATTGGTCTCCCAGCTTCTAGTCTTTCCATTCTTCATTTTGTCTACTAGATAGCTGCTTATTAAAGCAACACATTTAACTTTGTCCCTGCCCTGCTTTAGAATCTTCAGTGGTTACTAGTTGCCTCCTCCATCTTGCAAACAAATCCTCCTACAACTTGGCTCCAGGCTATTTTTTCTCTTGGGTTCCTATCACTCTGCTCCACCTACTCTTTGTTCCAGAGAAGACTTTCTGAACTTGGTAGTCTTTCTCCTAGCTCTGAGCCTTCCTTATAGGTTTCCTTTCCTGCCTGGAAAGCATTGAATTCCTCCTCATTTCTATTTCACTTTCACTGATCCCTTAGTGCTTTTTCTAAAATTAGATTATCCTATATTCACAAATCTGTATGCAAATTATCTTCTCCCCAAGTAAAATATAAGGCCCCTGAGGGCAGAGTGTTTCATATTTATCTTTATATCCAAGTCAAATATGTTGTCTTCCATATATATATATATATATATATATATATATATAGTATACACAATAAAAATTGAATTGAAAGTACACATTGATTATATTATAACAGAAACAAATGTTTAACTTAATTGGGAGAATTCATTATTTAAAAGTCTCCTGCAGATGGGGATCCATTTGTAGAGGAATAATAATCTTATATTTATGTGGTACATTGATGTCTATGAAACCTTTAATTGACCACAAACTTGTAAGGTAGGTAGGATCAATATTATTATTGATATATAAAAAATCTGAGGCCTGAAGAGGGAAAAGCTCCTTGTCCCAGGTCAAAAAGTTAATAAATATCAAAGGCAGGAGTTGAACTCCCATCTATTAATCCTACACCCAGTTCACTTTCCACTCTGCCATATTGTTTCCAGTCTTCAAGGATCCATGATTTCATTGATTTAGGTGTTTCCTTTACTGAAATAGATTGTAACCCTTCTTCATCTCAGGAGAAAGTGTACATGAGTAAATTTACTCATGTAAATTGTAGCAAAGCAAACAAACAAAAACTACTTCATCACCACTTAGTAATCAACTTTCTCTATGTTTAGTCCTCAAAATACTTTTTGTAACTCAACCTTCACTTGTGCTTTTACAGGAATTTGAGTTGGAAGGAACCTTAGTGTTCATTTTGTCTATTTCCCCCTCATTTTACAATTAAGGGAATCATAGCCCAGGAAGCTAAATGTCTTACCCAGGGTTGTACAGGTAGTAAGAAGCAACTGGAATTTGAATCCATGATCTCTGACTCCAAATGCAGAGAGGTTTTGCATGTGAATAAGATCCCTTAAAGCTTGTTGTTCTCAGTTCTCCTGACCTTGGAGAGCACAGTCATTTTCATATCGTGGTGAAAAAACTGAAAGGAGGACTTTAGATGAGGTTACAGTGGGATCATCAGTACTCATTTATCTGTACAGTATCAAATTTTCCTAAAGTAGGATACAACTGTACTGAGTATTTCTTCTCAGCCTTTAATTTCCTTCAATGAAATGGCACGTTCAGCTCCAACCTATCCCAGTACTTTGGTCTGCTCACTTGGGATACATTGTTTCCAAATCATGCCAATGCTGAGGGTGATTAGTTGTCTAGTGGCAGGCATCAGGTATTACCTATCTCTAGGGGCTGTCCTTGCATTTTGTGTTTCTGGTGTTGTTATTGTTGGCTCTCATGACTTCATTCTTCCCTACTTGTTTGGCTGGACCCAGGGAATGGGTGGACCCTTGGTTTGGCAAGAAGAAAGATTTATGCCTCTGTAATAGTAATTTGCATACAAAGTTTGCTGGAGTGAATGAATTCCAAATCTGGTCCTGCTTCATTTAGACTTGGCGCATCCTGGAGAGGAAGCCCATGGATGTTGTGGTCTTTCTTTCAGGAAGAATCTTTACTGGGTAATTCTGGACTCCACTATGATGCGTCTTGTTACTGATTTGAGCAGCGACGAGTCCCTCTGTAGTTGCAATGCTGCAGATGTTCTGATACAGTGCTGTAATAGGCTTTTCAGCACACCCCTCAACTCTGTTACATCTTTGCACAAATGCTTCAGTGTGAGGCTCCAACTGGTTTTCCTCAGAGAGCTTTTTTTCCTCCTTGGTTTTATGTCCCATGACAGTACCCAGAACCTTTTGAGTAGGAGGAGATGAGAGTCATAATTCATCATGTAGTTGAACCAGTGAAATAATAATATTATTGCAACCAACCCTGTCCAGTAAACCAGGTTAGGATGACTACTTTCCAGACCTTGTTTCCTTGCTCAAGTTAATTTTGAGGGGTGTGAAAGGAGAAAAAGACCCAAAAGTGCTGCTGTCACTTATGAATCTGAACCGTGGAGACAGGTCACCTTTCAGTCCACAAGTATAAATATCCATCTCTTCTCCCCATGCTTTTTATGCTGTTTACTCACCTCTAATATGAATAAGCCCATTCACTGAGAACACTGTCTGTAATTTCCCTGGCTTGTCAGATCACTTGGGTGTTTCATCTTGGTTATTTCCCCTACACTTTTAAAAGGAAGAAAAGCTCAGCTTTTATAAAGGTTGTATTACCATAATGTCCCCAAAAAGTGACCACATGGCAAACACATTAGAGTAAAAATGAGATGCCTTCATTTTCAGAATAAGTAAGGGGGGAAAATCAGTTTGTGCATTAAAACAAGAAGACGCTTTGGGGACAATTTAAATGTAAATTATTATTATAAGAATCTGTAGTCTTCATGGTTCAAGATTAATTTAAAGATTAAAGATAAATACTTATATTCAAATTGTTCATTCATCATTTACTTATTTCCATCTTAATGTCGGAGGAAAAAATATACCAAGCTAAATGATGGTTCTAGTTCCATTGTAATCATATTTTTTATTTGAGCTAATTCATAGGAGACAGTATAGAATAATAATAACATCAATAATAATGGATAGAATTTATATAACTCTTTAACATTTACAAAGTGATTTACATTCATTATCTTATTTGATGTTCACAAAAATCCTGGAGGTAGGAGCTACAATTGCCCCCTTTTATAAAGAAGAAAACTGAGGCTGATAAGTTAATACAGCTATTAAACATCTGGGGCGGATTAGAATTCAGCTTTTCTTGATTCCAAGGACAGCCTCATGAGTAACCTTACTATTAGAGCTAGTATCAGATTCAATGCTACTTATAGCTTCAGAGACATTTGGCGAGTCCTATATCACTTCTTTGGGTCTCAGTTTATTCAGTTGTAAAATAAGGAAGTGGTACCATATGATCATTATGATCTCTTCCAGCTCAAAGTCTGAGGATCATTTAATCTCTCTGGGTCTTACTTACATCATCTATAACAAGGATAAATACATACCCTACCTAGTATAGAGAGATGTATAGTTCAAATGGAATGAGTTAGAAAGAACTTTGAAAAGTAGAAAGTGCTAGACAAATGTAGGACAGCATTATTGTCATTATTATCGTTATTTTGACATGCAAAGTGATGCTAGAAATTATATAGAAAACTATCCAAAATGATAAGCTGATTGCAAAGGGGACTATTACGGAAGTTCAGAGAGTTAGTATTAATTGTGAAGAAGAGAACATTAAGGGGAGACAGAGTGACTTGATCACTATCTTGAAGATTCATGAGATGAGAATGTAATATGGAAAATTAGTTGTCTTTCTCCACTGAGACAGAAGTAGAGATAATGAACTAAAATGGAAAAATAGGAAATGATTGGAAGATTTTAAAAATTTAGTGATTGGAAGGGTAATAAGACTTCCAGATGAGGTCCCAGGAATGAGTTGTAAAATATCCTTCCAAAGACAGGCTTAAGAATAAAAGAAACCCACCTATAGGAGCTGGTTCCCTTTCTATTGTGCCAAGTTTTCCTTCCCTTTCCTATGAATCTGTGCATAGGAGAAAAACCATTGTATATACTAGTTTGTCATTTTATTGTTTCATGAATGGAGGTTAATACAGAGTGCCTGTAGGTTAATGAAGGAACATTCGATTAGGAGTTGAGAGCCTTCTAATGCTGGCTATGTTCCATAATTCCTGTCACTTGGAGAAAACCATTTCCTTTCTGTGGGGCCTTCATTTTTTCATCTGCAAAAGAGAAAAGGGGGGTGGATTAGATCTTCTTTAAGGTCTTGTCTGGCTCTAATTCCTTTAATCAGATTAGATGGCCGTATTATACTAGCACTGAATTCTCAAAGCTCTGCAGCAGTTTGAATCAGTTTGAAGATAGTTTGTTAACTTCCTAATTACTTTGAGCAAATTTGGGTGATTCTCTGAGTCTGCCTTCCATAATCTGTAAATTAATGGCTTTTGACAACCAGATCAGCAGTTCTCAATTTTAGGGGACTCAGGAAGCCCTCCATATAGTCTTAAAAATTATTGAGGATCTTTTCTCAAAAGCTGTTGTTTGTATGTGTTGTAATTATTGATATTTACTACATTAGAAATTAAAATGTCTTAGGATTATTATAACAATTGTTTTGACCTCTTGGACCCATAGGGGTACAGAGAGCACACTTTTGTACCTCCTAGACTGATGATCTTTAAGGTTCCTTCTAGCACCAGATCCCATGATTATATTTAAAATACTATAACTTAGTTTAAACCACAGCTTCTTGAATTGTTTTCATTTGTTTATAAGAAATATTAAAACTGGAAGTGGAAGACCTCTCTAATGTATACTTTTTCTACAGAATTAGTTCATTTACAGAACTGGCATAATTTTACAGATGACTGATCTTCATTAGTTCATATATGTAATAATAATAATAATTAATAATACTAATAGCTAACATTTATATAGTACCGACTGGGTACTATGCTCATTGTGCTCAGTACTTTGCGAATATTATCTCCTTTGAGTCTCACAGCATTCCTGAGAGGTAGGTGCTATTATTATTCCCATTTTAGAGATGAGAAAGCTGAGGAAAACAAAGATTAAGTGACTTGATAGGCCTCATAACTAGCAAGGATATAAGGCTAGGTTGGAACTTAAGCATTTCCCAATTCCAGGACTGATATACTACTACTACTGTCTTCTTCATATGCTTTAGATATGTGCTTGTAATTCTATATTAGTACATATCCATGAATTTACACATATTTCCCTGGCCAGTTGTCTAAATGAAAGGTAGTATATATGTATTTATATATATATGTAATATACAGATGTGTATGTGATTATACACACATACCTCTATATGTATATACATACAGATTCCTATGAATTTCTCATTTGGCGAGAGAGTTATATGTACTTTGTGTAATTTTATTATTTTTATTTGGGTTTTGTATATATGCATATATATGTACATATATGGATAAATAGAATATATTTACAGCTATCTGTATATTTATATATATATATATATGTAAACTGTGCAGATATATAAATGTATGTATGCTCTATATGCACATGCTCTCTATTTTAGATAAGTAGCTATCTCATAGTGTACAGAAAATAAATTATACCTGAGAACTCCTGGGAAATCTATTAAGACTTTACCTTCAGTCATGTCTCTGCCCAACATTCCCCTGGTCAAGTAACAAAAGCATTCCACATATACTCCCTAGCCAGGATCATGCAATGAGGACTAAGAGATAATATGTTGAATGGGTGGGGAAAACCTTAAGGGAACTTAAAAATCTTCCAACAACCAACAGAAGATGGGTAGTCCTGTGTCAGCTCAGGAAATAGCAATGCTCCGAAAGTGTCAGCACTCTGTGATTCACAGAGTAAAAGGTATCCAGTGCTTCCTGTGACTTAATAATACATTACCGTTTCTAAATCATGTAAATATATGTTTTCTGAGTCCATTTGTAAACTTTCATCTACTTCTAAAATCCAGACACAGCAGGAAAACTTGTGCTATATTTGAGCCTTACATAAATAGCACAGATTTTAATTTTATCCCAGTTATGGATATATGGCTTGTGTGCTAACACTTCAGGCAGACTGGTGTGAAATTTAATTTGAACAGTTAAACACAAGGGTGAGGGAGTGCAAAATCAACAAGGCACATTCAGCTCTAGCTTTATAGCATTTGGTATGTTAACAGGGAAACCCACCCTGAACCCCCCACTTTTTCTTCCAAACTTTTGACGATCAGATTATGGATTGTCAGAAGTTAATTAAATGAAGCTTCTCCCACACATATTTCCCCACATACACTCAAGTATTTTATTTGCAACTATTTTATCAGAGGAATTTACTTAGTTGAATATTGCATATTATTAAATAAAGTATTCAAGGCTTTTTCATTTCTCAGCCAGGGCATAAGCAGTCAATCAGAGAAGAGACAGTTAATCTGAATCTATCTCAAAGAAGACAGCAGTCATGGGGTGAGAAGGTCCAGTCATGGAGCATCTGCCAACATGCTAGGGTGATCTTCAGTTAGCCAGCCAGGTGACTCAAATGGATGAGTGCTGGTTCTAGAGACAGGGAAAGCTGAATCCAAGTCTTGTCTCAAACATTTATTAGCCATATAAGCCTAAGTGAGTTATTTAACCTTTTGCCTCAACTTCCTCATTTGTAAAATGACTTAGAGAAGGAAATAGCAAATATTCCAGTATCTTTGCCATTAAAAACTTCCAAGTTACAGTTATGAAGAGTCAGATACATCTTATTCTCTTGTTGCCTTAGTTTTTTTCATTTGTAAAGTTGGAGGAAATAACAGCATCTACTTTCCAAGGTTGTGAGAAGATAAAATCAGATAATATTTAGAAAGCACATTGTAGATCTTAAAAGGGGGAAGAAGGAGAGGAGATAAGTATCTATATAGCACAGACTATGACAGGTACTTTTTTATGTATATATGTAAATACTGGTTATTATTCTTATCTGCAGATTGGTAACAACTTCACAACAATTGGGTAGTAAAGATCTTTTAATAAACTTATTAGAGAAGCAATGTGCATAGAGGCTGAGAAGCAGCTCAAGAAGACATTGGGTTCAGATCTAATCTCTGATGACTCTCTGACCATAAGCAAATCATTTAACCCTTAATTAGCTTTTTGCCATAGGCACCTCTCTGAAAACCCTGTAGAAAGTTATCCCCTTGAGGGCAAAAAGGCTGGGGTTTTTTGCATAACACACTGTGGATACTTAACTATTTATTGAACTGAAACTGACCTTGTATAGTATGAAATGAGGATAAGAAACAGAATTCCCTATCAGAAGTGACCACACTGAAAAAATCACAAATCTAATCCAAAAAATATATTGGATGATCTGGCTTATATATCGCCACTTCCCCACTTCCTCCCATCTCCACCTTTCTACCTCCACTACACAGCACAAAACTCAACTGGGAGCACTCAGTTTCCTGTGAATCCAATTTAGAGCTTTGCCAAGTACACCCAATATTCCAGGTAGAAAATTATATATTATGTGTATATATCTCTCACATATGCTAATATATATATGTACAACTATATATATTTCATATATATATGCATGTATATTGGTTCAAAAGTTAAAAAGCCTTGACACCCTCATTGTTATACAATGTATGACAAGTTGACAATGAGATTAAATTAATTGAAGAAGGATTTGTATCGCCAATTTAAAGCAATCATGTTAGTATATATGAAAAAAAAACTACTAAGAATTTTTTATAATAAATGACAACTGCGTATATGGGCAAAACTTCCAAATGAAGACTTGTAGATCATTATTACACACATCAAAATCTAGTAGTATAAATGTTCTTAATGATTTGTGATGATAAATGTGCAAAAGATTAGCATATAAAAGAATAGGACTGTGCATTGATGATTCAAACAAAAATCTATTAGGAAAAGAAACTTTTAAACAAAAACATCTGCAATTACTTGATTATGTGAAGTTGTACGGATTCTATCCAACAAAGTTGAGATTTTCCAGCCAAGATGTAAATTAATGGAATATTTAAAGAGCAAATTAGAAGTATAAGAATATACGGATGTGAGGGTAGGTTGTTGTGTTCCACTGCACCCACAGAGTAAGAATTTCTTGTAGTTGTTTTTAGTTGTTGTTGTTTTCAAGAAACATTTTCTTAAGTAAAAATCTCCATCTTTCCCCCCCATTTTGTTTCTGCAGAAGAGCGAGTTGTTCCCATTGAAGTGTGCCGTTCCAAACTGTCAAAATACTTGCAGGGAGTAGTTTTCCGCTGTGATAAGTGTACCTTCACCTGCTCCAGCGATGAGAGCTTGCAGCAGCACATTGAGAAGCACAATGAACTCAAACCTTACAAATGCCAACTCTGCTACTACGAGACCAAACACACGGAGGAGCTGGATGGCCACCTTCGAGATGAACATAAGGTACATTCCTGGGAGACTTTTCCGCTCACTGCTTTTATACTCCTTGTGCCTGGGGTTGGGACTGAGAGTCATTTAGTCACGCTTATGACATAGAAAAGAGATGGTAGATTGAGTGGATTTTTAAAAGCACTTTCATGTATCTGAATATCTGTTAATGACTAAGATGAGTAATAGATGCTAATATATATATATATATATATATAGTATACACATCTGTATAACACACATAAAATATACATGTACATTTGTGCATTTACATACATGTATGTAAACAAATGTGCATACTAATTATAAAGTAGCAGTTTGAGAAAGTAAATAATAGAAGGAAGAGAACTGTAATTAAAACTTCTTCTCAAACTTAACTGACTGTGGGCAGAGTTCCACTGAGTCATTGCCCCACTGTGCATTAATCTGGCCTCTCACAGAATGTCTGGAACCTTTTTTTCATGTACTATTAAAGGCAGCTGGATAGTGCTACTCATATCTGGTTTGTGAGAAAAAAGAAAAAAATATATGAAAAACTTAACCAGAATACTTTAATAATTCAAAAGGTTATTCCATCTACAAGTTAGTTTTAAGTTCCTCTAATATGCAAGGAATTAAGGTCTTTGAGCAAGGTTTCCTATTCCCTTTATTCTTATAGGTAAGAAACAGTAGACTTTATTTATCTGAAAACATTTTTGATTAAAACTGGAAAAAAAAAAAAAACTCTGGGAACTAACTCCCAAAATTTTTCCACAAGGATTAAAGTTCCACCTGTTGGGAAAAGATTTTAATTTGTCCTTTTTGCTTTAGGGCAGCTTTTGTATCTTACACATAGTAAACATTCAGAAAAAAAGTAAAATTCACATGTTCTCCAATATGTGTGAAAATTCAGGGGTGTAGGGCAGAGAGTTATCTTTCATTTCTCAAACATTTATGAATGTGAATTAATGCTTGTCTGATCCCTAGATTAGCAACTGCAGCCCTTTGCTCATCCTTCGCTCCCTAACACATACATCCTTGAGCATTCCTTCTGATGTAGCCAAGCTTTTGGCATCCTTTCATACCCATGCTGGGTTCAGCTGGGTACCTCTTGTTTACTTGCCTACTTGGATGCCCATCATGTGGCACCTGATCTCTCCTACATGGCCATGGAATTGGAAAAAGAAGTTGTCCCCTGCTTATTTCTCTCCTAAAGCCAACTCTGGTAGTGAAGAGGGAAAGATGGAATCCAGACTCTTTGTCATTATGTTCTACTTGAAGGGGAAACTTTTAAGGTTTTTCTCCTTTTTATAATATTCAAGACTGAGACCAATCACTGAGAAATCAATCATGACACAATTTAGAGCCCTTCTTAAAAGTATTGTTGGAAATGTGTGACTCCACTAATCTCTTGTGATACAGATTAATGTGGTTACCTACTAATGTGATAGAAGCCCAGAGAACATCAAATGTGCAAATGAGTTCTTGGGAGAGATACTGCAATCAGAAACTGCTATATGGCTTCTACAAGTGTGGTTCATTGCTCATTCAGTTAGTAAACATTTATTAATCTTTGCAACATGAATGGTATAGTGTTAGCTGCTAAGAGATTCAAAAGTTTAGGTAAAATAGTCTCTTTCTTTATGGAGCTTACACTCTACCAAAAAATTATAAAGTGCTTGAAAAGCAACTTGATGCAGTAGACAAAAAGTTTCCCTTGGAGCTAGAAAGACAAGGATTCAGTACTCATCTCTGACACATGCACTGGCACAGGGAGACACTGGCACAGGACTGCCCAGCATGGTGTGCCCTCATCAGACAAGCTGCTGTGCTCTAAGAGCAAAGCAGAGTTGAATTAGCCCAAAAGAAATGTGAGATGCTTAAAATTAGAGAATGTTCACAGGGACTATTTGGGTCTGACCTGTTGAAAAAGTATTGGTCTGA
Source organism: Sminthopsis crassicaudata (assembly GCF_048593235.1). NCBI lineage: Eukaryota > Metazoa > Chordata > Mammalia > Dasyuromorphia > Dasyuridae > Sminthopsis > Sminthopsis crassicaudata. The sequence continues at coordinate 652,843,146 of NC_133617.1, forward strand.
TTAGCCCCACTTGGACATGCTGTAAGTTGACTTTAATATAGTGAAGTCATTTTGGTTCTTAATCAACATCCCAATGCCCCATGGGCAAATTAATATTAGAAGGGGCAGACCTGCATTACCAGAGAGAGTTATTATATCTTTTAGGAATTTCCTAAATCAATTAAATTATACCTGTCATTTCTATCCATCCTTAAAATAAAGTGAGGTCCAAGATGGGAACCATTCCTGAGCTAGAGAGGTTTAGAGAATACTTTTTGGAGGAGCTGGCATTTGAGTTGGACTTTAAGAAATAGATAGAAATTGCAAAGGAAAAGAGTTGAAGGTAGGGCATTCCAGCTTCCCTAAATGGCCTCACATGCCCTTTGATCTCATACCTCTGGGACTATCTATGGCAGGTACTGAGTACTACTTACCAGCTATGTAAGCTTGGTTGCTTCCTGCCCTCTTTGGGTATCAGTCTTCTCATCTATAAAATGAAGAATCTGAATGATCTCCCAGTTGCTTCTAGCTTAAAATTCTATGTTCCTGAAATGTCTTTAGAATTTAATTTTTTTTGGAGGACCACCATTGAGCAAGGCTGGATATTTAATATAGTCTTCTTAAGTGCCCCTGGGAAGACTATAACCTTGGCGATGCTTTTGAAGATGTATTTGAATGTGCTTTCCAGTTTATGTGTAATAATAATAATAACCATTTTTTAAAAGGCTATTGAACACAAATGTGCCTTTCTCTTAGAAAACAGGAAGCATTTTTCTTACCTTGTTAAACTTTACAAGGTAAAGTAGAAAAAGGGTAGTTATAATTACCCCCATTTTCAATTGAAAAAAGTGTGGTATAGGATCCATGAACTTTTTCTCTTAGGGCAAATGATAATGAAGGGCAACTCTCAATTATACAGCATCTGATAATTCAGTGAGTAAATTATCCAGGCCTCTTGATACTTCTCTTTCTCTGTTGGGCTACCTACCTTTCTGTTACTTTACTGTTCATTAGCATTCTCACCAAAAGCTAAGCAGGGTCAGAAAAAGTAAATGAAATTGAAATCAGTAGCTTCTGCCACACTGGCAGTATTTGTATAATGTAGAGGCAAAATTTCCTGGAAATTTGAAGCCATGAAAATATCTTTTTCTTCTCCTCCCAGTCCTTCCTAAGTCAAATTCTACAATTCTTTTTAATCATATATGTTACGATCTTGAGATAGATTTGGATCTAAAAGACATATAGTAACATGAATTGGCTGACTGTAATTCTCCTTATTTTTAACAGTCTTTCATTTTACTTCTATAATTTTAATCCAATTATACTCTTTAATTCCTGAGAACAATAGATTTTCCCTGTTCAGTCATTTTAGTGGTGTCTGACTAATCATAGTCCCATTAAGGGCTTTCTTTGCAAAGATACCTGAGTAGTTTACCTTTTTCTTCTCCAGCTCATTTCACAGATGAGGGAAAATGAGACAGACAGGGTAAGTGACTTATCCGGGGATAGTAAGGGTCTGAAGCTGGATTTCAACTCAATTCTTCCTAATTCTAGGCCTGGTACTCTATCCACTGCACCACCTTGCTGCACAAAGCTTCTCTAACCCATATGATAAGGAATGGCTGACAAATTGTTGATTAGGATGCAGTGATTGAAGAAGAAACTAACTTTAAAAACATTAAAGAATTCTGAAACTGGATCCAGAAGACATCATTACCCACTTTGTTCTTCACACATCTACATATTTAACATCTTACATCATTATTGTTTCTTAAATAAAGTGGTTTTCATTTTAAATTACATTGTCATCACTATATCCCATCTAGTGTCTTTCAAGTTCTTTACATTCTTTTCTGTTTGCTTTTTCTTGAAGAAAGAAATATACAGTAGATAGATCATTGAGTCTAAGAGTTAAGAAGCTTTAGGTTCATCTGTTTACTAGCTCTATGACCCTGAGCAAATGATTTCATCCTTTTAGTCTTGGTTTCCCCATTTGTAAAATGGGTTTAATAACAAAATAATAATAATTAATATTTTATTAATTGAATAAAATAACAAACAATATAAAATTGAATTTAAAATTATAGTAAAAGGATCTATCTTTTAGAGTTGTTGTAAGGATCAAGTAAGATAATGTCTGTAAAGGACTTAGCAAACTTGAAAGTACCATATGAGTATGCACAGTTAGTATTGACTCAAGCACGTTTCATTACCTCTTTTCCTCTTCTGTAGAATGCTGGAAAGTGCCCAGTTTCATGATGCTACTAAAATGCTGCTTTAGGCCAAGAGAATGTAGTATATGCATATGTGGTGATTTGTCCTTTTGGATCTCCCATGCTCTTTTCATGTTATTTGCATTTTCAGCCAATAAAATAAATACTTTATTACCTTCCATCTCCTGTAGGATTTCATAAGTTTACAATGGTTCCATTTAATTCAGTTCAGTGAGAATTATAAGCGAGTTCCTGCCATTCTCCTAGATATCAATCATACAAAGACAAAAGGGATATATATATCCCCACAAAGAAGCTTTATTATACCATACTATAAATAAACAAATACAAATACAAAAAACATATAACATGTCTTTAGAAAGCATAGCACTTGAGAGTATCAGGGACGGCACCTGCCTTGTGGGACTCAAGAGATACTATATTGGTTGGTCATCATCTGCTCCAGTGACTTCACAAAAAACAGGTTGAAAGTATGGTGACCACAGAATTCATGATTCCTTCCCCTACAGATGTGTCCTTCCATATGTAATCCCACAATGCATAAGGCTTCACCCATTCATATTATTCTGATTACAAAAGAACCTTGTTCAAAGACTGCCTGCTGTACAAGCAGAATGATGTTCTTAGAAATTTAAAATTTTCCTGCCAGTGAGCATCTTCAATAATCGACAAATGCTGATGCAGAAGGAGGGGGGGAAAAATTGTTCTGAGTCTTTAGTCCATTTTTTCCTTCATCTCCACATGCCATCTTGTCGACCGGAGAAGCTATTGAGTATATTTTGTATAGTCACTTGTGGTATTTGGTGACTTAAAAATCTGATTTGGCAGCCTTTGTCACGATATCTGTTATAGGACTTGCAACAGAAGAACTTGAATCTAAAGTGCTTAACATTGCAGCTTGCAGTTTCTTGGTACCAGTATACCAATGGCTAACTTACACCAGCAAGAAACATTTAATACTGGCAGGACACCTTACAGTTGAGGATGGCTTTCTCGTAGGATCCAAAGATGCATATTTCATTGACAGTGTTTCACAGAATGCCGGCAGTCTCTGAAGGGGATTGTTTAGTCCAGTCTTATTTTATGCTACAGGAAACTGAGGCTCAAAGATATTAAATGACAAAGGCCATATGACTGGTGAGAAGCAAAACAAGAACCCACTTTTTCCAGGTGCTGACCCAAAACTCTTTTCTCTATACTGTGCATTGAAAATCAAGTTCTAAGGGATTTTTGATGTTTTGCATATAACATATGTGTGCCACAGTAGAAATTTATATCATATTTGAGAGTTTAACAATTGTTGTTGATTCACACACTAAGCCTATACACCTTAGTGGTAGTTAACTATAAATACCTCTTGACCCTAGAGGGCTTGACTTTGCTGCTAAAGTTGGGGAGGTGACTTTCCGCAAACACAGACTAGCAAGAATTTAATTGGATTAAAATTTACCTAGATTATGAAAACGTGTATTTCACCATAAATGAGAATCAAAACGGTGTGGTGGAAAACATATATTTTTTTTTCAAGTCATATGATTTGGATTCAGATTCCAGCCCTGTTATTGCTTATATATTCTTAGGAATTTAATTCATTTAATCCAATCTGGTCCTATGTCTGTGTAAAATGTAAGTGATTGACTAAATGATTTGGGGGCTTCTATCACAGAATTATATTTTATATAATTTATATATCTAGAAAATATCTTGCATCTAGGCCACCCCATTCCTGGCAAAGAATTAATTCCTTTTAATACATACCTGACAAGTGATCATTTCACTTTTACTTAAAAATCACAAGCAAAAGGTAACACCCTATTTTCTTAGGCAATCCATTTCCCTTATACACAACTTGCATTGGTGGGCAATTTTACTTTCTTACACTTTTTTTTTTTTTTTATCATTTTACATGAGAGGAAACATCTCACTTATTTTATTACATTCAGCTTAAATTGCCTTTTTATAATTTCCCCTGTTACAATCTGTGTGTGTATCGTGTTATTACTCACTCTTTCTACATTGATATTCTGAATTCAGATTATCTTTCTTTTTTGTTTCAGATAAATTTTTATTGATGTCTGCTGCTTCTTACCTTATGTTATCCCTAATATCTCTTCCTTTCTCTCTCCCCTCCTTGAAGCCATCCTATATAATAAATAGTATTTTTAGAGGAAAATAAGTAAGCACAAAAATCCAAAAATATATGCAACCTATGGTCCTCATCCCCATAAAGGAGGAAGTTGGGGTGAGAACTCTTATGATAACATGATATGGAGAAAAGCATATTGGAATAGGAGTCAGAAAAAGTGGGTTTTAATCTTGGTTTTACCACTCACCAGTCATATAAATTTTGTCATTTAATGTCTTTGGGCCTGTTTCCTTTCACATAAAATGATGACTGGACTAAATACCCTTCAGAAGAAGGGTGACTTATCATATCTCATTGTTTGAGACATGCTTAATCATTATCATTTTGGTGAATTCACTTTTGATTTTTTTTTGGGGGGGTGATTGTTTTTTTTTTTTTTTCATTGCTATAGTCATTGTGTATATTGGTATCTTGGCTCTACTTACTTTACTCTGTATCAGTTCATGTAAATCTTTCCATCTTTGATATGTTCATCACAGTAATTATTTCTTATAGCAGTAATATTCCATTACACTCATGTAGCACAATTTGTTTAGTAATTCCCCAATTAATGAGCATGTACATTGTTTCCAGTTATTTACTATCACAAAAATGCTGCTGTAAATCTTATGGTATATATAGGGACTTTTTTCTTATAGCAAGTTACCTTTCAATTAAAAAAAAAATTAAAAATATGCTTTCTTTAACTTCTTTAAAGATAGAAATTCCAGAAGACCAGGAAAGGAACTAGTTTCTAGCTTTCTTCTAACACTAAAACTTTTAGATTTTCTTACAGTACTCTGACCTGAGCCTTTTGAAATAACAGAGTGATACACTCTGTTTTTAATCTCTACAAGCCTAAAGGGGTGTTGGTGAAATTGTTAGGAAAGAAACATTTCGGGGCAGCCAGGTGGTGCAGTGGATAGAGCACCAGCCCTGAAGTCTGGAGGAGGTCAAATCAGACACTTAACACTTCCTGGCTGTGTGACCCTGGACAAGTCACTTAACCTCAATTGCCTAAAAAAAAAAAAAAAGGAAAGAAACATTTCTTTAGACCAAAAGTCTAATCTCAAGATTAGGGAAGAAGAAACCATGAGGAAAAAAAGTTAGTGAGAACTTTTCTTCCTTCTCTTGTGCAAGTGTCTCTGGTTCTATATCTTGAAATTGCATTTAAGAGAGATATTCTGATCCCTCAGCATGCAGAAATTGTAATCACCTGATGCTGTGGGCCAATTTGCATTTTTAAAAATCCTTTTTAGAACATAATTATTAAAAATCATTTTGAGGGAATTAAGTCTAGATAGTTATTATTTTAAAATAAATAATCTAAAATTTTCTAGAAAAAAAAAAAAAAGAAACAGGAAAAATCTAACCTTTTAAGCCTTCACGTCTCCAGTAAAAAGTTTGATAGATGAGATTAAAACTGACCAAATAACTTTCTTCTCATACCTCTATTGAAGGCTATTAAGCCTTAACAAGATTACTCACAGAAGCTTTTGACCAGTTTTTTAAAATCTTCAAATCAAAGAAGATCATGATTTTTCTTTTTTTTTTTTGAGCCTGCAATCTGTTGAAACAGCATATTAGGGTGAGAAAGGGAGAATGCACACACACACACACACACACACACACATCTCCCTTTACTTATTTGATATAAAATGCATTTTGGTTAAAATGTAGACTTTTATGCTAAATAGAATTAAATGAGTATGAATTTATAAAACTTATAAATTTTTTTAGCCTTCAGGTTGATGTGGAAGAAACCATATACCCAAAAAGTGTTGGGTTAATGAAAGTATTAGCTATAACTAATGTCTTATAAGCAATATATACTGGTTTCAGTCCAGGATGTATCACAAGAAAAAAACGGATTTTGCATCTTTTCTTTAATAATTACTACTTATTTGGCCTTGGATGTGTCTTTTAACATTCTGGGTCTTATCTTCTGTAAATTGAAAGGGTTGGACTAAACAATTTAGATCTAGAAACGGTTGAACAAATTGGTCACTTCTAGCTCTAGTCCTGGGATTTTAGGATTTTTTTTTTCCCAAGGTCATTGTTCTTTATACTCTTCCAATGGATCTCACTAAGTTTTTTGATCTGTAGATCCATTTATTTACTTAAAAATTATTGAAGACTTCCCAAGAAGCTTTTGTTTTTGTGGATTCTATCTATCATCTAAGTATTATTATTTGACTTTGGGAACTCCCTAAAAGGGAGTCGCAGGGAGCCACACTTGAAGAATCACTGTACTATATCATTGTGCTGTTTCTACTGGATAATTTTTTCCCTTTTCCCAAGGTCATATTATTTTCTAGCTTTTTAATTGCATGATTATTTGCAATTATTCTCTTTTATCTTAAAAGTTGATTTCTTAATGTTTTCTGTCTATCTCCTTTTATTGCCTTCTACTTTCTGTTTTCACACTGGGGTATTGGCCCCTTTTTATTTACCCCTTTTCCCGATTTTCTCTTTACAAAAAATGGCATGCTTACTTACATAGTGAGAGTAAAGAGACTAGTTGAGACTAGTATGAGTATTCATAAAACAAAAAGAATTATAAGAAAGCATCTAGTATCTTCAGTAGAAACGTAGAATTAGTGGTTTTCATTCCATCCTCACTCTGGTTAATTGAAATTTTCTCACCTAACAAATCTCTAAAATTTCTGAAGTTACATATGAAATAGTTGAAGCATGTAGTTTTTTCTTGTGGTCATTCTTGATACCATCCTTACAAAAGGAAGAGCAGTGTGGTACCATGAAATAGGGAATGGCTCTGGAGTACAAAGACTTGAGTTCAAATCTTTCCTCTAGTGCTTATTGTCTGGGTGACTTTAAATCATTTAACTGCCAACAGTTTATTCAATCATAAAAGGAAGGGGATTGGGATAGATGGCCTTTGAGACCTTTCAAATCTTTATCTATGAGCTTAGCTATGATCTTTGTGTCAGTTTATGCATAGAATTCTTGGTGTGATACATACTTAGAAAGTGAATTAATGAGGAATGTTCATTTTGAAAAACAAATATATCAGAACAAATTCAAATAACCTGTTAATATCTTCTTGAAGAGAATTTGTTTTCTCCTCCTGTTTCTAATTCCCTAACTCCCACATGCTGGTTACAAAAGGTCATGGGCAGAAACAGATAAAGGAGATATACCAAAATCCTCCAAATGTCATAACTCCACAGGGCAAGTTTCTTGTTCCTCACCCTTCGCCCCATTGGAAGACTCTCTCTGTCCTGGACCTTGTTCCTGTTTGTTGATTTGGAATTAAAGTACTCACTTCATGTCCAGTCTGGCCACAGTTTGACTTCTTTAGGTCATTTTCCCTTTAGACATTGATCACATCCCACATTATCCTTGTGGCACTTGTGAATGACTTAGAACTGATTTGACTATGAATAATTCCTGTGGATTTCAGGGATTTACCCATAGCATTCAACTGAACAAATCATTGAAGAAAATTGGCTAAAGGAATCAATTACTTGAGTAGAAATGTTTTTAGCCCATAAATATCTTGTTTAATTGTATAATTGCCCTTATAGAGAGTTCCTTTAAGAGGTCTTTAGTTAACTTAGGCCTATGTAGAATAATTCCAATGTATTGCATAAAATAGTAATTATTTATACTTTAGGCTTTCATCTCAAACTTTAGCAGGTAGTTGTCATCAGGCATAAGATATGGCCCATATTCCTCAAACTTTCCAGGCTGATAGAGATCTTTGGATGTAGAATTAAAGTTCTCCTTTGACCAGTGAAGTGTCCAGAAAGGGATAGACTCTTGCCTGTTAGACAGGGATAAGTAAGTGACAGACAAGAAGAGGATAGTGAATTTCTGAGGAAGAAAAGCCACTTCTCTTCGTGGGTTGGAAATTAGGAAAATATTCTGGAGAAGCCATACATCTTTGCTGCTGGTGTAGGTATTAACTTAGGCTTTTTACATGCTTAAGTGATCTCATTCATTTGCATTCTTTTTATATTAGAACAGCTTATGGCCTATACATACTTTTTCACCCCATGCAATTTTTTTTTTTAATTTTTTTTATTATATATATATATATATTTTATAATATTATCCCTTGTATTCATTTTTCCAAATTACCCCCCCTCCCTTATTCCCTCCCCCCGACGACAGGCAATACCATACATTTTACATGTGTTACAATATAGTCTAAGTACAATACATGTGTGTGAATATCATTTTCTTGTTGCACAATAAACATTAGAATCCGAAGGTACATGCAACCTGGGCAGACAGATATTAGTGCTAACAATTTACATTCCCCTCCCAGTGTTTCTTCTCTGGGTGTATCTACCTCTGTCCATCATTGATCAACTGGAAGTGAGTTGGATCTTCTTTATGTTGAAGATTTCCACTTCCATCAGAATACATCCTCATACAGTATCGTTGTTGAAGTGTACAGTGATCTTCTGGTTCTGCTCATTTCACTCAGCATCAGTTGATTTAAGTCTCTCCAACCCTCTCTGTATTCCTCCTGCTGGTCATTTCTTACTGAGCAATAATATTCCATAACTTTCATATACCACAATTTACCCAACCATTCTCCAACTGATGGACATCCATTCATCTTCCAGTTTCTAGCTACAATAAAAAGAGCTGCCACAAACATTTTGGCACATATATGTCTCTTTCCGCTCTTTAGTATTTCTTTGGGATATAATCCCAGTAGTAACGCTGCTGGGTCAAAGGGTATGCACAGTTTGATAACTTTTTGGGCATAATTCCAGATTGCTCTCCAGAATGGCTGGATTCTTTCACAACTCCACCAGCAATGTATTAGTGTCCCAATTTCCCCACATCCCCTCCAACATTTGTCATTATTCCCATGCAATTTTTTATGTCTTTTTTTTTTTTTAGATTACATCTCCCTATTTCATCCAAACTGGTGCTTAGTGATTTTTCAAGTCACTTTATAATCACCACAGGATCTGTAACTTGTTCATTTCCAACCTGGATCCATTCAGACTTCGTTAGGCAGCCTAAAGGCCCCCTTACCCAAGGCTTACCATACTGATGACAAACCAAATGTGGATATCCATTTGATTTATTATTATTATCATTGTTGTTGTTGTTATGGTGATTCAGAACTCTTGAACTCAAGATAGCCATCAACCTCAGGCTTCCTGGAAGCAAAGATTATGGGCATTTGCCACCATGCAAATATGACCCACTAAAAGTTTTATTTCCTTCTGAACCCTTTCAGAGTATTTCCTAAAGACACTAGATGCTTTCCTCTAATTCTTTTTGTTTCATGAATACTCACACTAGTCTCAACTAGTCTCTTTACTCTCACTATGTAATTGAGCCTGCCTTCTTTTCCAATCATAAATATGTGATATCTTTGACCACTTTTTGAACCCAAGCCTTGATTAGTAACACATTGCTATCTGAGTATACTTCCCTTTTCCTTTAGCTTAACTAACATTTTGATTCTTTTGCAGTCATGCTGCTCCATGATTCATTGCCATCTATTATCATTAGAAGACAATTAGTATTTAAAAGATGGGCTTGTACTGCATGCAGCATGGAAATCCAGATCTTTGACATTAATGACTAAGTAATGGTCATTATCGGTGAATAATTTTCTTTTTTCCCCTTGGACAGGCTCTTCTTTGGTTGAGCCTATGCTTTAAATATTAAGTTTCAGATGAGCAACTCACAGTGATGCTCTACTAAGAATAGCCTGTTGTAGAAAGAAATATACTCACTATCTGAGATAAGGTAGTGTGGTGAAAAAAGCACTGAACCTGCAGTAAAAAAATTTTTACCTTGGTTCTAATATTTATTAGTTGTGAGCCCTGGAGCAAGCAATTTTACTTTCTAGGCTTCATCTGTAAAGTTGGGGCAATAATTTTTGACATACCTATTTCATAGGGTTAGTGTGAAGGTCAAATGGAAAAGCATTTGTTGAGAAGCAGTCTTCTAGAGTGGAAAAGTGCTAACCCCAAAATCAAAATGACCAGGTCCAAACCCAAATTCTAATAAATACTAGCAGCTTCCTCATCTATAATGATACAGGGATAAAAAATCACAGGGGGGTGAAATTCAAATAAAATGATACAAAAGATTTTTGAAATTTTTTTTAGTGCTGCATAAATAGTGCAGCTATTATCTTGTGAAGGTATAACTGCTGTGTAAATGTAAATTCTTGTTATTTTTACCTGTGGGCTGGACCACCCCTGAAAGTGGACATGGGAATGAGGGGAGTAAGTGATACTCTACAATAGGTAGATTACATAGCACAGAATTGTTTGACTGTTACTCAGGTGAGACACTAATTACCAGATTTCCCTTGAAATCTTTTCTCTAATGATTCATTATTCTAGCTCTTGTTGGGACCTTTTTTTCTTGAAGGTAAGCCGTAACTTTGAGCTGGTTGGACGAGTTAACTTGGATCAGTTGGAGCAAATGAAGGAGAAAATGGAGATGACCAGCAGTGATGAGGAAGAGGACAAGGAAGAAGAAATGAACAGCAAAGGTGAGGACAAAAATGACTTTTTTGCTTTAACTTCAGATTAGATAGTTTTAGGAGCCATAGACTTCTATCATATCTGTCTGTATATCCATACATGTTGGTTGTTCTATATGAGATTCATGTATGAATATTTTAATTAGACTATTTAAACTTCTAAGTAAAAAGATTGTTACAATAAAGCTAAAGACTGTTGTAAAGCAGAATCAACCAGACAAGTTATTTTGAACTAAAATAAAGAATGACAAAGATATTATAGCAGTAGTGTTTATATATAAGTGGGGTTGTTTTTCAGTATTGTGAAAGAATTCATAGCTCTGAAATCTTCCAGACCATGAAAATAAAAGGATACCCAGTTTGGGACATGGCAGTCAACTTTTTTTATTTCTGATTTTTCTAGTTATTTACATCAAACTGGGGGACCAGTCTTCTCCCCCATCATGGTACTAGGTGCTTTTGGTATATATTTCTCAAGTATTACTTCTTTATTAGTCACCAGAGATAGGAGGATGAAGACTGTCTTCCTTTCTCAGAGTCAAAGTTCCCTCTCCTTCATGGTATTAACAAAACAGTTTGGGCTTCAAATCAGAATCTCATTATAATGTTCAAATCCATAACAAAGAAGAATTTATTGGAAAATACAAAATGGATTTATTCTTTAGAAACATTACTCCTTTCCTTATATCATTCCCAAAACAGTACCTTTTTTTTTTTTTTTTTTTTTTTTGTCCTGGATTACTTTTAACAAAACCATACTGAATAAGAGAATTTAAAATCTTTAACTTTCATTATCAGAAGTAGTAGAAATTCCTTCTTCATGAGGAAGAGGTTTGTGACATTAGAGGTGTGCTGTTTTGTTTTATTTTTTTTAAAATTCCATTTCACATGTATTCTTTCCTTCATGGTGAACTCTTCCCATCTGTGAGGCGTGACTAGAGTGCTCTGCCTTATTGTGCATGCTTTTGACAGTGGCTACAAAGGGGCCCTTTCACTTCAGGATGTTGTGTGCCCTGCTGTTTCTCTTCAGGCAATAAATTATTCTTCATTGGATGTTATGACTTTTTAATCTCTCCATCTTAACATCATTTGAATTTAAAGGTTAAAAGTATAGTACAGGCAGTAGCCCTTTCCAGACCTTCATAGCCCTCTAACCCTCCCAGAGCTTTAGAAGACAAAGGGGAAAACATGGCAGGTGAGGTGGTGGAGAGCGTTGAGCATATTTTTCCCTCTCCCTTCTTTCTTCTCTCCTCCTCAGTAACGTCATGGCATAAATCCAGCTCAATGTGACTGGAATGAGCTTAATGGTCTCCGATAGCTTCTCTCTGAAGACTGTGTAGTCCACATTCATGAACCTTAACCACACAGAAAGAAAAAGTCTTAGGGGTGGGGAGGAATTTATTCTTCCTTCAAAGGGTGGAGGATTTACATGAGTAACTTCCAGTAATGTTAATGGGAATTACAAGCGTAAATCATCCCTTCCCCCACACTGCTCAATGAAAGGAGAATAGCCACTATTGTCTGAATGTCCTTTGAACAGACCCAGAATCAATTTTCCACTATCTAGGTACATTCTTGCCAAGGAGAAGGGCTGATGCACAATAGCCTCCCAAACTTTTTGCTAGCAGTAAGTCTTCAATAAGGAGAATCATAGGGAGGGACAACTAGAGGGGTGGCCCCCAGTGTTTCCAGAGACTGCTGGTAGATGTTAAAGAGTGCTTAATATCCTTCTTGTATGATTAAACTTAGCTGAGGGTGTTAGAATAAAAGTAAACTGGTTTCACGTTTCATAATGGGAGAGGAAAAGTGATATTGGAGCTCTTCCCTCCTTTGCAATTTAGATCTTTAATGAAGCATACTCAGTTACTAAAAGGTATCATTCATTTGTCTTCATGTGATATATAGATGAGAGAAAGAGAGAGAGAGAAAGAGAAAGGGAGGTGGAAGAAGGAAGGATGGAGGGAAGGAGAGAGAGAGAGAAAGAGAAGAAGGGAGGGAGGGAAAGGAAGGGACGAAGAAGGAGGGATGGAGGAAAAGAGAGAGAGAGAAGGAGGGAGGTAGGGAGGGAAAGGGAGAGAGAAAGAAGGAGGGATAGAGGGAAGAAAAGAGAAAAAAGAAGGGAAGAAGAGAAGGAAGGAAGGGAAATAGGGGGAGATAGATAGATACATAGATACATAGATACATAGATAGATACATAGAGAGAGACAGAGAGAGAGACAGAGAGTGCACACTTGTAGATAAAACTACAGTTCCCAGCTGCCATAGTTTGATCTAAGGGTAGATTTTTTTTTAAAGTAAAGAAACCAGGCATGAAGAGATCAAAATTAAACCAAGCAGAATCCCTTCTCCTCCACCACCACCCCCTTTCATTATGTAGTTTGGGAGGAGTCAGGAAGGCATTCTGTTGATTTCTTGCCCAAATAATCCCTGCTAAGGAATTAATGCTCGGAGCAGATGGTGCTGTCTCATTTCCAATGAAAAGAATCAAGCGAGATAGTCTGTGCAATTATTTTTAATGGCTTGTGTGGTGATCTTCTTAATTTGTGAGAAAATGTTTCATCTTTTGTTGAAACTGGCCCCATTCACATAGCTTTTTTGTGCTAAAGATTAAGGAAGCTGAGAAACACCTATGCAGTTAATGTGGTGGTTCGAATTTTATCAGATGGCATTCAATGCACGAGACATCTTTCTGTAACATCTTGTGCATGCAGGCACAAAGTGATCAGATATGTGGAGATGATCTTTCCTGCGCTGCCGTAGCTTTGCATTGTGACTGGAAAGCAGAATAGACCCAGCTGTTTATTATAAACATAAAGACTGTGGCCCTGTTTGATAGGGAGCAATAAACTGATCATGAGGCCTTGGATCCTACGGGGGTTTACTGGCCTCAGATTACTTTCATTTGTGAGAAAGAGCGTTTTGTGTTGTATATCAATTATTAATTTGGTCAACCAGTGTTAATTGAGAGTCAGCCTTGGAGGAGGTACTATAGAGTGGAGAGTCCTATAAAGTCTTTTAGTAGTAGGTCCTATAAGGTACCTATAAATAAAAACAACAGATATAGTCCCTGTCTTCAAGAAGATTACAATTAATTCAGTTAATAGGATTTCAGGAAAAAAGAGGAGTCACTACAGACCCCAGTGACTTCATAGAACCCTTAAAAACAGGAACAAAGAACACCTTGAGACAAAGATGATTGGGTTTATAACAATTTAGGGGGAGAGATAGCTCCTTATTTCAGGGACTTTTCTTGAGTCAACCATAAGGAACTTTCTTTAATAGATAAAAGTTTGATGGAATATCAGAAAAAGTTGCCCAAAATTGATCTTTTAAAAATAGATTTATCAATGAGAATTAATAGGATCTGTGATTCGGTTTTTCCCCTTTTGTCTTTTAAAGAATTAATTTTTCTTTCTCTCCATGTTTCTTCCTCTCACAGATCTTATAAGGTTTTCTGAGGGCAGGGTTTGCTCTGAAAAGCGATTTCCATGCGAGTTCTGTGGACGGGCATTTGCACAGGGCTCCGAGTGGGAAAGGCATGTGCTGAGACATGGCATGTAAGTCTCTACCCAATGGGTTATCCCAAGAATTCCATTCTCTAACATGAAGTGGGTGCGGGGGGGGGGGGGGGGGGGAATGTTTTAGGAGTTCCCATAGATCCTGTTAGAAGAAAATGAAAGGACACAGGCCCTCTGTGAAATATCTGCAGCACATGTTTTCATGGTACTATGAATTAGCAAATGTGAATGCTTTTATTTTATTTTATTTTCTGTTGGTTTTCAATAGGGTCATTCTAGCCAATAGTCAAATAAGGTACCATCTTTCCAAATGACAAAATCCCATCGCTTTTATATATAGAAGTGTAGCGCTTTATCTGGCCAATGTCAATTCAGCTTTCACTAGCGTGACATTCTCTAATAGAGCGCTGGACTGGGAGTCAGAAGACTTGGCTTCTGTTCCTGGCTCTGCGACTGACTCATTCATTGAGTGACCTTGAACAAGTCATTCATCTCTTTGTGCCTTAAATGTCCTGCCTCTGGGGATAGTGCCAGCTTCCTCCGCCGGCCTCCCAGGTAGGTTGGATCATATCTATAAAGTACTTAGAGATCATCCTTGAAAATAAAGTCATCCCTAAGACAAAACAATCTTAATCTCTGTAGGACACAGTCAGTGATCAGAACCATGGTAAGGGATGTCTAGAACAGTGGTGTTGGATATTCCCAGAGACTTTTGGTGAATGTTAATGAGAGTTTAATATCTTCTTGTCTAAATTTAGCTCAAGTAGTCCCTATTAATGAATGTTGTTAGAACCTCAAGTTGATAGAACCCTAACAGCCAATGTTGGTTCTATCTTAAGGAGATTTTGGTTCACAATATTTGTTTACTAACTTGCTCATTGAACCACTATTTATTGTTAAATATTCTAGCTGTCCCAGAAACTTGTGGGTGTGTTTGTTGGGATGAAGGATAAGATGATTTTACCATTTTAGCATTTATGATCAAGTATTGGAGGTGACGTAATTTATATATACAAAATTGTGTCAGAGTTACAAGCAAATCATTAAGAGATCTGGAAAAGGTACAGTCTACTAAGCCTATTGCATAGAAGGGGAAATGCCAGCTATGGAGATGACCAGTTGCATATTCCTGGCAACTGGTAAGAGAAAAACCAATGCTTTTGTGATTCAGGGGGGGAAAGAATGTTGGGTTTCTTTCTCATTGAAGGAAAAAAAATGTTCAATTCATTCTCTCACAAAATATTTCTTGTAGGTCTCTGAATGACAACAAGCAAGTGAACAGAGAGGATGACCATCCAAAGGAGACCTTGGAAGAAAATACTAAGATAACATTAACAGAAGAAAGAGAAGGCGAAGAGGAGGTGGAGATGGACTTTTCCCTGAAGGATGAAACAGTAGCAGTCTGTGTGGTAGCTGCTGACAAATCTCTCCTGGAGAATGCAGAGGCCAAAAACGAATAAGCATTTGGTGTGATTCTTAATCAAACCCTACTTGAACATCGATGAAGGGGTGGGAGGGTGGGGTTGGGGTGGGAAGGGAGGGTGAAGAAGACAGAAACAAAGCTGCTTTTTAGGACTGAACGATCTATTTTCAAAGCACTGGTACCTGTGTGAGTGAGTGTGTATATTAAAGTTATTTAAATGGTGGAATAAGTGGCTCCATTACATCACTGAATCCTTTCTTCCGGACCTCACTATGGAAAGTACATTCATTTCAGAATGTGGAAGCAACTCCCACATTATACAATGTGATTTGTGGTGGAGTCTTGGACGGTTAATGGAAAGGGGAAGCTTCATGAGAGTGGAAGAAGACGTCTCGTAGGGGGGACAACTTTTTGACGCACAACTTTTGGTGCGTTTTTCTAATTTTAATACAGTAAGCTTTTTCCAGACTTAACTGCAGCCGCTTTGAGGAAGAAAAAAAAAAAACTGCTTTGCTTAAAACAGTCACCTGTTTCCTAGTACCTCAAAATTAACCAAGGGAATTCTCTGCATTTGTCAGTACTACCTGTCATTGTCGTGGTTAAATGTAGAGAGAACTGCTGGACAAGATGGTGAATGGGGAAAAAAAAGTTTTAAAGAAAGGAAAACAAATTGTGCTTAAAATCCCAGTGTGGGTTTTATTTCTTAAAATACTGTGATTTTTTAATTATTTTAGTAAAAAACAAAACAAAAAAAGAAACAGACTTTAATTACTAGATAACTGTTTGTGAGTTGTCATCCTTTATTCCAGGTAAGCTGTTCGTTAGTGTTGAACCATAATTTAGGATTTGATAGATCCGCGTGAGCTAATTTCAAGGGGATTGTGCCGGTTTGTTTGCCACATGTTACTTTTCTATCAACCTGCGGTGTTACAGATACAGCACAATTCAGTTTTTTCATGTAAAATGTTTTGAATTTTTCTGTTTGTTTTTTTTTTTTTTTTAACTGGGGGGAGCAAGGGAGATTTAGTTCTTGTGAATAGGAATGTTTTGATTTTCAACATGGAAATAACAAAGAAGTTAACTTTTTTTTTTAATTTAACTAAAGAACCAAACTTAGGGCACAGCTATGCAGCTTGTGGGCCAGACAAGGAGGTCCTCGTCATCATTTCTTTTTGTTATTGTTGTTGTTGCTTGTTGGATTAACATATTATCAGTCTCACACAAATAGTTTCTGTTAAGATTGGCTGGCTTTTCATGTGTGGTCTTTTTTGTTCCTTTTTTTTTTTTTTTCTTAAAGTTTGTTTTTGGTGGGCAAGAGGATGTGTTTGAATCGCATCCCTAAGGCTAGAGAGGATGAGAAATATGTCTGTCCTATCAGAAGCCTGGAGAACTGCTTGTTAATGGATCTAAAGAAGAGCTGCTATGTTTCCCCCTTGTTAGTGGTCACAGGAGGGGAGCAGCTTTGGCTGAATCTGAGTCTACACATATGGTATGTTCTGATTGTGAACAAAGGGTTTCGTTCCAAAAAAAGTAGAAAGAACTTTTATTGAAACCTAGTTTTTAGACGTGTGTGCACGGGCACACGTGCATGTGCCCATGTGCACGCTGGTGTGTGTGAGTGTGTGTGTGTATGTGTGTGTGTGTGTGAGTGTGTATGTCCTTTTGTTTTCCTGTTTGTTTTTTTACTGGGAGGGTCTGGGGGAGGGGAGGGAGGGCAGAAAGGGAAGGGGAGTTGCTGAGAGGTGGTCCCACACAGCTTCAAATAAAATCCATGGAAAGATGTTGCATTTGTGGAATAGGTGCTTACTTGAAAAGCATGGTTTTTATTTTTATTTTTTTCCCTTTTCCTTTATTGATGTTATAAGGTTTTTATTTGCAGGGTGTTTATTTTATTTTGGGGGAGGGTTAAGGGAGGGAAAGCATCTTGTGGAAACCAGAAAGGGGGCGGGTGTGAACTATCTAGACAAATACTCATTTTTGTGTCCATATTTGTTTTAAATTGGCCTCATTTCAAATGTATTTAAACAGTTCCATACCTGGATTGGGTGTTTGTAATGGTTACCAAAAAACAAAACAAAACAAAACAAAAACAAAAACAAAAAAAAAAAAGGAGAAAAAAGAAAAAAAAAAAAAGAAAATGATTGTGACATGCTTTTATCACTACTTTATTTTTCAAATAACATGTAAATATTGTAATCCATTGGATTTTGTTTTGCTAACCTGTTAATAAAAAATATGGGACCATTATCCTTTTAACAAGGCTAGAATGTCATTTCTTTCTTTATTCAAAATGTATACCTGTTATATTGTGGCCACACATTTTGGATGCATTATTACAATTCTGTTGACTGTAATGACCTAGAATTGACACCATTTTTTCATTGTTTAATTTATACAGAGGACATTTTTTTCCAGAGCTTGAGAGAAGGAAATAAATAGCAAAATGATGACCCTTTGGTTCTAGCCAGTCAGTATTTCCTGACACTTAATTAGTGATAGGGAGATCCTGAGTCTCTGAAGCAAAGGGTTAAAAAAAAAAATTTAAAAAGCAAGTAGGTTATTCAAGTTGTTGGCAACGTACATTTTGTAATGAAAAGTGAAAAATTAATAAAGAATTTTTTTCAAGTGTGTCTATGTGCATCTATTGTAACTCATTTGATAAACAGCAAAAGATACCAAAATCCAAAGTAAAAATAACACAATACTGCCTTTGAAAGCATAAAGATAATGCAATTGTACATGAATTGGCATGGTACTGTGATTGGTAAAGGAAGGGGAGATACAAAGTTCATATGACCTCTCACTTCAAGGGGCTTACAATCTAATTGGTAAAATCACAGGGGTCATTCTGGTATGTCCCAGAGTACTGGATTTGACTCCATGTGAAATGTCAAAATAAAATTAGGATGAAATGCAAGCTGTGATTTGATTCTTCAATGTAAACAACGTTCCTGCTGCAGATATTGGCCAACAAACAACATGTGGAAGTTTATGGAGACATTTTTCAGTCAATAAAGTGCTTCCAAGTGCTCTGGGAAGTTTCAGTGGAGAAGGCAGAGCAACAGTGATAAAACTTTATCTGGGCAACATTTTTTTTTTTTCTGTGAAGGTCACTTTTTTTTAAACCTAAAGGCATACCAAGTTACAAACCCCCTAAAAAATAATCACTTTGCAATGTAGCCATGTATGTCTTAGAAAAAAAAAAGTGGCCCAACAAAATTATGTCAAGTGCAGAGGAATTAGTCATGAGCTTTTGGCTTGGGGTTTTTGAGCAACTCTAATAGAAATCAGCAAAGGAAATCCACATTGGCCTGGAGCCTAAAAAAAAATTTTTTTTTCAAATAAAATTAACAGATAATTCAGAGTGTTGATTTTTACACTTTGGGCCTTTCCTTCTGAGACATAAAAAGAGCACTTCCAGGTCCAAGACTTGGATGGAAGTAGCTGAGCAACATGGTACTCACAATGCTAGACTTGAAGTCAAGAAGATCTCAGTTCAAATCCTGCCTTAGAGACTTATTAGCTTCATGACCTCTTTCAGTCTCAGTTTCTTTATCTATAAAATGAGAATAACAAGAACCCCTATTTCATTTCATTGTAAAAACCAAATGATGTATGTATACATGTATATGTATGTGTGAAGCACATTGTAAATCAAATGGTATATGAATTTTAGTTATTTGAGTATTGATTTTGATTTAACTTCACTCATTCTCCCATCTACTAAATGGGGTATGGATGGAAGCATAATAATAGACATAAATAAAAGATGGAAATAATTGTTAATACTATTGATATGCTTTCATAATACAATGGATTATTTTACCAAGGGAAATGGCTGATTGTTCTGATACCTCTCGTCCCAGCTTCCCATAAACTCCCAGACTAGATTATATGTGAAGTATATGGGACTACTGTTAAGGTGAACAAAGAACAGTAAGAATGATGGAGCAAGTATCTTAAATTCATGCCAAATAAAAATTGGTTGACCCATATGGGTATGTTTGACCTGAAGGAGAGAAGATGCAGTAGGGACACAATAGATGTCTTTAAGTAATTGGGAAGCTGTCATGTGGAAGGAATAGAATTATTTTTGTGTAGCCCCCATAAGACAGAATTAGGAGCAATGGAGAAAAATGACACACTTAGCCTTGATGTGAGGAAAAGTTTCCTATTATACCTATTCCAAAGTGGAACAGGCTGCCTCACAGGCTGGTGGATTCCCCATCACTAGGGGTCTTCAAAGAGATTGAATGACCATTTGTCATTTGTGTGGCAGTGGGGATTCTTTTTTGGGTTTGAGTTAAGACTGCCAAGGACCCTTCCAACTCTGAAATTCTGATTCTAGTGAACTTCATTTTAGGCAAATGTATTCTCAACAATCTGTGTTCATTTCTATTTTCCCCTTGTGTTTTATGCAACGGAAATGGAAATGTATTGGTAACTGATGGTACAGATGGAGATTTTCCCTCAGCAACTCCAGAAGAGTTAAGAAGGAACCTTGCTATTTGGAGAGCTCAAGGCTGGGCGTTTCTGTATAGAGCTATATGTCCTATAATACCAACACCACTATTTCAGAGACTTGATTTTACAGATCCATTTCAACTTTCTGTTTTCAGGGACTTGAACTAGATCTTCACGATGAAAACTTCGGATATATATGACCTTCAATTGCAAATGAATTTTTCTTCGAAAGAAAGGTGGGGGGGGAGCCTTACGGTTGATTCAGTCATTCTTGAACTTTAAAGAAACAATATAAAATAAGAGTCCATTAAAATACTCTTTGAAATTAAAGATTAGAGT
Source organism: Sminthopsis crassicaudata (assembly GCF_048593235.1). NCBI lineage: Eukaryota > Metazoa > Chordata > Mammalia > Dasyuromorphia > Dasyuridae > Sminthopsis > Sminthopsis crassicaudata. Next base: position 652,863,721 of record NC_133617.1, read on the forward strand.
TGAAAAAACCTTTACAGATTTGAGACAATAGAGTCTGACCTCCCCATTTTATAAGAAAGGAAATTAAAGACTCAGAAGCTAATAATTTCCTCAAAGTTCAAAATACAAAGCCAACTTGAACCCAGGTTTTAGGATTTCCAAACTCAATCTTCTTTCCACTGCTCCACTTTGGGCACACCTTTTGGCTGCTCTCTAGAGAGTCTTCAGTTAAATTACATCATAATTCCCTAAAGTTTGTGAGATTATAGAATGCCATTATTTCATTTGAGCTTCACAGACATTCTGGAAGGTGGGTGCTTTAATTATTCCCCTATTTTACAAACTAAGGAAACTGAGAGAGACAGATTAAGTAACTTGTCCAATGCTACACAGCTAGTAAATATATGAGGCTATATTTAAACTCAAGTCTTCCTGACTCTAGGATGAGTATTCTATCCACTGTATCACCTAGATGTTCCTATGTTTATTTCCACCAACAATGGAATGGGAAATATTTTGTCTGCAATAATATTTTTTTCCTAATCTCTCCTATCTCTAACTCCTACTCTAACATTGTTAATATAAACTATTAGACTGTAAGCTCCTTGAGAGCAGGGACTATTTATTTTTTATATCCCCAGTGTCTAGCATAAGATTTTTTTTAAAATAAATATATGTTGGACCATATGCATCACCTGGTATTTATAAAATATTTCCACAAAGGCAGTAGGTAACTTTTAAATACATTCCTATCTCTCTACTAACAAGCAAAAAATGAAAGTATTTAGTGTTGGAGGAAGATTTGTTTTGAATTGTCTTTATTTGTTTTTTTAAAAGAATACATTTAACATCTGAGCAAATGTAGGTTTCTTTTCTAGTGCTAGTGAACAACTCAGCTAGTGAAGTCACATGCGTAGCTACCCACCCTCAGTTCAGCCATTACTGTTTCTGCAGACTGTAACTTCAAGTGTGGTGGGAACCACAAGGGGAGAGAGAAGCTGCTGTAATAGAAAACTAATGAGGGGGAAGAAGTAAATCAACTCCAAGTGGGGTGTATTTAGTATTGCATCTTTTCCATCTCATTTCACCTTAAGTGACACATGCAGATGTAATTTCAAGCTTCCATCTTTCTTGAGTCAAGTTGGGGAAATTTACCGACTTTCCTTATGTTCCCTTTCCATCTTCAGCTAACTTCAAGGGTGCCTTGTTCCCTTTATCCAAAAATTCTATCAGCTACCATTACTTTTGTTCCCTTTCCCCCAAAATTCGAATTCTAATAGCTCCTATTCCTTATTGCAGAGTAATGAGATTTGGAGGTAAAAAGGACCTTGATTATCAAAGGGTCATAGAGGAGGAACTGGAAGAGAATTAGAGGTTAATTCAAACAACTCCATTTTACAGATGAAAAAAATGAGGGTCCTTAGCAAATCCTTTATACAGAGTCACACAAAGAGGAAATGTCAGAACTTGGTTTTTAACTCAATTCCACTAGTTCTAAATAAAATATTCCATTAAGTAACTGAGCCTTCACACAGTCCAATCTCCTCATTCTACCCATGAGTAAACTGAGATCCAAGGAGGGGAAATGATTTTTCACAATAACACACAGTAGTATATAATAATTCAGGAATTATGACTTGAAACCCACATCTTAATCTCTTTATGTTATCCTATCATTTACAGTTGAGCTAATTTTGATTCCAAAGATTTATAGAAATGATCAGATTGTTCTCTTATCTTATTAAATAGGACCAACCATTTTTTTTTTTTTTCAGAATTAGGAAAAGCTTATTCTTACTTATGATTTTACAAAGGAAATTTTTAGGAGTAAGGGGGAAAATGATCAGAAGAGAGTCAGAATTTAAATTATACTAAAATAAATTTAAGGTGAACATCTGTGAATTCTGCTTTGTTTTTAGGGTTAAGAGGACAGTAGAGTCAAAGGTTATCAAAGAGTGGTGGAATTTATTTAACAGGAGATCTGTGGGAGCAGGATAAGCTGTTCTGATTAGATAGGTGCTCATCCTGCTCCAGAGACTACTTAAAAGTTTTTTTTTTGTTTTGTTTTGTTTTTTGTTTTTTTCCTAATTCTATCAGTAATCAAATGATAGCTAACATTGTTGGAGTTCTTTGTTTGGAGATGGGGAGCCTAACTTTTAAGTAATTAGGATACACTTTGCTCTACTCCTGCTTTCATTTACAATTGATCAATCAACAAACATTTATTGAACACTTACTATCATCAGTTTCTGGCTCCCCTGAATATCTTCATAGTCTCAGACATCTGGAAGCCCACTGCCAAGTTTCAGAAGGAACAAATTAGAGACAGGAGAATGGGAAAGTGAGGGAATGTATTTTTTAAAAAGCTACCCTGGAGCAGGAATCTGGATGGGGGGATTTTTTTACTATAACTTTCTCTGATAAAGGCTTTCTCTCAAATATAAAGAATTGAGTTGAATTTATAAGAACAAAAGTATTCTCCAATTGATATGTGATCAAAACATATGAACAGTCAGTTTTTAGAACAAAAAAAAAAAAAAATAGAAGGTATCTAGTCATTTAAAAAATGTTCTAACTTCCTATAGACTAGAGAAATGCAAATTAAAACAATTCTGACTTACCAACTTACACTATCAAATTAGCCGATATGACAGAAAAGGAAAATGACAAATTTGGAGAGGAGGTAGAAAATTGGGACACCAATACACTGCTGATGGAATTATGAATGGATCCAACCATTCTGAATAACAATTTGGAAATATGTCCAGTGATGTAAAAATGTCCAAACTCTTTGACCTAATAATAGCACTGCTAAATCTAAAAGATTAAAGAATAAAAGAAAGAAAAGGACCTGTATATTCAAACACATTGATACCAACTCCTTTTTTAATGACAAAGAATTAGAAATTGAGGGGATAATTATAGATTGGGGGATGATTTGTGGTATATGATTATGATGGAGTACTATTGTGCTATAGAAAATAATGAACAGATTGGTTTCAGAAAACCTGGGAAGACACATAAACTGACACAAAGTGGAGGGAACAGGACCAGAAGAACCTTATACACAATAATTTCAATATTATACTGAAGATCAACTATGAATTTATAGTCAACTATGAATGACTTAGATATTTTTAGCTAAAAATACTATGATCCAGAACAATTCCAAAAGAATTATAAAGAAAAATGATATCCACCTCTAGAGAAAGAATTGATGTGTTCTGAATGCAGATTGAAGCACTTTTTAGGCTTCATTTTTCTTGGGATTATATTATTGATTTTTGATCTGTTTTCTTTTATAATATGGCTAATATGGAAATATATTTTGCATGACTTCACATGTATAATCTATATCAAATTGCTTGCTTTCTCAAGGGGGAAGAGGAGAGGGAGAAAGGAAATTGGGGGGTAACATAAATTTTGTATTAAGGCCATCCTCTATACTTTCAAGTATCCTAATTACACAAAAGATTTAATGTAACTTTCCAAGCATCTAACTTGTACCCAGAAAATAATTTATGCATAGTACCTATGGTTTAAGGGTGGCCTTTGTTATGTGGATGGTGAATCAAATTTCTTTGAGTTTTAATGGAGAATTATCTAATCATTTAGAGCTGATTCTAATTCATTATGGGGTATAGCTGCACATTCAACTCAACAATAATGATTATATCCTTAATAAATCAACCAACAAGCATTTTTAAACCCTTTCCATATTCAGAATACTAGCAGATTACTGGGGAAGGACAGAAAGTTTATAGCATATATGGCCTCTCTTCTCATCAAAGGTTATAATCTAGTGTGGAAATGTGGGTTTTGTTAACGTGATGGCTCTACCATAAAATGTTTTTACTAAGATGCTGCACAGCTGATTTCTCAATCTTTATTTAATGTACAATGGAAAGATCACTGAATTTGAGAACATAGAAATTAGGTCTAAGTTCTGCCCCTTACTGCCTAGGTGACTTTACCTTTATAAGTTTCTGTCTCTTTATCTGAAAAATGAAGACTACATAATATCTAAAATCCCTTCCTGTTCTAAATCTTGGAAACTATGAGCCTATAGCTCACTATGGCCACTCTCACAGTTTCTCTGAGCTTTGTTTCTTCTCATTACTCTTACCAGAAGGATGTTGCAGAAAGAATATTGGATTTGGAGTTAGAACTCCTGGTTCAAACCTGGCTTCTCTTATTTATTACCTCTGTTATCTTGGCCAAATTGCTTCTACTCTTAGGATCTGTTTCTTTATTTTTATTATCTGGAGGATAATGTATATGGAAGAGATAAATCCTTCCAGTTTTAAATCCTATAAAAATCAATCAATATATTGGGTCTGAATTGAAGCCGTGACTATATGAGGCCATATCATAGGCTAGTCTCTTTTTTGGTCTTTCTATCTGGTATGAATTGTCATGGATGAACTGATATCTGAACCAATTGGGAAAACCATCCAAAATGATTGAGCCAATTGTGTCAATTCACTTGTTTTGTATAAAAAGACCAAGCATATTAGGTTAAAAAAAAAAAAAAGTGATAAAGAGCAGCTAGTTAACCCAGTGGATATATCACTAACCCAGGAATGGAGGACTTGGCCCTCAGACACTTGTCCCTTGGGCCAAGTCATTTAACCTCAATTGCTAAGAAATAACAAGAAAGAGAAAGAGGGGGAGAGAGAGAGAAAGGGAGGGAGGGGGGAGGGAGGAAAGAAGGAAGGGAGAAAGAGAGGGAGAGAGAGGAAACAAACAAAGAAACAAAGAAAGAGAGAAAGAAAAAAAGATTCAGAGAGAGAGAAAGAGATTGAGAGAGAAAGAAAGAAAGAAAGAAAGAAAGAAAGAAAGAAAGAAAGAAAGAAAGAAAGAAAGAAAGAAAGAAAGAAAGAAAGAAAGAAAGAAAGAAAGAAAGAAAGAAAAAACTATATTATAATTTCATCCCACCTTGATTTGTGAGCAATCTATATTTTCTGTTTTACTTAAATGAATCATAGAATGTAAAAATTGGAAGGGGCTTTTAAGATCTATTTCAATACCTTCCTTTTGCAAATGAGAAAACTATTGTCCAGAGAGAAATGAGTTAAAGTTACACAGGTAGCAAGTTTTAGAGCTAGGATTTGAACTCAGGTCACCAAATCAAATTCCACTCTATTTTCTGCTATACCACCATTTGTCTTATTAGATAGGAATACAATTTATATTTCCTTCTCACAAAGACTATCTGTCTCAGAAGTACACAGATAAATGTATAACAACCATTACTCATTCCCCCATTCTCTCATTCTCTCTCTCTCTCTCTCTCTCTCTCTCTCTCTCTCTCTCTCTCTCTCTCTCTCTCTCTCTCTCTCCCCCCATATACACACACATACTTATAGAATTACACATATAATTCTGTGTTAATATTTTCTTCATCACTTTCTTAATTCTAGACAAACAACATAGCAATAAATCAAATCCTATCATAGCATTTTCTGATTTCGAGATGTGTATGCTCACACTGAAAATTTAACAATTGTCTTTCCACCTGGTTTGAGCTGACTCCAGTACACCCCTAATCTATCCCCATGATCTGATCCTATGTCAGAGAATCTGAAAAACAAAGAGTTTCAGTAGAGCTAAGACTTGAGATGGGAAGAAAACCATAGAGTGAAATGATTAATATCTCAGTCCCAGTAATCTTCTCAGACTACCATAGCCCAGCCCCAATACACTTAGCTTGAAGCTTTGGAAAAGGGGACAAAGAAGAGAAAAAGGGGGAAAGAATTGGGAGGGGTGTTCTGTAGCAACTTGCACCTGCTCAGAAGTGGAAGAACACACCAGAAGCTAAAACAAGAAAGAACCAGAGTTTTGCGCTCGCTCTCATACTTCACCCCCCTCCATCTCCAACCAAGCCCTGAGACACATTGCTGTCAGATGAAGCCAACCTCTTTATATTCAAATGTATTCATGTTGATACTAAGTGTTAGCTCTCATCAGATCTGGCATCAATGCTATATTTTTCTCTCTGGGTTTGATATTGCTTTTAAAATAACTAAGTAAAAATATGCAGTTTGGTAGATGAAAAATGTCCTTTACATGAAGCTCTGGGTTTTCTTTGAAGATATAACTGAGTATCTTAAGACAGAAAGAGACCTTTAAAGGTTATCTTGGCCAGCCTCTGCTTTTAGGAAGGACCACATTAAAACCATTGTAAGGTGATAAGAAGATAGTTTATATTTAAAGGCCTCTAAAGAGGAATCTACAATCTTCACCTATTTCAGGGTGCAAGAATCAATTAGCAAAGCTAGGTATGTAAAAATTTTTATTAAACTAAAGGGGCAGCTTCTCTTCATTTTTCTTTATCTTCTACTCATTATAGCAAAAGAAACAAAATATTAATAATATTTTCTCCCTCCCTTCTTCAAAAAACAGTCCTGGATCTGAGACCATTTGAAATTCTTCAACATAGACCCTAATAAACAAAAGGTATTGATTTGAAAATAGGGGAACATTTAAATAATGTCCTAGTGAGTAATGCAGGTTTTAGTAAAATATGGCAGATAGACAAGAGAAGAACTGAAGTGACTCTTTATCCCATGTTATGGAAAGGATTCCAGTACTGCATGGAAAATTAAACTAATTTCATTCAATTCAATGAGCATTTGTTAAATACCTACTGTATGCCAGAAACTGTACACCAGAAACTGTACAAAGGGAAACAAATTAAAACAGTCCTTGCCTAAAATAGATATATTAACATACTATTGATAGAACTATATAAATGGGTCCAGAAATTCTAGAAAGCACTTTGGAACTATGCCCATAGTCACTAAATTGGTCATTCTCTGAGACCCAACAATAACATTTATAAGCCAATTCCATAAAGAAAACAAAGAAAAAAGAAATGGATCCATGTGCACCAAAATATATTAATAGTCCTTTTTTTAAATAGTTCTTTTTATAATAGCTCAAAGATATAAACTAAGAGAGTCCCTAAGAAATGACCTAACTCTAAACAAATTGTGTGTGTGTTTGTATGTGTGTGTGTTGTATATGAATGTAATAGGATATTATTGTTCCATAAGAAATGACAAAATAGATAATTTCAGAAGAAACTGAGATGATCTCTGTGAATGGATATAGAGCAAAGTAAGTAGAACTAAGAGAATAATTTATAAAATGATAATATTATGAAGAAAAACAACGTTAGAAGAGTTTAGGATTCTGATCAATACAATGGTAAATCACAATGGAAGATGACAGAAGATAAAGCAAACTACAATTACAAGCAGAGAAATGGACTAAAAATGCAGAAGATATACATTATTGGACATACATGGCCAAGATAGGAGTTTGTTTTACTGAACTATTGAAGTATGCATAGCTTTAACTTTACTTTCTATCTGGGCAAAACAAAATGTCCAAAGATATGTAGGTATATGTGTGCATATATATATATATATATATATATATATATATATATATATATATATATATATATATATACAAACATATATTCACATTTGTAATATACCTTGTATGTAGATGCATATATATAATACATATTTTTCTCTAATATTTAAATAGATCTGTGATCATTATAAAGATGTAGATCTCATCTCATCCAATCCTGTACAAGATCACAGAGGTAGAAGATGGACAGTTATATATAGGGAATAGCAAATATGCCAACTTGGTTAGAATATAAAGTGTACAAGTGATAATAATGTGGAATCATTTTTTGAAAATATTTGGAGGCAGTTTGTGATGTCCTGTAAAGGATACACTGAAAGGGGCAAGGAAATCTGTGTCTACTTAAAACTGAGGGTAACAAATGTAGCACTTTCACTTTTATAGGCATTTTACTCTAAGAGACCAATTGTATTTGATATGTAAATATTGTTCTATATAGAGTATGTCATTCAATTATCACAATTCCATGAAACAAGTAAAAGAGATATTATCCACATTTAACAGATGAGAGAAATGAGAAGTGAAGCATGACAAAAGACTCATAATACTTAGCAAGTAGCAGGGCCATGCAGGACCCTCTACTACCTCAGCTGCTATGATAATAGTCCCGGTTGGTCACTATCATATATAAAAATGAAAGCCCAAAGAAAATTGATGATATACACTATGCATGGAAAAGAAAACCAAGTATTCCGGAAGTCAGGATTTCCCTTCCCACACTCTTTTTGGTATTCAAATGTAGGTGTGGTTTGATTGGTTGATTTGCTTTATTCTAAAGGGAAAATGTTTCTATTCTTGTTGTGGGTACTTTGTTTTACTCTTGACATTTATTAATTTCGCAGACACAAAACCCAGTAAGCTTAGCTGACAAAAATTTGCCTTTAATGAAAATCCAACATATTATATTTTGACTAGGAAGTAGAGGGAGATGAAGAATGCATATTGCTCATTTGATGGGGGTGGGGTTTGGGGAAAGAGAATGGAGAGGAAGGGGAGAAAACGAGGGGGGAGAGAGAGACAGAAGAAAGAAATGAGGGAAAGAGAGAAGAAGATGGGATTAATTATGCATATTACCCAAGGATGAGAGAGAAAGAAGAGAGAGAGAGAAAAGAGGAGAGGGAGAGGGAGAAGGATAAGGAAAAAGAGGAGAGGAAAGAAGAAGGAAAAGGGAAGAAAAGAATGAGGAGAAAAAAGAAGAAGAAAAGGAGGAGGAGCAGGAAGAAGAGGAAGAAGAAGAAGAAGAGCAGGAGATGGAGGACAAGGAAGAGATGAAGACAGAGAGACAAAGAGACAGAAAAACAGAAACAGAAAGGGGGGATGGGATGCGAAGAGAGATTGTCAGCTACTGCAATATAAAGAAACATTTCCTCTCCCCAGTTTCCTTAATTACCTGGCTGTTTGAATTACTGTAAGAAAGCAAAGATGCCTTGTCTACACTCACAAATTCTCTTTTGAATTTATTCTCATTAATGAAACAGCTTAGTTTAGTTTAGCCGGCTGCATGCATGACTTCCAGAAACCACATCATAATGTGAGCGGAATGTTGCCTATGAGCAAGAGTGCGGCAGCTTAACCACATTGTTTAAAGAGAGAAGCTCCTCGAGAGCCCAGCCTATGAAATTAATTTAAGATGTGTGAAAACACTAGATTGAAATGCTGACCTTTTCCCTGCAACTGAGACAGACTGCACTTTGGGACTGTTCTAAATACTGCAACTAGTTACAAGACTGGGCCCATCCAAGGCTCTAAAAGAATCTTGATTCCTGGTATCTGATGGCCTATAAGAGGCTTCTATATCCTTCCTTCATTAAGGTTGTCCCAAAGGCTAAGGGCACACCTACAGCTGGGAGTAAGGGTGCTGGGAACATGAGGGATAGACCCAAGGGTGGAGCATGTGAAGACTTGTCTAAAGTGCATGAGGTTGAAGCAATGCCAGTTGCCTTTGGCCATAAGAGGCATTTCTGATGAGAATTTCCAGATGACATGCTTTCCGATGAACATCTGGCTGCTAAAATTTTAGTAACCTGATTGTTTTTCTTTTACAATATGATGCAAAATTCTAAAGTATCTAATTTCTTGGTGGTCAATGTGAAGTGTTTACACAGTGAGGAAGACAAAGTGAAGATGAGGGAGGAAGGAATCATTGATGATACTGCAAGACTCACATCAGGAGAATTTAGATGTTCCTTGCATTCAGTGCTTTGGAGGCAATGGGTAATATGCATACTTAATATATATGTGTATATATATATATATATATATATATATATATATATATATATATATATATATATATGTGTGTGTGTGTGTGTGTGTGTGTGTGTGTGTGTATATATATATATATACATATATGTGTATATATACATATGCATATATATAAATTTAGTGTAATCCTCCTGCTCCCCCTCACATTTTCCCACAAACATTATCTCCTTTCACTCCCCTTATAAAGATATCTGATGACAAGGATAACTAAGAATAGAAAACTTTGTTGGTTTCTTCTCTTTGTTGATGCTTACTTGTATATTGAATACATTCTCATCTTTCTCCTTATACATGTTGATGGGCAAATCCCCACATAAACACTTTACATGTACATAGTAGGTATTCAATAAACATTTGGTGAATTAATGAGAAGATGGTCTTTAGCAGCAGTATAAAGCTGCTATAATAATAATCATGGAGCCAATATTTATATTACCAAAGTTTGTAGGTGCAAATTAATCTGGATGAGCCACCAGGTAAGAACATACCTTAGGGATGAACCTTTTTGCTATGTAATTCCTTTGGATTCTGTCTTGAAACAAAAGTAATTCATCCTAACTGAATGAATGTATTCAAGCATTTATCTATTGTGATCCAGAACCTCTATACTTTTAACGTTCAAATAAGATTGTTTAACCACCTACTCTATCTAGCTTAACACAAGGTTACATTCAACTTAGATTGAACCTGGTAGGAAAATTTTTCCTTCTGCAAATAATGGCCCCCTTTCTGCAATTTAGAATCTCAGATAGTCACTTGAAGCAATGATAAGTTATGTGAATTGCCCAGATGGACCAGTGTTAAACTCGTGGATTCCTGACCCTGGTTTTAGGCTGACTATATATATATACTGGGCTCCATTTATTGCGAACTTTAAGGAAATTGTTTCAGGACAAATGTATAATTACAATCATATTTTAAATAGCATTACCAGCCAGAGTAGTAAACAGAAACAAATTGAATCAGTGTTCTATATAATGGGAGACTAATGACTATCCAATGTTGAGGAAAAAAAAACCTCTGGATACCAAGATGAGGCCATTTCCATAGGAAAACGCATTCCTACCAGACATCTAGTAGCTTTCTACTCTAACTGTTTATACTCTCAAGTAGATGATAGATTCTATTTTTCCTGTACTGCTGAAGAGGTGCAGGTTCTTTCAGCACTCTCTAAATTCAGCTTCCTAGGAAAAAAGTCCCATTTGCCCCACTTTAGTTACAGTTCTGCTACTATGGTCCAGTGATATACTATAAGCACTTGGAGAATTATTAAGTGCCCCTAAATGGTTCCTGCATTACACTTTCAGAATCATTGTTCTGTTAAGTTCATTTAGGTTCCACTCTTTTCAGATTTAGCTCATTAAGGTACAAATTCAACCATCCAAGTTCTAATTCTTCAAGGAGACATATGTATAAGCACTTCAGAACAAAGCATGGTTTGATGCAATCTGGATCTCTTAATTTATAAAAGATAAAGGTGGGGTGAAGGGAGTTATATGCTTCTTCCCTTTAGGCCACCCCGAATGGAATGTTGCTTAGGTTCAAAATTGTTAACTGAATTTCTGAGTGTTTTATTCCTTTCCAAATGCTTCTTACATCTCAGAAAGATCAACTTGTGATTTTGCCAGACAAGCGAAGATTTTTCTGGGCTTCCTATGTGATTCTTTAGTGTCTCACCTAATAATCCAATTCCTTCTGGTACCATGGGCAACCACTTGAATTCCACTGTTTTGCTCCAAGTGGTTGTTCACTGAAGTTCACTCAGATACTAGTTACTTCTATCAATACTTTATATACTCTGCACATCTCTTAACTGAAAACTTCATCTCACCTTCTCACTCCCATTTGGGTACATATTTTCCCATGCTGTTCTACCAACATGGAATCATTCTCCACTATTTCACATGGTAAGCAATTTCAATTCAACTATCATCAAATAATATTTATTAAGCCCCAGTCTGTGCTTTGTGCCATGTTCAGTACCATGTAATTCTCCTGCCCCCCCTTCCATTTTCCCATACACATTGTCTTCTTTCACTCCCCTTCTAAAGATAACTGATTACAAGGATAACTGAGAATAGAAAACTTTGTTGGTTTCTTCTCTTTGTTTATGTTTACTTGTATATTGAACATATTCCCATCTTTCTCCTTGTATTACTATGTTTGGTTGCTTAGATTATAAGCATTCTGAGAAATGTCCTTTTGAAGGATGGTCACACTTAATGTGTGGATAAAAAGGACCCAATTTTTCATCTACAAATAGGGGATTTGCCTCAATATGGATGTACTTTGACTTATAGCCATTCTTCTGCCTGAGGCTGAGAAACCATGACTCACAATTACAAAATGCCTGGCAGAAATTTGGGGTCCCATCTATGAAACCAAGGATAGTTACAGTAACTGTCCTACAGAGATCAAATCTTCAACTTTTACCTTACTGGAACAGTACTCTTTTAAAGAGAGAGATAAATAACATTGGTTGATGATCAAATATGAAGACTTTTTTGTCTTTGAAACCCTAGTTTCTAGCCGAGTACCTGGCATATAACAAGCATTCAAGTGTTGCTAGTTTGACTGATATCGTGAAAAGAACATTAGAAAGAGCAGAGTTCCTGCATTTGCTCTATCATTCACTCTCTATGTGACTCAGTTTCATTATCTATAAAATAAAAGAATTTGGCTAGGTAAAATTTAAGAACTTTTTTAGCTCCAAATTTATGAGTTCATAATTATTTAAAAAGCATTTAAATGCCTATTCTGTTCCAGGCACTATGCTAAAGACTCCCTCTATCAACATAGGTCAGTGATTTTTCTGCAATTTATAATATTAGATAAGAACACTAAGAGATTAAGTGACCTGCCAGGATCATATACCCTTATGTGTCAGAAGCTGGATTTGAATTCAGGTGTATTTGGCTCTGAGACCAGGCTCTCTATCCACTGCCTCTTTAAAATCTTGTAATAATTATTTATATTTCAATTATATGGTTTATACATTCTGTCCTTTAGAGACAAGTGAATTTTTAAAAAATAGAACTCTCCAATCCACCAATGCTGGAAATCAACACAGGCACAATCATTCTGTGAAACCTCCCTTTGGTTGCAATGAGAGCTTCCTATGCCTCCTTGAGAAGGTGTTATAGTCATGATACTAGAAAACCCTATTTTCTCCTACTTATGTCAACTAACTGAGTGAAAATATACAGTCCACTGTGGTAGCCAACAAAACATACCTAAGGTGTCTTAGCTTCTGTAGCTGTCATGTTACAGACATATCACCCCAGCCCACAAACTCTAACAGGGTTAATGGAATGACAGGAGGATACAAATGTGCTCTCTTTTGCTCATTTTAAGGAGAAAAATTAAGAAGAAAATTACTTATTCATCAATGTCAACCTTGCCAAATAAACACTGCCATTACGCACTCCAGAACTCAAGGAGCAAAGCATAATTGGATACAGGATCAATCAACAGGGGGAAATGCAGGTTAGGTGAGTGCACAAGTGGTTAATTTGCACAGGTAAAGAGGTGGTGATGTTGATTTCATGCAAAAGATGTCTCAGAGATCCTCAATTAAATAATCACATTAATATTTTTAAGGCCCAACTTTAGATGGGTTTTTCTTATAGAAAAAATACTAAGGGGTGTCCCATGAATATTTCTAGATGAGCCCTGTATCTTTTGGCTGAATTTTGACCAAGTTTGGGGGTATTTGGGTTAAGAAGAATATACTCACTAAAGAGATGATTGTTTTTTTTTTCTATGCTCAGTATTTATTGAATATTCACAATATCCTGGATGTTGTTGAAGACAACAACAGGAACTCACCCTCAAGACTAGGTGTACCTACTCATGCTCACTAGTGGGCTCATTCCCATCCCCATACCAGCCTTATTTGGGCCTTGGGTAAGGGAGCATGTAAACAACTACTGGCTGCAAAGAATTAGCTCAATCATCATCTTTTATTGCTCTTTTTTATTATTACTCTTTTTGCTACTACTATCAACAAACCTCTCTGGATTTGGACTTGTACTTGCTTCTCACTGGATCCAGATCTGTTATCTTTCACCATTTAGTAATTCTATTTCTAGTCCTGAATCAGTTACTCAGATACTTGTTGCCTGACCGCATTATCATAGCTTCTGTGACTATGCCCCTGAATCTATGCTCTATTGTATCTTTTTACTAGAGTCTCTCAACTTGCATCCAGAGACTGGATTTTGACTTCTGTGACACAGACACAAGCCCTTAGTGTTCCTCAGACTGAGTTCCTGATCCTATCCCTCTGATCATCTTGGACTCTGACCCCTTTCTGATTGTGCCTTTGCAATTCAACAAATTGTAACTCTTGGATTCCAGACGTAGCTTGGGTACTTAGAACTTGCTTCTCATTTGGTACTCCTGCCTCATTTTAAAATCTAGGACCTTGGATCCTGTCTGTTTATCTGAATGCCAAGAACTCCTCCCTCCCATTTGCGTGGTGCCCACTGGGAATTCATCTCTGATCCTCCTTTGCTTATCTAGAAGGCAAGCTCTTCCCAACCCCAAAGGCCTATACAGCTCTTGCCTTGTTTCTAATTTGTTCTCCTCTCATCATTATGCATTTCTTGCTTCTGATAGAAAATAGAAATATAGGCAAGATATAATTACCTTTGAAAGCAGAGGTTTTTAATCCTCTTTGTGTTATGGAAAACTTGGTACTTTGTTGAAATTCTTCTCATAACAATGTTTTTGTCTATATTAATAATCAAAGAAAATATTACATTTCAGTTAGAGGTAAGCAAAATAAAATTATATTTTTTTCTTCAGCCAGTTTTATGAATTCCCGGAATCTATCTTCAAATCCCTTGGGGGCCCATGGTTAAGAACTCCTGATATAAATCAATAAGCCAGATAAATACAGGGGAATCTTTTTTGTGTCTTTTGTCCTCATTTTTATTTTTGGTTTCATGTTTTGTGAATATGGATTGCAGTGAGTGAGAGAATGCAACTACTGCTCTCTATATCAGGAGGAGGAAGAACATGTTTCCTGGCTCTACTGGGACATCTGGGCTCAGTCTGATTTTTAGTAAAGGGCAAAACATTTCATGGAGCCTGAGATGCGGAAGAGTGTTTCAAGCACTGAAAAAAGATGTTTGGGAATCAGAGAAGGAACTAAAGAGAACTGAGAGAAAGATTGCTATGTTGGGACTACGGGAGTGCATTGCAAATTGAGAAAAGATGAGGGATGTCTGAGGTTGCTATTGGTATTCAGCTGGAAGCTTTGTGAGATCAGAGACTTTGTCTTCTTGGCCTTTGCAACTTCCTTAGAACATGCCTCAGTTCAGAGAAGTGCTTAATAAATGTTCTTTGAATAAATATCAAATGAATATGGAAAACAGAGGCCAATAGGCAATTTTAGGAAAAAAAGAGAATTTTTGAATAAAATCTTGACCTCTCAAGTCAGGGGTCAGATCTTTCTAGTGGATAATTGGGCATTTCTCCAGTAATCTAGCTGAGTTTGTCCTGAATGTGGCCTTGGGTATGTCTCGGTCATAGAGACAAGGACATGAGCCAGAAATATGTGAAAGGAAACAAAGCAGCAACTACTAGTGAGGTCAGCTTTGGGCTCCCAAGTTAGCACTAGTCCTACTCCTAGCCTTGTACCTCTCATGGTGACAATCATCTGAACTACTTAACTAGTTAATAGAGGAAGGAGATGGAGTGGAGGAGGAAGAGAGAGAAAGAGAGAAGAATGTTGGAACTGGGAAACTCAGAGTGAACTACAAACCCTTAGTCAATCAATTGCCAGATTTGTTCTGTGACAGCTTATATGATTCAAGCAAGTTCTTTGTTCCATATAAATGATATTCTACACATACATCTCATTGCTCTTTTGTGGTATTTTTCATTCTGTAATTTTCAAGAAAAAAAAGTTACTC
Source organism: Sminthopsis crassicaudata (assembly GCF_048593235.1). Lineage (NCBI taxonomy): Eukaryota > Metazoa > Chordata > Mammalia > Dasyuromorphia > Dasyuridae > Sminthopsis > Sminthopsis crassicaudata. The sequence goes on from NC_133617.1 coordinate 652,879,332, forward strand.
CAAGAAAATGTTCAAACTTCACAACTCTTATGGAGCATTCTTCAATGTCTGTTAGAGATATTAAATTGATTATTGGTGTGAGAAAGTTAAACATTTCAAGGATCATTCAAGCCCACAGTGAAACAAGATTAATTATTCTAAAGTATAAAGAAAAATGTGGCCAAAAACAAACAAAGAATTAATGAAGAATTAATAAACTATTGCTATAAGACAACCTAATTAATTTAACAAAACAGGCAAAGAACTTAAGTTATAACTAATTTTTCTATAGAAACAGTTCTCAAAGTGGGATCCATATATTCCTTAGGGTCTTCAAGATACTTTCAGTGAGTACACAAAATTGCTATTTTCATAATACTACTAAGAAATTTTACTGATATGATAAATAAAATAGATAAAACTCACATAAGCACTTGCAATCCTTAGCAATTTTTTAGAATGTAAAGGGAGTCTGAGCTATTCTCTACTATTCTAAAGTACAGTACAGCCTCTTGAAATTGGAAGGACAATGAAGAGGCTAGTGGGGAAAAAGTGATTACAAACATTTGTTATGAAGGGGAAAAAAAGTTTGTCATGGGCAAAATAATACAAAGACTGGAGTACTAAAGCTTGGGTAAAGGTCATTTCTATGGATAAAGCTAACTTTTTTCAGTTTTTCCTGAGTCAGCTAGGTGGTACAGGGA